>NW_027509228.1:595000-1316898 GCF_051911475.1 Siphateles boraxobius
CTAATTACATTTCATCCAAAATACTGGATTTTTGGAGTCACAGAAGAAATGTGAATTAGTTTGAATATACATAAAAATGCATTCAACCAACAATAGCCCAACTAGTGTTTTCGGATTAAACTATTTCATATTAAACAAATTTGCTGACATCTCCCAGCATGCACTGCAGCATGAATAAAATATGCAGTAGCTGTTATAAGACTTATGATGTACTGTTTGCTATCTTAATGTTGTTGTTGCTGTTGTCATCACTGTTATTTGTTCAGTGGTGATGTTAAGAGCTCAAATGTTTGTTGATGTTTGCTGTAAAGTTGTAAGCCTTAAAGGCATGAATGTTTCGTCAATCATTATTACATTTTCAGGTCTTTAGCGACCCGGATTTATATCCAACATGGATAGACTACTTCTACTTGTCACAATAATATAAAACTTTCCTGATATTAGAGTAACAATTACTGAAGAATAAAGCATATTTTGTTACCCTTTGGAGCGTGGAAGGGTTCAGTTTGAGCAGATGTTTTATACCATCATCACTGTCCTCGTCAAAGCTCATTTCCCAGTACATTCAGCATCTGGCTCATATCCGTGATCTCAAACATATTCTCATAACAACCATTTTCAACATCTTTAAAATCAATATTTTGATCACAGACATCTTCTTCACCGGATATTTGACTGCGTTCAGTACTTGCTCTGCTGTAAATCGCAGAGACATTTCAAGTTTTGCTGATGATACTTCCTATTCTTTTGTTTTCTGCCTGTGATAACTATGAGTGAAACTCCACTTCATCATTGTGTAGTAGACATTGCTACTTTGTAGTAAAGGTGAATTGCAGTTATTCAGTCATTAAAGATAAAATTATTGTGCAGAAAAAAATGCTTGCACTGTTACAAAAAATGAATGGGAAAACAGGCATTATTTTATATATATATTTTGTTTTTCTTCTTGTTTATAATGAATTGACTCAGGAATACTAAGAGGTTTGATGTCTAACTTTAAAAAAAATGAATGAGGAGGAGGGTAGTGAAGGACGTCCTGGGTCACTAAAAACTTGAGGTATGTGTTTAAAGGTTAACTGTTTAATTGGTGAAGTTTGTGTGCATCTTAATATAACAATTATACATGTTATCGTGCACATTTACACATACCTGGTGTATCTCTTTTGTTGCTTACAGATAATTTGTTAATCAATCATTACATTTGAATTGACTCAACAACGCACTGATATTAAGACAGTTGGTAACAGAATTGCATTATGTTGCCTTTGACTTTTGAAATAAGAGTATGTCTTTACTCTCTCTCTCTTTAAATAATCTGATTACAATTATTTTCCTTGTTACCTGAGGTTTAAGCAAACATGGCCTAGCTAAGAATAAAGAATAAAATAATTAGTAACTGATTAAAACTGTGAGAGACAGCTTTACGGTGTGCTTTATTTATTGTGCTAAGTGTGTGAAAAAGCACTCTAAATTATCCAGAGTTATGTTTATATGTTACTTGTGTGTATTTATGCCTCTCTAATAGGTGCTAATTGTGCAAATGGTGGAACTTTTTTTTCTCCCTGTACTTTATAAAAAATGCTTCGCCGTTAGATGTGTAAACCTTCTTTTAATTAAAACAGAGGTATCAAGGAAATCTTTTTCCCATTAAGCTGCAGAATGCAAGTAATTGGCCCATAGATTGTGACATACTGATTAATGGTATTACTGCTATTTCTGAACAGCTACATCCATGGACAACGGCACATTTGCAGGAGGCTTTTTGTCACTGAGGGCTTGTTAAAACATTTGTGGTGTGTGTAGAGTGGAGGATTGAAGTGTGAACACATCCTAAAGCCTCCTGGATGGGAGGATGGAGGCATGACAGACATGAAGAAGAGGGTGAAGAAGAAGCAAGAACTGTAGTTGAGAAGGGTTCTGGGGAGGAGGTGTCAGATTTGATTTATTAAGTGCAGCTCTTTCTCTGACTGCTGCTAACTTGTCAGTCGCCACATAATGGATGGTACTCACACCTCACTGCGCAGTGATTGGCTTTTTTCCCTGGACATGGAGAGCAAGGTGCGCCTCTCTAATCCCTATCTATTCTCTTTTTTAATTAATTCATTATTCTCTCATGCCGCCCCGTTCAAAGCTCAGATGGGGTGGTGCTTGATAAAAGATTGTTGGCTCTGTGGGCTATTCTTTACTCTCTATCTGTCATGCATCTTCCTCTAGTTTCATCCTCTCTTCTCAACTCCATTGTTCTCACAAATATGTTGGTTATGTTGGCTGACTATGGGAAGTCAAGTCGTTGAGAAGTATCTGTCTTTTGCAATACCAACCTTGAGACTCTATCACAAGTAACCAAGTGATTTCCTGTTTTGCTGAAATAAAGCAGCACAATGTACTTGCTTTTGGTGCTAAATAACTCCAGGTGGAGTTATACATTTCTTTGTACATGAAGTTTAGAAATAAATGTAATGATATTGGTAATGGTAATCGTGTGTCTTATACTGCTTCCTAGTAACCTAACAGTAAGTGCATTGCCCTGGGAGTCAGAGCACAAACGTTCACTCCCTAGAAATTAGTGAAAGTGAAAGTGAAAGTGAAAGTGAAATTAGTGAAAGTGAAAGTGACACGTGATGGCCAAGTATGGTAACCCATACTTGGAATTTGACCTCTGCATTTAACCCATCCAAGTAAGTGCACACACATTAGGAGCAGAGTAGTGAGTAGTGAACACACACACACACACACACACACACACTGCAAACGTGGATACACACACCCGGAGCAGCGGGCAGCCTTGAGTGGCGCCCGGGTAGCGATTGGGGGTTAGGTGCCTTGCTCAAGGACACCTCAGTCATATTCCTGCCGGTACTGGAATCGAACCAGCAACCTTTGGGTCACCAGTCCAACTCTGTTACCATTAGGCCATGACTGCCCCCGAAATCCCTAGAATGCAAAATGAGCATTGCTTTTAATTCACTTGTGGTCTGCATTTCAGCATGTGTCGTCAGAAATGCAGGACAAGCATATACTTCAAAACGGCACTGATTTTTTAAACAAGTATACCGAAGATATAAAAAAATTCACACACAAAACAAATCAATACCAGGTACATTTTATGGCACAACCATGAAGCAGGTAAAAGTCATCAGTGTCCTAGTCTTTAGTGGATCAAGGCCATTATAACTTTTTGTCATAATTTTTTTTGATGATACCCTTGTGAAAAAGAAGAACACTTTAGCATTAAAAAGTACTTATAATGAAACAATGTGCCTTACCTTAAAGGGGTCCTGTTATGCCCTTTCACATAATTGTTCACATATTTTACATTATTACAACTCCTCTCTCCCCAGTCTGGCTCATACACACCGATTTTAATGAAGCCCCTCCTTCCGAAATTACAAAATGTGCTGTGATTGGTTAGCTGGCCCAGTGTGTTGTGATTGCAGTGCTTAGTGCGTGTTCGGAAAATGTCCTGCCCCTTCATAACTGCAATTTCTTGTCGTGTGTAAATAATAGTGTTATTTCAAACCAATTCGAGCATGATTCAGAATAGATTTCATGCACATACTTTGCAAGCACAGATTTCACAGGATGTTTCAGAGTGGTATGTTTTTTGTAATTTTCTTGTACATTATAGATACGGTGTTATCCACCATTTAATTGTGATATTTGACGAAAAACTAAGGTAATTCAAACACTAGTCGATCACAAAGCCATGGCTAATTTTCCGAAGGAGTGGCGAACCGTCTTACAAAAGCGAGAGCTTACAAAAGCAACAGAAAACAAGCTGTACTCCATAAAGTGTGCAGCGCACAGATAAACGTTGGGGTTATAATGTTCAGGAACAGTGATTCAAATAATTTTGAACCACTCTAAGTTCGTCAGTCTTTGGAAGGTGAAACAAATGAGTTTTGGAAACGTGGAACAGAACGGCTTCTTTTTGACATAACGACAATTGTCTTCTCTAATACAGCTCAGCCTCGCTCCCTTTTTTTTCGTATCCCGTGGGCGCGGATTATTTAAAAGTGTAACATTATGACTTCATAAGATCCGGAAAAATCGCAGTTGTAGTCCAAACGAGCTATTCGTTGTAGTTCTTGAAAAGATAAAATATCTCCCTTTGGAGTGGATTTTGAGCTTTGTAACCTTGCAGATCTTTTTTATGCTCAAACAGAAACATTACACGCTAACTAGATTTGAAAAAGTGGAAAAGCATAATAGGACCCCTTTAAAAATACTTAAGAGCAAATCGATTGTTTCAGACACTTGATTGCATATAAACTGCAATTAAATAAAAATGACTAGTATAGTTTAAAGTTCAGCTAATTGCATTTAATATAAATTTAAAGTGCTATTTTTTGAAGATGTACTTTATTTTTAATTACAAAGTGCCCTTTTAAAACTGTACTAATGTGAAATATAGTCGTGTACTCTCTTTAAGTGCACTTAAATGGCCTTTTATATCTGCAAATACAATTTTGTTTTAAATATACGTTTTAGATTTGAAGGACACTAAACAGTGCACAACATAGGGAACTAGGGAGTAGAATGAGACACAGCCTCAAAAGAAACCAGATTCACATTGATGGAAAGATAGACAGTGCAATGGTGTGGGAAAAAAAGACTGTTTGAAAAGTGTTTGGAAAAGAGGAAGAGACACTTCAGACAGAGAGATGACTCTTTTATTCTGCACATCCCACAGGAAAGACAGGACCCAACAGACATCCCAAGAGGATATCCAACATCGCTCATCGCTAATCCTGAAGGACTAGTATCATGTTCAGAGTGAATGTTACAGCTAATTTAGGGTGACTTGAACAGATAAGTGTACACTATAAAATATGTAAAATCTCATTTTTATTACACAAATGTAAAGACCTAAAATGCCGAAAAGGCTACACTATTCTGTTGTCATGCAACTGAAAGATGTACACATAGTAGCATCACTTTTAGTGTAGTTCCACCTCACACGCACTTGGGTCATGTGAATTGTCGAATCCCTCACTCTTATGCTGTCGCTCTGCCAAGCCAGGCGAATAATAGCACAGAGCTAATAACAGTGAGGCTGAGAGAGGAGGACGTTTAACCGGGCGGTTTGAGACGTGTTAGCTGATGTTGCGTAGCTGGGATGGCAGGCGTCGGCGTTATGGATTTGAAGCTGATGAAGTTTGACACAGCGGCAGATTTCAGGAAAGGTTTGCCCTACTGAGACAGCAGCAGTGTGGCTCGCCTGAGGCTCAGACCTTCCCTGCTACCCCTCGTCTTCCTCTGTCACGCGGGATTAAGGATGCCTTCCTCTGCAATGGAGAGGACAGGATACAGAGATGTTAGCACAGCACACTGACTTATTGTTCAGCTATGACCTGCCTCTTGGACAGCAACCTTTCCTCCATGGTGTTCTTTTCTCTATTCGATCTTATGTTGGAGTTGTTGTGTATTTAAAGACCAACGATATCCAAATAGAGTTTATTTTCTCTGATACAATACTCATTTGTTTCTCAGCATGAAAGCAAATGTGTCATTCATCATCAGTTATTGCACCTAGATTATAATAGCTATATAATGGATATATACAGTATATAATGAATAAGATACTGCACACCCATTCAAATAAATCATTTTTGAACTGATTAAATAAGTAAATTGTTTTTTGAACTGTTCAAATATACCACCTGGCTAAAATGAGCCCTAAAGAGTGTTTTATTTTATTTTTTCCCCGCTATTTTTTTCACACTACACTGTTACTTTAGACATAAAATGTTCTTCATTATTTTCAACTGAATCCAAATTGTGAATCATTTTTTTAGAAAGACCCACACGAACTTTCTGAACTAACTGGTCAGCAATGTTTGTGCCGCTGTATATTGACTAAAACCATTCATTCTTTGTGTGAAACTTGTGTCTCAGAAGTGAGCGAGACTGCCTGTGATTCATGGGCTTAGTAAATCTCATCACATCCGAGTTGTTTTAGGTGCTTGGGAAGGGTTGAGTGGCATTTGAAAACATCAAACTATTAAAATGTGGCAGGCATTATTTATGCTTCTGTGCCTGGTCCAGAAAGATTGAGAGAGAGTTTTAAAGAGACAGAAAGACGTGAAAAAATGCGAAGAGAAGGGCGTTTTACGGGAGAGAGTCTTATCGATTTGAATAAGCCAACCTGTGAGCTAATGGGGTGCGTCATTTTGTTTTCCCCCGTTGTGCTGACAATCCATCACCTGTCCATCAGTTGGGGAGAAGGGCTGTGTGCCATTGTTTGGGTGATTTATAGAGATAGAGCATCACAGACGGGGCAGTTTGTCATTCACCCGACGATCACAGTCTACAAAGCTAGAAGTAGGACGGATGGAGAGAATGTTGAGCGACAAAGGAAAATTAAGAAAGACGGAAAATAAGCATGCATTGGGAGCCGTAGGCAGAAGATCCACATTACTGTCTCTCCCATCATAGTCTATCCTTTGAAAGCACTTCCTCGAACAACATTTGGTTCTTCCAACATCTTCTCAGTAAAAATCCAGGTAGAGCAGAATGATCCGGTCAGCTGTCACCCAGCATCCATCTAGAAGCTTTATGAACTCAGTGCCTTGAGCAGAGCTGGTGATTGTCTCTGACTCGACCCTCACTGGACGTCACCACTCAGCACCAGAACATCTCGTCACATTGACAGCTTCTGTCCTGAGGCCGTCTGCCTTCGCAGTAGCTACCATGTTCACAAATGTTGCACATCATGAGAAATCAAATGCATTTTTACAATACTATTATCAATTCAATTAAATGTTCATGCTACGGGCAGCATTTTTCATAATCCTTTTACATAAAGTAGCCCCAAAAAGTTTGAATGCCATTGCATTAGACAAAATATTAATGCAAGTCTCATCTGTGCCTTTCACTCCTAGAGATTTTTGCAGAACTCATTTTATTTTTGTAGCCAATTTCGCCAAGACTTTTAATTCAACAATTACTCATTATTTGATTGACATTTTTTTAATAATTTGAAACCTAACAAACTTTTTGTGTGTGTGTGTTAAATGTTTTGCTTAAAGTGGGATTGTGTTAGCTTACTTTAAAATGAATCCCGTACTTTCATTAATAAATTCTACTATACTTTCATTAAAAAAATTTCACAATTAGGTGTAAATTGTAGGTCTGTGTAAATGATATGCACGTTTCAGCTTCAAACAAAAAGTAATTGTGAGATAAATGTGAAATAAGAAAATGTAAAAATAGTTACAAAGTGAGACATAGTCAAGAACAAAATCTGTGACTATTTCTTGCAATTCATACATTACATCTATATCATAATCTGTAAATATTATTAGCTTGTGTTACTTTTTTGCATTTAAAGTTTTCCCCACTTGAACACATGCATGTGACAATTAACAACTCCAATGTCTATATGAATTAGCAAATGAAGTGATTCAAATTGCAATCCGAGGCACCAACCAATCCTAGCTGGTTTCCCTGTTTCTGTGTGCTGAGGGCTTCAGCAAGTATATTTAAATCTCCAAACTCAAATGCAAACTCAATGCGAATGCAAATGTTCTCAGGAAGTGCAGTGAGTGATGCGTCCAATTTTTATGCATTTCTCCTCCTGTCAAGCCCCAGGTGAACCAGCGCACACACACATACACACACTGGCTGGCAGCGCAGAAGGGTGTAAGCGTGGGTGTCTGGAAGAGGTGCCAACAGATGCTACAGCCTCACACATTCAAATCATCCATCTTGTTTTTTATTTTTTTATTTTATTGCCATCTCTCTCACTTCTCCGCGAACCTCCGACACCCTCATCAGGAATCCTTCTCTGAGCTGGGAGCCTTTCACAGCATAGTAACGCACCTGTTTGCTCTTGCAGTTTTATCCTGTCAGATTTACTGCCGTTTCGGATGGATCAGGTCCAAGTGAGATGCTGTGCTGCTTCACTGATCAGGAAAGTATTAATGCAGAATATAGTACACGGACATGCCCAGGATCACCTAAACACGATGAACATAAGCTTATAGTCACCTTTTATATAGCGTTTATATAACAATAAAGATCAGTATTTGATATTTCAGTCTCAGATAATCAGTGTATCTAGCATGACAATCAGTCTAGGTCTATTACAAATATATATGAATGTGGACATAACGCAGCTACAGTTATGCAGTATCTGCATTTAGCTTTTGTTGATTATGTTCTTTATGTTACGAAGGATTTTAAAACCTTGTTCAATTGTAAACTGACCTTTAGTGTATAAGAGTGAATCAGAGTGGATTTCAACACATCTGTACTAGGCATTCCTGTTTGAAAAATCACCAACATCCACTAGAGGGCCAGTTGAGAGCGAGTCAGACTAAATCTTCTGAATTGAGTTGTGAGAGAAGGCTGACCACTAAAACAGCATTTTTAACTCACTCTGACATCCCTATCTTGCTCTACGTCAAATATGGTTAGGGTATGTGAGAACTGGGAAATTCCTTGCTTTTTTACGCCTCAATTAGAGTTGTTAAAAAAAAAACTGGCTGCATGAATCTTAACTAACAGGCATTTCAGCATGAAAAAACCTCTCTTGAAACCTGATGCTATTTCATTTGAAAGGCGAATTTGGCTTGATACGGTTTCCTTTTACCCCTCACTGACTTGGTATTTACTCACAGGCAGCTATTTAATTAACGGGAGGCAGCCGAGTGCTTCCCAGGCAAATGTGGTGTTCCCTTGAGGCTGGGCTCCAAACCTGTCTGGAACTATTTGTCCAGAAACATGTGTTCTGTGTCAGCCTGGCGCATGCCCCGTTAAGCCATTACTGGAGCAGTTTCACAGCCAATGCCAACACCTCCAGCATTGGGGAAAGTAACTGACAACACTGTGTGATAATGGCATTTCATCTCAGTACCAAAAGCCTCTGTAATGTGTAATGTTAAAAAAGTGATGTTAGGTTGATTGCTCTGGGATGAGAGTGTGTGTAACTGTTGTGGAACAGACTGAGAGATGAGAAGCGCTAGAGACAGGTGAGAATGGCTCTGAGGGTTGGACGGGTCAGATTGTTTACATGCTCTTCTCGATACTCCCATGAGGCTTTGCGGCGAGACCCAGCTGAGTGTTCCATTAGCACAGGGCCGCACTGTGACACAGAAGCGCTGATCAAAATAACACTTATTAATCAGGAGAGATCACACACGTTGTCCTTGAAAAAGGGCTTGCTCTCTTGTTCTCGCTTACTCTTCCTTTCTTTTTCTTCCCTCTCCATGTGTCTAATCTGGTGCAATTTTTCATCCAGGTAATTCACCACCTGTCCTCCCTCCAATGCTCCCCGCCTCTCTCTCTTTCTCCCTCCCCTTCAATCACACAAACATACTCTCTCTCTCTCTCTCTCTCTCTCTCTCTCTCTCTCTCTCTCTCTCTCTCTCTCTCTCTCTCTCTCACACACACACACACACACAGACACACACACACACACACACACACACACGTTCGACTTTTCTCTATTGCTTTGACCTCTTGCTTTCAACTTCTGTACACCATTAGAGGAACCATAACTTCATCATTACCAGTGGGGGTGAATAGGCTGCCCTGATTTTGTACAGAGTTTGCCTTAGGCCAAAATCAGGGGCAAAAAGCTATAAAAGTTTAACTTCACATTAGCTGAGATGGAACAAAATAGTGTATCACTGAAATTCAGTTGAAAACCACAATGGAATAACAATGGACCCAGTTTATTTTTGTATTGCACATGCCCGGTCTTATAGTGTTCGACTGAATGGGTTTCAGTTGCCTTCAACCACCTGTCTCCATTCTGATATGTAACAGCCACATTTCTCAGTCAAATTTTCGAGAAACAAAAAATGTTCAGTAGAAAGTAGAGGGAAACTCTTGCATCAGGAGTTGTAAACTGTAACAAAAATAAAAAGTTGAGAAAACTAAAAAACATGAGGCAACCAGCTTTAGAACTTTGAGTAGCCTTTACTCAGCTTAAGGGTGGGGGTGTTGGGGGGGGGGGGGGGGGGGTGTTTCGATGGTTTGATGTTTCACTCAAACAAACAAAAAAGTGTTGAAAATGACGTTTTACATTGACTTTAATATTCTTATTTAGTAGTATGTCATCCAACCAACCATCCAATCAACTTCCTACCTCTACTCCTTTTTCTCAGCAACCTGATGATTTATACTTAGGATCTAGGGGGCCAGAGGGATCAGCAGGGAGTGTGCCAGAAGAGCTAGCGATAGCAGCTAATTAGCTGCAGCTGCTGATGGGAGCGTGGTGTGGATGCTGCCAGAGGAGGCTTGACAAAATTGTTATCAAACGCAATTAGAGGAAGACAGGCATGTTTTTCTGAGACAAAGAACCCCAGGCTAGCTCTGAAAATAGTGCATGTGTGAATGTGTGCTTACACACCTATGAAGAGCTCAGAGTGTATGTTATCTCAGGTAGCCTATATATTATGTTAGCATATAGAACTTGTGGGTTTTTACATTTGTTTCGGAAATCTGGCGCGTTTTCTCACTTAATTTGGTGATTTTCGGCATGTATGAAAACAGCAATCATAGCATGCTCAGATTCACACCAAAATAATCAGTGCAATAAATGAGGTGGCCTCGGCCCAGTGGAAAATGTGGTGCTTTTGGTGAAAAACAATCCAAACAACAAGCCAATGAACAAAGCTCTATATAGCAACAGCAAGAAGAACATTTTTTGAGAATTAAGATATAAATCTAAAATTATAAATGTTTTTGCAGCATTGACGACAACACAAGCTATGCAACCATTCGTTTCACAACCACATAATGTCTGCTTTTGTGGAAATGGTTGTCAGACCAGACCACTGATGTGTACGCTGTGTGGAGAGTCATTTACATCAGCTAAATAATAACTCGCTGACTATTTCTGGACAACTAGTTAACAAATACAAAAGTCATGCAAGTCCAAGTTTTGAGCAGATATACCCATAAACACATGGATCAGTCGTCCCTGCATTAGCAGATGGCTGAGTAGGAAGGAAGGCCTGGTGCTTAGCCAGCCGTAGACTTATGACCATCACTAAAACTCTATAGTACTTTCCATTCTCTCTCAGTCTTACCCCGCTGTGCAGTAACAAAGGATAGTGAGACTGTAACAATGGAGAAAACTTTAAAGGTGCACAGCAAGGAGTCGGCCAAAGCACTGCTATATTGACAACCCTAAAACTGATGTGAAAGAAAAGGTTTAATTTCCAGAAGAGATTTAAGCAAGGGTTGCTAGCTGTTACACCAGCTAACTCCACCATTGATGGCCAGGTGTGAGTTTTGTTTATTTTTGCATGCATGCCTAACATCTGTGCACGTCACTGGCGTAGGCACACGTGCGTCTGCCTTACTGCGGACAACTTGAGTCCGACCATGTGCTCATGTCTATGTGAATGTTGGTGTGTGTGTTTAAGTTTTCACAGGAGCTTGTGCATCCCAGGTGAGATGCCGGCTGCTGTTGCAGCTCTGTGAAGCTGGGTGGGGGTTTCTGGGTCTGGCAGAGGCAGGAGAGTAGCAGCAGATGTGAATTGTCAAGCCTTGTGTTTGGTTCATTAGCTGCTCTTCCACTTGAACCAAACACAGCTGTCACTTGGCCCACAGAGCAGGGGTGTGCGGTTGTGTGTGTATGTGTGTATGCATGTTGAAAACCTATATATCAACCCACAATAATTAGTTTGCATCACTGAACACACAGCCCCATTATTGAATTCTTCTAAACACACATTGTTGGCCATGTTCAATAAACTTTCTTATTACATAGTCTTGTGAACTGGTCCATATCTTGACCCACAGATCTCTACAGCCCTAGAATTAAACATGGATGAGCGTCCCTTATTGAATGTACCATAAGCCTACATAAACTGTATTTGGTGTATTTATAATTGTATATTTCATGAGCATTAATATTAATGCATGAGCATGTTTTTTGGTTTCACTAAATTATGTACAATACTTAGAACATGAACAATCTTTGTTTTATGGATTTTTACATTTATTTCCACTAGAATCAAGACAAAAATACTGATTTGTAAAATATATTTTGCAGTGCAATATATACGCCTCTCGTTGAATGGAGACCTTTTGGCTTTATATTGTCTCTGAGTGTTGGAAAATTGTTTGAGAGCAGAAGAGAGAGAGAGAGAGAGAGAGAGAGAGAGAGAGAGAGAGAGAGAGAGAGAGAGAGAGAGAGAGAGAGAGAGAGAGAGCTAAAAACCTTTTGGGATGGCGCAAAATCACTGGTGTAAGAATGGAAGCCTGCACTCTAGTGTTGTTAATGAAATCCCTCCTGCCTAATTATGTGAAAAAGCACAATATGTTTGGGATGCGCTCAGCACAGCTCCTGACAGGCACTAAAGAGCCATCGACAGCTAAAGAGCGACAGCATAAGCACGCAGAGAGAAAGAAAGCAGGTGGGAAAAAAGCAGTCAAAGAGAGGGAGGGAGAATAAGTTATCAGGCCATTTTACTGAAAAAAAACCCCAGAATACTATACATGCGTCTTGATGAGGCCGTCGCTGTAGAACAGAGCTACGTACTCAAGTAGAGGTAGGTCAGTCAGAGCTCTACACTCCACACACACACACAATCAATTCATCTACGTCTAATTACCTTCTCCTCCTAAAAGACTCATTGAACCTCTTACCAGAGGGTAGGTAAAGTAAGGTTATTTCAGATACACCGAAACCCACAGAAAGCCTATTATCATTTACCTTCTAGTGAGAAAATTCACATTCTGAAGAAGCTCAGATTTTGCATTCTGTCTCCTTTAATGATCTCATATCTTTGTGGTGCATACACAGGGTGATCTAACCCATACAAAATATCCAATGAAATGTAGAGAAAAGGAGTGATAAATTGGAGGGATAAATTGGAGAAATCAAAAACACATCCAAAGGAGAGAGAAAGGTTGATAAGAAGGAAACTACTGTACACAACATCAAGGATCAGGCAGCCTTACTGACAGAGGGCTATGCAATTGAAAATATCTAGCTTACACAAAACACTTCACATTGCTCTTGCACTAATGGTTTTCATATGAAGCAGTAATATGCAGTTCATTAAAGGGAATAGCCCTGAGTCTGATAGGGGGGCAATGTCCACGGAAGCATGCCAGGGACACCAAAACAATAGTGTTTACCTGTAATGAGACAGTCCCTGAATCCAGTGAAGAGAGAGAAACGAAAAAATAAATATTACGAGTTGCGTGACGTAGCATTCCAGAACAGGGTGAAGAAAAAGGGGGACTGGCAGTGCCAATTGTTGGCACTGGGGCTGGTGCCAGTGCCTGCTTCTGCCAATCGTTCCTCAGTGGCCCTGTGATGAAAACTCATTGTGCTTCTTTCTGATTATGTTTGTTTATTTGCTTGTTTTTTTGGCAATGCTGTCAACACCACAGAATGGTGTATGAAAATATTGTCATTAACATCTTCCCAGGTCATCGTCATGCTGAGTCTTGGAGAGCGAAGAAAGAGTGAGAAAGAAGAGGTGCAAGAAGAAAGAAAATGGATTAATCAAAAGACACATGAAGTAGAAAGAAAATGTTAGTGAACAGTAGCAATTGTATCACTTTCTTTCAAATTACACACCTTGCTGAGCTGACGTGGGAGTGTGCAGTGCTGGGGGCCGGTGCTTGGCCGCGCACTCAGAGAAGGTGCCATGCTCTGTGCTGGCTGCCAGTGAATCTGTTAATTAAGCATGCTAATGGTTGTAATTGCAGCCATTCATGAACCCAGAAGCTGAAGTAAGTGCTAGCTTCATTGTTGGTGGCAGAGTTCAGGCTGACTCAAAATGAAGAGCCTCCGTGTGTATGGTGTTGGAGGGGTGAGATGTGAGTCACCGGGGGAGCAGCAGGAAAAGAAACTGGGACGAGAGAGAGCGGGTAGCAGACTGACTAAAATGATGCTTGCTTCAGGCGCTCAGCAGCTGCTCTCAGGCTGATACCCAGCTGTGTAAAAGTGGCCTGGCCCTGCCAGAGCAGTTAGGACAGAGTACTGTGGTAATTCAAGAGCTTGTGTTGTGGAGGTTACACTATGGCAACTGCCCTCAAATGCTCCCCTCTGACTAGGAGTTGCACGGTCTTCCCAGCAAACACATGTACATGGCTAAAAGCATCATAATCAATTTTAAGCAACTGAAGAGTACAAGCGTGAGTCTTACGAATATATGTACAGGTCACAAGTCACCCCAAAATCAAAATGCATCTGAGTGAAAAAAGTCAAACTGTCATTATTTAAGAATTTGTAAACGTGTGCTGGTGCTGGAGTCGAAGTACCTATTGAAATCACACTTTTTTTCGAAGTTTTTTTTTCCAGAAAAAAATGAAAAAATGAGGTCTTCGTTTCTTGCCATCACTTACCCACATTCAAGTAAAATAATAAAAAAGAATGCTTGAAACTAATTACAATATTTTTAAGCCAAGGCTTTGTTCTTTTGTCTGCTTCTGCTTTGAAATGTGTATTGGGAAAAGCAAATCAATTTGACTTGACTATTATTTGTCTGGAAAATGTTGCTGAATGGTAAAAGACAACCTCTTTGGTGGTGAAGGGTGTTGAGCAAGGAGCTGTCACAAGGAGAAACTCATATTACAAACCACTCTTTTTTTAAGTCTACCTAGTGCCAAATGAGATCTTATCTAAGGCACAACCAATCAATTTGATTTATTTCTTAAAAACACTGCTTTGATTCGTACAGTGTATCCCTGTAATCGGTCCGGCTGTTTCCCCTGCCTTATTTTTTGTCAATCTTCACAATCTAAGCGTCTCGTTTTCTGTTCAGATCATTTGCCTTGTTTGTCTTGGCTGAGGACTTGAGAGCTAATCTATAACGGGCTGTGCCTTGGATCGGATTAATGAGGTATGCATTATGCTAATGTCGCTATGGCAGGTGCAAAGGTGTAGACTCTTGCTGAAGACATATGTCAGGCGGTGTGTGTGTGTGTGTGTGTGTGTGTGTGTGTGTGTGTGTGTGTGTGTGTGTGTGTGTGTGTGTGTGTGTGTGTGTGTATGTGAATGCTTCAAGGGCCTAGGCATTTTCTGTCATTAAGACCTTGATCAGGTAATGCATGGCTTAGGTGTCATTTACTGTTTTAAATAAAAGGCCACACTAAAAAGAAGTGAATTGCTAATGTTAGCTTTCTTGCGCCAATTCCTTATGTATATAATGGACAGATTATCAAAGGATCATGGATGAAAAAATGGTGTCTAGTATGCAGTGTGTTGCCAACGACCTTCAAAGATGTCATATTGTGAGAATATTACTCAGTTAGCTTTCACTGCTAATGACACTAGTTCATTCTGCTTTAAAAAGCACTCGATATTTCCCTCTTCTCTTACAAATTCACAACCGTAGAAATCAGAAGGATAGGCAGCAGAAGCCTGGGTGACATATGATGTGTTTTATTGTGTTGTTCCTCCTCCTGCAGTGCATAAACACCTCAGCCCTGTGAAGTAGCCAAGGGGGAATTAGCCATCGACCTCGTAAATAACTTTCTCACCTCTAGTCAATAAGTAATTTCACGTTACCCCACTATCGAACACAGTAATCACTGTGAAAAGTGACTGGAAAGGAGAAAGCTCTGGTTTTGTGGTGTGGACCACTTTCAGCCGCACATGCTTTCACTGACTACACACACATATACACCACTATGGTGTGAGTTACGTTGTGAAGAAAGGAGACCTAATCTTGTTGATCTGTCCTGATGGCTGGGAATCTGACGGGTGTGGGTGTTTGTGTGTGTGTGCATGTGGCTGAATGTGGTGCTTTTGATAAAGATGTCAGATGTAGCTGATTAGCTAACCTTTAGTAAGCTCTTCCTGAAACTCGAAGACAGAGAGAGAGAGAAGGAGATAGGTCAAACTGCAGAAGGAAGTGAGAGTTGCTTCCAAGACAACAAGCGAGAAAGGTGGTGCACCTGTGACCAGCATCCATGACAGGAGATAAGCATAGATTAATTATTAGTTCATCATAGTAAATGCAATCCTCGGTGGTAACACAGCTCAGGTGTCAGGTGTAATATATGTTTTTTATCTTGCGTTCATATGAGCTTCATTCATCATCCCCTTACAGAGCTGTAAATTAACTCTGGATGTGTGTCTATATATACACTCACAAACATACATACTGCAGAGCAGATTGTAAATTATGGGAGTTTGGGGACATGTATCATCTTGCAATGGTTTGCACTTGAGACAGACATACAGAAGAATCATGACTTTTCTAGCAGTTTTCTCTTTAAGATCAGTATCTAATATTGAGCGCAAAATTGCTTTTCTAAAGCCTTTCTGACACTAGAAAAAAAAGGTGATCAAGAACATATTTTTACAGTAGGTGGACACTGTGAGAAAAGCAGTGCATTCATCTGATCTGTGGGTTGCTG
The DNA here is from genome assembly GCF_051911475.1 of Siphateles boraxobius. Classification (NCBI taxonomy): domain Eukaryota; kingdom Metazoa; phylum Chordata; class Actinopteri; order Cypriniformes; family Leuciscidae; genus Siphateles; species Siphateles boraxobius. Next base: position 611,342 of record NW_027509228.1, read on the forward strand.
TTTTGCCACAGCTCACTGAGCTTCAGAACTGTACAATACAATGCAATAAAAAATTATGTTTGTTATGGTTTGGTTGTGAAGCTCCTTTAAATCGGGCATAAACAGAATAATGAATCTAAGGGTTTGTCCACTTCCTCCTCTTGGGGATTCATGTGGCAGATCTATCTTTGAAATAATTTGTCCCCGACATATGTCGATAGATTAGTGTGCATCTCCTAAAGCCCTCATCACACTACATGTTCTTCCTGTCTGAGCTTCTAATGCCCCTTGAGACCAGACGTATAACCTAAACCTCAGTCTCACAATATAGACCTGAGATGAGACCAAAATGAGAGGTGTGATCGACTTTCCTGTCTTCCAATCAGCCTCTTGAGTTCTCAGACTGACTTGATGAGCAGTTCAATATTGTCATTTGGCACAACACTGCTGTCCAGGGGTCTCTGGAATGAGGGTGAGAAAATGGGGATAGCAAATTCGTTCTTTACACTTCTTCACATTTTTACCTCTACAGACAAATTCCCTTGGCCTTTTTGTGCAAGGAGCAGAGAACAGACGGTAAAGCTATTCAGCACCACTTCTGGAGGGCTACCGTCCTCCATAGTTTAGTTCCAAACCTGTTCTTACACACCTGCATGCGATTTGCAAGACATTCTGAGGATGAAAAAGGTCCATAATACAATATATTAGCATTCATATTATTCTCAATGGCTCAGCTGGTGTAGCATCCCGGGCTGAAGGCATGGGAACAACGTGGACGGTTGCAAACACAGACATACACATTCCAATGGTCAATTTACTGTCTACAGCCATATGCTCCATTCTTTGGACTGTGAGAGAAACCAGAGGAAACCCACACCCAAACAGGGAGATCATGCAAACTCTACACGGCCGTGACTCAAACCGGGGACCATCCTATTGTGATGCGACAGTGCCACCGAGCCGCCGTGCCACCTTCAGCAAATATAATATATCTGATATGTTCACCTACTGCAGTGGTTCTCAACCCTGGAGCTTGGTCTCAAGCTGTTAGGAACAGTAAAGCTACAATAAGAACAATGTTAGACTATCTTTTATTCCGCTTGTTGTCTCTATTTCTCGTTCTTCTGTCTCTCAGTAATGATGAAGAAACAATATTGACGAAAAGCGATAACAATCTACTCTGGGACTGCGCAAACAGGCCTGATCACCCAATGCCATCAACAGCTCTCTCACATACGCACCTCACCATTAATGCTGATGCTCACGCCTACGTTAGTGAATACACTCTAACACAAACATATGCACAGGCACACTGTGTCCAGAGACATATTAAAGACAATACATTCAGCTGCTCGCTACAGAACAACGCTAAGGGGGTATTTTTTGAAATATAGCAATGTGAAATAGAGATAGCAATAGAGGAAGTGAAAGAAAGTGTGAGTGAAAAAGAGAACAGACAAAGGCAGACTGCTTGAAAGCCCATTAGAGAAGGAAAAACACAAAAGGCTAGGAATAGCAGACAGGTTCCATTTTAGCCTGCTGCTCCTTGCGGCCTGCTCATTAAGGGCCCTGCGGGCAAAGGGTTTCGCAGACAAGCATCAGACAAGGTGAAAAGAACCGGGCCTTAGCTACACAGCGGCAGGCCCTTCAAAAGTGAAGGGAGAAGCCATTAGTCTTCCCACAACCCTGGCTGTGAAGTGAGCCTAACTGAAGCTGAAAGGCCCGTCACACTTTTAAACCTGAGCAACAAGCACAGGTGGTCACAACAAGCCGTCGGCTTTTGATAGGAGACAGAGGCCTATCATAGCACATGGGTGTGTTGTCCCTAAAAACGAGGGACTGTCCAATCTGTTGCTATTTGCTTGCGTGCCCATTCCTCCCTCCCTCTCCCTCCCTCTCCCTCTCCCTCTTCCCCCCTTCCTCTTCCTCTCCCTCTTCCTCTCCGTCTCCCTCTCCGTCTTCCCCCTTTTCTCTCCCTCTCCCTCTTCCCCTTCCTCTCCCTCTTCCCCCCTTCCTCTCTCCCTCCCTCTCTCCCTCTCCCTCCCTCTCTCCCTCCCTCCCTCTCTCCCTCTCCCTCCCTCCCTCTCCCCCTCCCCCTCTCCCCCTCCCCCCCTCTCCCTCCCCCTCTCTCTCTCCCTCTCCCTCCCTCTCCCTCTCCCTCCCCCTCTCCCTCTCCCTCCCCCTCTCTCTCTCCCTCTCCCACTCCCTCTCCCTCCCTCCCTCACTCTCCCCCCCTCCCTCCCTCCCTTTCCCCTCCCTCCCTCTCCCTCCCTCTCCCTCCCCCCTGTCTATCTCCCTCTCCCTTCCACCCTCTCTCTCTCCCTCTCCCTTTCTCTCTCTCTCTCTCTCTCTCTCTCTCTCTCTCTCTCTCTCTCTCTCTCTCTCTCTCTCTCTCTCTCTCTCAGCCTTGTGGTAGCTCGTTTGTCAAGAAAGCGTGCTTGCAAATGAAACCTGGCAGCCTTTCATTTTGATAGATGTGTGAACACAGGACAGTTGAATGTGTATCTGTGTGTCTGTTGGCAAGCACTCTGCTTACGTAGAGTGTTACCATGATAAACACTGTGGTAAAATCATTGACCTCTTGTAGCTTTGCATGTATTCTATGAAAACAGCATGCCTTCTGTCACAAACACACAGAAATGGAAAAGATAGAAGCAGTATGATAAGAGACCAATGTTCAATAAATAGTTTAACTGTAGGCTGTTTATGGCTGCCAAGCTATGTAGCAACTTAGCGCATTAATATAAAATGTATAGTCACAGGTGTGCATTTAACATTTATAGCTGCTGTAAATGTTTTCGTTTAGTATTTTTGCCAGAGTCTCTTATTGTTCAATTTGCAAAATATAATTGTTTGTTAATGGTAATTAAATGAGCAAAAGGCAGACTTAAAAAAAAGGAGAAAGATAGAAAAAGAAAGGTGATGACATGCACTTTGAAGCCAGCACAACTGGTAATTTATGCTTGCAGTGACTGCATCAGGCAGTCTGTGTGACAGATGTTGCAGTCCCCAAATACCTTTGGCTCATTAGTGCATCTCAAACACCAAGCATGCAACATATAACCAGCTTCTTATCACTGCCCACAACACTGACCTTTTCATGGCAGGAGCGTGAGTGCATATGTGTTGCAAAATAGAAAAAAAAGATACAATACAATGGGAGAGAGAGAGAGAGAGAGAGAGAGAGAGAGAGAGAGAGAGAGAGAGAGAGAGAGAGAGAGAGAGAGAGAGAGAGAGTTTGTTCATTTTCACTCCACCATGAAAACTAGGGAAGTTGGGTAGTAACCAGGGTGCAATATCGTGTGGTTGCTAAGGTGTTCATTGGCTTGCAATTATTTGATAATATTGTCCCTCTGGTCATGCCCCTACTTCTATGTCATTTTACTGTATATAATAATCTCTACCAGACTTATTAAATAGTTGTGCTCAGAAAAGAAACAGCACGTATCCTTAACAAGCGTAGGTTTGAGGTGTAATTCATATATGTATCACAAAGGGTACAGCATAAGTTATGCTAAGTTTAGTACTTACCGTTAATGATTTCAAATCCTTAACCCCAAGATCCAGTCAACATGCTAAATGTCAAAAAAAAATTTTTTTGAAATGCAACACTGAATAAATGTGCATGAGGTTACATTGTGAATGTAAGACATAGTCGGCAAACCTCTGAACATTGCGGTTAAACTGAAAGCTCCCAAGGGTATCCGGAGAATAGGTTCTGAGGTGGAAAAAAATGTTTTTTTTTTTTTTTTTGCAGAAAGGTTTCTACAAAGAATAAAAACTAGGTGGGAAACATAAGAGCCCTGGACTAATTTGCCATACACACACAGAAACTCTGTTAAACTCCATCGACTAATTAATGCTTGGTGGGAAGAATGACTGCATTCAGGTACGGGAGTGACAGATATAAGAGGTTGATTTGTACAGTAAGTGAGTGTCCTTTTGTACAAACTGTAAACTCAGCACAGAATGCTCTATGACTACATAGATGTGCATACATAATTTGAGTCTTATTTTTGCCCATTATTTAACCTGCACATGAAATTAATCAAATAGACACAAAACAAAGAAAATACAACCATGAACAAAGCATGTTTTATGTTTCTATTCAGCTGAAATTTCCAATTAGTCGACTGAAAACAGGTGTAGCGCGTTCCATTTGTGCAGCACTGTCACCGCTGTGTCCGCAGCCTTCAAAAAATATTCACAACCGCATCCCAATCCATCTCTTTGTATATTCTGTGTTTTTCTTTTGCTTTGTTTTTTTATATAAGTTTTATTGACTGAATGGAGCTGAGTGACACAAGGAGCAAAATGTGCCTTCAACTACAGGGAAAAATTCTTCATCATTCAGATCAGCACTGAGCCACCAATCATCATTTTTTAGATGCCGTTTCTGACAGGATGTTGTGCTTACCTGCGGGCACGCTGAGCTAAAATGTAAATGTTCTGCACTATTCTGAACACTGCAAGCCATGGAATTATTGGTAGTGAAATCTGTGACTAATACAAACCAATGTAATGTTTATATAAATACATTGCAGTATGAACAAACTTGCAGTAAATTATACTTTGCCTCATATATTTTTAATAAATGCTTGATAGTATGTTTTAATTAATATCCGAAGTATGATTTCTGGCTATTATTGTATGGAAAAATGCTGGTGAACCTAAAAACATAAAGTAATTACATCAAATACAAGCGTGTCACACCACACCAAATGCCACACCAATTAAATTAAAGTCTGTCCGAGCTGAACCAAACAGCCTTAAATTAAAACTGAATGCTATAAACTTTGCCAACTTTGGTAACGAAACAATTGTTTATGCACCATTAGAACTAACTGATGCATAAGCTGAAATTAAAAATAAAAATAAAAAACAAAATAAAACTAGTAATTTTGAAAGCTATAATAACCCTGCTCTGACAACCCCCGCAGAGCCCAGACATGCACCGTTCCTGAAGTAACTCCACCTCCACAGCAGCCCTGAGGGGTTAATAACTGCCGGTGTGATGATGACTGCCTACATTTCCACTTGTGAAGCCAGCATATAAAGATAAATTGTGGCAGGAAATAAACAAACCCCAACTGGCTGTTGAGGAAGGATCGCTCTGATTACATCTACAGAGTGGGTTGCTTACATCTGTAAGTGCATGAAGGGTTTTAAAAGTATAGACCGTAGCTTGCCCGCCCTCTCTCGTTACCCACTTATCCATCAAAATGACAAACGCTAGATTAGTACACAGCATAATGACAAATCAGACTGAAAAAAAGGAGTTGCAAGAGCTTGGCCACATTTCCCTCATGACATAGCTTTTTTTCTGTTCTAGGGCCAAGGGGCATTTTATAAATATAGTTGATGAGAGCCATTAACTGGGGCCCACAGGACTTCAGTGGCCCCGGACTGATCTCTTTCAACACACAGAGGGATTTTCTGATAAGAGTGATGTTGTGTGAAGAGCAGATTGCGTAAGTATCCATGTTTTATGGAGTGGTGCTGCCCTAGTTGTTCCTATGGTAATTGAAAATGGTATCAGGAAACAGACCCATTCTTTGTGAGTCACTTTCATTTATCCATAGGGGAAGAAAAGGGTCTGTGAAGCGCAACTACACTTGTGTATATTGAGGTCATGACACTGGAATGGAACCTGCAAGAGAAATGCCCAAACAGAGTAAATCATAAAGCCTTCAGAATGTTCTCCACAACATTATGGAACTGGGACAATCGAAGATGGACTCAATCAATAAACGCAGATCTGTGACTGGGATAAATCAGTATGCTTGAAATTAGGTTGTTGTACCAATAACCAATTGGTTCTGCCAGTATTAGTTGATGCATGTATATTTACACAACAATGATGTCCTAAAAACGGACAAGTTTTACCTTCGCTTTTTTAGCGTACAGACGACAATGTTGTCAAAACGATCCCTGTTCGCAAGAAAACGTTGAACATGTCTATTTAAACGACCCCTTAGTCTGTCAACAAGTCACTTGTTCTATCTGGTGAAAACAGGAGAGACAATTCTTTGTATGAAACTGTATTTGAGTGCAAAAATAATTCGAATTGTGAAAAAGCACCAAACACATTATTAATGAACCATGGTGGAGTTTAAATGGAGCATTCACGTTCAAGTAAAAATTCATACAAACTACCCTGAAAACAACCAAGTATAATCGAATGGCTGACTGAAACTATAAGTGACTTTTTTTGCACCATTTATGACACTGAAAGCAACATGAATCTGTTGATGGAGACACACAAGCTTTTGTATCTCAGTTGCATGGACATTCTTTCTTTGAACAGCAAAGCCCACTAATGCTGCACAGCACTGACTAGTCGACTAGTAAAAATATAGTGTCACAGCCTAACAAATACTGGGTCTAATATGTTCTTTGGTCATATAATCATAAGCTGCATCTTAATAACATTTCAGAGAGGCATAAAGTGTCTCTTCGAGTCATTGAGCATGTCACACCGGCTGGAGAGATGGGATGAAACACTGCTCTTGAATTGTGTTTTTGCCTCATCTAAAACAGAGCGTACATAAGAAGGAGACAGAGAGGACTACATTTGTCCCAGAGATGAAGAGTCCTTGAGTGTACCTGAAAGCACTAAAGAAGGCATGTGAGAGAAAAAAAAACAAAACAAGAATATTCTTTAAAGATGTTGGATTTTCTTTAGTAAGTGAAAAATCCATGAACAGAGGAAGGTGAATCAAGAGTTTGTACCACATACAAATGAAGCAGACTGTCTAAGCAGCACAGCCTAAATAAAGGTTATTTCATGTCTGCTCATTTTGTCTGTTTCAAAATAGATGAGCAATGTTTGTGCGTGCATCCATGTTGTGGTGTTGTATACGGAAGAAAGTGCTCCTTCTTTCTCCTTCAGCAATGGTAATGGCAGCAATTGTGAGAATAGAAGACGGTAGCGTGTGTCTTGTGCTCGCGGCTGTAGCATTATTACCCAGGGTGCCACAGCACAAGGATTAGTCAGGGAGGGGCGTCACTTTAAAGCTCTGCTAATGAGTTGAATCTTCTTAATGTGTTCTCCCCCTTAATTCCAGTCTGGATAAGTGAGGCTTTTACTCAGCTGTGCTCACACATTAACATAGTGTCTTGGTTTGACTTCTGTCTAAAAAATGTTCCTTCTCTAATTATGAAGCTTTTGACTCCAGGAATAATGCTTACCTTGAAAGGTGCTGTTGGAAAATCTTGCAGTTTTGCTAACGGGGTCTGGATGTGGCTGGTTATCATGGCCTGGTTATCCCCTGCTGTTATATGTTGCATCTACACCATCTGGAAACAAAAATAATGTTTATCCATAGAGTGCAGGAGGGATGATTTTATTTTGCTGGCCAAATCCCAGAAGTGAGTTAGCATTTTTGCACTTCCGGTTCCATCGTTTTGAGGTCAGTGGGTGCTTTGAATGGGTTTTTGGTTAAATGCCTGAAATAAAATGTGTGGTGAACACAAACTCAAGACACTTTCACATGTTATTCTACAACATAAAATGCACTTTTACTTGTATTGAAAGATGTGGCTGCCAGGTCACACAAAACCCATTGGGTTTTTGTCAAGAGAACCAAAAACATGCCATCACTGCAGCACTCTAATGACAAACAGTTGCCTAGTACTCTTTGTTTTGGAAGCAACATCTAAATAATAAAAATAAAAAAACTCTTCTAGTTTTACCTGTGACCAAATTTTTGAAGTGCCCTTAAAAGCATGAAACTGACTTACATTTCTCTTTGTCTGCTACCTTTGACATCACAGATCAGGATAGCGGCTAGTGTTTCTTATTGAATAATTTCTGATTGGAAAAAAAGGTGCAGCATACTCCCCTGGCTCTTATTGCTGTTTTTGAGTTGTGGGTTGTCACAATCATGTATAATTTATCAGGACACCTATTTCAGTGATATCTGTCAGATATTAGGGAATTTAATGCATGATGTTAGAAAACCCTTACACCACACTTAACTAACCTGAGAACAACGTGCACTAAATCTAACACAGTTCGTTGGGGTTCTGGATATGCCCGTCTGGGTTTGCTGAGTGCGTCTCATTGGTCAGATGAAGCTGGAACTCTGCACTATCATTAACGTGAGCAGTCTTAAAAGCAGCGCATTTTTCTATCTATTAGAGAAGAAGAGCTGGCACAGCTGAAGAGGTGCTGACTCTTTCTAACTCTCATCCAATGTAGCCTTCAGAGATATCAAACGCAGCAGGCACACACGCGCCAGCACAGACAGAAAGCATATGTGCATAGTGCCCCCTCCCTCTCTATCTCTGCCTGGCAAATGCTCTGGGCAGCAGGCAGAGGGAGGACGCAAGACTGTCAATTAGGGTTAAAAGGCGCAGTGCAGGAGGGTAGGAGCAATGGAGCGATGGAGCATGGGTCCAGTCCAGCCACAGCACCTGATGCCTAATAATGGAAATCGACATGGCTGCTTTTTCATTCCGTCACTCCGGGCAAGATTCCAGCGCAGCAGAGGAAAGCTAGAGGGAGGCTGTCTACATCTGTACGCTTTATCTCCCCTTGAAGCTTCTTTCAATAAAAACAATGAAATTCACCAAATTATTACTGCTATTATCATTTTAATAATATAGGACTGTTCACACTACTTGACACAAAAATCCGAGGATAATTGCAGTCATATTAGGAAGACAATAACATAAAAACATGACTCACATTATTTACAAACCTTCAAAGACAACATGGACCCTATTTGCTTACTTAATGTCACTGGAAACAAGCAATTCTTAGAAATTGCTTGTTTTCATAATCTTTCACCAAAAATAAAAAAGGCCATGTGGTATATATTAGTACAAGCATCTGCGTTGTCTTTTGGGGCACGTTGCATAAACTCCCAAGACTAGTCTTACAAGTTAGTCATCACATAGTCAGTTAAATAAAAACTGGTCTAATTTGATACTAAAAAGTAAGACTGATCGTCCTTTCACTAACCGTTAGTTGGTCGTACTAGTAATTAAGACACAGTCTTAACATAATGGCTATGTTTATGCAACTGGCCCCAGGACAGAAGTGGGTAATGTGCTCCAGTCTCAGTCTCAGCAGTTGGAGAGCTGTGTTTGACGGGTAAACACACTCTCCTTATTGTACTCACCACTTCTCACCTTAGCAAATAGAGATAGAAAGGTAGAGCAGGGAACATGTGCCAATTTTAACAGGCTTATTTGTCCATTCGTGTCTGGGGTCTGTGTTTGTTGAGATAGGCGGACATCCGAGCCTCTTAGTCAAACAGATAATATTGCTGCTCTCCACATGGACCTGGTCAGAGACATTTAGAGAGACAGACTAAGAATTTGGGCACCATGTCATTCGGTTGCTGTCTGCTGTCATGCTATTTCTATATTTCTGCCTTTGACGTCACTGGTGAGGACATAGATAGTTTGTGCTTAAGGGTGTGGGACTGTGTTTGTGCTGTACTGGAATGATGTCATTTTCCTGCGGCTTTGGATTTATTAGTCACATTTACAGCCCAGCTGATCAAACAGTCTCATGTGCAAAATAGATTGGATACTGATGGATGGATGGATGGATGGATCTGACACTTTGTCGCTCTATATCTGATACAGGACACTCAAAACACATATTAAATGGATGACAATAGCAACAAAAGCAAACATAAACATCTAAACTTCCATACCATTCCATTCCAAGAAGATTTTTTGTTATTTTACTGTGCATATTAAAAGGTAGCAGGTACCATTGTAGCAATATTAATTCATATATGATAATCATATTCCTCTCAGCAAAGAGCAAAGGTTTCCCCTAGCTCCAATAAACATCTATGAGAATATTATGTAATAAATGTGCACATTAATTCTATGATAATCAGGCGCCCATTTTCCCAAGGTTATATCTATGGCCTGTCTTCTTAGCTGCTGCAATTCTCCCTGCCTTTCTTCCTTGTTCTTTTTCTATCTGCCTCTCATCTGCTTATGGTTTTTGCTGTTGAGGCAGTTACTCGACTAATTGCTGCGGCTGCGGCGCACACGTTGGGCTCGGGGGACCGGTTGCTGATCCGGTAATGGGGACAGACGACTCTGTTCTCTGTCTGTCCAATGGGGCAATGAGAGTTTCCGAAACGCTTCTTCACACCTCCATAATTCATCCCCTGCAGTGCCTATATATTTGTTTGTGCACGGCATGGACAATCAGCAGGTCCAGACAGAATCCATGGACTCTTTCCAGATTTTCCGCACTGATTTTGGAGGAAAATCTGTGAGATTCTGCAGAATGGATTTAAACATGAAGTCTATGTAATTTGGCCTCTAATGCAGATTAATTTTCCTCGCATCGGGTTGAACAGGAGGAAACGAGAAGACAGGAAATACTGTCAAATGGAGCCTGACTGCCAAATGCACAGCAGTCTGTTAAACTCACATCCCTCAACTGATCTGACAATCAGCACAGTGAATTCAGAGCATTAACGATAAATAACAAGCCATAGAGCAATTAAAGAACAATGGCATTTAAAGTAATGACATGCTCTTGGTCTAATTAAACACATAGTTAATTAACATTATGTCATTATCCATGGAACATTTGCATAAGTTTCAGAGGTTCAGCTGTGTGTGATGTTATTTCGTGGAGCCTATCTCTATTGTATCTACTCTTTTTTTTTTAAAATACTGTATGTATGTGTGCCAAAATAGTAGTATATACAGTATGTATATCTTTGGTTATCATTCATTCATGTGATTAAATATTCAATATTTAATGTGAAACACTTCAATTAATATATTTGTATGTGCCATTTAGGGTCATATTAAGTACACAAATGCAATTAAATGAAAATTAAATAAAAATATTTGTCTTTCAAATTGGTTGTGCAGTCAATGCCGGAAAATAGCACCAAAGGGACACCAATTGTACTTAATCTACCCCTAAAGTGTGTATCTTTGTACCTAAAGTGTAGATACAGTAATATTACCTAAATGGTACAAATTAGTAGCTTTGCAGGATATTTTCCCAGTGACAAGATGCTGTTGTAAATGTACTATTGCAGACAGTGTAGAATGAGAAAGGATTGAAGACAAGGAATGGTGTAACACAGAAAGGAAGGTAATTAGGCGGTTCATCCATGATTGGTTTTGGATGTATAATGTGTTAATGGGAATACCCCAGTGTGTGTTTGTGAGTGTAACTGGCTGACTGGATGATAGTAATGCAACAGGGCAGAGTTGACACTCCTCTGTCCAAACACATCCATCAAATCCCATCATCCTGACACCACAACCTGCCAGCATCCTTTTCCTGTTCTTCGAAGAAGGCCACACACACACACACACACACACACACACACACACACACACACACACACACACACACACACACACACACACACACACACACACACACACACACACACACACACACACACACACACACACACACACACACACACACACACACACAGTATACAAAAACATCTGCAAATAAGGTCCATTTTGCTGTTGCTTACAATTCAAGAGCTCATAACTATCTACCATTATAAAAGCAATTTACCTTCTGTGAAGTATATTTGTTTTGTATGGTCAATACTACCTGATCAATTTTTCCTTGAATAAAAATGATTCCTGCACAAACCTGAATCCATTGCAGCCTGTAGCCCCAATAAAGAAAACCCGAAAGAGTTTATTTATGCTTTAGTTTGTACTTGTTGATATGGTTGAAATCAATGTCATTCGCATCTCTGAACACAGTTTCTTAGATGAGTTAAACCGTGAGTATGCTCTGTAAACAACCATGGGAAAAAACATCACAGAAATGAAGAAAAAGAAACAAGGGGTTCAAGTAGAAACCAATGTGTTTGCGCTTTCCCAACCCATTTGGACTTGATATATGTAGATATGAGCCCAGGGCTGCATTTGTGTTGCTCTAGCGTTTTGTTTACACATGCAATCCTTGCGAGAAAAACTTTGTGTTTGGACATCAAAGAAATAAGCATAACTTTATGTTGGGGCTTGTATTTTCCCAGTGAATAGTAATCTTAGTGAAGAAAGACATCTTTATAATTCATAATATTTTACTCGCTGTATTTAGTCTCCAACGCATTGTAGTCTGTTAACCTGAATCACTTTATTAGACTTTTACCCTCTCAGTTCTCACAGCCCCCCAGAAATACACACCTGCCCATCTGTCTAAAGACTGCTTCATGGAATTATGATAGATAATAAGAAATATGCACTACTAGAGAAATGAGAAGAAACTCTATGATAAACAATGGTCACCATCTCGCACTGCACGTAGATGCAAAATCACAACAATGATTTTGTATGTGCTGAGTCTTTGTATAACATTTTATTAGACACCAAATCATATTGTTTCATTTTTGTGTGGGTTCACAGTGTACTAAAGGACAAACAATACAATGTATTGCTGTGTTATGTTCGTTTAGACCACTTATTAATAATAAGTGGCTATAAAGGAAAGTCTATGTAATGAAAAAAAAAGGCCTGAGAAGAAAAACCAAAGCAAACTGTTTTGTGTCTGCACAAAAAAAAACAAAAAAAAACATTTCCCAGCTTAGAACCTGAGGGGAGAACCTACATATGAGAAAAACACAACAATAGATCAATAGTGACTCATGCTAAGGGGTAAATGTTGCCGTCCCATGGGAGACAGGCCTAGCATACTGGGCAGGGGTGGACTACACATTCAACAGTTCCTCTACACAGCGGGAGCGCGGAAACAGCATTTTCCAGAGCATTGTTTCAGGTTTGCGCCAAGTCGTCAGTGGGGAGTTTTTAATTGTCGAGATAAACATACGACTAGCTTTAGCTTTAAACTTTTAATGGCACCAAACAATGGCACCAGACCTGGTTCTTCTCGTTTCTGTAAAAACAAAGCACACAAAGGTTGTTTTTTTGTTTTTCCCTCAGGCTTAATTTACCTCAAAATCTAAGAACGGAAATAAGGTTGTAGCAATGCAAAAATACATGAACTTATGTATGAGGGTCTTCTCTTTTCTCTGCTCACTGCAGGTCAGAATCTGTATTCATAAATGTAGAGTTAGAGAAAGAGACATTTATTTTGGATTATCTTGTGGGGATGGGAATCGCAAGGCATTTAATGGTTTTGGTTTCCACTTCCATTTAATGATTCCATTTAATTTTTCCATTTAATGATCCAAAGGCTACTTTAACAATTATTTTTTTATTTATATATATTTGAAAAACAAATATTTGGATATAAGAAGTGCAATTACTATAGTACTTTGACAGTCTATAGTCAAACGATGAGATCATTTTAAATATCAGCAAAACAGGAATCAGAAATAAAGTGAATACAATGTTTGCAAAAGATGTTTACATAGATCTTAAAATGACTTTACTTTTTAGTGAAACGGTTTAAATGTGTCTACTTTAACTATTGGGGGGGGGGGGGGGGGGGGTGAGGTGTAATTTAAAGCATGATATATTGATAAAAACAGAACTGTGTGCATGTTTAATGGTAACACATTGATTTAATTCTCCGGAGTATAATGAAGCATAACACATGAACAGTTTGGTTAATTTCACATTGAACATGATCAAATTAAGGCAGCGGCTATTTGCACTGTGTAAATAGCATTTAATAGAATACATACTTTTAAATAGCGGCAGATAGGCCTACTATTTGCATTTCAGTGTTCTTGTACATTAAATGGTATGCATTAATAACGTATAGTGTAAATTAGTTATATTTATTCAAATTAATAAATGGAAGCCGCCTTAATGGGACAATAAAGCCCTCCCTGAACCTACACCTAGCCCTAATCCTAACCGAATAACACTTTAGTATTAAACACACGTTAGAAACTTTATGTCCACTTCTCAAATATTTTAAAATATTTCCTTTTCCGATCTGATATGTGATGGGAAAAGGGGGTAGAGTGTGCTCGGGAAAAGGCGGATTTGAAAAGAATTCTGCAATGTGCCTTACCCCATACGTCAGTGGGCGGAGTTATTGTAAATTGACACTCCATAAAAGATGACTTGCAGATTTCAGTAAGAGCTCTGACTGATTCACGATTGTTTAAGATTTGTTAAAAATAACTAAATCATACAAGTATTTTTTTTATTTATTTTTTATCTGGGAGCTGTCAATTTTTGATTCACTAAAAATGACCGCATCATAAGAGTCATTTGTTCTGGGATCAGTCTAATAATCACACTGTAGATTTAACAGTGACCGAGAATTAGTAGTGCAACTGTAAGCGTATTTTAGTGTCCAGCTCAAATACAGTTCTGAATAAAAAAATATTTTCAGTTCACAAGCCTGCTAACTAGATATGCTAATGTCTTCGATATTACTTCTTTTAGGAAGGATATGGATGGTTATTAAATGCCAGGCCATCCTGGTGTGTCCAATTGTTGCGTATGGCCTCTCGGAACAGCTGGACAGCAATGTGGCCGCAGTCCAAGAGCATAAGATGGCACGAGCAGATGGCCAATTAGACCTCATAATGCCTAATTGTAAATGATGAGACAGGTGTCAAATTAGGTATACCTGCAAATGATTGGGCGTGCTCGGTAAGCATTTTTTGAAAGAGCTCTCATCAGTGAAAGGCTCGGGGCAGTCTTTTTCTCTGTCTCTCAGTGAGTCTGTAATGGTAATTTTCTCTAAGCTCGAGTGGTTCTGAGGAGGACAGTTTGAGTGGATGGATGGTGTCCGTTCGAGGTTGTGATAACGTTCAATGACTCACCCAAGGTCTGCGAGGCACCATGAATGACACAAGACGTCTCGTCTTCATCACAGTCACCTCGTGTCTGTCGGACGCCAGGGTCACTTTCACTTAGTCAGGGACGTTTTGGGCGGTTGTCCTTCCATCTCTACATGTCCCTGTGACACTTTGTCTCAGATACAATTAGACTGCCCTGTAATTCAAGAGTCATCATGTCCTCTCAGCTATTAATTACAGCAAATCCCTTATCCTCAAAGGGTACACAGCCGTCTTGTGACTCCAGACACAGGTACACAGGAACATGGACGGGAAGCAGAGTCTGTCATTAGGTTACAGCTGTCCCCTGTCTACCCTTGTCCATCTGACGTCTCCAAGCTCCCCATTCTCTTCCAAAGATGGCCAAAATAAGGACAATGGGCTGGTAAATGACCTGTTCCAGTCGTCTGTTACAATCTGTGACAATGAATATTAAGAATCCACCAGGCACCACGACAACAGGAGTGTACGGCTATATTGTTTTACAATGGCAGCAAGCTAACCTCAGTAACCCCATTACTGGCTGTCGGTTGTAAAACAGGCGATTGGATGCATTACGGTTCCACTGCTTCTCCCCGCTACCAATTAGGGCTTTTTGACCCACCGGTTGAGCAATCTGTCACAGTTGTGCCGCTTTTCGACTTCAGCCTCCATGAAATAACAGTGAGAGCGACAGGCCCACCCACCACAGTCAGCTAAAAGAATCTGGAGAGCTTTACAAATGCGTATTACTCACACAAACTGGCAAAGGGTTGGAACATAAAAGCTGAACTTTGCAGGAGACTTCTTGGTCTTTTTGGATGGGTGTTAAGCGTCCCCTGCCTACGCAATGTAAACACTGTCTGACTGCGGTGTTATTTTATGTGCGCATGTTTGAAAGTAGTATAGAAAAGGCTTGTCTCAATGGTCTAATTGGGGAAGGAGCGGGGTTTAAGGTAGAATCTACATGAAAAAAGAGCCTGTATGTTCCTTCCAGACAATTTGGGAACTTTCGAGCATGGAAATGGATGAGCAAACAGCTTTCCTCTCAAGGCCCTGGGATTATTTTAACACCTCTCAGGAGAATGAACCACGCTGGGCCTCACTGGACCTGCTGTTTCCAGCATATGGAGGTAAAATGATGTCAGAGGGGCGGCAAATCGTCTGTACTCATTGCAGTATTTGTGCCATAACATTCTGGCTCAGAGATTTGCTTCCCCAGACCATAATTAGGGCAGATCACTGCAGTGCCAAAGGTTGGATGGAACAGAGAAGAGGAAATCAGCGGAATATCTTGATAACAAAATTATTTCAGTTACTCCAACTATCCAGATTCATACTCTTAAGTTCCATAAAACTTACATTTGTGAAACCACCACCTACAAACAGCATACAGAAGATATTTGTAAAATGTTTACCTGGTGCTATTTGTTTTCCTGACATTCACTGTTGTACCCTCATGACTGAAAAAAAAGGATTTTGCTGTTATTAAAGTATGCGATTTTTGACTATGCTCACTTTGCTTCTCTTATGCAAATAGATGAACATTTGCTTGTATGCCTCCTCCCAGGATGCCGAGGGGTAGATATTAGCATCCTTGTCAGTTTCTGGGCATACTATCATAAAACAGACATCAATAACTATTAATGGAGCTCTGTCTCGCGGCCACCTAAGCTATAACCGGGTTATGAAAACACACTACAGAACATTAAGCCATTATTTTCATTCTTGAATACAACGGACTACCTCATTTGAAGCCTGTTTTTTTTTTTTTCAAGCTTATCTCGGGCATTTCATTAGCATGCCAAACATTGTGGATATGTGCTGGCCAGGGTTTTCATGCATACATTATGTGTGTGTGTGTGTGTGTGTGTGTGTGTGTGTGTGTGTGTGTGTGTGTGTGTGTGTGTGTGTGTGTGTGTGTGTGTGTGTGTGTGTGTGTGTGTGTGTGTGTGTGTGTGTGTGTGTATGAGAGAGTTTGAGAGAGAAAGCTGATGAAGGAGGGTCCAGCAGCAGGAGAGATTTCGGTGTTACCTGTGAGGTGAGCAGATGATGCCACTATGGGAGGCTTTGAGTTTCTTTTTTTGTATGTGTGACACAGATCCTTTCTACACACACTGACTGATTCATAGCCAAGAATACATATAAATGAGGAGGGAGAGAGAGGGGGGAGGGGGTGGATGCACTATAAAAACTTGAATGTGGAAATATGAAAAAGCTTTTAAAAAAATCAAGGTAAAAAAAAGACACATCTAAAGCAGGCAGACAGAACTCAGTCTTAGATGATGAGAAGAAGAAAAAGTGGTAAAGACAGTTTCCAAAAAAAGTTCTCTCGTCACTCTGGTCAGACTCATTTTTGCTAATCAGTTCTTTTTAGTGTGTTTCAATGAATCCAAATAAAGGAATGAATAAATAAAAACAATGTAATTTAAAATCTAAATATATAAGAAACATGTTACAATAAATTTGGTAACATTGTGAGTTATGTTACATATAAATTTGGTAACATACAGAGTTATGCATCTTAAATTAAAAATTAACAATATTTTAACCTGGGTTTATTGATGCTGTACAGTAAATGTTAAATTCTAAATGAACAGATACATTTTGTATAGCTGTATAAATGTACATTCCTGAACAAACATGAATTAACAATGAACAGTATTACATTTATAAATTAACATTAACCTATAGATGAATGAATTGTTGTTCATTTCAAGTTCATGATACCCAATGCAAGTTTAGGAAGTGTTAGCAACATATTCTGCATTTACAGCAAACCATGCTAAACACAATTGGCCTGAATTCATCCCTACTAAAAATAAAGCAAATTTAAGAGGGGGAAAAAAAAAAACAATGCTTCATATGGGTGTTAATGAAACTGACATATAATTCAACTCAAGTCAGGCATGTCTGTAACTCATAGTTGTGAACGCTGCCTGGACGATGAAGTCCAATTTATGAATGAATTGTTCTGGTTTTATAAACCAGTTCAGTCGATGTGCAACAATTGTCCAAATCACACATTGCTACCTCATTCATACACATCCTCAAAGGCTGCAACTGCAGACTCCATCAAGAGGTTAAACAGGCAGTGCCAAATCTGAAGTGTCAATGAGAGGCCTGTGGAAGGAAATTTAATTTGTTTCCCCTAAGTCAGGCTTCATTAGCTCTTTGTGACTCTCAGTCCACTGCATGCAAAAGCAGCCTCGTCGTAAATCAGCAATCTGACCTAATAAAGTGGCCCTCTCCTGAGGGAGAGAGAGCTTGTCTCATACACATCTGTGCTCTCTCACCTGCGACTTAGAAGGCCAGACTCTAATTGTCTTCCCAGTAATTGGTCAAGACAGGTCAGGTTAGCCAGTTTTGTGTGGGCAAAAGACTACACAACCACACGCTAGTGTCCTTCTGTAGAGTTATTATTTTATCCCTGCTAGTCCATCCCATATATCTATGTTTTCAGCTATTCAACTGATCTGCATAAGGGATGATCTGTAGGTGTAGTTTACCACAGATTGATGTGCTTCAGCTCCGTACGGGGCAGATCTCCTCCTGGGCTGTGCGCTGTGTGTTAAATGGTGTGTCACTGTTAGGCGCGATTCTCTTCATTCTCACTCTGCTTTGCCGCTACAGTGGCATGACACCACGAGGCGGGACCCTGCCTCTGGCTCTTGTGTACTTGTGTTGGAGTCAGCACTACCCTACAGGGATGAAATGCTTTCTGTAGCCATCCTTTCTTCAATCCACTCGCTCCAGCAATCCCAGAAGGTTATAGACTTGCATCAGCGCTATCTGGTTTAGTAGCTGCCCTTTGTGTGTATGTCTATTAGACAGACGGTGAGAAAAAGACAAAAGAAAGTGGTCTTTGCTCCATTGCTTGGCACGAGTAGTGTGGAAATGCTGCCATGCTGTTTTCTGGTTGGGTCCATAGTGTGTTTGGTTGCCTGCATAATCACACCAATGGAGAACAAAAAAAAAAACATATATATATTTTTTTTTATCATAAATCAAATGCATTCTCCTTTTAAGTATTGAAACAATGGTCAAAGTTCACCTGAGGTGCATGTATTAGTAAAACCAATATCTGTGGAGCCCTACAGTTTGTCTTTACCCTAGACTTCTGGCTCATTTCAGATAATTGTCAGGTTTATAGATCTGATTGCATCTTTCGTATGTGTTAGTCTGAGGAGTTAAGCAAATGGAGATTTGCCTTGATGAGGCCTGGCCGCCTTTAATGCCCTGGGTCATGGCTGACATTTCATCATTTGTGTTTCTAATTACTGATTTAAACAGCCACCAATGGCTTCTGAGGATCTACACATACTATAGTTATGTGTAAATGTATCCCAGGTTTCCTCTCTACCAACTTTGCTTTTCTTCACTATATTGTGCAATAATATAGTGTACATCTAAATAGTATGAGACTTTGAAATTTGATAAATAATTTTCATGATAACGTTAGTGACCCACACTCATGAACGACAATGTACTCTATGCTGAAGGAATATAGCCAATGATAACAAGGGTCAATTGGATATAAAACTACATTAGAAACAAACACACAAACAAATATTTCATTTAAAGCTAAATTACAGTTTGTAGTGCAAGAATGTTTTACTAAGGGAAAAAAAACAATTCTACAAAATTGTTTGGCTCCTTTAGTTCACATAAAAAAATTAAAAAAAAAAAACTGTTATCAGTAACGTCTTGATTATGTATGTAACCCTCGTTCCCTGAAGGAGGGAACGCAGACGTAGTCAACTTGTCGACTGATTGTGATCAGGGAGCCTGGCATCTTCGAGTACTGTTAAAATGAACAATCGCATCCAGAAACGCAAGGATTGAATGACATCTTGAAAAAGAGGCAAACGCACCCGTGTTGCTCTTTCAGGAAATGGGACCCGTCACCAGTGCCGGAGCACACAGGGGAATGACCGCGGCAACACTGAACAGTGAACTGAAACCGTGAAACACTCACTTCTTTGCCCTCTAACCAACCGTCAACAAACACACTTTTATGCTGTTAAAACAGCAGTTGAGAGATCAAATCTCGCGATCACCGCTGCACTCGCGCTGTTAAACCATCAGTACTGGGAGAGTCTTCCAGAAGAACACCGACACACTGGCTCGTTGAAAACTTCAACACTCTTCAAAGACATCGACACCGATCGGCTCCGAAGCAAAAAGACTGGTGCGTGCATCCACTTCCGTATTTATAACCGTGCCGCAGGGCAGAGTGTGAGATGCAGATCTCGCACACCAATGTGCATTGGCTCGTGTTAACAGTACTCGAAGATGCCGGGCTCCCTAAGCGTGATCACAATCAGTCGACTAAGTCGAATGTGAGCGACTGAAAGGGAACTCACCTTCATGTCATTCCAAACCTGCATGACTATCTTTCTTCTGCAGAAAATGTATGTTTTTTGTGGGTCCTTTGAGTATAATATTTCAATATAATAATTCAATTCAATGCTTTTATCATTTGATTTCTCCCAAACAACACAATAACTTTTTTCTTCATTCACATGTACCAGTAGACAGAAAGTCTTATACTGTAGGTTTGGACTGACATAATAGTCAGTAAGTGATGACATCATTTTAATTTTGGGGTGAACTTCTTTTAGTCCCTCTGTCTTACTGCAACACTCTCTCTCTGCTTTGGTCTCTTAGGCTGCTGTTGTCTTTTTTTCCCAGCATGCTTTATTTATGGAGAATTTTCATTGCTGGCATGATGCCCGAGCAAATTGTCACTTTAGAAGCGCTGACGCGTCTGTGTTGCTCTGTCTCCCGTCTCGACTCCATGTCACTCAAACGCTCCGCCAGCACTGCTGCACGAAACCTTTTAGGAGCCATTTACTTGGAAATAACATAACACAGTCTGGCAGGCAAGAGTCTAAACGTTGTGTCTTTTGCAAATCTCGGAGAATTATGCATCGATGTAAACTTAACAAATTGAAACCATTGATTGCAAATGACATAAATTAACAAATTTGTAGCAGTTTGCTGCAGGCTGAAAGATCGAGATTGTGTGTATAAATTCAAATTTCCTATTAAGTGCATCCCAGATCGTGGCTGAGATTTCTGCCCGTTGATAAACACAGAAACAAATGCGGTTCAATTCAATACAATGCAATTAGCCAGACACAAGAAGTGAGTGTGCGTTATTGAATTTGTGTTGCTTGGTGAAACTTCTTTGGAGATAAATAGTAGTTTCCAACTTTAGAACACAGGGCAGGAGTCTTCTAGGGAGAAGAAGAAGAAGAAGAAGAAGAAGAAGAAGAAGAAGAAGATGTGCGTTTTGATATGTGCTGCCTCACTTTCTATAAGAAAAGTCTTGATAGAATGGTTTAGCCGTAAATTAAATTTCTGTCATTATTTGCTCACCCTCATGTTGTTCCATACCAACATGACTTTCTTTCTTCTGTGCAACACAAAAGGTCCAATTTGGAAGAACTTTCTGGTTGTGGTGATTTCAGGCATACATAATCTTTGAAAAATCTTTGAAATTCTAGTTTTAAAAAAGGTTTCAATTAAGGTTGTTTTATTAATACAAGGAAGAAGATTTTGTAGCATTTTCAATACAAATAAAACATTCAAAAAATGCCATGTATTGTGACTAAGTTAAATTTAATAGCATATTTAAATACATTAGGATACACATATGAATAATTATTTTCAGAAAATGACCGGCTTCTTTCTGTTTTTTGGCAGAAAGCAGTGAAACAGTTGTGTGATTTATTACCTAATAAACATGTATAAAAGATAATACAAAATGACATACAGAAGAAAGAAAGTCATTAAGATTTGTAACAACATTAGTGTGAGTAAATAGGTGTTTTGGGCAAACTATTCCTTTAATCTTCGTTCGAATACTCTACAAAATCCATTTCCTCATGCCTGCCACGCATCGCATTAAGGCCATCATAAACGATATCCCTCTTCACCCCACTTGAGCGCACGCACACACTCATGCATAAACATAGAGAAAGTCAGTAGGCATTTCCTAATTACGGCGAGACAACTGTATCCCGGACTTGTCAGACTCGCTAGTGGGCCAGTGTAGGGGAAGACTGTGTGTGTGTGTGCGTGTGTCTGTGTGTAAGTCTACTGATGCATCTCTGTGTTGCGGCATCAGCGCGCTGGGTGAAGGTTAACCAGACTTGACATTAATGGTAGCCATAATGAAAAGCTCAGACTCTAATTAAGCCCCTCACTGAATGAAGACAGGCACGAGGCACTCGCATTCCCCAGGAGCACTCTATTCCCTCCTCTCCATCTCTCTTCCTCATCTTAGACACATGGTCTGACGAACGCAAGTCTTCCTCTTAATGACTAAAGTGAGTCTGCTGTGTGGAGTTTTCTGTGCTAACACTCGCTCAAGAAACAAGCCTTTGATAATGTAAACTTGACTGTCAGCTCAGGCATCAAACCAGCGCTGAATCCTCCCTTTGCCAGTTCCTTTCTTTGTTCTGCAAAGATCAGCCTGCCGTTTCTTTAATGGACTCCAAAGAGAAATCTGTGTTCTTTAAGATGTCATTACGCAGTAAATGAGATCTGAGTGGCATTAACAGCATTAGTGAGGTAAGCGTTTCAGAAGAAAGACTGACAATCACTCCAGGGATGAAGTATCTCTGTGGTCTCTTTTTCCAAAAGGCCCATTAGGGGCTGATTAAAAAGGGTGTTGTGCTGTCCCTTTAAAAAAGGAGATAAAATCCTTACACACAAGCATGGGACATACACTGCCAAAAATCATTTTCATTTTTTTTTTCATCTTCAGTAAATATTTAAAAAAAATCTTACACTAAATTTTACTTGCGCATAAAAAGATAAACATATTTTAAATTAAGAGTATTTTTCCTGTCCTTACAGTGTTTTTTTTTTTTTTAGTAAACATTATTTGTTTTTTAACATTTTTTTTAACACACTGAAATTTAAAAAATAAAAATGTTAAAAGTGTATACTTAAAATAATGAGGAAAAAAGAAAGCTTGCTAATAGGCTAAGGAAATAAACTTCATTTTATATTTGACAATACATCAAGACCTTTGACAATGGCACATTCAAATTAAATAAACACATTTTGTAGGCCTAGAACTATTCATAAACTGCTGCATTTTAAAGCAGAACCCAATTCTTTGATCCTAGCTCATAAGTAAGACACGATCATAATACAGCCACGTTCTAATAAAACATTTTGCATAAATATATGCATATGCATGGTGACTGAAAGAGAAAATTGGTGAAAGGGTGAAGATGCTGCTTATCTTAAAACATATAAATAAAAAATCCTGCTTATCTCTGATCAAACAAGTGGACTTTTCAGGCTTCAAAGGTCTATAACAGCTGTATTAGAGCATTATGTACACCTTTTTCTATAGCACAGTGAATATATCCTTTAGAAGCTAAAAACAACGGTTCATGCAGATGTCCCTAGTGGAAAATAAATATACTGAATTGTATTTAAAATACATTTATTTTATGATATGTACACAACAAATAGATGTACATGTCTGGGACTAACTGAAAATATACTGTACATGTAGTTTTGTTATGCTTTCATCAAGCATGGATTCAACGCGTAACAGATGTGGGCCGGATCTGGGCCGACGCTATGTTGCTGGGTTGCTATGTTGCCTCTCTTTCTCAGGTCGCCTATGTCAGTGATGTCTGACAGCTAGTAAGAATTGTATTTACAAATGGTAACAGCACTTGTTTGCAAAGATTCTATGTTATCTGTTTCAACTAAAATATACCAACAAGCTAAAAAGAGAAAGAAGGGCAGCACTAAACTGGATGGGGAAAAAAACCCCACAGGAATCAAAAAGACACATCAGAGCAGCGGTTTAAAAATGAACGCACTATTTCACTCCAATTAATCATGCCTCATCTGTAATTAAAATCTCAAGAAGATCTGGCCACTGCAAGATCTTTGCTGTCTTATCAACAACCAGTCAGAATAGAGGCCTGTTTTCTTCACAGAGCATCCCTTTAAGGCAGACAGACCTCAGCCAGGGAACAGCCAATACATGTTTTGTACAAATGCAAACACAGTATAAATGCTTTTCTTACTTGGTCTTACATGGAGGTTTTGATGCTAGTTAATTCAGATCCATTGTTTTTAGGAGTGTATGGTTTGCTAATGATCATGACAAATGTGTCAAAGCAACCTTACCCTCCTAATCAGGTTTGTTGTTACTACAAATAGATTTACATGTCTGGGGACTAACTGAAAATATACTGTAAATGTAGGTTTTTTTTATGCTTTCATCAAGCACACTAACTTAGTGCACTATAAATTAATTTGTAGTATACCTTTTACAAATGCAATTGGGGAAGGATGAAATATGTATTCATCTTTAAGAAAGTACAATAGGTTCTTACATCTACAACATGTTTGAAACTTGTTAAAAGTGATTATCATGTTCTCTTAGCACACATAAAAAATATGACCTACAAACGCACACACACACACACACACACACACACACACACACACACACACACACACACACACACACACACACACACACACACACACACACACACACACACACACACACACACACACAGCTTTGTTTTTTGTGATTTGTGAGGATATTCTATAGGCATAATGGTTTTTATACTGGACAAACTGTATATTCTATCCCCTTACACTGCCCCTATCCCTAAACCTACCCATCACAGGAGACATTCTGCATTTTTACACTTCTAATAAAACACTGCTTAGTATGTTTTTAAAGCCATTTGAAATGTGAGGACTCATGAAATGTCCTCATAAATCACGTTCAAGTTGTAATACCAGTGTAATACCCATGTCATTATACACATTTGTGTCCTCACAAATCACAAAAACAAACACACACACACACACACACACACACACACACACACACACACACACACACACACACACACACACACACACACACACGTATATATATATTACATACCCACACATTGTATATATATATATATATATATATATATATATATATATATATATATATATATATATATATATATATATATACACTAACTGGACAAAATCTTTGAAAGAGGATTGCCCACTTCATAACCCCACTGACATGTCCATGCTCAGCCCAACAACTAGTCTCGGTAAGGGATGAATGAGGCATGATCTTATGATCCTGTAGATGTATGAAGGCCAAATTAATGTTTGTCCTTGGGGATTGTTGGTATGTTGTCATACCATTAAAGTAAACAAGGCCGCAATATGAGTCCTCACCTAAGACTATGGCACAAGAGACAATATCACATTCAGTGTAATGATATTTGTTTGTTCCTTTGCCACTTAAAAGTGTCTGAAGTAATGTAATAATGTGATTTTAACATAGGCCTAAACATAGGCTACAGTATGTGTATTCAGTTACGGGGGCAGTTTTTGTATTATGTTTGATAAGTCAATCTCTTCTCTTCTCACTTTTGCTGTACCAAACTCGCTAGAGTCTACACTATTGGGAATCTGTGTTGCACATTTGGCACATTTGTCAGAAGGAAACCTTTAGAGTCTAGAAATGTATCCACCACAGAAAATGTGAGGTATGAACTGAAACAACATATAGTCAGTTTGAAATGGTGAAAGAAATGCACATAACTGATCAGAAGTTTTATGACTTTAGTATATTTCTGATACACTCCAATGCACCAACTGTACTAATACACTTTTCCTATTAACGGTACTTTAATGGCCCGTTGCACAAATAATTTCATTACGTATTACATCAGGAGCAGTTGTGCAGTACATTGAGAGTTGTTACGGATGGTTTTATTCCATCCGCACACTGAAACACAAGCAGTACCTGGTGCATATCTGCGTGGTGGCGCAACTGGTAAAGCTGGGAGCTTGTGTGGCAGCGATCCGTGTGGCAGCGAACATGTCTGTTCCCATTGTCTCACTGATGTGCTCTGGGTAAGTGTGTTACTGGGGGTTAGTAAGAGGAAAATTCTTAAGCTGTGCCATTATTTATAAAATTACTTTATTGTATTTGAAGCACACAATAATGATGTCTTTAGCACACTTCAAGCTTACTTGGAATGTCATTGCTATGTGTTTTAAAATCACTGAAAGTATGACTTCACTTTGTTATCAGTATAATATTAATGTACAGTGTGTCCAACACTCTTACAGTGTAATTAAATTGCAATTGTAATGCCACCAAATACATTTGAAGTTTATGGTGAGTGAATTCTGCATTTCAAAACTTAAATACAAGATTAGATATTTAAAGTGCACTAAGTGTACTTGGAATAGTTCCACTTTGGCACAAAGAAGTATATTTAATACAACTTTAGTTGAACTTCAGCTTTCGGACAACTAAAGTGCATTTAGTACAAAATTACAAAATTGTAATTAGTTATTCCAATTACTTTAAGTATACCAATTTATAGTTTTCCACACATACAATTAATAGTTATACTAAAGTACATACGAATAAATTGTGCTTGAGTATAAAATTTTTTTCACTAGGAGTGACATTTGATCTAATCATTTGATTTGGGTAAATCCACCAAGCCCAGCTTGTGAATGCTAGGATTTCTCACCTGATTAGTCCATATTTTGGAATCTCTAAACGTGTAAAAGAAGATTTTCACCCCAGTAATTGAAAATCCTTTAAAGAGTGACAATGTGTGTGGCAGAAACGTCTGTGTCCTGTCTTTTAATTGGCATTTCAACAACCTTCAGCTTTCTTTTGAAATATTGTGCGATAACTGTCTTACAAGTTATCTCTGTATAATGGATTTCTTATTGACATCTCAAAACACGTTGATGCATCGGCCATGAAGGTCTAACGGGAAGAATGGAAGTGTGTTAAATTGCATTTCAGCAAGAACAATCTGAAGAGGCTAGAAGAATGTGCATCCAACATGTGACCATTGTATAAAATGAACAGTTGCATTGCATTGCCACTGCATTTGACACCTCCATCCAATGTATGGGGCGATTTAAGATTAATGCTCTGCGGAGCCTCGTTTATACTGGGTAACGCTGTGTATGTGTGTTTCTCACAAGCGTGCATGCTGGGATATGATGCCCTTTGCGCCCAGTGTCAAACAGCCATCAGCAATAGCATGCGTCACTCCATTAACCTTCAGTCAAATTAATCTACCACACACTCGCCTTCCCATCAGCCTCTGCGGGGTCACGTCTGTGCACGCTGACAGGGGACGGCACAACATCCCACCCACAGGCCAATGTATCTGCGCTACACGTACTCGAAGTATGACTGATTGAGTTAGGAGTGCAGCATTCTGCCACGGCTCTGAACAACCATAGGGTGCTTCCTCTAACTCCCAATCTGGTCTGACCATGTTAATGTGATTCTATCGAGGACCACGCTGTTTCCAGCTGTTGGCATGCTCCCACTCACCATAGCGGCTTCCCCGCAAAATCTCACTTTTTCTTCCTTTCTCCCTCTGTGAGGATTCAATGCTCTGTGGTTCTGCACAAACAAACAAGGCCTGATGCACAGGGAACAGGATGTGAGATCCTCATTTCCACACTCTTTACACAGCGGGCTGTAGCCTCCAACTCAATAGCCTGGAAAAGAGAGAGGTTTAAATCACTGCTGTTTCTTCGAAGGCACTGCTGGGATCGAGATGTTTGCGTTTTTGAAAAAATAAATGGGTTTGTGTGTAATGTGCGAATGAGATTGTTTAGCGTCTGTGACAAGATCATTTCCTAAGTTTGCATGTTGGACGTAAATGTGATCTGACAACTTTAAATGTGAATTTGAACTAACTTCAATTTCTCTTCTCTTTTTTTTCTTTCATGCTTATCCATTGGTCATCTTCTGAACACAATAGGTGAGTAAATGTTCATTTCTAAGCATTTAAATCTGGAGGGTTGGTTAACTTCTTAAAGGTGTTGTGAGTGATCTCAGCTCTTTTACAATCTGTCTTTTCACTAAACCCCACCCCCAAAACAGCAACATAGTGTCGGCCCAGATCCGGGCCACATCTGGTACATGTGGATTCAACGCGTACCAGATCTGGGCCGACGCTATGTTGCTGGGTTGCTATGTTGCCTCTCTTTCTCAGGTCGCCTATGTCAGTGATGTCTGACAGCTAGTAAGAATTTTATTTACAAATGGTAACAGCACTTGTTTGCAAAGATTCTATGTTATCTGTTTCAACTAAAATATACTAACAAGCTAAAAAGAGAAAGAAGGGCAGCACTAAACTGGTTGGGGAAAAAAAACACAGGAATCAAAAAGACACATCAGAGCAGCGGTTTAGAAATGAAAGCACTATTTCACTCCAATTAATCATGCCTCATCTGTAATTAAAATCTCTAGAAGATCTGGCCACTGCAAGATCTTTGCTGTCTTATCAACAACCAGTCAGAATAGAGGCCTGTTTTCTTCACAGAGCATCCCTTTTAGGCAGACAGACCTCAGCCAGAGAACAGCCAATACATTTTTTGTCCATATGCAAACACAGTATAAATGCTTTTCTTACTTGGTCTTACATGGAGGTTTTGATGCTAGTTAATTCAGATCCATTGTTTTTAAGAGTGTATAGTTTGCTAATGATGATGACAAATGTTTCAAAACAACCTTACCCTCCTAATCAGGTTTGCAGTTCGTTCCTGGTTTAAGCTGGTCTCCCAGTCAGGTCAAGCTGGAAACTGCCCAAAACCTGTTGTTTCAAATTGACACTGAGACCTATAATATTTTGTTTTCCATTTTAAAATGAACACGCAATAATTAAAACTCCAGCTCTGGCAGTGGCATGACAATATTTGAGTGTGAGAACAGAATAAAAGAGTCTCACATATACACGCAGACTACCTTTTTATTTTTCTTTCTCTGACTCAACTGGCTGTCTCTCTCTCCCTTTCCTCTCTAAAAGACATAAAAACACATACCCTTCACAAGGCCAAGGTGGCTTTTACAATGAGTTGCAGCGGGTAGACAGCTTAATTTTACACTTCTGTCCCTGTGCGGCAGGCTCTTGTTGGCTCAGGGTAAGCTGTGTTAATTGGAAGCTGAGCGGTGTGGTTATGGCACCTCCTGTCAGACTGGCAAGGGCTGGTTGGGTCACTAGCAAAGGTGGGGACAGGTCGGCTGAAGTTGTGACATTTTAATTACCAGAGAAAGGCTAGTCCAGTGGTGTCAGGTGTGAAAGAGAGAATCGAGTATGAGTACAATGCTGAAGAACTTTTTCTTTCCTGGTCTTTTCTAACATCGCACATAAAATCACATTTAAAAAGGCATAAAAAAATCTGAGTTGTATTTACAGCCCATAAAAGGATTGGGATACAGCTCTGTAATGCCAACCCAAAGGTCACACTGGCATATCAGATCTGAGTTCAAATGCTGAAAAGTTTTTAATCATTCTTAAATTCAGTAGACTGTAAAATAAGCTAACCGTTTCAAACTGGTCAGAGCCCTAGAGGATACCACATGTGCTTCTGAAACGTGTGATGAAATGTGGTGCTCATGTGGATGATGCTGGTTTGAGTCTTGCCTGCAGACTCTCTCATTTCCCTAATCATATTATCCGTATTAATTTTCTGTAGCACTCTAAAATATCCATCCAATACAAGAGGCAAACATCCCAATAGCAAAACAAACGACCTTAAAGAAAATAAATGTTATGCCCGTTACACATTGTGCGATTTATGACCAATTGTTCCAATTTCTGTAATCGTTGCTACTTAACGGTGGTCGTACGTCATACAATGAGAGTGGTTATAATTCACGGTCTTGAGACCAAAGATAGCCTGCGATCATTTTCTGTGAGTGTAAGAAATTTAGCATGATCATCTCAGATAAAAACAGTTAAAATGAAGGTCAGTGTTGTTAAATTTACTCATACAGAAGTCACAGAGTGATCACATATGTGTTGTAATCTGGGGGACTGTAACTCAGAGGAGTAACCAGAGTTATCTGTCCCCTTCTCTTAAATTATTGTGACAGTGTGGTCACAGGTATAGTCCTTCCATCTTCAGGCTAGCTCACATTCCCACCCAGGCCTGGCTCAGTCTGGTCAACTGTCAGGAGAGCTGTAGACACGGTGCCAGGGGACAGAGGGGGCTGAAATGGTGGGAGCACGGCTGCAGGGATGTGCTGGTAAAAAGGTCATGCCGTCAGAGCGACCCCCGTGTCCTAATGCGACTCCCGCTGACCTTTATAAAATAACCTTAACCTGAATGCAGAACATTAATACAAGAGCGAATATCACCACCCACCTCATCACCTTTTATTTTTAGTATTGCGTGGATTAAACTCAACGATAATGGAGATTCCCAGAATCTCTGTACATAAAAGTGGGCAAGCCAAGCACTTGGAAGGGTTTTCAATACTCATGTAATGTGGTTTGAACCCGAGCCTTCGCTGTTATAATGAAGTACTGGGGGCCTCCGGAGAGGAAATCTGATGGCGTATTGTTTCATCTGTTTTCCACCAAGCAACTCACCTAATTTCGCTTCTTGGCATCCCGATATTCCCAACACGCTCTTATTAAAGCCCTGCCATTCTGCAAACATGGCTTCCCACTCTAATGGCAACTCCCCACGCTTCCCCCGCAGTCTTCAAATCAGCGTCGATGCCGTGGGGGTCACGGGCAGGGACTGCTGGTAATGAGATTGGAGCAGCGCAGCCGTTCTTTGTTGCGCAGGTTTTTCACTGTTGTTCAGACTTTAATTATCGCTAGTTGCGGCTGAGGGAGACGGCTGCTACACCCCTGTGGCCCGTGCAGGAATGCAGAAAGGCCTTCGTCTGAGTGAGGTAGAAACCGATCTCTGCACAACCCAGAATGCATTTACTTCCACACAATAGTTACTCAGAAACCAAACAAGTACTTTTATAACAATTTGCTGCCAATTTGCGAACAATGGGTGAGGCCGAAGATCCCAGATTGTGTGCACGTGTGAAGTTCGGCTATTTGGAGTTACTGTTAATAACAGGGTTTCTGCGGACAACGGCGGATGATAGCACAGCAGAGCGCCACGAGGCAAAGAAGGTAGATGTGTTCAAAGCACAACTATTTTTTGAAGCAGAGCTATCGCCTCGAGTGTGGCTCATGGCAACAAAAGTTCAAGAGCCTGAAAGAAAATGGGTTGGGAAAAATAATCCAAAAGGGAGAGGTTTGCTGAAGACTACACCTACAGAGCAATGGGAATCATATAGCTCTGCTGGTCCCCGTCTAGCAGAGCAGAGTATAAAGATAGAGGGAAGCTGGTTACTCCCATCAAAACACAGTCTATGTTCTTTCTTTCTTTCTTTATTACTACAGGTGTTATATTGGCTGTTACATCCATTCACATCATTTTATTTATAAAGTCCTTCATGTATGGTTTTCACTCTGTGTGCAAGATGAGTGAAATGCCTTCCCCTGAACAAAATGTGACAACTTTCCTGATTCCTACTGTGAAATAATCAGGCTGATTTATTCACTTTCACACTTCTCCACTGGGTATTTTTTTCAAATCTTCCTTTTAAAATAAAAATTTAATCAGATGTTTGAAGCTTACGAAACAGTGGTAGGGTCAAGAGTACAAAGAACAGGAGTAGGTAAAAGCAGTTTTTTTCTATTTATTTTAAGTTATCCAGATTTTTAATATTTAAATTAGTATTTGGAAACTTGATGGGTTTTTTTATGGTCCCCTTTAGACATTTTGTTGACTATAAGTAGTGCCTACATATCAACTAACTCTAGTATTAGTTGAATATTGGTCGACTGTCTTCTTAATATCTGCTAACACTTTGTTGTGCTGCTCATCCACAAACATTCTACTGACTAGTAACTTAGCAAGGACATTTCAAATTATTCTACTAAACCTAAACTCTTATTCTACTAACTATACCCCACTCGTAAAAGTCTACTAATACTCAACTAATAATTGAATGAGAGTTAATTGACATGTAGGTGCAACGTTACTTATAGTCAACAGAATGTGTAACGTTTCCTCAGGACAGTGTCCATGTGTTGTGACTGGAGCTTATCTATGCAAAATGTCAGAACTTTATGCAAAGTCAAATAATATTGCGCAAAATATTGCATGTTTGTTTACATATATATCGCAATTCATTGTATAGCGGTCAATGCTCAGATGTATTCTGATGACATCATTTGTACACAGTATTTCGTTCGTTTCGTTTCGTTTTATTTTCGTTTTATTTCACACGTTATCATAATATCATTTATACACAATTTCAGAGGAGTTTCTGAGAAGAGAAGAGTTATTTAGAGTTCCTTAGTATGACACAGTATGACATGCCATGGTTCATCACAGTAGGGTACTAGGTTTACTATGGCTACAATGCACAGCAACTGAATTGTCTCCCTTTATTAATTCATAGATAATAGCTTTGGAATTGTCAATGATATATATTGACCGCTGAACAAGAATTTTTTTTTTCTGAAATCTTGTCACCTAAATTTCTGTATTTCTGTATAGCTGAAATTGCCTACATTCTGCAGTGTGCTGTATGAAGCTTTTACACACTCTCTGTAGTTTAAGTTTAAACTCTAAAACTGCAGTGTTTACAATGCTGCACAGCTGTGCACTGTTTAAAGTGTTTGGGAATGCACTGTAAAGGATATAAAATATGAATAGCTGCATTTCCAGCCTACTCTTTCTCTCGCTGTTTCTCTTCTATCTCGTTTCTGCTGTGCTTTTATACTGGCGTTTATTTATCTGAAGGCAGATGTGATTTTATGTTCTTTTACGAGGCGCAAAAAATGTGGCACTTTGAAATGCAAATGTGCGTTTGATCAAGTGGCATTTGGGAAACTTGTGTAATGATACGTTGCTTGTAACTTGGCGATTGTGGCAGTTTGAATCAAGGCAATTTTACTGTGAGCCTGCTTGGTTTCTACAATGGGTCTGCGGGTAATTATTTTAGACAATTGATCCTGAATTTTTTTTTTAGAGAACTAATCATTTCACTTGCACTTCTTTTGAGCAGCACACTTGCTTAACAAGAAGGAAAGTGTGTACCGGATCAAACTAAATCTGGAGTTGAGCATTAAAAAACAAAATTGATAGACAAACAAACTGCTATATTGGTTTAAGATGCAAATGAAGAGGTGATTCTGTATAACTGTTCACTGAATGCATCTGTGCATATTCATGACACACATAGCCCTTCACGAAAATGCACACCAATATATTTGAATTCACTATTCAGTTGTGTGACCCATCTTCTCTTCATGTGAGCTTAGAAAGCAGATACTGGATACAGCAGAGTAAAAGTAATGACCTCCTCAGTCACGTAAGAAGGATTCACTTCACATCGGTCTCAACAGACACCTCGCCCTGGAAGTGTGCCGTAACACCTTTCTGCCTTTAGTACAGCAATTTCATGTTCTCGATCACCCACAGCTCTCTGACTGAGACTCTTCTGTTCTGTGGCTCAGTAATAACATCATGCTCTGTGGCAGGGTGCCACTGACAGCCCCGCTCTTGCGAGTTGTCCTCGGAGCTGGAAGCTTTTTTTAGGAGGTGTTGTGTAGAAGGGTGCATGTTAGGGGCAGCGCTTCATTAAACTCAGATACTGCTTCAGCACATGTTGGAAGTGGGACTCTTTATCACCGTCTGCTAATGGCCATCTCTGCCAGAGCCATTAGAGCAACATGAAAGAGGCGGCACTGAACTCTGACCCTGTCCATTGGATCCCTATGATTGCATGAAAGTCTTGCCCATTATTCAAGATCGACACAGGTTTTAAGAGGTGAATATAGTAAGGAGTCTCTTGATAGCATTTGCATTTCTGAGCTTCTCTGTGTGGCTGCTGACATAGCAGACGTCAGTAACATGGTGACACCTTGTAATGCACCTCTTTGTCCGATGCACCAAGAGAGCTTGCCGTCTAAACACGGTTCTTATCTTAATGCAATTCTAGAGAACCTTATCCCTCCGACAACAATGAGACCTGAAGGAGGCAATCCAAGAGCAGTTATTGTCACAAAGCGCAAAGGGAGAGCAATAAATAATTGGACAAAATTAAATTTGTATTTACAAGAATGTGAGAAAAAAAAAGACAGATTATTATTGTGTGGTGCCATTACTTTCAGGGCCACACACATCACAAGAATTAAACCAATTTTTTTGTGCAATGATTTGAGCCTTTATTGGAAATCGTCTGTCAGTGACGTCAGCAACCTGTGTAGCAGGGCCGTCTATGCACTACATGCCTGGTCCGTAATCCTGCCCTGATTGTATTAATACCACTGCATTTTCTGTAGCCGGAGCTGTGATTTAACCTGGTGCTCTGGTTGACGCACACGCTACTCAGAAATCAAGGCTAAGTGGAGGATTCATCAGAGACCAACCGGAACCACACACATCTTCTTCCCGTCACGTCGGCGAGGACTGATTGGGACAAATCCTCCCCAAGGCCCCCCCGCCTATGTGTCAGGTCCCATTCACTGATCTGAATGCTTCTGGAAGAGAGACAAATGTTTTGATTAGAGGTCCCTCTCAATGTCACCAGACTGGCAGTTTAAAATGAGACGTTCCCATCACGGCAGAAACAGCCAATGGTGGGAGGAGCAGACAGATGCGTGTCTGAGTGATTTGAAGAGGTCTCGTCTAGAACTGTGAAAAGTTGAGAGATTGTTGTAATGGACGCATCTCTGCTCACAGTTTTTTTTGTGTGCCCAACAGAACACAAAGAAACTTGAAAATACAAGTGTGAACAATGCAAGCTCTTGAGACCCAAGTAGAGGCACACAGAACAAATTTCAGCTGAATTGGAACGCCTATAATTCATAAAATAAAACGAATACTGCATGTATTACCGTTTATGTAATTATGTTGCTAAAAGACGTTTATCTTCGACTATAGGTCATGTGATTTAAAAATGACTGGCTTCTTTCAGGTGACCAGATTATTAACAGTAACCCACCACTGATAAAATGGGCTTTTCATAAAACTTGACTGTCTATACAAGGTTTTTTATTTATTTTTAAATCTGCAACATGACTAGAGAAAACAGAGAAAAGGAATGTGTCATTCCTTCTGTCAAAAACTTCAACAACCACAATGTACTTTTGGTTTTGGCTTCACCCCTCTGTTGATCTGACTGTTCGTGAGTGGCAATACAAAAGTGCAGAAGTTCAATCTGTAGTTTTAATTTGTAGCCTTGGAGCTGGCAAAAGTGTACAGGATTATTTGTCAAAATAATGCAAAACGCATTGATGCAAAACTCATTATTTTGGTATAACTGGTGTATCAGAGAAAAAAAGTAGATATTGTTAATTTGCATATATTACCAATGTTTTTAAAAATACGAAGCAGGTTGTAAATCTGCAAATGTATCTTTTCAATAAAAAAAAACTGTTATTATGCTACTGATATAATGTAGTCTTCAAATTATGTGACACACATGATCAATACATTTACGGTATACATACATTTTATTATTCATTTAGTTGTGTAAAATTATACATATTTGACCTTTGATTTGATTAGCTTTCAGCTGCAGTTTTAACACGTTGTAGCTGTATGTTTTAAAACATACTACACTTTCCTTGAAAATCTGCACAGAAAATGTAAACGAAAAAAAAAAATAGACAAGTCTATCATTTGCATTTAATGCAATGACTACGAAGTCATTAACAGTACAAAAGCTATCACTTGGTACGCAAGTGTGTTTTCTATAATGAGGAATTTGTGTGCAAATCAGATCGGCAGCTTTCTTTTAATTTCCCATCTTCTCTTTCTGGAACGAGCTGTCAATTACTCCGTCTTACTGTCGTTTGATCAAACGAAGACGCTGGGATTGGAATCCTATTACTTCCACTGCTGCCTGTATTAGTCGTTTTATTTCACTAGGCCGACATTAGAAGCAGAGCGTTCTCATGCTTTCAATCCCAGCCAATCAGTCACAGCAGACAGACGGCATAGAGTCGGCCACACAAGAGCTTATTATCATTCCGCACATGGATCCTAATGGACACGGTCCTGAGGCACTCCGTACCACCGTACAGATGGATTGACTCGGGTCTTCTCCGGTAAGCTTTGTTCCTATGAAGATGTGTCTCAAAGAGTGAAATTTATTTTGATTTGTAATGTTTCATGGAATTTTTCAAGGGCCATCGTTAGCACTTTCTTGCTGTCTTCTTCTGTCTGCCTTGGGCTTTTTTTGTGTATTTTTAGTTCTCTCTGAGAGAATCGCTCTGATATCAAAGTGGCTAAGCCTCCGTCTCACCTTCAGGTTTTTCCTGCTTAAGAGTTGTCCTCACAGCGGTACAGAAACAACTCAAATGCTGGAAGACAAGTGTTTCGGTTTCACACAAACAATAGCAAAAGTCAATATGCACACGTTTGTCAGCTTTTGGGCATTATGAATATGCTGCATTTTTTCAGCACCAGATTCACTATTTTTTTTCAAGTTCCATGTCATGTCCCTTATAGATCCTCAAAAAAAAAAAAAAAGAAAAAAAAAAAAAAAAATCACATAATATTAGTCATTTCGCTTATAAAACTGGTTAAACAGGAAGGTAATGGTAATGGCTCCTTATTCATACAACTATATCCTGATACAGATTAAACAGTGATAAACAATATTCTGAGTCATTAAGCTGTGGATCTCACAGTAATGACAAGACAACATAGTTACCATCTTTATCTCACTGTTTGTCGATGCTGCAAATTGTTTTTGTGAGAATTTCTCCCTATTCTATTTTCACTTTTTCTTTTATCTTCCCTGCTGAGAGATGGATTGTCATCTCCCGGCACTCTCAATATATGAGCAACATAAGCAGACCCCCATTCATTCATGCCACGCAGCTCAGTTATAAATCAAACAACACACCTGTGTGCCGTGCCTTCTTTCCTCAGCAGATGTTTTGGGAGTTTGAATATCTGGTTGCTTTACCACAGGCACTTTCTAATAACAATGTTTTAAACTGATTAATTTCGAAGATAAAATGGCCTCCCTGGCGTTAAAAAGACGCAATGATGGACTGCATTAGCACGGCTTTGTTGAGAGGCAACTTAAGAGCCATCATCAACACTTACACTTAATTGCTGACACTATTCATCTCGTCGATTTCCCTATGCAGCTCTTCTCCTCTACTGTAACAATTAAAGGAAGGCAAAAAAAAAAAGATTACACTTCTCTGCTCAGAGTGGATGGGGATCAGTGAGGCCCGGTTTACACACCACATCGTAATTTCCATTAGTAACGATGAAGGGAATACTGAAACACTCTCCTTTTTGATGATTCACACCTCACTGAAACAACACGCCTTGTAAGTGGCTGATGAAAATATGTGTACCTAAACATTGTTTGTCGTTACATAATTATTGGGTAACACTTTAGAATACTGTTCCTTCGTTAATTAATAACTACACAGGAACAAATGACTAACACACTACTAACATTCTAGTAACTGCTATTAACTAACAAGAAACTCTGATTAACAAATTACTAAATAATAGCGCTCAGTCGAATGTGGTAGTTCACTATTAGCTAATCAGTAACTTTCATACCTCACTAAAGACTACTAAGAACTATTATATACAGGTTCATAATTCATATTAATAGTGCATAATGTATAATATAAGGTAATGGTAACCCATTAGTAATTAATCAAGTGTTACTACATCCTAGTAGTAACACTGATAACTGATAACTACCTTTTTTGACTGGAGTCAAAAGGTATGAATTGAAAACACAGCACATCAGTATACAGCACTCATAATGATTACATCGACGCATTGGCGCTTTATACATGGAACTTGGACAGGGCCAGGGCACACAGGCCACTGTGGCCGTACGATAATTTTTTTTTCCAAAGTGGAGGGCAACGGCGGCCATGGCCGCGTGGCCGCGGTATAATTCCCACGCTGATTCTAAGGCGTTCAGAGAACTTTAGTGGCCATTGAAGGTGACTTTTTTAAAAGGGAGAGTTGAGGTGTTCTAGGAAACCATTTGTTTGGGTTAAGTTCACACCAAATATTCAGAAAGAGACAAGATGAAAATTGTAACTACTTGCAAAAAAATATGGTCTACTAAATTCTTAGTTCACCTAACAGTGAAATTCGAACCTTCGCATGAGCTCACGTTTCCAGTCTCTCACATTTGTATGCACAAGGAAGGAAATCAGTGGAATGAAATGTCGCCGACTTAAGCGTCTTATTGTTAAATGTAACGCAAACCTCACTCCCCTAGTCTCCAGAGGTACGCTAGGGACTGACGCTAGAGATAGCGGTCTTTAGCGCCCTTGATGGCGTGCCTGCCTCCCACGCCGGATACCCCGGTTAGAATCCCACTCGGATCGGGTCAGGAAGGACTGGTTACATTTGATGGCGTGACCTGGATGGGAGTCAGGGAGTTAGGAGGTGAGTTTAATGTAGGCCAGTAAGAGCTGTGCGTGTCAACCTCACTTCCCTGATCTCAAGGGGTTTATAGAGGCTACGTTATTTAGCATCCTTGTTAGCGTGTCCACATCACACACCGAAGGTGCCGGTTCAAGGCATAAAGTTGTCAACTTTAGCAAGTTATTCTCTTCCCCTGTTACTAATCTAACAAATTTTTGGACAAACCTACTTAGAAAAGACTGCCACCATACCACTGCAAAGCAAAAGTATTTTCAGTCCCTTTATGGGTAAATCTTTCTCTTTGTCCACTTGGTTCAGTGAGTGGCAGTAAGCAGCAGTACATTTAGCTGTCATATGTAGGCTGTGCCGCTCACATCCGGTGTAAACGGTGTAAAAGCCGCCATCTACACCACTCTAACTACACAAGAAGTTGCATCATTTCCATAACATCTGGTCTTTACTTCAGTGTTTATATCAGATTTCTGTAGCACAGTTCCTAAACAAACCAGACATTTAAGATAAATCCTTCTGCTTTCTTGTTTTCCAAAGGAATTTTGTTTCCAATGGAGTTTGGTTGTTAATGTGTCTATTACACAAATTTCATCTCTTAGGATCATCCAACTGTTAATAAAACAAATCCAACTATCAATTGATTTTAATAAAGCATCTGGTTACATTGTAATAGATTAAACATATATTAAAATATATAGTTTCATTCATGTGTTCACTTTCCCAACCACATCAACTACCCTTTAGGGCTTTTATTTCATACAGCTTTGATCTATCTTTATATGTAATCTTCGTCAAAGCAATGGGAATACAATGTTCAAAGTTCAGTTCTGTGAACATCAAACGTGCTCTTTAATCTTGTTAACTGGGAGAGAAGGAAGTGTCATTCATTTGTGAGCAGGTCAAATTTGCTTTTTGAACTCTCTTCTTTTCCACATTGCAACATAAAACCATATTTTACAGCAAATG
Organism: Siphateles boraxobius; assembly: GCF_051911475.1. Taxonomy (NCBI): domain Eukaryota; kingdom Metazoa; phylum Chordata; class Actinopteri; order Cypriniformes; family Leuciscidae; genus Siphateles; species Siphateles boraxobius. The sequence goes on from NW_027509228.1 coordinate 650,308, forward strand.
AGTTTTATGTTAACATCCTTCCACTAACTTTAATTATATTTGCTTTGCCTAGCTAATCTGAATATACAAATCTTTTACTTGTACAACTGTATGAGCTATCTTGGAAACAACAATAGATGCTTTATTTTATAAAAGGTCACTTAATATATTTCTGTTTACCAGACTATACTTATTGCAATGAAATGAAACTGACCCACCAGAAAGCAAAAATAAAGGCCAGCTGCTTTCCTGCTAGAAACACCAAATTCAGCTTTACAATCAAGAGTGAACAAACCAGGATTAATAAAAGTGCGGATGCCATTTGACACTATGCCATTCTCTGGCTATGAAGCCTAGAAGCAGTCTTTGCAGAGATTTGATGAGATCAGGAAGTAAGAAAAACCAAAAAGAAAGAAAGAAAAAAGATTCAATAAAGGCTTATAATAGTTGATGCCACCGCAAATGCCCCCGCGTCTCTTTCAGAATGGCTTATGGGAAAAGCACAACACCCCCAGGCCTCTTCCAACTGCCATTTATAATTTTTAGAGCCCATCATCACAGGCGATCCATCTTTATTTCACACCGCAGCTGTCCTGATGTGTCTAATGCCTTGTGCAACTGGGGTATAAATATGCTGGCTTCATTGCTGATGTTTATTCCTTCTGCTCTATGTGTTTGAGGGAAAGGAGACAAATCTTCATTAGAACATGAACCATCGCTCTGTTGCCAGGCCGGCCCCATCATGTGTTGGCTTATTTGTTTTTACTCGAGAATGCATGACAGGAAATGAGTTTGTACATTCAGATTGGGAGAAAGATGAGCACAACCCCCCTCCCAATCCCCACTGACACAAACAGATGCAAGCAAACTCACACACACACACACACACACACACACACACACACACACACACACACACACACACACACACACACACACACACACACACACACACACACACACACACACACATTACATTACATTATCCACTCTCGGTATACAATGTTTATTTGACTATTAATCTGTGGTAGCCAGCTGAGCCTGAAGGATCTTGTGTGTACATGCTGATAAAGCGTGCCTAGTTGTTATGGGGGAGACTTATGCGTCCAGAACTTGAAATTTCATCTCTCCGATTCATCTAATGATTCGCAGGAGAACAAGGGGCTCATCTTTTAAGCCCTCTCTCATAAACTACACCCACCTCTCTGTAATTCAAAGGGACGAAATCTGCACAACATTCATAGCCTGTGTAGTCGGACTATGAAGGCAATGCTTTCAAGCCGGTTGTTCCACACTTAGCAAATTTCATCGTAATGATTTCTCCTGGTTTTTACCATCATATAAAGGGCCCTAATGGGCATCCTTTTCAAAACACTTCTGCGCTATCAAATGTAATTCACACGCTCCAGCAACGTCAGCGGACGTATGGAGATGAAAGCAATTACCATCTGCTTTTTACTGTCAGCATCATTTGGATTTCTGAGCAGCTCATGTTCAGGTGCAAGAGCAATAGGCCTTCATTTAAAACGTTTGGCGAATCAAATGAGTTTTTATTCTTACTCATGTTTTTGACCTCATGAAAATGCCAGGAATGTTCTTTCATCTTGAAATGCCATCTTTCTACATAAGCGCAGTGTCAAAATTATATTTGCTAATCATAGAATGAGCATCTTAATAGAATCGGATCTGTAGTGGTGGCAGTGACCCAGCTATAAACCCTCACCTTCTCTGAAATGAATGAGCTCTTATAGACCAATTCATTTAGCAATGACCCCAAATTCAATATGAATTATGCATCCATCAATCTGGAATGATCGCTGGCAGATTTTCAGGGACTGGGTGTGAAGTCAAAGTGTTTAAGAAGTATTGAGCATGTGCATGTGACGCTTACTGTAGGTGCTACATTGAGTGTAGACGATTCAACGAAGATTCAACGAAGATGACAACTCATTGTAAGAATCATTTATAATAGTTGGATACTAAAATGCTTCGCTTCAAAGGAAAAGTTCACCCATAAATAAGTTCTGCCATCATGTACTCACTCCCACTCCCACTTTGCTGTGAAGACCAACATAAAAGTTTTTCAAAAATCTGATACTTACCATGCAGTGTTCATAGTGAAAAAGTATGTTAAGCTAAAAAAAGCCAAGTTAACTCAAAAGAACTTAAGCACCAGATCATGACATAAATCATTCATCAGTTCTTTTGAATCTGGTTCACTAAATGGATTAATCCATTTGTTCAAAACTATCATTCATTCATGAATCAGAGTTCAACTCACTGACTCAATGATCTGGTAACATCATGTTAACCGCTCACTGAGAAGCTTACTATTGAATAATGATAAACATTTTGCTCTGTTCTTTAAACAAAGGAATCAAATGACTTACATGAGTACATCAGTAGTATGGACCACATTTTATGGTGCTTTTTTTGGGGGGGGGGGGGGGGGTTAATTGTAATATTTTTTTGATTACAATTAAATCACTGTATAGAGATGTAGATTCATTAAAATAAGGTTCTTTTTTTGTCTGTTCCCCAAAAGAAAGTAAACTATTTAGGGTTTAGAACATGAGTACATTTGACAGAATTAAGGCCTTTTCACACAATGAACTATACAAATAACATAACAATAACTATATTAGCATCCACGTCAACAAATGATAGCGCTCTGTTTCTTAGCGCTCTGTTCTCTCAAGTACAGTTTTGTCATCATCTGCTTTAAATGCTCAAGCTCTTTAAAGCTGGATGGATTCTGATTGGCTTTCAATGTTTTTATCCTTCATCAGCTAGGAGAAAAAAATATATAATTCTGAAAGTTTTTCCAACGGTTGCTATTATTTTATATTTAGGATTATTTTTAAAATGATATCTTTAGAGTGATCATTACAGTTATCGGCCATTGTGTGAATGGGCCTTTAGTCCTTTCAGTTCAGGAATAGAGACAGCTCTCATCCTTAATTTATCAGAAAACAGTCTCACATAACCATCGCCAGCTGTTCAAATCAACCTCAAACAGCTCAAACCTGTCGATCTATGTTTTCTTTGAAAAATAAATATATCCTAACTGTGGGCAATAATAGCTCAAGCTTTCAAAGCACCGTTCAGCTGATTAATTGCTGATCCTCTCCATAGTCTTCTGTTGCATTGTCCAATTAGTGATTGCACAGCAGATAATTAAGAGCGTCACTCAGGCCCTGCACCTTGGATCTGAATGCCGTGCGCAGATTAGCGAGAGCCACGAGTGATTGGCGGGTACCGTCTAAGGCCAGAAGCACAACTCCGGCCCCCGCGGGGAAGGACGCAGGCATAAATCTAACCTGTCAATCACATAAAGCTCTTCCTCGCAAACACATCCAGGTCAAGGTTGGGAGAGTGATTTAAGAGAGATGAATAAAGAAGCGCTGGGTGGCAGTAAATAAAAATACATGACAGGATAATGTGCATACGGTTTGAGATTAATGAAATGTAAGGAGGCTCTGGATCTGTAGAATATGAGGGGTTAAGTCTATAAGCCTATAGTATATATGACGTTTAGATTGATGAGATTTTTTCATTCATGTCTTGAGTGATGTATAGTCTTATTCAAGGCATAAAACACACTTTTTACACTGAAATAAATAAGTAAATAGTCTTATTTTCAAAAAAAAAAAAAAAACCATGAATTCCTTTTTTAAAGCATACATATTAAAACTTACAAAGTTGTGTTAATCATGTTAAAAAAATGGAAACAGCCATTACTTATAGTGTTATTATTTTAAATAAATTTGCAAATTTGAACCTAAACTAATCAACATTTAGGTTATTTTAGTTATACCATTGTGTTATTTTAAATACCTTGGGTTACCATTAAAAGCCTGTTTTCAAAAATGTATTCCTTTCAGGCTAGCAACAGTAAACCAAAGTATAATATTTTGGTAACACTTTACAATATGGTTCATTAGTTAACATTGGTTAAAAAACCTAGTTATCATGAACTAAGAAAGAACAATACTTCTACAGCATTTATTAATCTTAGTTAATATGCATTTCAACACTTACAAATACGTCATTAAAATCATTATATTTGTTAACATTAGTTAATGCACTGTGAACTAACATGAACAAACAATGAACAGCTGTATTTTTATTAACTATCATTATTAATAAATACTGTAACAAATGTATTGCTCATTGTTAGTTCATGTTAGTAAATACATTTACCAATGTTAACTAATGAACCTTATTGTGAAGTGTTACCAATATTTTCTTATAATCCCTGAGGTGAGAGATTTATTTACATTTAGAAACTGAGGCACTGGTCAGACAGAAGTGGTTTCACAGGTCAAACCCATTAGCTCATCCACAAGTCTCTTTAAGCTTAAAGTGATTGGTTTTAGCAATGCAGGCAGGACGATGCTGGAATAAACGCAGGATTCAACGGCTACAGCTATGGAGATGCGGGGCGTTGATTGATCTGGCCATCAGCTCCGGCCCAATAGGCAGAATTCAATTAAGCATCCTTTGGCTCAGACACCATTTGTGTTTGCATTCGTCTGGGTCCCCAGGTCTGGATTAGCTGAGCTCCAGCAGGGCTGTCCCTGTTATTATGCCTTCAAATAACAGTGAGTCTGAGCCAGCAGGTACATACTGAAACCGTGTCTGCTGCTGGTCTAATTTGTCTATCTGTCTTCCATGATGGGCTTTTCATCTTTGAGCCAAATGACACAAAGCCTACAAATGCAGTGTGTACGGCGGTATTCTAATTTCAGCCAGGTTCAGTGTGACAGCACAGAGAGAAAACACAATAATGGGGAGATTTATTCATTTCTATCCTTCTCTAATTAGTCCAGGGGCAATACGGCATACTGTCCCGGTAGTAAACAGCCAGGATTAGGAAGCGGTTTTCTAGTGCCACTGGCTAAATGAAGGCTTCCAGTGCAGCACATGCCCGTGGGTGCTGATAGATATAGGAGGGAGCTTTACCATGCTGTGCTTCCATATGAGCTGTAGAGCGATGGGAAGTCAGTCCCTGTTGGTGGAGGCCGTGACTACAGCAGCTTTATGCAGGCGTAATACTGTTTCTCCATTGACGGCATTCAGTTCTTTATAGTGAATCTAAAACATGCAGCACAACCAGTGTAGTCTAATTCCGATTCATTACTTTAATGAGCCGTAAAATTACTTGTACTAATTTTTTGTGAATCAAAAAATATTCAGAGCAACCACTCTAATCCGATTCTTGAATTAGGGACTTTTATGATTTGGTTATTTTTTGTTAATCACAAACATACAATGCAACCACTAAAATCCAAGTCCTGAACCTATGACTCTTATGAGCAGTTTTTTTTTTTTTTTTTTGTGAATCAGAAATATACAGCGCAAACAGTTTAGTCTGAATCCTGAAAAAATTACCTGGCAAGACTTTTGGTTGGGGACCAATTCTTACTAGCCTCCATATTGCTAGGATATTTGCTGTTTATTGGAACTTATGAAGCACATATTAATCCCTCATTCTGCATGAACATATTCTACATCCCAAATCCTACCCAATACCTAAACTTAACAACCTTACTAACTATTAATAAGCTGTAATTATAAGTTTTTTGAGGCAAAAGTCATAATAGTGAATATGTGTTCCCCAAACTAAAGTGTGACCAATTACTTTAATTTATTTTAAGTGAATCATAATCATAAAATGTAACCAGTGTAATACGATTCTTGAACGAATGAGTTTTATGAAACATTTATTTTTAGAAAATCACAAACACACAGTGTAACCACTGCAAACCGAATCCTGAACAAGTGATTCTTATAAGCATGTTTGAGTTAGTGAATCTGAAATGTACAACAAAGGCAGCGCTGTCCAACCAGTTCCTGATAAAATTACTCTTATGATCCAGTTATTTTTAGTGAATCAAAAACATGCAGGGCTACCAGTGTTGTCCAACTAATTCCTGATTAAATGAAACTTATAAGCTGGTTTGCTTTAGTGAATCCAATAGATGCAGCTTACAAATAACACTGGGATAAAGATACACATTACACATTTTGCCAGTAGTATTTTATATTAATAAATTCAATTATTTGTTTGTTTCTTTATTGTTGTTTAATATATAGTTACGGCATTTATGACAAATCAAAAAGGACTGTGAAAGCCTGTGTAATCACACCTTTTGCAAAAATTGGTTTAATTGACCTTATATTTATCTCAGTGGAATTGCATTTATTTATTGCCAAATATTCATTCCTTTAAAGTACTAAAATAATCGTAAACAAAACAGTTTGAGAACCGGAGACTTTGAATTCCTATTCCTAATTATAGAGCATCTTAATGGAGACAAACATCTGTGGCTGCAACATTAGCCAAAGACTATCACCGATGCAATACTCCACTGGCACATTCTCTAAATACACACACACACACACACACACACACACACACGCACACACACACACACACACGCACACACACACACACACACACACACACACACACACACACACACACACACACACACACACACACACACACACACACACACACACACACACACACATACATACACGAAATGGGAATATGGGAAATGGATGGAGAGAGGTAATATTCTCTGATTAGGAGTGTGCGTGTGTGTGTGTGTGTGTGTGTGTGTGTGTGTGTGTGTGTGTGTGTGTGTGTGTGTGTGTGTGTGTGTGTGTGTGTGTGTGTGTTCCCATCCAAGGTGCCGTAGAGCCACTGATTAGTCTCTTCGAGTGGCTATGCCATACTGCCCTGAGAGTAATTTTTGTCATGATTCACAGAGGGTGAGTTTTGAGAGTGCCGGGCCGTCACATCTCTGTTATTGCCAGATGAAATAGAGCAGTGGTTTGTGGACTGCCAGTGCTGTTGCAGGGTAAACAAATTACCACAGAGTGAAATGAAAACATTACAGAGACCATAATGATCCCTGGCTCATCAGTTTGTGGGCCCCTAACTTAAACAAGTATACCCATAATCCAATCTGTCTAAAGGGACTGCTGAACCTTTTCAAGCTGTGAAGAACAAGTGCAAACAGAAGAAAGAGAGTGAGAATGAGGGAGGATGCTGATGGGTTTGGCTAAACAGATTAACTTTATTGTCTGGGAAAACATGCATAGGATAACAAAGGTCATCTGAGGGTTTTATATTGATCCATCTGGGTAGATTTTTGGAATATCATTTTGTAAATGTGAATTCTCTGCCTCAGGTACAACAAAGATTATTAAAACAGAGATTATTGGAGTACGTTCTACAAAAAGTCTTTCCTTAATTGAATGTGTTTATTTGTAATTATTTGTGAAATTTACTTTTTTTTGTTGCAATTTCTTATTTAGAATAGTTTTAACATATTAGTATTTTTTCAGTATATGAGAATGTGATGCCTTTGTAAAGCTTAAAGTATGTAAATTATGCACCACTAACATCATCTTGCCTCACATGAAACTGGGATAAAAAAATCACTAAGCCATTCAGATGGATGGATGGATGGATGGATGGATGGACTGACTACATGTACTACAAGTATCGTAATAAAACAGTTCGGGAACAGGAAATGTTAAATTCCTATTCCTAGAAAATCTTAATGTTGACAATCATCAGGATGGATGGATGGATTTGTTGCTCTCCCGTGTGCAACAGCTCACATACGTATACGCAAGCAGCAATTATCTTCATAATTATCCAATTACAACAGATATTTAATTGCATAAATACTTTTTCAAACAGCAATTTTGATAGCCAACTAACCTGCAAGGTAATAATAACACCATGCTGTGGCATCATGCCATCTGTTCCACATCATCATTATAACAGCCAACAGTAAATCAACTCAATCTTGATGCATTGACACTCAGATAATGTTGTTTTGGTGGTTAAGTTTTTTTTTTTTTCACACTTTTAACAGCATATCACAAATATTACATGAGGCATAGATGCAAATTAACTCCCTGCTGGGGAATGACAATCGACCTCACTGCTGTTTTCTTGAAGGGATATAACTCTGTATGGCCTTATGATGTAAATGGGTGGCAATCCATTCACACTGTTAAAGTGTGGTATTAAAAATAGTGCCTGGTTAAATGCCGCTGTTATATATTTTCCAAGTTTGTCAAAATCCAACTGTCAGGTTTGATACATCTAAATGCATCACTACCTAATGTATCCTGAACAACTGTTAAAAATGTCATAAAAATGTTCTCAGTGAAAAACAAAATGCACTCTACAAGGACAAACTAACTTTTTTAGCTGAATTCCTGACAAATTTCATCTGATCCAGCCCCATACTAAATAGTCTTTTCAAGCTATTGCGTAATTTTTTAGCACTTACTGTACATTTAAGAAAGTAATGATATTCACACTTTAATTCAACATTGAATAGTTTAATCACCATATTTTCATTAAAAACAGAAGGGTTGTTGATTAGCTATATGTACTGTTATCACATGCTCAGAGTTTGTCTCCTTTTTTGAGAAGACATACTATCAGTTATAACTGATTGCCCGTTCACTGAGCGTCTGACACATTCCACACACACAAAAAAAAAAACTCTCAATCTAGTGGGGCAGGGATCAGCCAAAAATGCCTTAGACGTGAAATATTTACTTTAAGTACCTATATTTTAAGTTAATATTTCACCAATATATATTATTTTATATTTTTTAGTAAGTGTTTTATTTTGATTTTGATTTTGATTTTGTATCTGGACTCTAAAGTAGACTCTTTTTTCACATTTACATTTTTCTCAGTTACATGTTACAGTTAAATGTACACATTACATGTGTCATAATACATTTACATTATACATTTATAAATGAATAATTACACAATAAAATAAATAATAATACTTGTTAATTATAATAATAGACTACTAAGTTACAATACTAATTGTGTCTTAATATCTCATTCAAACCCTTGAGCGCTTCTCTCCCTAACGTGCAGAGAATCAGACCATACGGTTATTTAATTAAATCACAGCCCCATTCAGTTTAATTTTACATTAGATATAATTCATGATTAGCTTTTTATGAACTCACAAACCCCCTGCAGTTCCCTCACGAACCCCCAGGAGTTTGCGAACTCCCGTTTGGGAAACCGTATATTAGGTTTTACTCTGACTGACTGACTTTACGCAGCATCAGGAAGTCTGGCTGGAGAAACTCCTACCATTCGAAGCGACATGACCTCAATTAAGCACTTGAAGACATTCCCAACCCAACCACGCATGGTACAACTCAGATGTACCCTGGAAGGGCGAGGATGAAATTTGATGCAACTTGTTAAAAACAAAATAGGGCACTCCTGTCCAGACACTCCATTGACTCAGAACTTGTTAAGCTGAATGGTGTAGTTGTACCTGAAAATGAAGAGATTCAGGTTTAAGAGCACTCAGGTCTAACACACTATGGTCGATTTGAAGTGTGTGTGTACGCAGCTGGAGGGAGGAGAGCCCCTCAAGGCACTGCCTGCAGTCGTAACAGACCCCACTGACAGATCCGCCTGGATTCATGCCCGGAATATCAACACACACATGCTACACCTGACCAGCTCACTTCATCTTAAAAGACTGCATCTTATCGGGATCACTCTCTAAATAAAGCATTTATAAAGAGGATTAGTGTCACTCCCGCCCACTCCGGTACTGCTTTACGAGCTACTTCGAACATTAGCATTAATCATTCATAATCAGCAAGATTAGTTTTTTTTCGATTGTCTTTCTCATACCCAGGTTTGCTTTAGAGGACTCATAGGGTGTTGTAAAGCAGTAGAATCTGTTTCCTCCTCTTCACTCTCCTCCACGCACGGCTGGCTGTGCAGCTGGCAGCCTCGACCGGCGAGAAGACGAGGGAGAAGAGGAAGGGTCTGCTCTGAGGACGGCTACATGAGCATCCAAGCGGAATACTGCCAGATGCGACCGGAGCGTCGCTGAGCTGCAAACGCCTGTGAATTCCTCCACCGGAGTGGGTGAACTTAAGCCCCCCAGTTCAACCCTCCCTATTCATCACCCATTTTTCTACCTCCTCCTCTTCACTGACCTACATATGTTTTCCTGCCCCTTGAGGTGGTTTGGAGGAAATAAAACAGGCCGGTGTTTTGCTTTCTGAGTGGATGAACCAGGTGGTGCAGTGCTGCAAATAGATCACTCGGTTAACCTCCCTGTCCAGACTTCTCACTCCCATTAGTGACCACACTGATAGTCATGGTAGCAGACACCTTTTTTTTTTTTATTATTCCTTGAGATAGAAAAAGTCAGTTTATGGTAAACCATCCAGTCCAATGTTTCTGAAATTAAACACTTTACTCTTGACCTTATTTGTAAGGTCCCATCAGTAAATTTTAATAGAGTTGTTACAATATATTGGTATTTGTTAACATTTGCTTATAAAAATACAATTTTCCTTTATTAGTTGTACATTATTATTACGGTTTACAAATCTGAGGGCACAGATTGGTAATGTGGAGGTATGGTTAATTAATCTGCGTGTTTTGTTAAACTGAGGGAAAAATGTAAGAATCTGTGAGTAAGGTTTATAAACTGAGGGGATGAATTGATATAGTACAGTATAGTAGGGATGTTCAACGGGGGGGACACATTATGATTAGGGATGCACCATAATAAAAAGTTTGACTGATAAGTTAATTTCATGTTATTGCCAATGATGGATAAAGTCAATTTGCAAGTCAATTTAACCACTGTGACATTATAATGTACAGAATGAAAAATGGATATTCTTTTTGAGGTTTTGCAAAATACTAAATGCTTTTAATCAACATTAATAATTGTGATCACAGTATCAAAGCCAATAATCGACACTATCGGCACTACGTATTTATATCCACTTTAAATATCGCCACATACAGTATAACAACATGCTCACGATACAACCAAATATGAACATTAATGCAGTTCAAAACACATTTAAGCTATTAAAAACCAAATATAGATCTCTGTTTTGCTCATCCGTCAACATATTACTTGTGTTCATGAATTAATCATTTCATACTTTAAGATTGCCTGTTTTTGAATATTTCCAGACAATCATGTTCTAACATTATTAAAGCAGGCTATGTCACTACTGTTAGGATTAAAGGATTTATTGCACTAACCATAAGCATTGTTGGCTAGAAACTATGATAGAACCCAGCAAGCAATAGCGCCATTTCATCGTCTAGGTTAACTATAGACCTGATATAGTCCAGCTATGAGTAACACACTTCTAGACAAATAACCTTGAATTTGGTTAAATGTCTTTTTTGCCAAAATAACTAGCGGGATATATGATATTCCATCATGTAAGTAAAGTAAACAGTGATTATAAGAAGTTTGGTTTCATGTCTTAGACTGGTCTATTCTTGGGCGATGGTTTAGACGTCTATTAAATTTTCACTTACAGACCAAATTCAGCCTTGTTTTAGCCTAGACGTCTGGGATGTGTTTGATGATTATTATACATCTTTTAAACGCAATATTGCTTGCTGGGAACTGTGCATGTTCCTATTTTTATCCATCTAACCCCATAATGAACTCTCAGCTATACTGTAACTACTTTGGGTGAGGAAACCCCTTGTCTCTGATTCATGCAGTAGAAAATCACTATTTTCCACCTCTCTGGCAACCTCTCTTTCTAAAATGGATACACGTTTGTGATTGTGGATTAAAGATAGAGGTCATGGGATTCATAAAAAAGCTATCTCTACATTTTTGCTTTGTTATTCTTATTAGCCATATTAAAAATAATTAGCGTTCATCATAATAATTTGCAATGTGTTGAAATCTAAGTCCAGAGATGGTCAATCTTCTCCTAATCAAACTAATTTGTGCGATGGGTATTTGAGGGAAGTTAAGGTGTCGTAGGTTAACAAGTGCACTGAACGCAATAACAGCAGAGGGGTCAATCGGCTACTGCACAGAATGGACGATACCATAATACACATTTCGCAGTGGAAGAGACAGCAAAAAAGAAAGAAGAACAATGAAGCATTCATCTACACTCAGTATTCCTATAATGTGGCAAGACAAGCGGAAACCTAATGTCTCTCAGCAGCCTGGAAGCGGGTCTGCTGCGATTCACAGTTCCTACATCTACAGTCTCTGCAAGCGTACCGTACTTCACACACAAACACTCTCATACAAAATAAACCAGCATACAGTGGAGAATGAGAAACGCTGAAGTGTCCAGGCAAGCCTGCTGGCCTTCAAAGATGAACAGCCCAATATATTTACAAGAATTCATAGCGCATCTTTGCAGTTGTTGATTTAATAATGGCTTGTTGGAGCAGCAGACGTTGGGTTTCGCCAGGGAGAATTTATATAAATCAATCTGTGGACTCATGTTTAGCTTTTAACAAGCCATTCATCACATTTTACTGGAGGCAGGACAGAGGTATGACTGATTTGTTTATTAATCCATGGAATCCACAGCATTAAAGACATCCTGCTGGATTCTGCCAATTAATTATTTCCTCCCTGTGTGTTTAATTTAACATTAATCTGGAAAATGTCATGTTTTATAGGTGTTAGCACATTTCTTATATACTCGCACACATAGTGTCCCTAGCAGAGAATTTGCATATAGACTCCAACTGTTTTAAAATAAAGGTAATTAGTTACTACAGAGTACGGACTGACCCTAACTCCAATAGGGATGTGGAAAATTACATATTTTCATATTTGTCTAAATCAGTCAGTCTCAACCTTGTATAATTAGGCTCATGTCCACTACACACCGATCAGAAGTGTGTGTTTACATATGGCAGGTTCTTGTGTTCATTAACTGCTCGACAGAGCGGAACAGAAAATGTTCTCAATGATTTTAAAATATTAACTTTTTTATTTGACATGCAAAGGTAAAGCAAAAAAAATTGATAAGAAAATAAAAATATCCATTACTAAACTCTAACATTGCCTCTTATTATAACAGATAACAGATCACTCTAGATTGTAATGTGGACTCATGCATTTTCTGTAGAGCTGCTTTGAAATGATGGAATGTTTTGAAAGGTGCTATACAAATAAATGTGAATTGAATTGAATATTAAAATTTGGTGGGGGAAAAAAGCAAAGCTTTTTTTTTTTTTTTTTGGATTTTTGTATGAACCACTCTACTATTTGTATACTGTATTTGGCCCCGTATTTTGGCAATATTAATAATATTTTGTAAATATGGTAATTATGAAGCAACATATACCACCCCTGTACATTGGTACCGGCCACAGTACTTTTTTTGTAAGGGATAAACATCCTCCAAAGGCTGTTTTGTCATATACTTTGGGGACCTATTTCTGGGGACATTGCTTTTTAGTAAAGTATAACTAAGTTAGAAACACACACAGATACAGTACATCAAGAAACAGAGGGTGGTATGTGTTCCACAGAAATGAGTATTGATTAAGAAGTACACTGAGATTTAAAGTTGAATGAGAAATATTAGCCATCTTCTTCAATTGTAGATAGGCACACATCAGGGACAGCTGCAGAGTTCAGCATGACTGCCAGTGTGACTCCCATTATTATCAGTACTGCCAGCAAGAAACTCGTCATCTCTCCACTGTGACAACTCATTGCAATATTGATAGCTGATGTCAACTATTGTATTTTTGAAAGTGCATGTTTGTGACTGCACATGCAATATGTACCACTGGAGTTTGAAATACAAGACATTTGTCCTCTAACTAGATTCCCTTTGGAGACAGAAATCTTTGGGGCCAACTGCCAATGCTAACCAGTCAAACCTGGACCACCCGAGTGACAGGCGATGGTATCTTTGTGCCCACCGGTGGAAAGATACAGGAATACAGCAGCTATTTTCCTTCTCTTACTCCTTCTATGACAAAGGTGTCTCGTATCCATGTCACCTTTCTTTAAGAGGCGTCTTGCATCTCACTGGGGTTTTTGCTGACAGCCTTCTCATGCCACTCATCTCTAATGGAGTTTATCTTCATTTGCTTCCTGTACTTTTCTGTGTGTGAAAAATGCAATGTTGACAGGCTGAAGAGAGGCCTTCAGTGCACTTCAACATTACGTGTTAATCACACTTGAGTACTTGAGAATTATTCATTGAATACATTTTTCAAATGAGGTCATGTAACATTAGTCATTTCATAATGGATCTGATGTGCTTAAGACACCTCAGTCTGAGAAAAGAGATGCAAAGGTAGAATGCTGTAGTTAAAACATTAAAACTCTCTCTTTCTGTCTCGTTTGTTTCAGGAGTGAATGCCATGTTCTTACAGCAGCCTCAGGACTTGGTAGTTGTGGCTGGTCAGCCTGTGACGCTACCCTGCTCCATCCCTGGATACCATGGTGTTGTGCTGTGGATCAAAGATGGCCTCGCTTTGGGTGTCGGAAGAGATCTTGCAGGTAATACAGTCACAAACGGTTTAGTATTATTTAACAGACTCTACTGAAAATGTTACCAGTTTATGTTATTATTTTGATGCTTGTCTACCCATCAAGCTTCTTAAGTAGTTTTAACAATCAACAATATAAAAGAAAGAACATCATGTTAGATTTTCAGCTTCACTTGTAAGACCATCCTGGTTGATTAACTTAAACATCTACACAAAAAAGACCATGCTAGTCATCTAGCTTGACAACTTTACAAGAAAGACTGTCCTAGTCGACCAACTTAACTAGCTTAACAAAAAAAGCTTAACCAGGTACATGGAAACGACAGATGACAAGCTTCATCGTCTCCTCAAGAAAGACCAACTAAACTAGTCTCACCAGAAAGACCACGCTGGTAGCTTAACAGGAAAGATCTAAAGGAAACACACAACCTGAGAATGGGCTTGAACACCACGTTGCTAACCACTTTACAGGAAAGGCTGTGCTAATCAATCAACTTTACAAGAATGGCCATGCTGGATCATGATCCTAACCAGGTTTACATGAAACAATGCCAGTTGACAAGCTTCACCATCCCCAAAAGATGCATGTTCTGATTTCTGTTGATCCTGGAACAACAATCCTGTCCGAAAATGTAATCATAACCATATCCCTACCCCTAAACCTAACCATACCCATAAATTATCCTTAAAATTGGACGGAAATTATAGGTGAATTATACTGATGTAGAAGCACCTAACCCTGGTTGTAAGTCTAAACTTGACACAAACTGTAAATGTATCTTTCAAAATGATTAGTTGATTGGAATGTTGATCCAGGAACATATTGTACTTGAGGAAATCAGGTTCTGCTTGCTTCACCATCATTACAGGAAAGAGTATGCCAGTCGACCATCCAAACCTACTAAGCGTCATCTGCTACGCTAGGCACTAGCCTGCATAAGCCAGCCAATGTCAGCATAAGCATTCAAAACAGTCTTTTTATGGTCAAATAAGCTTGTTTTAAAATGCAAACGATTTACCCTAGTGACTGAGAGAGAGGCAAACGTGTCCACAGCTCCAGCAAATTTTATTGAATTTTACACTTCAACTAGCAGCCGGTCTTCATTTGCCTCTCAAATAACCAAATTGGTTTTAAACAAGGCTTTTGTAATTAAAGTTGACTTTGGTACACAAGTTTAAGCTAGAGGGTGTGATAGCTTTTTAAAAACTGTCCAATTGGTGTCAGGTGCAGAAGGTCAAGAGCAACTTAAATATAACCTCTTAACTACTTTTAACTGTTAATAGCTTGTGAAGTGTGAGGCTCTTCTCGACTAGCAAAGTGCTGCTTGTTTGGTTAATTGCTTAAGCTAACAACCATTGGAATATCATTCCTTCCACCTACAGACTTTGAACATCATGAACTTATGCATAGTCAGGTTGATCAGAAATAGTTGGTCTCTCTTTATGATTTCCTGGATTACAGTGCATGGAATCCTTTTGTGGAAAGAGCAGGTGTAAGCATCACTTTGAAAAGTGTAGATTAACAAAGGCCTAGAGACTCTAGCATGATTCCCTAAATTCGATGGGTCGCATAAAAAGGGAATTCAACCTTTTACTCCATTTTTCTATCACAGGTGCAGCTCTGCCAAGCGCCCTGGGATATCTCCAGTGCAAAGCATGACGTAAAGCCCAGTTGGCCTCTTTAAAAACAGTTGCTGGGCTTATCCTTACAATTAAATATGTATTCCGCTGGAGATCACAGGTCTTTTTGCCTCTGACCTTTGGTGGCTGCTGCTCTGTGCCTTTTTGGCACTGAGAATGGCCTTTAATTAGACCCCAATAGGCAACTGAGCCCTGATAAATCCATTCCGCTCCCGAGTTTGTCATTATCAGGCTCCTGGGAGCTGGGCCCTGGCAGTGTAAACACTGGGAGAAGAGCTTTAAAAGTGGTCAAAGAGGAAGAGAGTGTGAATTGAAGCCGGGGTGGGGGTTGGGAGGTGAGAAGAGGTTCTTCGCTTGCGGGACTTACGATTATGAGAAGAGAGACAGAGAGCGGCACTTAACGGCACATCAGCTGCAGTTTAACAGTCACGGCCGAGAGCCGAGGGCCAACCCAATCCGAGGCGAGCCAGCCCCATCTAGCTCTTTATGCGGATCAATGGCGGGCCAGCGCTCAGAGGGCCATGAAGAATTTCAATGAAGTTCTGCGCTCTCCCCGTCTCTCTTTTTTATGGCATGTAATTTTTTTCGAGTTGCAGAGAGCCTGTGCTTTAGACAAAAGAGTACTTTAAAACCAAGCTTCGGGTACAAGGGCGGAGGTGCATTGCTTTGACATGAATGACACTTTACAGAATAAAACTGCACAGCTGCTCCTTTTATCAGTCTTGCCTGCGTCAACAAGTAACACTGCGTCCAATAAAGAAAATTGACACATCTACGACTATGTACTCCAAGCTAGCAGCTGCACACATAAAAAAAGAGGTGACTACAACAGCTCAAACCTCCACATTTCAATATCAGCCTACTCAGCTATTCATGGAAGAGGCTTTTCTCATTCAGTGCTGTTTCAGTTTGGGAGAACACTGATTAAAATGAGAAATCGCAAACAATATGTTTAATAAATCAGCAGACAAAAGAGGCTGATTCGTATCGGTCTCCACATTCTTCGTGGAGGTCCTTTTGCTCCTGCTTCTAATTAAAGACATCAGTTCAATACTGTCACAAACAAACTAATAAAAGTCATGAATATGCATTGTGTGGATTGCTGGTGTAAACGTGAATATCCAAACAAAACCAGACAGGCAGTCTGCACAAGCATACTTGGACATAAAGAGCACAGCAGAATGCTGATTCCGATTTTGATGCATTGTTTTATTTACACTCTTGCCACATCAGTAATCCAAGCAGTAGCTTTCGGATTTGTGGTGCTCACTTCAAAGCCAACGTTTTGTGGGAGAGCAAAAAAGAAAAATCCATAGAAAGCAACACTCATAGAGCAATGTCAAATGTCCTTTTCAACTAGATGACTACAAAAATTAACTAGAACTACAACTTATGTATTCTACAACTAGAATGTATGTATTCTACAACTAGAATACATAAATTCAGTAGCTGATACTAATCCAGTTTTGCTGCCACGTTATACATTACACTATTAGAAAAGAAATCTCCTTAATTTAAATTTGTTTTATATGTAATAAAAAAAGAAAAAGAAAATTAAACAAATAAATAAACATAGATCTAAAATTCAAGTGCTTAACCCTTGTGCCTTCTTAGGAACATTTTTGGCCTTTTCAGTTTGTTTTGTATCACTTTGCTTGTGTTAATGCTAACTGCATGAACTTTGGCACAGGTGTGTATTTTTATTGTAATTTTACTATTTCACCCTCATTTCCTTTGAAAAATCTTTTTTACACTAGGTACAAAAATACCACCTCTCAGCGCCTTTTGGACAAAAATGGCCCCATTGAAACCCATTAATACTGCAATTGTTTATCCCATGGCCATTTAACTATAAAATGATGCAATCTTTGATAATATGCTTTCACTCTGTTGGCAAGGCTTAAAAATTTTAATTTGTACTATTTTTTACATGATGGTGCCATTTTTTTCAGGTTTGGTTTATAAAGCAAATACTCGCTTTATTCCTGTTTTCTGCTTCGGCATATTATAGAACCAATTAGATAAAATATGCAACGATATTTGTGTGGGTGTGTTGGTATGGATGTTAGAGTGTGGTCAGTATGTGTGTTATAAAAATAAAAAAAATGTCTGTGCATGTGTGTGTTTAATATTGAGAGAGAAAAACTCAACTGCAAATCTAAAATCCAATCACTGTGTGCACCAGTGGAGTTTTGCTGGCATCCAATGGAGAAAATCTGTTGCTGCGCCCAAACAAAATATTACCGAAAGCTCATTTTTTGAGATATCAACCTCAAATTTGAAACACAAATTATTTATATTTATGGCTTTGATTTTCTAGCCGTTTTAAAGTTAAACTTGTTTTATAAAATACATATTTTATATAAAATAATGTTCATAAATAATTTTCATAAACTTAAACCTATATAACTTTTTTTTGGATTTACTTATTCATTGTTTTTGTTTTTTTACTTTAGCAATAATCTGCCAAGGGTCTTTTTTAAAATTATACCAAACTTAAGTCTGTGCTCCCAAGCTTCAAATTTTTATGACAGTTTTTTGACATGGACATTTTTGTCCTCTGTGGACCTGTGTAACGTTTTTTAAATGATGCACAAGGGTTAAATCAAAAAATAAATACAATAAAATGGTCTCCACTACATGATTAGACATCATGTAGTAATCAAACCATACATATAAAAATACACATGTAAAGGTTTGAAAGCAGTGACATGACAGTCAGAGACCATGCGGGTACCAAGTCAGTGCTATTGAAACTTAAAAGGGCTAGTCTCATTAAATTTTGTTATTGGTTTATTTCAATAGTCCACAGCTACATGTCAAATAACTCTCATTAATTTGCAAGTACATGTAAACAGTATTAGAGGATTGTGAGGTTAGAATTCGGGTTAGTTGAATAAGTTGACGTACTTGCAAAGTTAGTTAGTCAGTTAGTCTGTTGGGGAGCATCAAAATAATGTGATAGCAGATACTAAGCAGACAGTCTACCAGTGGCGGTTCTACATTGAATTACACCTTGGAAGAGACCTCCTTCGAGCAATGAACACAATTCTGCACAAAATATGACCGTATATAAGTTATCAGAAATATACACTATATACATAAATGTGCCAAAAATATATACAATCAGATATATAAAAAATGTAACGAGAGCAGAGGGCAACAATAATATAAAATATTAAGAATAATATAGAAATAAAATATAGAATACATATTCTAAATAGCACACATCCTTCATCACACAAATGGGAAAACAAACTAAAGAGAATCTATTTATTACACTATTGCACTTACACGCTAAACGTCTGTCATTTCACGCTATATTAATCTAACTTTCAGGGAAGAACCATTAGCTCCTTGCTTGCCTCGAATTCTATGCATGGCACACTTTTAGTTACTTGTTAAACTATACTTTGTCTAGAAATAGAGTTGTAGCAAATAAATAGCAAATGTTGGTCTTTGAAACCACCTGCTGATTTGAACATTCCGTTGGCTAATTACAGGGCCTAACGTTAACCCAACTGATGAAAATAAATAATAACTGAACTTGTAACAGTTTTGTTGGAAAGCACAATAATATGGTGAAACTAGATCTTGTGTTTGTTGAGTTAAAACCAAATTATTGTTGTATAAGCATAGCAAACATCATAGCAAAAAGGCTAACAAACGTAAGAGTTATACCCAGCAATTAACATTAGCACTTCATTCATGACATGAATACCATAATCATACAGAGTTGCATACCTTTATCTTTTGCTCATTTCTCCTCTTCTTCTTTTCTTTCTTTTTTCTAAATTGGGCACCTAATGGCTTTGACCTTTTCCTGTCCATCTCTGTGTTTATTTGGCACTCGACAATCAACAGATTTCCCCCGCCCCCCCCATGTGTCATGAAAAAATGCCACTCTACTCGTCTGCCAGGTTCACCCTTGCCAAAAACCGCTACTGCAGTCTACTAATACTCTAATGAATACTATAGTTGATGTGCAGACTATCAAAATAAAATGTTACCTTAAATCTTTTTAAAATCTAGAATCGAAATACTGACATTTTGGTTCCTTGAATCTATTTTGGTTCCCAGAATCAAACCAAATGGAAGAAAATAACAGTCATGTATGTAATTATCATATTCTCTCTCAATCATTTGCTCTGTTTGAGCCGACAGGCAGATACACTCACTTGTTCCCTCGAACCATTAATCACTGCGTTCCATTCACGGCCCTTTCCCCCTTCTATCGATCCAACATAAAGACTAATCCTTTCCTGTCCTGATGGATTCATTAACTCTAATGGGGCTATTTTATATTGTTTGCTTTGGTTGACGTGGGTAGTCTTAGGGATTCATTGTGATCAATGACAGAATTATTTCATTCTCTCTGACATCCTCTGTTGTGTATTTCTTGGGTGAACCATGCATGATTTATATAATGAAATATTAATCTAAGAGGTGTCCAGATGAGAGATGGAATGTGTATCATACTGAACATACTGATAGAATGCACAAATTTGGGTTCATAAAGAACTGCATTTGTAGGGGCCAAGCTCAGATAATGATAGACGTGGGTGGATTTAATCTTTAGATCACAGTTAATGATTGTTTGTTATTTGAATGGCGTCAGCTTGCATAAAGACTAGCTAGGATAGCTCCTTCACTTTATTACAGGATCACTGTAGGAAGTAAATCCCTGCTCATTTCAAACTCACACATTCAAAGCCTACTTGCTTTATTGAGAGTTTGTGTGTGTGTGTGTGTGTGTGTGTGTGTGTGTGTGTGTGTGTGTGTGTGTGTGTGTGTGTGTGTGTGTGTGTGTGTGTGTGTGTGTGTGTGTGTGTGTGTGTGTGACGTTTAAGTGTGCCCCACTCAGCAAACAAACAAACAAATAAATAGCACATTATATTGTATTTTGATATGACGCATGTAAAATAAAACAGACAGACATGCCATGAGCCTGCTTGGGTCAAAGCAATGCATTGCGGTAGAGTCCATGTTGCTAAGTAGCTTTTGCAAATTGCTGTGTATTCATAGTGCTTGATAAAGCAGTAATGTCTTCAGAAGCCAGTGCATATATTCTGCCTCCATCTGAGAAATAAGACCTCAAGATTTGCAGCTAGGCATTAAGTGGCAATAGATGCCGC
Organism: Siphateles boraxobius; assembly: GCF_051911475.1. Lineage (NCBI taxonomy): Eukaryota > Metazoa > Chordata > Actinopteri > Cypriniformes > Leuciscidae > Siphateles > Siphateles boraxobius. The sequence continues at coordinate 671,407 of NW_027509228.1, forward strand.
CTGCAACAAACCCATCAATCTCTCATCAGGAATAAACACAGTATCGAACCTAGTCAATGACCATTAATGACTCCGTAAGCTTCATTTGCTTTGACTGGCGGCCACCATAAACAATACTTGATTTGTCTATGTTCACATTACAGGCCTTAAATTGTAACCTGACTGTTGCCAAGGTTATTTGTATTGCCCAGAGGTTGACTTAATGGAGTTTTCAATTACAAATTAGTTTCAAATTAGTTTACAATTAACGTGGATAGGATAACTATTATTTTGTATTTTGAATGAGTTTGATGAGAAATTTCTGATTGCAGACTTTTGGGATCAAAGTAGGATCTTCTGAATCTCTCAAGTAGACTTACATCATGAGGTTATTACGAGAGCAGGAGATTTAAACGAAAGTCTCTGTTTGTTCTCCATTTAATCTCTGTGACATATAAAATAAACAACAGAGATATTAACCATATAATTTGGGATTTTTCTTTCCAAGTTATTTACTCTCAAGCTGCGCGGAAAGGATAAGCGAACACAAATTCGGCAATCTCAAACAGAAAACAAATTAGGTCAAAAATAGGTAAATAACTGTCCTCTTATATCATGTAGTGTCAACATAGGCTGTTCCTTTTGCATAACATATTTTACCATATTTTTGGTAAGACCTTCAAAACAACTTTCCAATGTAGTCCACCAGCTGATGTGGGCACAGTCTGTTTTTGATAACTTATTAAATGTTTGTTTTTTGGGTCATCCTGCCCATTTTCTGTCTCCCACTCACTTAGAGAAATTAAACACTGCATGTGGGCAGATAAAACACATTGCACCATAATCGTCTGCTGCTCTCTCCTCAATAGGGGAAATGAGAGACACTTCATGGTCTATTAAAAGTGAATGGGATCCAATGAGGCAACAGGCAATAATTGGCATTTTCTGGCACAGTGATTTCAACAGGCAGGCTCAAGGACTTAAAAGCCATTAGTCCAGTCCAGTCCAGTCTATTTTTCACTCCTTTCTACAGCAATATGTTAAAGCACATCCCTCTTTCAAGCCTCATTGCTGTAGATTACAGTGATGGCTGCAGTAATAGCCCCGTGGTAGAGTTTAGGAATAGGTTGGACTTCGTACCACACAGCACTCGAAAAGATATAGGTGATATCAGGATGCCCTTTCAAATTGACAATGGGTGCTACATCTCTAAACAAGTGGAGTCAGTTATATAACCCAATCAACCACAAAAACACATGCTGTTTTTAATCCTTTCAGTTTGAAACACATATGCTTTTCGGTGCCAACAACACTTTAAACAGAAAACGGACTTGCTGGCGTTGAGTGCCCCGGGAGCATGAGGTTGCATGGCGATTATGTCACAGAGAATTCTCTGGAGCGAACATGAATCATATCGATGGATGCTGTAAAAATCAATATTCTGCCACAGGTCATTCACTGGCAAAGATTCAAATGGCTGCTCTGTGGAGACTGGAAGCAGGAACTTGAAGCGAGATCACTTCTGAAGGTGTAAATTTAGCCACATAAAAAGCAATATTGAATTAAATTGAGGGGAAAATGCACAGCGCTAAGTTCTGTAGAGAAATACGCTGAGATCAGCTTCTGTTGCTATTAAATCCGTATCAGCCATCAATTACTGTCTTGACTTGGAAAGAGAGGCTGCACTAACAGCAATGACAGCACTTTTTAGGGGTCTCATTGGCAATTGCAGATCTCTCATAATTAGAAGTAGTTGTCTCCTGAGAGACATTAAAGACATTCACACGGAGAGCTTGTGAAATGTACCGTAAAGTATGACACAATCAAATGTCTCCTCCCCAATTTACATTTCCTATAGTGACAAACCAAGCTTCTGCATTCGCTCCTTATGCAAATTCCCAGGAAATAGTCTGCTGATGGGTTTCAAAGGCCCTCGGATCTGCTTGCTGTTGTAAAACAGTCAGTTTTCCCTGAAATACATCCTACTGAATGTATTATTAAACCGCAAATCACCGTTCCTCTGCATCAGTAGAACACATCTCAATCTTCTTGGCTCTGTGTGCTGCTTACTAAGTACTACACCTACAGAAGCACGCATGAGGAGCAGCTGAATATATTATACCAAAACCAGCAGATTGCCTCACCTCAATCAACCATCATTTCACCTCAATCATCAGTGTGGCTTACTTCAACCAGCACAAAGTCTCACTCCAACCAGCACAAAATCACACCCCAACCTTCAGAAAGTCTCACCCTAACCGGCAGAAAGTATCACCCCAACCATTAGAAAGACTCACACATCTGTTCATATTTCGTTTATTTTAGAAAGGTCACAGATGTGCAGATTTTTGTCTCACATTTGGTGTTTTTATTGTCCTGAGGGAAACAAGTCATCAATATTTTCACTTTGCAGAAGAAGGTGCCTTGGTTTGGACTTGGGCGTAAGAAATTGGCTACAAGAAATTACTATTTTCATTGTTTTCCACACATCCATGAAAGCAGACGAAATCTCCTGTATCTCAGATACAAATAATATACAGTAAATTCAACTGAGGTCCTTTGATATCGCAGTGGTTGCTAACAAACAGCCACTGTTGCATCAGCCTCTAACACTTACTCCCTGTGGCATTCGAGGATTACCTTACACTGTCATGAAAAACTCTTTAATTTAGGCACTCGGTTAGTGCGACTCTGAAACTGACAAGCTACAATTTCCCTGGATTTTATCTACCTAGAAATGTTTAAAAACACACAAAATATTTTTTAAAGCAGTCACTGCTGGTCTTGGGGCATTAACCAGTCAACTTCCCTGTTTTCAAGGTTATCCTCGCTATGCTGTGGTTGGGGATCATGGAAATGGCGATCACCACCTGCGAATCCAGAGGGTGGAGCTGATGGATGATGCTGTGTTTGAGTGCCAGGCCATCCAGGCCGCCATGAGGTCCCGTCCCGCTCGACTTACTGTCCTAGGTTAGTCACAACTGCTGGTAAAAATGAAGACTGACGAAGAAATCCTGCCGATAGCTAATTTAAAACTTAAGATTTTAAAATTTTAAATTAAATTTTCTAATTTATTTTATTTCTACACTGAACAAAATTACAAGTGCAAGACACTTGTTTTTGCCCCCATTTTTCATGAGCTGAACTCAAAGATCTAAAAGTGATGATACACAGGGCAACTTTTTGAGCAATGTTGCTGGGCAATCTTGCCGAGCGATTGTTGCTTGGGCACTTTCCCATTGAAAATGGGCAATATATTTCTATCTGGATAACTTAGATCGGTTGTGGGCCCTGTGTCTCATCTGGTTGCCCGTTGACGGCAACATTGACCATCAACATTGCTCGAAAAGTTGCCCCGTGTATCATCACCTTAAGACTTTTTCTATGTACACAAAAGGACTATTTCTCTCAAATATTGTTCACAAATCTGTCTAAATCTGTGTTAGTTAGCAATTCTCCTTTGCAGAGATAATGCATCCACCTCACAGGTATGGCATATCAAGATACTGATTAGACAGCATGATTATTGCACAGGTGTGGCTTAGGCTGGCCACAATAAAAGGCCACTCTAAAATGTGCAGTTTTATCACACAGCCAATGCCACAGAGGTCGTAAGTTTTGAAGGAGCATTCAATTGGAATGCTGACTGTAGGAATCTCCACCAGAGCTGTTGCCCGTGAATTGAATGTTCATTTCTCTACCATAAGTTTTCTCCAAAGGCGTTTCAGAGAAATTGGCAGCACACCCAACCGGCCCCACAACCGCAGACCACGTGAAACCACACCAGCCCAGGACCTCCACATCCAGCATCTTCACCTCCAAGATCGTCTGAGACCAGCCACCCGGACAGCTCCTGAAACAATCGGTTTGCATAACCAAAGAATTTCTGCACAAACTGTGAGAAACTGTCCCAGGGAAGCTCATCTGCATGCTCGTCGTCCTCATTGGGGTTTTGACCTGACTGCAGGTCAAACGTCGTAACCGACTTGAGTGGGCAAATCACATTCGATGGCATCTGGCACATTGGAGAGGTGTTCTCTTCATGGATCAATCCCGGTTTTCACTGTACAGGGCAGATGGCAGACAGCGTGTATGGCGTTGTGTGGGTGATTGGTTTGCTGATGTCAACGTTGTGGATCAAGTGGCCCATGGTGGCGGTGGGCTTATGGTATGGACAAGCGTATATTATGGACAACGAACACAGGTGTATTTTATTGATGGCATTTTTAATGCACAGAGATACCGTGACAAGATCCTGAGGCCCATTGTTGTTCCATTAATCTACAACCATCACCTCAAGTTGGAGCATGATAATGCACGGCCCCATGTTGCAAGGATCTGTACACAAATCCTGGAAGCTGAAAACATCCCAGTTCGTGCACGGCCAGCATAATCACTGGACATGTCACCCATTGAGCATGTTTGGGATGCTCTGGATCAGCCTATACAACAGTGTGTTCCAGGTCCTGCCAATATCCAGCAACTTCACACAGCCAATGAAGAGGAGTGGACCAACATTCCACAGGCCACAATCATCAACCTGATCAACTCTATGCGAAGAAGATGTCAGGCAAATAGTGGTCACACCAGATACTGATTGGTTTTGTCAGTATCTGTTGACCCCCCCCTACCCCCCCCCACCCCCCACCCCCCATGATAATTAATTTTGTTCAGTGTAATTTTCTTCCAAATAACATCCTCAAATTAAATCAAAATATGCACATAGACTGATTACAGTGTTCTCATACTATCCTTGAGTATGAGATCAGCGGAAAATAATGTACAGTATTAAAAATAGATTTTTCACTGACCAAACTCCCCTGCAGTACCATAAGTTCTCACTTTTAATTTCCTGCTGCAAATCCCACTGTCTTCATTATTAAACCAGAGAGGTCATTGAATCTTAATTAAGTTTTATTGGGTTATTATTCAGCGTTGCTGTTTCCGCGATATTGGGCAGCAACAGTGTTATCTGTGCTGAGGTTGTAATCAACCACCTGGTAGGTTTATCTGCTCAAAAAAAAAGACCACCCACACCCACCAAGTTATAGTTCTTCCCTGCACCAGTGGGCAAAACTGTGGGTTGCTGAGAAAGCACTGAGTGGGGTCAAGATTGGGGAGGTGTTATATAAGTGGTGGGGTAAGCCATGGAGCACATGTGCTCGCAAGCCGGAATGTGATTTGCTTTATTGATCTCCACTAATGAAAAGTTAAAATAATGACCTGCTTGGGAGGATGTAGTGAGGGAAATGAGAGGAAGAAAGAAGACAAATTACGTGGTCTGCGGTTTCTCTCTGCTGCTCCCCTCTACAAATGACTTATTTGCACTTAGCATAGACAAAAGAGTCACCTAAATCCCACTTCTACAAGTATCACAACCACCTTATGACCAGAACATCATTCACCACTGTCAACTTGCAAATATGTTTGATTGGTGAATTGACTGAAGGAAATTATTTGAAAGTGATGATGCACAGGCTGTTTTGTTTATCATGATTATCTCCTGCTGTGGTCATTATTAATTGGGTCTTAATTAGTTCTGCTTTAGAACTGCCTTAATGGGCACTGATAACGCTAATTATCCCCCACAAACTCAAAACCAACAACATCAACTTCACCCCAGTCTAGTTTAATTTCCTGTCAAGTTGGAACACCAGGGGGCTGGTGACTTTGTAATAATTCTGGCTATTCAATGGTTAATTGCATGGGCCTAGACAAGGATGCACTTTCATTGTACTTACAGTGTACCTACCCACAAAAGTACTAAGTGTAAGGTAAATACATGGGTTAAGTTAAGGTTTAGGGGTAGGTTCTCGGTTAGTACCTAGTTGGTGTCATTTCTACAATAAGTACATAGTTTTTGTTCATGCGAAACAGGACTGTAAATTAAAGTGCTACCTATTGAAAACATACTGTAACCTCCGGAACTCAAAATATCCTCCCCAATAAAAAGGACTAACAAACTAAGCTGAAAAAACTCATTCGTAACTTCAAGACTTTTAAATATCAGTCAAAAGAACATATTTGAACAACAATATTTTAAATCAGTAATGCCTATAATGTGGCTTAGTCACAGAGGTAAAGAAACTATATAAAAATATGTCTTTCATATCATATGCTGTTGCTGGGTGCATAGCACCTGCAACTCTGCATATCCTGCTGATGGACCCAAATGTTAATAATGAGTGGCTGAAAATAATAACAAAATTAAAAAAAAAAAAAATTAATTGACTAACTAAACTGTAGCTATCCACTTAAGCCTCAATGTTTTGGGGAATAAAATAGGTGACCAGATCTTCTAACCTGTGCTTGAAAATGTATGCAAGCTCTGTAGCAGAGTGATCTCTTGGTTGTCTTTTACAATGTCAAGAAGCCTGGTCTGAGCAGTTGTGATGACAGGAATGGGAGTGTGACTCCCGCTCTTCCCAGTATTTCTTACCTGACAGCTGAAGTGGTCCCTCAACCCCTCGCTTCATGACTCAGCCTTCCCTCACACACCGACTGAAGGCTAAGGTTAGGGCAGGTGTACTCTCTACAGACTTCCACATATAGCCTGGATCAGCCAATCCCGCTAGAGGCTTTGTTATCTGATCAAGCATTTGAAAGTGGAGAAAACTGAATCCCAACTATGAATTATCCTGAATACAAAATGTATGAACCATTTATGGTTGCTTGCTTGAAAACTTGCTTGAAAAATTTCATCATCATGTCCGCCATGACATGAGATGGTTAAATCTGCACACTATAGACTCCTGAATTTTGAACTCTACCTTTGCAGAACTCTGGGATTTAGTGGCTTAACCTCAAGAGGTCACTTTTTCAGAATTATTCTTTTAACAGTTTCTACCTTGCCCTGTGGGCTAATTATGTACTCTCTAAAAGATCGCCATCCTTGTCTTCTTATGTGTCCACTCAACATTAATCTCAGGCCACGTGGACATGGACAGCAGAGTAATGGAGTGACAGAGATCGTCTCTGGCCTTATGAAACTATCAAAAGGTTACTCACCGTCACCATACTCTTGAAGATTTTGAATCTCAATTTTGCTCTTTCTAATGGTTCTCATAGCTCTTCTCTACAATAAAAAGTACGTATGCAAAGTGATAACATAAGTAGTCAGATGATCTTATATTCTGTAATCTTACAAGTGCTGAAATTGCCCATTAGAAAATATTTGCTTTTCAAGGGATTAAATCCTTGGAAGATGCAAGGGCTAAATCTACCCCACGCATTTATCCTTCTCTTTCGCAAAAAAAATGTAATTATGATTTCATAACTAATGGAAGATCAAATGTCCTTGCGGGAAAAATAAATAGGTGAAGACACTTGGAATGTGTATTACTTGGAAGTCCCAAAGTCTTAGCCTATCATTTGATAAACAGCTTCAAGGCTTGGAGATTATTAACTTTTAATTGCAAATCACAAGATGCAAGATGTTTTCAAAACGTCCTGCTTATAGTCTTATGAAGATAAACAAAGGTCTTCAATTTGAATCCAGATTTCATTTCCACACACGTGCAATGCCCCGAACTCCACCGAACTTCATTTAATCTTTTTTTCACAAGATAGGATGCTTTTAAATTGACTTAATATGAATCAAATGTAAACAAACATGCCAAACCTTGATGTACAATTTTTCACCCCTTAGAGCCACAAACAATTCTTATAAAGTTGGTGCTTATCTTGGCGAAAGCCGAGTACAAATCAGCATGAAGTTTTAACATCTACTCTCGTGTAATGGAAATCATGAGTTGGAAATTTTTACCTGAATTGCAAGTAAAATAATTTAAGAAAGAAATTAACAACAATAAAGTCCTGTTATTGAAAACCAATGCAACTTTTCGTAACTATTTTGGACCAACAGTTGCTGGCAAACATTCAGAGCTTTCCAAATCCCATAAACCCAGTCTGTTTTTGCTAAAAGACGATTCTTACTAAATCAAATATTAGAGACAAAATTGATTAAATAGCTGGTTTATGTACCATTGTGTTTGAACTATTGCACATGTAACTGTGCACAACATTGAATCAGATATTATTTAAACAGACGATTAGCTTTGCTGGTAATTCCACCCTGCTGAGCTGTGACCTAAGACACATCTGCAGAGACTCTGTGCAGATGTTCTGTTACTTACAAACGTCAAGCTGTCAGCGTTTCTGTGGTGTAATTCACTTTGACACTTTTGAGTAAGAAACACTTTTGAGCTTTGATCAGCTAAATGCAAATTACAATTTACTGTACACATACTTCTGTGATGGAATTTTTTTTTTAAACAAAATGAAACCAAAATGAAACCAACACCATACAAACATTGAAATGACATTTAAGACATTTGACTTTGAAAATACATTTTCTTTTAGTGATTATAGACTGTTATGTAGTTATTATAAATAACTGACCCGTATGCTTTTTTTGGTGCCATCTGCCTGTTGGTGAAGTTCATTTTGTAGTGTTGCTGGTTGACCAAACAAGTAGTTACTAGCGTTGTAGGAATTCCAATAGCTGTTTCCTAAGTGCACTTCTTGATGGTATTTTCTTTCAGCAAGAGTCTTTTTACTGCTTCATTGTCATCTCCACCCATTGTAAATACTTCACCAGCTTCCAACCACCACCTATTCACAATCTGACCCCACCACGCCTCTTCAACTAGAGGTACCCAACCGTATCTCATAACTTCTTCTCTTTTCCAACCTACTGCATAGTCAGAGGCCATGACAATGCTCTCAGAAAACAAAAGGAGTCTGCTTGTAATGGTCACGCCAAAACCCAGCCCACGTTCACCGCCAATGCCCCAGCACCTCTATTTCCTGCACACTTTGATGCTTATTCAAAAGTATATCTTATTTTCTTCCCATCACCTTTGGTTTCCCAACCCCTGACTCCACTCTGCTATAACACTGGCAATCTGGCCAGGCATCACTCATGCATCGAGCCGTTGAAACCGTACCCGTAAAGACTCTGCCAAATGGAGAGGAGTGAAAGAAATCGGGAGAGCAAGAGATGGAGAGTTAGAATATGGATCAGCGAGTGTTTACCGTTGAATTCTGCCTCCCGCAAAGCAACACATTAGTGACAGCGCTGTGAAGGGAGCTTTGATTTGGGCCAGTGAGCCACGTATGTCACTTGTCTCCATTCCTGGCATGTTTTCGATTACACTTCCTCTTCTTTCTTGTTTCGTTGCCGATCTATCTATCACAGCCTGCAGCAGCCACGTGAGCAGGTGATTGGAGCCGTTGCTGAAACAGACGGGCCTCATTGTTGTGCCAAACACGTCAGCGGAGGCAAAACACCACCTCACCCATTCGGTTCCCAACAGATTGCTTTCCCCCCATCCCAGAAGCTGGATTACAGGCCATATCACCTCACTCTTCCACAATCTTGTTTTTGATGTCAATAACTCAACCTGCGAAGCCACTGCTATAGAAGCCCACTGTAAATGAAGTGAAATTTCCTCCCCTGCAATTACTATTGCATCAGACCCACTCTGGAGAAAAAATAAGAGATCGCTCTCTTGCTCTCTCACATGTCCTTCCTTTTAGCTCCTTGAACTGAAACATTGCCCATCCAGTTGATTTAAAAAATTTTTCGCTGACATCCAAGGTCCCCAGTTGATTGAGCCAATGTTTCAGTCCATTTGGTTAATTGCTAATCCATTTGCCTGCATGCTATTTATTGTTTTCTTCAGACACATGTTACAAGTTAAGAGTCTTGTCACCTTGAGCCAGGTCTTGTTTCTGGGTACAGATCATTTATTTTTTAATAATGTTTTTTTGGAAATATGCTGGTCTTAAATATTGTACAAAAAAAAAAAAAAAACTTTCACAGTGAAATTGCTCCTCTTTTCAGTGATATTTTTGCTCTCTCAACTCTCAGTTCAGTACAATAGTAAATTACAAATACATACAACCAATAAATCAGCGCACATTAAAGGGATAGTTTGCCATGTTCCTAGATTCTCTTTCTTCTGTGCAGCAAAAAAGGTCCTTCCCTCACAATGACAGTAAATTAAGGCACAAAGACTGCTAGCTTCAAAAATGAAAAAAAGCAAAATAAAACATTGTGATTTCTACAAGATTTCTCAAGCCATGATAGCTTTGTGTGATGGAAAGACCAACATTTAGGTCATTATTTCCTTGAAAATCTCTTCCGATGTAACTCAGTTGCATATGCCACAATGCATATGTTGTGGCAGGTTTTACATCAACGATTTGACAATTTGGTTTGTCATATAAAGCCATCATATGGCTTCAGAAGACTTAGAACATTTGTCGTATTTACTAGTTTTAATGCCGTTCTATGCTGCTTTTTTGTCATTTTTGGAGCATACAGAATAAGTCTTCAGTCACCTAGGGAAATTTAAAATTATTTGTGCTTCAAGGAAAGAAATAATGGTGAGTTAATGACATAATTTAACTGTAAAAGCAACTGAGAGATCGCTAACAGGCAATATATCAGGACATGCAGCACAGACAGACAGAATTATGGATTAAGGTTTTCCCAGCCAAGTGGAGGGTGGAAGAATTGCAGCCCACTGGCCAGTAATTAAAAAGGAGTGATCAATCCGGCTGCTGACCGACTCATGAGAAATCTATCGAGTGACTGCGGTAAAGCGCTAATTTGAAGCCATTAGAGGATGCAGAGTTTGCAAACAGGCCGGTAATGATGATGGCTTGCATGGCTACAGGGTTGCCCTTTGTACTGCTGTCAGAATAAGAGTGTCTGGGAGAGTTGAAATTAGATAGGGAATGTCTGACAAAAAACCTCAGAGCCACAGCCCGAAATAACAGCTCCTTCCTTTAATGACCAGTGCCATTTGTAGTGCATGGGCACAGCAGTCAGCAGAGACAGGCCTATGGCAGAGGAACAGTGAATGGTTCTGGGATGCTGAGGTCTTCAAAGAGCGAAGAGAAATGCAGAACCTGATTTCAGCAAGAACAACATGTTCCTGAATCAACACCTTTGTTGACCCTGGAAGAACATTCCAAACAACCAATCAAATTTAATGAACATGTTTACAGTTTATATCAAATTTAGGCTTAAATCCAAGGCTAGGTGCTTCTACATCAGTGTTATTCACCCATCCTTTCTATCTGATTTTAGGGATTGTTTATGGGTAGGGTTAGTTTTAGGGGTAGGGATAAGTTTAGGACCAGAGGTGTAAAGTCCAGGTTCAGAAAATAAAAGTCCTCCTCAGTATTTTGTTCCAATCACCTGGATTTTCTAATTAGCACAGTTTTCCAGCCAGGAGATATAACTTATTAGTGAAATCAGCTGGCTGAGTTCATGGGAGCAATAAACATATTGCGTTCTGACCCCTGGACTTTACACCTCTGGTGTAAATTTTTTCAGAGAGGAATGCTGTTCCAGTATCAACAAAAAATAATGACCCTGGAATGCAGCCTTAACTTGGCAAAATCGACTTGTCTTGTTTTCCAAAGCTGTCTTTTATAAAGAAAAAAATGTCTCCATATAAGGAGCTCAAATACCCCTTTTGAGATGAAAAATGTTTATTTCAGTAATTGCGCAAGATAATATTCATAGCAAAATCTACCAGAAAAATAGTACTAAGATATTCTTTATCATTTTTTTCCTGCTAAAAGCAGTCAAGTGACAAGCTGATATGATTTAAAAAAAAAGTGTTTCTTCATCTTTGCCCTGCTCTGCTATGATCAGCCACACTCAGAAAGTTACTAATAAAAAGTCACTTAATCTAAATGCACTTAAACAAATTAAATTAAATATTTCATGCAAGGACTTCTAACTCAGAAATATAATTTTCATTTTTTCTGTCACATTTAAAATGGATCTGCATGGGAAAGCTAATAAATATCCACAATAACCATCTTCGCAGGTCAAGAAAGAGTCAAGACTGCCTGTAAAAAGCCTGAAGTGGAGCAATCCTACTGTGCATTTTTATCTACTGAGAGATCTATACTTCAGCCTGCAACAGAAAAATAAGACCTCCAACTGCCAAACAAAAAAACGTTTTCCTTAAAATAAAGATATCTGAAGTTTGCAAAATTACAAAAATAAATGCCTATTTTATGTAATTATCATTATGACCAGTCTCACCTTAGCATTATCTGAAAGCTGCCAATTACTACTTTCATAGGCAAAAAAAAAAAAAGAATTACGTAGTTTAAAGAAAATATGATTCCCTTTCATTGTCACTACGAGTTCCGTCGTGACAACGAATGGGGTTCGCCTAGAAAGAAATTTTAAATTCGGAATTTGCATGGCGCAGCTCCGCCCCACCTCGTGGGTATAAAAGGAGGCAACATGCTGATATGTTTTCGCTTTGGAGCCAAGATTACTTCTTCACTCCACAAGCCATCTCTGATCAACTGTCAGCTACGAGACGAGCAACTCTCCGGTGTTGGTGTGACGGCGATCTCCAGCGAGTGCACACTACCTGCTGATCTGTGCAGTGGTCCGCCAGTGAGGGTGTTTCTCCCTGGGCGCTTTTCCTCTCACAGAAGAGCTTTGCACATGGCACGTCTTTTTAAAGATGGGTGCAGAAGGGTGACGAGCTCTCACGGCTTCAGCCCCTCCCTGGAGAATGGCGACTACATCCCCAGTCAGTTCAGCTGATTTGGGACCAGTTCGGGGATGCAGAGGTAGACCTGTTTGCCGCCCACGACTCAACCCATTGTGCCCTGTTTTACTCCCTCTCCGAGGGCACGCTCGACACGGGCGCACAGCAGGCCGTGGGGCCTTCGCAAATATGCGTTTTCCCCAGTGAGACTTCTGGCACTGACCCTGTGCAAGATCAGGGAGGACGAGGAGCAGGTCATATTGGTCGCGCCTCACTGGCCCACCCGGACCTGGTTCTCCGAACTTGTACTCCTCACAACTGCACCTCCCTGGTCTTTTCCTCTGAGGAAGGACCTCCTTTCTCAGGGACGGGGCACCCTATGGCACCCTCGTCCCGATCTTTGGGACCTCCACGTGTGGGTTCTGGACGGGACGAGGCAGGTTTAAGTACCCTACCACCTAGTGGCTACCATCACTTCCGCTAGAGCATCGTCCACAAGACATGTCTACGCATTGAAGTGGAACCTCTTCGTCAACTGGTGCTCTTCTCACCGAGAAGACCCCCGGAGATGCCCGATTAGTGTCGTGCTTTCATTCCTGCAAGATGGGTTGGAGCAAAGGCTGTCTCCCTCCACCCTGAAAGTATGTTGCCGCTTTCGCAGCACATCATGACACAGTCGAGGGTAAATCTGTGGGAAAGGATGAGCTGATTGTCAGGTTCCTGAGAGGAGTGAGGAGACTAAATCCTCCTCACCCTCCTCTCGTTCCCTCTTGGGACCTCTCAGTGGTTCTAACTGCCCTGCAGGGTGATCCCTTTGAGCCTCTGCAATCAGGGGAGCTTAAGTTCCTGTCAATGAAAACAGCGCTCCTGGTTGCATTGGCCTCCATCAAGAGGGTAGGGGACCTGCACACATTCTCCGTTGACGAAGCGTGCCTGGAATTCGGGCTGGCCTACTCTCACGTGATCCTGAGACCCTGGCCTGGATATGTGCCCAAGGTTCCCACCACTCCCTTTCGGGCCCAGGTGGGGAACCTGCAAGCGCTGCCCCTGGAGGAGGCAGACCCAGCCTTTGCACTGCTCTGTCCAGTACGCGCTCTCCGCGCCTATGTAGACAGAACGCAGTGTTTCAGTACCTCAGACCAGCTATTTGTCTGTTATGGTGGGAAGCTAAAGGGAAAGGCTCTCTCCAAGCAAAGGTTGTCTCACTGGATAGCGGACGCCATTGCTGTGGTATACCAGCAGCAAGGTCGACCATGCCCCCTTGGTGTGACAGCCCACTCCACCCGAATTGTGGCTTCCTCTTGGACTCTAGCGCATGGCGCCTTGCTAACAGACATCTGCAGAGCTGCAGGTTGGGCGACACCCAACACATTCGCCAGATTCTACAATCTCCGAGTGGAGTCAGTGTCCTCTCATGTACTTGCTTCAGCCAGGCAGTGCTAGGACCCGCTCAGGTGTCTTCGCTTGCAGGCATTCCACTCCATGGACTGGATACGTGCGATATTTCCTCAGGTGAGCTTCCCCGCAAGCCCTGAGTTCCTCCAGCACTCCTGACGTCGACGCCAGTGTCTATTGCCTGTGCGTTGGCTAGGTGCCCTCCGTGTGCATGGTCCCCCCTCTGAGCAACCCCCACATGTGTATTTCCACTGTAAGCCTCTCTGAGCATGCGTATTTCCCTTGGCAAGCCACCTTCCTCCCCTGGGGTTGAAATATTCCACCCTGCGGGCTGGACACCCCAGTGTTCTCCATATGCATCCCCATGGGTCATATGTTATTCTTATTCATTGGCTCGTTTTGTAATACTCGAAGTTGATAAGGCTTTCTAAGCGAAACCCCATTCGTCGTCACAACGGAACGTCTCCATTCCCTACTTAGGGAACGAGGGTTACATACGTAACCAAGACGATCTCTGTTATCAGACCTCGTTCTATTATTTGTCTTTTTAGTTTTAGGGGAGGAAATAAGAAGGATGTGGTTGGTGTAAGGGCCATTCTGCAGAATTGGTTCAAAGTCAGAGTTGGAAATGTCTTGAAAAAAAAGCAGTATTTTTCCATAAATTTTGTATGTATGCAAATTGTATAATATCCAAGGTACACATTTCTAGTAATTTTGCAGTTAATTATCATACTGTATTTTCAGAAATGTTTGGAATATTTTTCCTCTCCCCAAATTTGTCACTACCGAAACACAATAATAATTAATTTAGTAAGAAGGCTTATATTGACCTAATAATATTTGTTCCCTTACGAAGGGAACTCAACGATGCGTCCATCGACGCCATGGGAACGCCCCCAGCGTGACTGCGTCTGAAGCATCTATGTCAACTAGTCCAATGGAAAGAATGAGCGTCACGGGCGGGTGACGTCATGACCAGGATATGATAAAAGCACATCCGGTGCAAACCGGCATTAGCTTCTGTTGCCTCAGCAAGCGATCTGTGTCAAACTGTCTGTTATATTTACTGTTGTCTGTCTGATATATATATATTTATGGAAACTAAACAATTGCACAACTCTGTGTTCTCCCTGCTCGCGCTATTTAACGAGTAGGGACACACACGAGCTTTGTGTGATGTGTTTGGGAGTAGAGCATGCGGTATCAGCCTCCGAGGGGGCTGATTGCCAACATTGTGAGAAGCTTTCGCTTCGCATGCTCCGCTCCCGCCTGTCACTTTTCGAGGAAAGTGGCCGGGCTCGCAATTCTCAGGGTGACAGGTCCCGCGTCTGCCGAGGCAGCGCGGAGAATGCATTCCTGTGGATCGCGAATAGGATCTCTTTACGGGGTTGGAGACGGGTCCGCGGATCTTATCTCCTCCCTTTCCACGAGGGATCCAGTGCTCTCTCGCCGGTCTCGGAAGCCCGTGCTGCGGTCTCTTCCGCCCGGGGAGAGAGAGAAATCAATGCTTCAGTGCTCTACCTCCGAGGAGGTAGATGTGCTGGGCATTGAAAGTGACACAATCATGGGGGAAGTGAATTTGCCATCTCTTTCCCCAGCGTATGAGAAATATATATAGCCTATATATATATATATGATAGTTTATATATTATATATAAAATAAAGTGAATATATATAAAAAATATATATAAAAAATAATAAGCTTGTGGAAGTGTTTACTAAGGCTGTAGATAAATTAAATATTTATGGCCAGCAGAAATAAGGGGGCACTCGTCCTAAAAATAAAATAAATTAAACGAGTTTCCTTCCCTCTATTTTTCCACCTCCATCACGGGGCCTTCCATTTTTCCCGATCTGCACAGCGAGCTGTCTAGATCATGGAAAAAGCCTTACTCCTCTTGTCTTTTAGCCCCCACATTCATGTATATTCAGATATTTGGGGGTTAAGAGGGTATGGCTATGGGGCAATACCCCGGGTAGAACAGACGCTTGCGAGCTATCTGTCTCCCGGTTCAGTATCGTACCTGAAGGCGTCGGCTTCTCTCACTAAACCATTAAAGAAAACTATTTTTTAATCTAGTGGGAAAAGCATATATGGCAGTGGGTCTAGCATGGGCCTGCTTGCACACCATAGCAGTGCTACAAGCATATCAGGCTGACCTGCTGCGGTATTTGGACAGAAGTGAGGGAGTTTGGCCCGATGGGGTTTGAGAACTCCGTCGGGCCACAGATTTATCTCTCAGGGATGGCAGCCCTTGTGGTCACTGAGAGACACCTCCGGCTCAATTTGATGGGAATCATAGAGAAAGATACAAGATAATCTCTCCCTCGCTATGTCCAACCCCCTGGGGCTGCTGGGCGTGAGCAGCTCCAGCCGTCTAGTTTCTCATACACAACACAGCAGCCAAAGCCTTCAAAGCAGAAGCCGGATCCGAGGACCGTTCTTCACGCTGAGAAGGCTGCGGCTCAAAAGAAAAGGTCTGGCGCCACCGGCGTCAGACCGGTGAGGGCAGCCCCAACCGGGGTGGAATGGTGTACACCTCATTATACGGTGCCCTTTCCATCTCGGTGCCCTCAGGGGACCGTTCTGCCAACCCCGCCACCCTTGGTGCTTCGGGGCGCAGCGGTCTCCAGCGAGCTTCTGGCGCAGCGTCAACTCGACATTGCGTCGGAATGCGCCCTCTGAGGGGGGTTCGAAAACAGTCAGTTCGGGTGGTTCCTGCCAGTATGCTTCAGGTCCCCGAACTGGCTGTCTTTATTACACCAGAGGCCAGCCTCGAGGGGCTGGTTCCCTTGGTAGATTTTCTGGCAGCGCGGAAGCTACTGCCAAATATATCTCTATGGGTCCTGCAGTTAGTAGTAAGAGGCAGATTTGGTTCTCGTCCTCCAGGCTACAACGGGGTGTTGCTCACGTTAGTGCATTCCGAGCAGGCTCTGGTAATGGAGCAAGAGGTAAAGGCCCTGTTAGCAAAGAAAGCTATAGAGCAGGTGTACTCACCCGACATTGCGTCGGGTCTTTACAGTCGTTATCTCATTGTTCCAAAAAAGGATGGAGAGCTGCGTCACATACTAGATCTTCGTCTGTTGGAGTGTTTGGTGCTGGAACTCAAGTCCAAAATGCTGACACTCAAACAGATCGTGACTCAAATCAGATCCGAGGACTGGTTTGTCACGATAGATCTAAAAGACGCATACTTCCATATCTCCATCCTCCCTCAGCACAGGAGGTTCCTGAGGGTTTCTTTGGGGCAAAGAACACCAGTATCAGGCACTTCCTTTCGGTCTAGCTCTATCACCCCGCACATTCACGAAGCGTGTAGACGCAGCTCTGGCCCCGCCAGGCTGCAGTGCATATGCATTCTGAATTGCATAGATGACTGGCTGATTCTAGCGGAATCAGAACAGTTAGCGGTT
Organism: Siphateles boraxobius; assembly: GCF_051911475.1. Lineage (NCBI taxonomy): Eukaryota > Metazoa > Chordata > Actinopteri > Cypriniformes > Leuciscidae > Siphateles > Siphateles boraxobius. Next base: position 688,731 of record NW_027509228.1, read on the forward strand.
CGGCACCGAGGTGTCGTTCTCGCTCCTATGCAGATGTTGGGGTTGAGGCTCAATGCCAAGAAGAGTGTGCTTTCTCCAGTACAGAGAACCACTTTCCTTGGTGTGGTATGGGATTCAGTGACGATGCGGGCCACTCTGTCGCCCGTTCGTGTAGCTGCTATCCTAACAGCCACAAAAGAGCTGAGGCTAGGCCAGTCACGCACTGTAAAACAGTTAGAGAGACTGTTGGGTCTTGTGACAGCAGCGTCCAACGGGATAACTTTTGGCCTGCTGTACATGAGACCTTTACAGTGGTGGCTCAGGACCAGAGGGTTCTCCCCGAGGGGAAACCCACTCCTTACGATCAAGATCACGCGGCAGTATCCCCGCGCCTTGGTTATATGGAGGAAACTCTGGTTCTTGACCCACAGACAACACGTTGGTGGCCTCTTATTTTGGTCCCTCAAGAAATTACGCTGTCTGAGGGCAGTGTATATTCCAGGGGGGGCCAGAATATTGGAGCAGACACCCTGTCGAGGCAGGGGCTGAGGCCAGGGGACTCCACCCCGAGGCGGTGGAGCAAATATGGGAGTTTTACGGCCAGGCAGAAGTGGATTTGTTCTCGTCTCAGCATACGACGCACTGTCCACTCTGGTTATCCCTCACTCAACCAGTCCCCTCGGGGCTGGATGCTATGGTGCAGACGTGGCCGAGGCTACGTCTGTACGCATTTCCCTCCGTTGCTCTGCTCCCAGGAGTTCTGGAGTGAATCCGCCAGGATGGAATAAGCCTATTTAGTAGCACCACCCTGGCCGAGCTGAATTTGGTTTGCGGACCTAATTTTTCTCCTCGACGGACCTCCCTTGGAGGTCCCGATCAGGAGAGACCTTCTGTCTCAGGCAGGGGATGCAATATTGCACCCCCGGCAGGGGATTTGGGAACTGTGGGTTTGGCCTCTGAGGGGGCCCAACTCATAGAGAGTGGTCTCTCAACCGAGGTTGTTTAGACCATTCTAAACTCCAGAGCTCCCGCTACGAGGAAACTATATTCACTATTTCGAGAGTTTTTCACTTCTTGGTGTTACCAGCGTCAGTGGGATCCGGTTAACTGTTCAGTAAACACAGTATTCGAGTTTCTGCAAGAACGCTTTGTATCAGGTCTATGTCCTTCCACGCTTAAGGTATAATATGTGTGGCGGCCATTGCGGCTTTCCACGCCCTGGTGGGTAGTACATTTTTGGGTCGAGACCCCCTGATCACTCGTTTCCTTCGTGGCACTTTGAGGCTGAGGCATGCAACTTGCACTAAGGTGCTGGCTTGGGACCTTGCAATAGTTCTAGAAGGCCTATCTGGGGCTCCCTTCGAGCCCTTAGATTTGGTCTCAGAGAAGTTCCTTTCTTTTAAGACTATTTTCTGCTAGCTATTTCGTCCCTATAAGAGTCAGACCTTCAGGCCCTTTCGGTCCCCACCTGCCTTGAGTGCACCGGGATGGCCAAGGCAATCTTACCCGAAACATGGATATGTTCCAAAGGTGCCTACCATTATTCCGAGGCCTATTGTGCTGCAGGTTTCTGTCCTCCCCCATTTTTCGGACCAGGAAAAGCTGAACCTCTTGTGCCAGTGCGAGCACTGGACACTTATGTTCATCGGACTTCTCTGTCGAGAAAATCCAACCTATTGAGCATATAGATAGTCGAGACTATTCTTCTTGCTTGTGAGTCTTCTGGCCAACCATTTGGTGGTCAGGGCTCATTCCACTAGGAGTATGGCTTCTAAGCGTATTATCTGGAGTTCTCTCCAAGACGTTTGTGATGCGGCGGGCTGGTCCTCACCGCTCACATTCATGAGGTTTTACAGCTTGGACCTGGATGCTGCCCCAGGTTCTCAGGTGCTTAGTGCTTAGTTACAACAGACTGACACTCAGGTACTTGGAATTCTGGCGCTTTGGGTATTCTCGTTCCCATGGCGTCGATGGACGCATCGTTGAGTTCCCTTCGTAAGGGAACGTCTCAGGTTACTATTGTAACCATAGTTCCCTGAGAACAGGGAACGAGACGATGCGTCACCCTGCCATACTTCCTGCATCCCTGTGATCGGCTTGCTTCGGCAATTTCGAAGCTAATGCCGGTTTGCACCGGATGTGCTTTTATCATATCCTGGTCATGACGTCACCCGCCCGTGACGCTCATTCTTTCCATTGGACTAGTTGACATAGATGCTTCAGACGCAGTCACGCTGGGGGCGTTCCCATGGCGTCGATGGACGCATCGTCTCGTTCCCTGTTCTCAGGGAACTATGGTTAAGATAGTAACCTGAGACGTTTTACATATACTTGTAAATATATGTTTTGCTATTTAAAAAAAAAAAAAGGTTTTCACAGGTAAATCAATAACAATTACAATTTTAACAATATTTCAAGTGTAATTAATTTGAATATACATTGAATCAAACACTATAATAACATCTTAGTTGATAATTCTGTATACTTTATTTTAGACAAAACATCTTTGTTTCGGTCGTGACGGCACATTTTCTGTAGTGACTTGATGTGGTCGCTACCAAAACATTACTATTACAGAATTTTAACTAGCATAATAAAACACTACTAAAACATACTAAGATACTAATGATTTGCATAACTGTACACAAAACTTTGTTTATTTCCCCCAAATAAACAATAATGTGTTCCCTTTTGTCACTACCAATACAATGTATGTTTCGGTCATGACTGTTAAAACATGCCCATACCGTGGAAAAGCTGTGTAAATCCCTATACGCATCAAAAAAGTCATATGACTGAGTGAATAATTTGCTCAAACATGTTGCTTTCGTCATTCTGAAATGCAGAGACTGTTACAAAACACCAAGTAATTTATTGCATTTAATAAAGAGCCACTGTTGCTACAACTCCATTTCTGTTTTTGCACCAATTTTCCCAAAAGGGGCCATTTTGTTTTGTTTTTTAGCAAATGGAATGGAAACAGTTTTGTAGTGATATTTCCATTTTTAATTAAATTGCACTCGTAACTTGGATAGAAACCTAGCTACTGTGGCTCAGTGGTGCCAGATCTATCATACACTAACCTACAACACAACACCCATTAACTACATCAGAGAACTGAGGCTAGCTCAGAAACCGGCTGTAACTTGAAATGCCCAGTCAACACTGTCAGTCCTAATTGACAGTTAATGTTTCAGTTCTACCTAACCCAGGATAACACATGGGGTCACATCGTGCAACCTGACCATCAACGTTCACACAGAACATTAAAAAACTGCACAGCGTACATGTGGCTTTTTCATCTTCCCAGACTTTATCTACAGATCCAGATCTTTAAACTTCTGTGGGAATAATTTATATTGTTTGTGTGCACAGCTGAACAAACTCATTGAATACTTTTAATAGTGTAAGCAAAGATTGAACAGCTTTCTTTCTTTCAGCCTAATTAAAGACCTCAGCACCGTACAATTCTGAACAATCTCATCTTGACTGTAATTATTTTTCTCTTTGCAGTGACCTCCTCTTATTGTGTCCTTTTCTCTTTCTATCTTTCTTTCTCTCTCTATATACTTCTCTCCGCCAGCTGCTAACTAACTTTGATTTTCTCTTGCCCCAGATCTGTTCAGTAATGAGCATGCATGGCAATCAATAATTCACTGGAGTTTGAATAAAACCCAGGATGATCAGGTTGGGGTGTGTGTTAAACAGAGAGTGTAATCAGTGCCATTCATGAAGTTGTTTTCTTCTGGTCTTAACAGCCCTCACACAATGTCTCCTGGCTGCTCTTAGATTGCCTCTACGCCCCCTCAGTCCTCACTCGCTTTTTCGCTTCCATGCTGCTATTACGTACGCTCCTCATACACACTCGGCTGAGTCACACTGCAACGATGGTTTCCACACACAGTACACACAAACCACGCCTGCTCTCTTTAAATTCAGATTTAATTAAACCACTCTACTATGATCAAACCTTGTTCCGATGCTTGGCCCACAACATTGTTCAGTTGCAGCTTTTCTCTCAATGTGTACTTGATATGAAATATTCTAAATTAAACAACCCAAGCTTATTAAAAAAATTAGCAAAAATGATATTACAGTACATTGTTACTTTAATGTTTAGCGACAGTCAAAACTCAAGTGGGTGTCACGTTACTGTGACTGCAGTTTAAAATTAAACTGGTGAGTGGTGTTAAAATAAAATAGCCTATTGACACAACCTGAACGATAGTTAACAAAAGCAAAATGAGATAAAAAATAAATAAATAAAAACGTCAGAAAAGCCAAACATATGGAGCTGGTATTTATTGGCTGGTAGCTATATATATATATATATATATGATGTGATGTAAACGTCAAAATGTATTACTTTACAAATCAAGCACTATGGCAAATTTTTTTTTCAGGTCATAACAGTATTGTGCAAGGAACTGCACACAATGAGTCTACATTAATTGATAATCTGCACCGTAATCATAATTTGTGAGAAAAGCAATAAACCTTATTGTTTTCCTTCCTCTTGTGTTTATTTCAGGTAGACACTTTAGATTTTTTGGAGTTTTGAAAAAATATAGGTAGAGGCATGTTTTCCAATGAGCCTAGGAAGTGACTCACTAACCTGTATATGTTGTGTAAGTCTAGCGTTTCCCAGAAGAACAGCTTACAGCTCAGAGGTTCACGTTATAGCACAAGTTCATATCGAAATCTCAAAATTTTGAGTGCAGACCTGGTATCTTGGCAGATCTCACAACATTATTTTCCTTTTCCTTGTGCAGTTCCACCTGAAGACCCAGTCATCACCGGAGGACCCGTGGTGAGCCTGAGAGCGGGCGACCCCCTCAATCTGACATGTCACGCAGACAATGCCAAACCCGCGGCCTCAATCATCTGGATCCGAAATGGGGAGGTGCTGAATGGAGCCATGTACAATAAGGTAAGGATTGAGAGATGTGTAATCATGATAAGTTGAAACATATATGATTTGCAACTGGTTTACCACATCAAAGGTAGGTAAGAAATTCAAAGTCCACCACAGGAATTAATTTGGTCAGAATAGCCATAACTTCAGTGACTTGGAAAATTGGTCACTTTGTACAACGTTGCACATTGGAAATATATCGACGCAGAATCTCGAGGCCACAACATAAGTATGTGATTTCGAGACCACAACATATTATCACGTTCCAACAAGTTAATATGACATTTCCACGAATTCAAATCTTGTGGCCTCGACTAAATTAAGTGAAACGAACATGTCCTCTTCTTCTCACTGAATGGTGTCAGATAATTTCTTCTGTATTTTGATGTACTTCAGAGAGTAACAGGTTGTTGAAGAAGAAATAAATGTAGGGTGAAGACTTGGTTCTATTCATTGGTTGTTGATTGGATGTTGAAATGTCAGCGAGGTACTCAAATGTAAAAGCAAAAGTTCACAGTTATGACATTTTGATTAAAAATTACAAGGCCCTTTCTTTCTTTCTTTCTTTCTTTCTTTCTTTCTTTCTTTCTTTCTTTCTTTCTTTTCTTTCTTTTCTTTCTTTTCTTTTAAATGAAACCTATACATGGATGAATCATACATGGCAGATATATGACTTTAAATGTAATCTATTCCTTCCCCAAAATAAAGGTATAACATTGTATACAGCAAGTTTATGCATCTATCAATACGTTTTACATTTAGTTTCGTTCTATTACTATATATACAGGCGGCTTTCTTCCATTTCATATGAAATGACCGCTTGTAGTGAGAGCCAACTGTGGTCATGATTGCTTGCACCATCTGCACTCCTTCGCTTTAGCCTTTAGCTCCGTTTGATTGGAAGAAAATCCTTGGAAATCCAGCCTCTGACTGAAATGACAGAGACATGTTTGTCCTCCTTACGCTGTGAAATGTGTCAACACAAAAAAACAGATGGCAAGTTAAGGCAAAGCCATATTGTTTTCCCCGAATCATTTTTCTTTGAACATCCCTCTTATAAAAAGGACCCCCTCTCCTATAAGACTGATGTTTGAACGTGATATGTGATCAACCCCCTAATTCTTGTGTCATAATGCTGTTAATAATCCCCTCCACTGCAATCAAAACTAATAATATTTCAGCTCAACTTGCTTTTCCGATCTTCTGCTGGGGTCAGTCTGAGACAGAGGACAGCACCCGAGTAATCAGCACAGCCATAAAAATAAAGAGTGTTCACAAGATCCTTTTGGCTAATGCTAACGCTACCCCCTCTTTCTAGCTGATCTGATTATTGGCTGTTTCTAAAGAGCAGCTAAACACCATTGATTTGGCTGGTGTAAGTGAATGCCATATTGCCCATCAGTACACTCGCTAAGGGAGGCATCACTAATCGAAGGACGAGTGCTCGTTTCTTTTGCGGTTGGTATGGTGACTGGTGTGAGGGACAGGGCATTGTGACGGATGTAGGCAGTTGAGCTTTCTAATATCTCTATTCATACTATTAAAAAGCAATGCAGTCAATTAAGACACAATCACTCGGTCTGAATAATGGAGAATGGGATGAGCGGAAACATTCTCATACTCCCCCTTCATCAGGCTCATAATCGAGACAAATGAAAGCCAATGTCTGTATAAAGTATGCAGCGAATATGTCTTTCTATAGGACTGGCATTTCTGCTATCGGATAGACTTAATAATTCAAATGACTATCTGTCAATCTTCCATTATTAGTTTTCGAATGGCCTCTGAATGTCATGACTTGATGAGCTGCAGTAAAACACAGATAGAGGTGTTGTAGATAAGGCGATAAGGCACAACAAAGGCACACGCATGGGATAGAGGAAATCTAAATCAGATCAGCGATTTGAAGAGTTTGCCTAGTGTGCACATTTTTAAAGGGGCTATATGTAAGAACATTCATGTATTACTCACTTTTTTATTGCCAATGTGAGAACAGCATGCAATGAAAATTAAACAATGAGACCTTCCCCAACTTCCTAGGTTACCTATGAAAGCCTGATTGAGTGATTTGTATGTGAAGGACTCACAGTTTTTGCCGGGAAAAATAAAATGATGTGACGTTTACACGCTCCTGAGAGCCTCTCTCTTCCGTATGACACATGAAATTAATTCTTACACAAAGTCAGGAAAATGCCGAAATAGCCATTCTGTTCAATGTCAATTTGTAATGCAAAGAAAAACTATAGTCTCACATAACCAGATCTATGTAGTCGATATTCACAAATATACTTTATAATCAAACTGTCATTACAGTGTAATTGCAATTACCATATCTGTCGACATGATGCTGGTGTCACCGCTGTGTAACCGCACATATTTACATAATCATATAAAGTTGCTCTCAGCAGTGTGGACAGTGTCAGGATGTCCGTTAACAGTATATTGCTCCAAAGGAATATCCAAATTATTTTTACTTCTAAGCAAATAATGAGAAAGAACTTCGCTGTGAGTACATCGGGACATTAAATCACAGTCAGTCTCTTATATGTTTAGTGTGCATTAGTGTGCACAAACACAATTAAGTTGCTGGCTGCAGCAAGGTTATTTTCGTAAACGAAAACTGAAACTAAGACTAAAACTATTGGTCAAAAAACATTTTCGAAAACTGAAATAAAATTAAAAATTCATAATAAATGAAAAACTAAAACTAAACGAAACTAACAACAGTTACTGAAAAACTAACTGAAATAAAATAATAATTAGCAAAATAAATAATAGTTTTCGTTATTAAGCTCTTTACTTTGGCGGAAAATCTGACCTGTGGCTGATATGGCGCTTCATACGCGTGAAGTTTCTGAGGCGATTAACCGCTGTCCTGCTGTGACGCGCTCAATGAAGGACCATAACGTAGAACACATGGCTAGTGCTAAGCGCTGTTCATAAAGGATGCATCTGTTGCAGTGGAATTGGAAATAACACAAGGTAATAAGAGGCAAGTTGGACTTCTTTTAACTTGAGCGCAGCATTTTTAGAATGCCGTTTCATTTGCGAATACGCGGGTGCGACAGCAAAACAAGTTCGTCAAGCACAAAAAACCTTTAATGTTCTAGGCTACTATGTTTGAGATGTCATGTTTGCATGGAGGTTGACAGGCTGAAAGGTGCTGTTATTATCTTTGTTTTTATAAAACATTTACTGCTAATAATATCCACGTGGAGACATATCCCCGTAATGTATGGAATACCAGGACACACACACACACACACACACACACACTCTGGTGCACTATCTTTGTGGGGACTCTTCATAGACGTAATGGTTTTTATACTGCACAAACTATTCTGTCTTCTTACACTAACCTGACCCCTAAACCTACCCATCACACAACTTTCTGAATTTTTACATTTACAAAAAACTAATTTTGTATGATTTATAGCCTTGTGTACCTCAATGTGGGTCTCCACAGTGACACGAGTCCCCATGAGTCTGTGTGTGTTCAGGTTTAAGTCCCCACCAGGATAGAAAAACATATACACACTCACACACTGCATAGATACTTCATTATTTAATCACACTGGCTTCACAGCAGGGTGTTTTGGCTGTAGTCAGATTAATTGAGCTGTTTTTTTTTTTTTTTGTATGTACCAGTGGTCACTCTGCCACATTTACAGCTGAAAAAAAGTAAACTAGGCACGTTTAACAAGATTTCATCTTTAATATGAAAACTTTAATAAGTTTGTCTGAATTTTTCATATTTTTTTCTTGTATACTTTTAAGTTCCATTTATTTGGTGCTTTGTTCAATCTCAAACCATTATTTTATTTTTATTATTAAGATGTCTTCTCAAGAGTTAACTGTAATCTGGGCAAACATTAAACTTTGCTGAAATTAAGCGTCCCGCTTTGGTCTACACTGGAAGTGTTCTGTTTGCTCTACTAAAATATAATTACTAAAACTAAAACTGAAACTAAATAAAATAAAAACTAAATAGAAATGTGTTTGCAAAATAAAAACTAAACTAAAACTAAAACTAAAACTATATATACTATTTCTTTATCCCTCCTCCACCACTGCTCAAAACCTCTTCTTTCCCCTAAATTGTATTTTACCCCAAAGACTTCATCCCTGCTTAGATTTCTGTATAATTAGTGAAGGCTTTTAAATAGTAATGCTCACCATGAGAGAATATTTCAAAATTGCAGATAGAGTTCTAATTAACTTTAGTATCAAACTGAAAGTGGCAAAATGTTTCATGCTGCTGAAGCCGGTTGCACACAGCGCAGCTCCACAGAAACACGAGCCCGACCGCCCCCTTCACGCCTCTTCTGTTAATGCTTCAAGCATCAGTCTCTGCTTCCACCACCCCCCCTCCCTTCCCACTCCTCTTCCCTCCCCACCGCACCCTCCTCCTAATTAACCTTCTTGCGGTTTTGCCACTGAAATTAAAAGTGGGAGAGGAGAGAAGTAAAAAGGCATCTAATTAATTGCACCGTAAAATGGTGGAAATTAATCAGAACTGGAGGTGCAAGATTAAATTAGTTAATCAAAGAATGGCTTTTAACCCCAGGAACAGAGACAGAACTATACACTCTTTTTGAAGGAGACGGAAAAACAAAGCCGCTGAACACTTATCTCTCTTAAAGTGAAATTAATATGTGGTAATAGGCGGCGAAATGTGTGGCCGTGCTGGTCTTCAATTATTGTGGCTGATTCGACATACCTTCCAGCAACGGTTCTCGTTTGAAAACGCGTTAAGGGACTTTGCGATGACATGCTAATGTTGCCTAAATTATAGTATTAGTGCGCCTTGAGGTCTAATCAGCAAATCGCTGCTGTTTTTCTCCAGACGTCAACCTTAATTTCACACAATTTTTGTCTTCACACTTCAAAAGGATGTTTACTGACATTTGCTAACCTTTAAACAGAGTGAACGGCTAGATGAGGCCAACACAGACACTTTATTTCCAGATTTTGACATTTGACAAGGGACAGGCCCATTTGACAAGCAGATACAGCTGAGGCATTGTGCCTTAAAAACACATCTAGTTTTGACATTTCTAATTCTGTCTCAGGCCTCATTTATAAGCTGTATTCTCCACTTCTGATTTCCACCCTTCACTTCCTGTAGGAAGAACCGACACGCTCCAGGCTGCACCACCAGAAATTATCTATTTGTAATTTGGAGCTATTTTTGGCCCGGTCCTGGTTAAGTGTTGAGTCCTTGGCTGTTTCAGGCCCCATTCAAGATGAATGACTTCAGACAGGCCCTGAGCAATGAGTGAAACAATCCGGACTGTGTCAGGCAGGATATTACATTGACACATCCTGCGGTTGACAGCTTGTGTCTTTCAGTGAGGTGAGCACCTAGTCTTCTGGAGCAACCGTCGTCATGCTCACTGCTCGACACTCTGACAAACGCAATATGCAGTACAGTATAGAACGAACACAATTTGGTGAAACCTCTTCAGTAGAACCTTATAAAGGGAGGTGTGGGGGGGGGGGGGGGCCTCCAGCAACAAACTGAAATTTCTACCAGTGGCTGTGAAGAACTTTTGCATGGTTTCTTGTACAATACTATGTAGATGATCTCAAAACACTTTTACCATAGTGCATCACATAACCAGCATAACCATATGTACAGCTTTACACATACCATGGTTGTTTCAGTACATGAGTTTTTAATCACATGTTTTATTGGTAACACTTTATTTCGATAGTCCACTTTAGACATTCTACTAACTATAAGTTACTTTGCAGCTACATGTCAACTAACTGTCATTAGAGTATTAGTAGACTGTCTGCTTAATATCTGCTGACACTTTATTTTGTTGGTCCCCCAACAGATATTCTACTGACTATAAGTAACTTAGCAACTACAAGTCTTAGGGTCAGGTTTAGTGTGTAGGTGGTACCAAGTTTCAAACACAACAAAGCATTAACATTTTAGTGCCGCTCACTAGACATTTAATTTCCAAACTATCTTGATATGTACAATAACCAGGGGTTAAAGTGGGCCGGAACGGTCCACAACTGCGTTCCGGCACCTCAGATAAATTAATAAATACATAGATTCATTAATCTCAACGAATCTCGCTGGTCCCGAGATCAACCTCCCTTCCTCCCCGCTGAACGCGAGTGATTATAAATGCGTGAAATGCACTCACGGTGGTTGAGCGCGGTAAAGTTAGTTCCCTTTCAAGGGAACTTCGAGCTGCGTCAAACGCTGCGGGAACGCCCCTGCGTTGTGCGTCATGAAGCACGTATGGAATCAGCCCAATGGAGAGATGAAACGTCATAGGCGGGTGACGTCATCGACCAGGAAACTATAAAGCACCCCAAAAACACAAGCGCATTAGCTTCTGTGCTTTCAGTCGCGCTACATGTGAATCTGTCCCTGTGTGATATTGTCTGTCTTACATACCCTGCACCACACAAACAATTTATCCCTATATATATATATATTGAGAGTTAGTGTTGAGGGAGATGTGGAGGATTCGCCACCCCACACTCCTGAGAGTGATGAGCTTATGGAGGTGTTAACAAGAGCTGTTGAAAAACTTAATATTGAATGGCCAGTGACTAGACAGGAGTCTGTTTCTAAATCAAAGTTGGATGAGAGATTTTTGCCGTCACGTGTGCAGCCTCCACGCCGGTGCCTGCCGTTTTTCCATGATCTCCACACCGAGGTGTCGAAATCATGGAGAAAACCGGTGTCATATAGAGTGTTTAGTCCCCAGACTTCAACATACGCTAATATTATGGGAGCCAAGGCTCATGGTTATGGTGCGTTGCCTCGTGTGGAAGAGACGCTTGCGAGCCATCTCTCCCCCGAAGCAGCATCATCTTTTAAGGCACCGGCATTACCCACCAAGCCTTTAAGAAACACTTCGGCTTTGGTGGGTAAAGCATATTCGGCAGCAGGTCAGGCTGCGTCATGTCTGCATACTATGTCAATCTTGCAGGCATACCAGGCTGATCTGCTAAGGGACATGAGTGAGAGTGAGGAGGTCAGTACTGACGTAGTTCGCGAACTGCGTCAGGCTGCTGATTTATCCCTGCGTGCCACCAGAGAATCGGCCAAATTAATGGGTCGTTCTATGGCAGCTCTGGTGGCCGCAGAAAGACATTTGTGGTTAAATCAGACTAATATTAAAGAGAGAGAAAAAGCTTTTCTTTTAGATGCTCCTCTTTCTCCCATGGGGTTGTTTGGTGATGCTGTGAATTCAGTTATCGATAAATTCCAAGAAGAAAAGAAACAAACTGCAGCTTTTAAAAAGTTTCTTCCCCTTAAAGTTCATGTCCCTGGGGCTGCTGGGCGGGAGCAGCCCCGGCCGTCTTCGAGCTCATCACATAGAGCGCAGCAGAGGCAGAGTGTCGCGTCTCGTGCTCCCCCTGCTGGACAGTGGGCTCAGCCGCGACACTCTCAGCCGAAGCCTTCTCCCAGTAGAACTGATCTGAGGACAGTTATATTGGCTAAGAAGGCTTCGGCTAAGAAGAAGTCCTGACGCCAAGCCGTTCAGGATGCTGAGGGTGGTCCCCACCGAGGCGGAAAGGTGTTCACCTCTTTTTACGGTGCCCATTCCTCCTCGGTGCCCTCAGGGGCTCGTTCTGCCAACCCCGCCTTTATGCCGGGGCACAGACGATCCCAGCGAGCGCTTTCCCGAGGGACGCTCGCTCCCTCTGAGGAGGGTCTCAGAGCGGTCAGACCAGTTGTTCCCTGCCGGTGCGCCGTTACAGGGCGCTGCGTCTGCTGCTCAAGTTACACCAGAGGCCAGTCTCGAGAGGCTGGTACCCTTAGTAGAATTTCTGGCAGAGTGGAAAAGCCTTCCAAAAATATCTCATTGGGTCCTGCAGACAGTAGAAAAGGGTTATGCTATCCAGTTCAGGTGTCGTCCACCAAAATTCAGAGGGGTTCTGCACACAGTGGTGGGCCCCGAGCAGGCTCTGGTATTGGAACAAGAGGTGAAAACGCTCCTTCAAAAAGAGGCTATAGAACGGGTTCCTCCTCCCAGTTTGGAGTCAGGTTATTACAGCCGATATTTCATCGTTCCAAAGAAGGATGGGGGGTTGCGTCCAATTTTAGACCTGCGCATATTGAATCGCTCGGTAGGGAAGCTAAAATTCAAGATGCTCACTATCAAGCAGATCGTGTCTCAAATCAGGTCCGAGGACTGGTTTGTCACGATAGATCTGAAGGACGCATACTTCCATGTGTCCATCCTTCCACAACACAGGAAGTTCCTGAGGTTCGCCTTCGGGGGCGAGGCGTACCAGTACAGGGTTCTTCCGTTTGGCCTAGCTTTATCTCCCCGCACTTTCACGAAATGCATGGATGCAGCACTAGTGCCTCTGAGGCTTCAGGGCATTCGTATTCTCAATTACATCGACGATTGGTTGATTTTAGCTCAGACCGAGCAGATGGCGGTTCGGCATCGAGATGTCGTCCTCGCTCATATCAGAAAGTTGGGGTTGAGGCTGAACGCAAAGAAAAGTGTATTATCTCCTTCCCAGAAGACCACTTTTCTGGGTGTCGTTTGGGATTCGGTATCGATGCGGGCGCGACTCTCTCCGACCCGCATCGCTTCGATTCTCTCAGCTGTGAAACAAGTGAAGCTAGGCCAGCTACTCACTGTCAAGCAGTTTCAGAGACTGTTGGGTCTGATGGCAGCAGCGTCCAACGTTATACCTTGCGGCCTGTTGTACATGAGACCGCTACAGTGGTGGCTCAGGACCAAGGGATTCTCCCCGAGGGGAAATCCGCTCCGCACGTTCAAAGTCACGCGGCGCTGCCTTCGTGCTCTGGTCATGTGGAGAGAAACTTGGTTCCTATCCAAAGGTCCTGTGCTGGGGGCTCTTTGTCGTCGCATAACGCTAACGACGGATGCTTCCCTCACAGGGTGGGGGGCGGTCATGAGTGGTCGCCCAGCCCAAGGTCTGTGGCAGGATCATCATCTTTCGTGGCACATAAATTGTCTAGAGATGTTGGCTGTGTTTCAGGCTCTGAAACACTTCCTAACAGACCTGAGAGGCCATCATGTGTTAGTTCAATCAGACAACACGTCGGTGGTCTCTTATATAAATCATCAGGGGGGCCTGCGGTCTCGCCGGCTTTACAAGTTGGCCCGTCAGATCCTCCTGTGGTCCCAAGGGAAGCTACTATCTCTGAGAGCAATGTATCTCCCTGGGTATTTGAATGTGGTAGCAGACTCCCTGTCGAGGCAGGGGCCGAGGCCAGGGGAATGGAGACTCCACCCCGAGGTGGTGGAGCTCCTTTGGTTGAGTTTCGGTCGCGCCGAGGTGGACCTATTCGCTTCCAAGGAGACCACTCATTGTCATCGGTGGTTCTCCATCACTCTTCCAGCCCCCCTGGGGTTGGATGCTATGGTGCAGCCGTGGCCGAGGTCACGTCTGTACGCCTTTCCCCCGATTGCTCTGTTACCAGGAGTTCTGGAGAGGGTCCGCCGGGACGGGGTCAGTCTACTACTAGTAGCCCCGTTCTGGCCGGCCCGAGTATGGTTTGCGGACCTGATTTCTCTCCTGGACGGTTCTCCTTTGGAGCTCCCGGTCAGGAGGGATCTACTCTCCCAGGCGGGGGGCACGATACTTCACCCCCGCCCAGAATTGTGGAAACTGTGGGCTTGGCCTCTGAGGGGGCCCAGCTCATAGACTCCGGTCTCTCAACCGAGGTTGTTGAGACCATTCTTAACTCCAGAGCTCCATCCACGAGGAAGCTTTATGCCTTGAAGTGGAAACTTTTCACTTCTTGGTGTGGAGAACACCTGCAGGACCCAGTTAACTGCCCAGTGGGTGCAGTGCTGGAATTCCTGCAGGAGCGCTTCTCCACAGGGTTATCCCCCTCCACACTAAAGGTGTATGTGGCGGCACTAGCTGCTTACCACGTCCCTTTCAGTGGAGTTTCTCTTGGGAGACACCCGCTTATAACTCGTTTCCTCCGTGGCACTTTGAGGCTGAGGCCAGCAGTTCGTACGAGGGTGCCGACTTGGGATCTGGCCATTGTATTAGAAGGTCTTTCCCTAGCTCCTTTTGAACCTATCGAAGAAGTTCCCGAGAAGTTTCTCACTTTTAAGACTATCTTTTTGCTTGCTATCTCTTCACTAAAAAGAATCGGAGATTTGCAGGCTCTGTCGGTTTCACCCTCGTGCCTGGAATTTGCACCTGGCATGGTTAAAGCTTTTCTGCATCCTAGACCAGGTTACGTTCCTAAGGTTCCTACTAATATTGTTAGACCTACGGTTCTGCAGGCTTTCTGTCCTCCTCCATTTATGTCATCGGACCAGGAGAAACTTAATTCACTCTGCCCTGTTAGGGCATTAGACGCTTATGTCCACAGAGCTGCCCTGTGGAGGAAATCAGAACAACTTTTTGTATGTTTCGGGCCACCCAGGAAAGGGTGTCCGGCGTCTAAACAGAGAATGAGCAAGTGGGTGGTTGAGGCTATCTCACTTGCTTATGAGTCGGCTGGCCAGCCTTCACCTTTGGTTGTCCGAGCTCACTCTACCAGGAGTATGGCTGCTTCTAAAGCTCTTTTGTCGGGGGTTTCCCTGAGTGATGTTTGTGATGCGGCTGGATGGTCTTCACCGCATACTTTTATTAAGTTCTATGACCTAGACTTAAGCTCTACCCCTGGGGCACAGGTGCTCTCGTCCTCTGTGCGCTAGTCTCACATGACGGTCATTTGGTCCTATGGCGACGTGGGTATTCGCGTTCCCGCAGCGTTTGACGCAGCTCGAAGTTCCCTTGAAAGGGAACGTCTCGGTTACGTATGTAACCCTAGTTCCCTGATAGGGAACGAGACGCTGCGTCGCTCCGCCATACTCCCGGCACTCCCGTTAGCGCTTCCTTCAAGCCTATCAGAAGCTAATGCGCTTGTGTTTTTGGGGTGCTTTATAGTTTCCTGGTCGATGACGTCACCCGCCTATGACGTTTCATCTCTCCATTGGGCTGATTCCATACGTGCTTCATGACGCACAACGCAGGGGCGTTCCCGCAGCGTTTGACGCAGCGTCTCGTTCCCTATCAGGGAACTAGGGTTACATACGTAACCGAGACGTTTTAGATTCGATATTTCCCCGGACATTTGTTTTCCCTTGCCACTGTTCTGTAGGGTCGGCAGTCTTACAAAGATATCAATAGCAGGATTAGTTTTAACACAACCATTATCGACATTAAATATTCGTTCAAAATCAACTACGTGCATTAATGCTGCATATTTACACCTGAGAATGCTTTGACGCGTTTCCACAACGCATGCCTAAGGGAACGTCTGCCAATTCCACTAACTGCGTTAAACGTAGCCTATAATTTGTATTGTTTAAAATTACTTTTCAAATTCCAAAGCTTGTAGAAGGTTCCTATTGGCAATGCTGATCTGGTAGCCTTGAGTAAATTAATTTATCTAAGAAAATTATTCATAAAACTTATCAGTTGAGCCTATGTTTACTTTCTTCACTGAAACAGATGAAAATGAAGACTAGCAGTCAAAGTTAAGCTTTAGGAGGGGAAGAAATACGGCAGGATAAGGAGACTGAGAGAATCATTTTTGATGTTTAAGATTAAGATTAAGATTAAGATGAAAGATTAAGATGAGAGAGCAGGTATTGACAAATATTCTAATGCCCACTGTCATGGTTTTAAAGCTATTTATTATCCATTTTTTTGGCCTTCAAAAGTCTTAAATTGCACATATGTAGGTCAGAGAAATCAAAATTTTCTCAGGGGAGCTTGCCCCCAAACCCCCCTAACTACCTCACATTTAAATGCACATGGCTGTGGGGGGTAATGTGGGCTGATGTGGCTACAGTGCCAGGGCTCAATTTTTGTCCCAGTGTTCAGCAATTTTAACATAGTATCATCATCATATCAGTGTTGATGGACCAAAATAAAACCATTAAAAATATCAAGTAAATAAGTATTGTGATACTTGGTGCCACAGGGGCCGTCTTGTCCCAAAAAGTATTGCTATACTACAATAGTCAATATTTTGTCCCACGGTGAGAAATTTTTCCCCGTTGCACCTACACAAAATTTGACGGTTCCCCCACCTACCAAATCCCACTTTAACCACTGACAATAAACATTTTAGTAAAACATTGCCAGATTCACGTTCATCTGTTTCTGATCAAACTGAATGCATAGCGACACTAACTGGACATATCACTTTAAAAATGTCACAATATCTGCAAGAAGCAACGTGATATAATTTTCCAGAAAATGTTGTCACAGGAACGTATTCTTAGGCCAAAAGAGGGAGACCAAGCAGACAACACAAGTTCAAACTGTCTCAAAACATCAATAACACAAAACACATTAAATCATGGTAGAAGCTCCATTTTGGTCATCCAAGTTTTCCTACCTGGAACTCACTTTCAATTTCAAAATGGCTGCCGCATGAACATTGTTGTTTACTTTAATCTTTGAGGTTTTCCTACCTGAGTCTCAACTTCAAATTCAAAATGGCAATGCCATGTGAAATGGAGGGTGGCGAGAGGACAGGATATGATGGCTAGTAGAGGCAGTGCATAATCTTCCAATATTTCAAGGAGAATGTTTTTTAAAAATGTTTTTATTACACTTAGAAATGTACCATGTATTTTACTAAAGATTATACCCAAAATTGCTTTTTCAGTTGTGAGAAAGGTGATAAATGTGGTTTTGTTCAAAGATTCTTCATCAAGGCCTTTGTGGCACCTGTAATAACACATTTTTCGTGTGTATTTTAGCACGTTAAGTGTGTCTTTATGCCTCCCTTTCTCACCCTCTCTTCTCCTCTCTACACTCTTTCACTCGTTTCTCTCTGTTGGTGGGATTGTGAGGTTTCATTGCTATATTTCAAATCGTTAGCAAACTGAAAAAATGAGTCAGTAATTACTACTATTAGCAAGCTCCCTCTCACTGGCCTATGCAATGACATGACTAATTATTAGCGAGTGACTATTATGGTTCAAAAGTACATTATTCTTCTGGATTCCTTGGGAGAGCCAATGACATTAATACATGGTCTTATAGAGACACAGATTGGGTCTTGACTGGCCACCCACACAAGTCAGAGCTTTTGGCATTAAAAGGCCACAAAAAGCTTCTATGGGGGTTTGGCTGAAGGGACATTTTGCTGGAACGCTCACAAGCTGGCAATTGCACTTTCATGAAACAATGTGCAAAAGTAGATTTTGGTGTGTGATGTTTTGTGTGTGTGTGTGTGTGTATATATATACATACACTACAGGGCTGTTGAATGCTTGAATCTGATGTTCTAACGAACGTTCTACAGAACAGAAACGCGTTGTCAACGCTGATCTGACAATTTTATCTGCAAAATAATTTAGCAACTTAAAAGCTAAATGTCTCCATTTCTAGCTCAAATTATGTTTTGGAATTAGCGTAGGATGAGATATGCGTAAGAAATTAGTCGTGCAAAACCTGACAAATGTCTTAAAATATGCAGCCCGTCGTCAATTATTCCTTGCACATATATACATATAAGCGTGAAGTATAAGATGCTCCCTCGTGAGGTTTATTTATTTATTTATGTTTGTTTGTTTTTGAAAAATGGTATTTTGTAGTATCATCCACACATGCGTTGATAACATGCGTTGATAACATAACTGCAATAAAGTAATAGCCTAATTAACAATTTTACATATAGGAAATGATGTATTTTATTTAATTTAAGCACCCACATTTTTGATAGAATTTTCTAAATCATGTTTGAACATAAATGTGTGTCGGAATTGTATGTACACAACCACCCTATACTGGTGAAAATCCACCCACTCATAAATCATAAACAGTGTATCAGAATAAGCTGTTTGCAGTTTCTATGCAATGTGGCGTCTCACAACCCCGCCCACGACTGCTGACAGACTCCGCCCTATTAGCATAGACTCCACCCTCAGTGAGCTGTACACAATCCGCCATGTTTATCTCCTCGTCAGAGCATTTAACAGCGGCATTCGAGTAAGAAATGTATTCTTATTAAAGCTATAAAGTTATTCAATCAAGAGCAGTGAGTGATTTTCTGTTTTTCTTTTGTTGTTTGATTCCTATTAAAAGCATAAACAGCTACTGTAGTACTGTAGGTACTGTATTTTCACTTTAATTGCACATATCTAATATACACATGTGATTTATTTACTTGCTGTTCATGTTCACATACATAACCAACTGTGTTTATGTGACTTTGTGTGTTTTTCACACAAGTGTATTTAAAAGTTCAAGCCCAATAAGACATGGAAGAGAACTTAGTTTAATACTCACAGGTATGCATGCTTCGGGTGTGTGTGCTCAGAAAACCATATATGAAAAGTTTAGACTGATATGGCTTTAAAACGCATGCAGACAATACACTTTCATGATGATGAAGAACTGCCATGTCATGTGAGCATGACCGCGAGAGAGATGATAATCAAAACCAAACTGGGCTACTTTTCCCAAAAGCATCATAAGTTGATTGTAGAATAATTGCCACCTATGGTCTCTACGACCAATTTAGGCTTACAATGCTTTTTGAACGCAGCCCAGATGTTTTAGTTCTTGGCAGAGTATCTGAGGCACAAGCTGTAATGGTGCGTTCACACCGGACGCGAATAGCGCGTCAGGCGCGAGTGATTTCAATGTTAAGTCAATGCAAAGACGCGTTACGCGCGTAAAAAATTCCTGCGGCGCGAATGAGGCGTAGAGCGCGGCGCGGTAGACGCGAATTCGCCTCATTCGCGCGTCAAGTTCGCGCGAATGCCGCGAATTAAGCGGCTGGCGCGTTAAGCGCGTTACGCGTGAATGATTTAGTTAGTGCTATTTGTGCATTCACGCGTTTGACGCGAATTCGCGTCTGCCGCCCGAGTTGAAAAATCTGAACTTCTGCGTCAATTCGCGCCGCGTTAACCAATCCGGAGCCTAGCTGCATGCTGCTGTCATGTGGTGAAGTATCTGGAGGCTTCAATAAATTATTTTGTAATATGACTGGTTCTAATGCACAACAAAGCAAATATTTTATCACATAAAACTTGATTTCAATATATGAGACATATTCATTTTGTATTGAATGCTATTTATTCCATATCTAGATATATGAAATATTATTAATGTAAAGACAACCAACATACTGCATAAGTTCGTGTCTGGACAGTGTTGTTCGAGAGAGAGAGAGAAAAATCACAGGACAGATTAATCACTTTTGGAGGCTGGCTCCATTTATCATCAAAACAAAAATAAATGACAGATTAGGTGGATGAGGGCGAGGGTGCTCCTCGCTCCGATGCGGGACAACAGGTCATCAAGCTGGGCGCGGGACAGGCGGAAGTACCGCTGGAAGCCGCCGTCATCCAGGCGCAGCTCCTGGAGCGAGCCAATGGTGAAACTCGCCACATTGGGTTCGCCTTCAAAGGGTCTGATGGACAC
Source organism: Siphateles boraxobius (assembly GCF_051911475.1). Taxonomy (NCBI): domain Eukaryota; kingdom Metazoa; phylum Chordata; class Actinopteri; order Cypriniformes; family Leuciscidae; genus Siphateles; species Siphateles boraxobius. The sequence goes on from NW_027509228.1 coordinate 709,039, forward strand.
AAATACGGCGACGATTACCCCTACGCCGCCGTTCTGCTCTCCAGAGCAAATACAGAGGGGTGACTCTCCGATGAATGCTCGATCAACATAAAAAGATGGCCGCCAAGGGGTTTCGATTCTGACGTGCGTGACGCGCGTAAATTTTGCTTCAAACTTTTGTTTTTACGCGCGTCAGTTTCACTCTTGACACGCGAATTAACACAAAGTGGTCAAGCGTCAAACTAGACGCGGTAGACGCGAATTTGACGCGCTATTCGCGTCCGGTGTGAACGCACAGTAAAGGCTCCGGCCTCTTCTGGAAAGCGGGGCGGGGAGCAGAAGCTCATTCTGGGGACACCTGAGACTTATATTACATCTTGTAAAAAGGGGCATAATAGGTCCCCTTTAATGAATTTGTTTTGCCTTATGGGGTTGCTTGACCAGCCAAACCTTGACCTTGGAACCAACAGCTTTGAGAGTCGATGAAAAAAGAGAATTAATGAGAAAGACAAAGTAAGAGATGAAGCAATAGTGAACATCATGGTGCATCTCTCATGTCAGCAACACAAGCCAGGAAGAATGCCTGCTGCAATGGCCAATTTATTCTGGTGGGTGACTGTTGTGTTGGCCATGCTGGTTAGCATCTCTCTTTCTCTCTGCCTCTCTGTGAGTCATTGCTATGTGACAGAGAGTGTGGATTCTGTCGAGCGCTTCCAGATGGAGCTCTACGCTGGGCAGGCAAGGCCTAGCACAGACTATGACCACTGGAAAAGAAGATTGATTTCTTCTGTGGTGTACAACATGCCACGCACCAAAGCTTCACTCTCAAACTGCACAAAGGAGCCCACAAACATGCTGTTTTCTCCCAAAAAACAATCGGCCCATGTGCAGAGACACCATGTGCAAAGTACTGTTTGTCTCCATTTCCTGTGGACAGCTTGAGGGGAAGGTGTTTTTTTTTTTTTTTTTTTAAATCCCAGCCGTGGGATTGATTTTGAATGATGTTGTTTTGTGCTGTCTTTCAACCTCAACGCACATGACTGCAACTGAAAAAATCCCCAGTTTAGCTTTTCCTTAACTTTCCATACAATAACATCCATTTGCAGGGTGTAGAATTAATTTATTTTATTATTTATGATTTATTATACGTATATTAAATTTTATTATTAATATGCAAATAATAATTAATTAAATTAATAAATTAATAAAATGCAAATTAAATAAAGGGTAACACTAACTATAAGTACCTTTGCAGCTACATGTCAACTAACTGTCATTAGAGTATTAGTAGACTGTCTGTTTAATATTTGCTAACACTTTATTTTGTTGGTCCCCCAACAGATATTCTACTAACAATAAGTAACTTGGCAACTACGAGTCAACTTATTCTCCTAACCCAAACCCGAACCCTAACACCTGACCATAACCTACCAGTCTACTGACAGTCTACAACAGTCTACTAATACTCCAAAGAGAGTTAGTTGACATGCAGTTGAAAAGTTACTTATAGTTAGTAGAATATCGAAAGTGGACTTTCGAAATAAAGTGTAACAATCTTCAATGGGGTTATATCTGGAATCCTAGTGTTCTTGAATCAATTTTAAAGAACCCTCCATGTTTAAAAAGGTTCCATACAAGGAGAAATGTTTTCAATGATTGCTTATACTTTTTAATGTTTTATGGGTTATTTCAATTTAAAAAATAAAAATTTATGTTTATGAGCTGTTCAATTCTTATTCTCAAATAAAATATGAATTAAAACAAACGTAATTAATTAAAACTAAATCCATAAAATGATCCCATGATGGAAACCCCTAAAAGGTTTTATATAGGTTGCATTTAAGAGTGTGGATCGTTCCTATCCAACTTAACTACTTCATTCTCTTCATGTAGGCTTTTGTTCAAGATGGGCGACGGGAGAGCACCGTAAGCACCCTCTACATTTCAGCCTCCAACATTGAATCTGGACAGAAGATCATCTGTCGGGCGTCCAACAAGGCCGTGCCCAATGGGAAAGAGACCAGTGTCACTATTGACATTCAACGTAAGTGATGTCACACTCCGATTTTTCCTCTTTTTAATGTACTTGCAAGAAGTCAGTTTTACTCCACTGAATTAAAACCTCTAGATGCATTGTGATACTAATCTAAGGGCACTTACATTTTCACTATTAATGGGAGGGCTGTCTGTTGAATTCTCATAATTAATTAAGATTTGCTCGTTCTGAGAGTGATATCAAGACGGGCCGTCATTTGAGTTGTAAAAATGACACTAATTTGTGAATCGTCTAGTGGTGAACGTAATTTTTCAGATATTGTTCACAATTTAAATTTAGAAAGCACAAAAATTCACATCACAAACCACGTGGAACTTTAATCTCTAACCAATTTATTCATAATGGATAAAAGCGTGTGTTTTCCCCCTTTCAACATCCTTTTTCTTTCGGAAACGAAAAAAAATAACTTTGACTTTAAAATGTTTACATGTCATCCACTCGTTCTAGTTCCTTCTGGCTGGCCATTTAAGTCTCTTCTCTGGAAGTTTCAGAGAACAATACGGTTCTACTTGCATAGCGCAAACCCTCATCAATAATGTTAATAAAGCAGAACATGCTATTTAGAGACTCAGTGCCGGTGACAGCTCCATTGTGCAACTTCATGCGTGACATAAGAAGTACTTCGTAGCACAAAAGGGAGCAGGGTGCAGGCTGAGGCGCTGTGGAGCAAAGAAGGCATTAAAGATAATTAACATTTGTGTTGCACCAGCTTAGATCTGTGCTTGGATGCGTGGTAGTATATGTATGGTTAACGATGATTGGCCAACAAGAAGCTCCTTTCACCAATGAGAAACCTTTCAGCACGCCCCTATCTTTTGGCATGCCCATTTATCCGACCTGCAGATATCCCTGTCTCTCCAGATCTGCTCCCTATTCCACCATCTGTGTTTTAATTAAACCACGTGAGAAATCAGACCTACTGTAATTGAACTTCACCACAGCGCTGAAATATTTGTCAAGTCTCTGCACTCTCTAATTTCATTACACCACTCTCACCACCTCTCCTTGGAAAGATGGAAATATTTCAAATGTATCACAGAGGCGAGCCGTCTTGTTGCAAAATTCTACGCGGTTGAAAGGAGCATCCCTGGGAGAGAGGCAGGTGAATGTGGAACGGGAGTCGTGCAAAGAGGATAATGAGGTTTTCAGAATTACATGCAGTCAGAAGCCCAGTCCGCATTTGAATGACTAAATGAATATCCGTCTGAGTGGGATACATTTACATCACCCTCCTGAGCTGGAGCTCTGCAAAGTATGAGACATTAAGTCAGAAGAAGGGAACAAATAAAGACGGTGAATAGTAAGCAATGACAGCAAGCTCCCCCTCTGAGGATCAAACACTAGCAGGTGTTTAATGAATAAGTTATGATGGTATCAGCAGGTGGGACAAAGCTAAGGATGCAAACTCGATGCAGAAGGGTACGAGTGTTTCCACAGGGGCATCCTCCAGGCCACAGGGGGGGCTGTGTAGCCATGCAAATCAGTTAATATTGATGAAGGACAGCTGTCTGCTGATGCACAGCACAAATAATTCAGGGTAGAATTGAGCATCTCGCACACTACTGCAACATGCCCAACTGCTAAACTCACAAGATCATTCCAGTGGAAATTACCTAAGCGTTTAATATGAATGAATGAAGCCAATGGGTAACTACGTGGAAAAGTGTGTTTTCACAAACAATCCCTTCAGCTGTTCGATTATGAGTAAGGTTAAGGCCAAAGTAACTTGTGTGCACACAAAAACAGAACTTTTAACCAAAACAAGTTGTATTAAATGTGCCCTTGTAGTGTATTTAAATCTTAAAAGTATATTTTAAATAAAACGGCCTTGCAGATAATATAATATTAATTGAATGAAAGGAATTTAAAAAGAGTACACTTTAATGGCTGTTTCTTTACAAACTTAAGTACACTTTTAAAACGTGCATTTTATAATGTCAAATTTTATTTTAATTTACATTTTGTTTTAATCATCTTTTGTCGTGCTTAAAAGGACACTTATTTTATGTGTTGTAACATTTTAAAGCACATGTACTTGATTATAATTTTATTTAAAGTTATTCAATATTTCAAGTAAATATATTTGCAATGTTATAAATTGTGAATTCCTTTTTACTGTGCATGTGAAATAATACATATATTTAAATGCATGAAATACAATGCTCAATAGAAATTACATTATATTTTTAGAGTTGGACTGGTGACCCAAAGGTTGCTGGTTCGATTCCAGTACCGGCAGGAATATGACTGAGGTGTCCTTGAGCAAGGCACCTAACCCCCAATCGCTCCCCGGGCGCCACTCAAGGCTGCCCGGTGCTCTGGGTGTGTGTATCCACGTTTGCAGTGTGTGTGTGTTCACTACTCACTACTCTGCTCCTAATGTGTGTGCACTTACTTGGATGGGTTAAATGCAGAGGTCAAAGTCCAAGTATGGTTTACCATACTTGGCCATCACGTGTCACTTTCTCTTTCTTCTTTCTTTTAGTTTACCATAAATCCTTATCAGTACATTCAGCAGTACACTTAAGCATATTTCAAAGACAATAGAATTATGAAATTACATATAAATATGTGTTCAAGTCCTACTTACGTGGCTCAAAAAACCTCTAAGTTTATTTTTAAGATTACATTTAATATAAATTTAAACTGTGATGCATTTTCATTCACTTGCAAATAACAAATGTCTAAAAACATTACAATCAGTTAAGAAAATTATTTTAAAGTTTATTATTTCAATATTAAGAACTCTTTTTTTCACAAAGGGTAGTATGAATGAAATCCGGATGTACTGCGTTCTTTTTTTTTTTTTGCTCTTTTTTTGCTTTATTGTCAAAAACAAGTAACATGTACAGTGCCATATCTCACATAACAAAAGATAATTCACATGCCTCAACAAGAAGGAACAAAAAAAAAGTAAAATTAAGATAAAAAGACAAGAGGGTACATAAGCATCAGTTTACAAATAGAGATATTGTGCATATAACAATTCCATAGGATATTACAATGCAACTGAAATACAGGATGTACTACGTTCATCATGTTGCCATTGTTACGTAGGGTGACCACCTGCGTTGAACCGCGCAGCATTTTCACCCCTTGTCCCACACGTCGCATATTGAAAAAATGTCCTGCATTTTCATCAGTCTGTTGGTTTTTAATTTTCATATTAAGAACACATGCATGCTTTCTTTTGCCTTTTTAAGAAAGCATTTTATTTATTCTTTTTGCAGCTTAGTTTGTATCTATATTTAATAGCGCTTTATCAGAAGTACAAATACAACAGCCGTTTTTAAAATCCTATCCAATGGTTGAAAGGAAAGGAGTAAACACGGTCACTAGTGGGTTGTGACGGCTGTCAATCAAAATGTGGAGCGGTGATTCGTTCCATGTGTTTCTGTCAGAAAACAAATGGATAATTCGGTCAATTCAATTTTAAATGTAACAGAATTTATCAACTTGTTGCCTGCTGTGGTTGTTTTAATTCACATCCTTTCTAAAAATATGAACGTTTTTGGTCCAAATACATGTTGGTTTATATTTTATTTTTTCATTATTTATTTTGTTGGATTTTAGCTGGATTTGGTCAGAAATGTTTGAAGAATGGTTATCTGCATGATGTCTGCTGCCTTTAGGCTCAGTGATGTTGAATTCAAATGTCATGTCAATATACAAATGTGTTTTATTAAGTTATATAAACATTATATAACAGTTTCAGGTTATGTTTTAGTGTTGGTAACATGTCCCACACAAACTTATAATTGTCCCACATTTGGTTTGTTTGACGATGGTCACCCTATTGTCACGTGACCAACAGCGTCAGCTGCAACGCTTCACTGCCCTTCACAACTCCTCTCTTGTGGCCTCATGGGATAGTAAAGTGTCCATAGGATGTCCATTTCAGAATCTTGAATGAAGTAGTAGGTTATCTGTGTACTTTTTGCCTGCTGGTTTATGAATACTATGAATCCTGACTTACCACACCTTTCACATTCTGTTTTTCGCCTACTTTATAGTACGCATAATTGGACGCAGTGATTGAAAGAATGACTTAATGCTCAAAAAGACACCCGTCACTCGTCGCCACTCACCGCCAACAGAAAGAGCCATCAAGTGAATCAGTTAATGAATCTTTTCAGTGAACTGAATCAAATTATTTGAGTCAATGGTATGCAACAGATTCCCTCTACTAGCTCGTATGGCTTTTCTAAGAAAATAAACAATTATAGATAAAGAACATATTTGCCATACTCCCTGAAAATCACAATAAGCAAAGTGTAGGCGAGGACAGCAACACAGTGCCCAGACTCAGCTTTAGCAAGAGTAATGAGAATGAAAAAGAAAAATCAATATGCTTTATTTTACTTTTTTGTGTATGTGTATGTGTGTAGCTGGATCGATGTTGTGAGTGCAGTGCAGTGAACATGTTGCCATGTACTATACAGAGGCAGAAAGACAGAGAATCGATGGGTGAACGACAGATATTCTTCCCGTCTGCCTGTTTAAAGGGAGTGACAAAAGGTTAAGATGAGAACCTTGAAGGGAGGAGGGAAGAAGGAAAAGATTAAATATTGGACAAAGACTTTGATAAATGACTTTAGCCAAATGAAAGACACTTACTAAGACATTAAGGGCCGTGACACACCAAGCTAACGGCTTCCGTTTCCAGCGTTAGAGTTGGTGAGTGTCTGTCGGGCTAGTTTTTGTGGTGTTTCCATACGTCATCTAGACGGGCTCTCGTCTGCGGCTTTTCACTCCATTCATTATGTTAAAACTGCATTTATAGATATAGATTCATTGCAATATATATCTATTATTTAGAATATATGTCATTTACATATTTTAGTTTGTCAAGAGATTGTGTATTATGCTCTAATAAGAACAAGCCTATGATTGAATCTGGAAATAAAACAAAATAATTGCAAATAATAAGAGTTAATCATCAGATGACATGTCCGTAATTTATAGCAACATAATCTAACATTAATTTTCATTAGTCATGAAAGCGTACAAAGAAGTAAAGGATGTTTTAATTTTGCACCATCTTACCTGAGCTTTCCAATGTGCAAATATTTTTATAACAACATGAGACGCATGGAATAAATAAAATGGTCAACATGATTGATATTCAAAATGGCAAGTGCTGCTTTGTTTTATGGTTTGTATACTGTATGCAGTCCTAGTTTTCGTCTCCCTTTTTGATGAATGATGAATATAGACTATTATTTCCTTAGACACATGCACAGAATGCACATGCTAGTTGGCTGGCATCTGGGTAGGGTTGCACCAGCCGTTCGTAAGTGCTTTCTTAAATTGGAACGTATAGTCCACACTAGAGGCTGAGTAACTACTAGCTTGTTGTAACTAAATCTGTACTTTGTTCGGTTTTACTATTTGCTCTGAAGTCAGAACATAGCTAGTAGGTCGTAAAGTAACTCCCCGTAAAGTAATGCGTAGTCGCATAATATGACGTTTACCCTCAATGATTAAATAGCAGCTTTCAAATCAGTGAGGAGAAGTAGTTTTGGAATGCAGTAAATGTCAGTTCATCCTTCATTCTAACTTATTTTGCCTCATGTAACTAATTGTAAAAATAAGTTTCCATTAAATACGATACTACTTAATCATGAATAAGATAAGTGTGTTTATAACATGCAGAAACTGTATTTGAACCAGAATCAATAAGGATCAATACATCAATACTGATACAGAAAAACATAAGAAGATACATGTATGATTACGACTGATTTTATTGGACGTTCACAACACAGATCGATGCACACAACGGCGCACTGTTTAGGACGGGTTTGTGTCGAAGAGACGCTAACAAAGTTAATCTTTTCACATAATGTTCTCTCTCCTAAAATGTAAGCGAGTGTAAATGTCAGCATTGTCATATATGTCTAAAGAAATTAACTTTGCCAGGCAAAACAAGAGCTTATTGATACAGTTCAGTCAGTCTGCTATTTTATTCCAACCGTCACTCCTGATTGGAGGCTTCCATAAATATTTATACGTAGAGTTAAAGTTCAACTAAGTTTAATAGTGCAACAACATATATTTAGTAGTGCGTAAGTTCAAAGGTAGTTCCCATTTACGTCAAAACTAGGCTAAGTTGTAACTAATGCACAGCTGGTGCCGGCACCTGTAGTCTTTGTGGGGTTCAAGCGCAGCTTTTTCGGCTCAGACGCTGCCGACGCGAGGAGACAACACGGCTTTTGTCTCCCCTAGTGCTCTGATGTCAGCTTGGTGTGTCACAGCCTTAAGACTGACAACTCCACTGGATAACAAAAGAAGAAAAAATCAAACCCACGAAGGATGAGTGTGCGTTTTATCACATTGATCCTCTAACATTCCCACTCTAGCTTTTGTCAGCCCTCATTCAGAGTCCACTTATTGACCACTTGGTACGATGTGATAATGTCATCAGCAACAAAAGTAATTAAAGGCTTTCTGGATTTTTCCTCTGCTCAGATAATTCTCATTCTGATCAGCGCAGGCCTCTGAGACAGCCGCTCGCTTTTAGTCAAAATGCGCCTAAATGAGACGAGTCCAAGAATCCACTGCATTACTTCACCACTTTGTCCAGTTCAATGCATTTCCCTGACTTTATTTTCTTGTAATCATTTAAATGCAGGAATTAGATTTACTTCAGAAATTTTGCTAAACATAAGCCCTGCTAGGATAATTTGACCCAAGGTTAAGCGAATTAGCATCTAAATATGAAATTTACTAAAAAAATCGAATTTCTTTAAGAGCCTAAAGCTGAAGAAAAACTCAAACTTCATATGGCATTGGCCTTAGAGGGTCACATCATTTGACAGCAAAATCCGTTGATCCCGCAACGCAAATCCATATGTCTCATATGAAATGCGAAGAAGCCTAAATGGAAAAATGATCAGAAAAATATTCTGGAAAAATATAGTGCAGTTTTTTTTTGTTGTGTATTTACAGTATTTTCTGGAGGGGGAAATGTACAACATAACCTCTTCACAGCATTTAGTTTAATTTAATTTAAGATTTCTAAGGTTTTCATCTAGATATTATGACTTTATTTGATATTATGATTTTAACGTCATGCCGTAAACAGAATTAGATGCACAGATGGGCTATAATTAGATTAGTGAAAAAATTGCTTTAGCAATACATTATTCATGTAGAGAGCTTGACAGATAACTCCACAGGGCAAAAACTGCACAATGTTTACATTTGTTGCACAAAACTCTCGATCAAGAGCACTACATCAGTGTATTCTTAAGTGAGAAGCAAGGTAAGCTATAGTGTACTGCATGCTTTTGGTACTGAAATGCATTGATTACTGTATATGCAACAGTGACTCACGCAAAGAGCCTTTGAAAGAACTAGCCTCAGTCTCCAATATAGATGCATGAACTGTGTTTGGAGAGAGAACAAAAGTTGCTGTGAGATCTCAGTGTCAGTGAAGCCCACACTGTGGCACAGATTCAGTTGAGTTATAAAGAGATTAAATCGCCCTCATCCTGCTGATACGAGGATATCGGCCCTCTCTGAGAACAGCTGGCCACAGTGACCCAGGGAGAATGGAAATCAAGCTTTAAGAAAGACAGAAGCCATTTTCTTTGGCACCTTCCTCCCAACTCTGGGGAAGTTGGCCGATTGTTCAAAACCACCATCTGCTCTTTGCTTTGAACTTCCGATCAAAAGCTGTCATCACACCACTGTCCCCCCCACCATTTTATTTTATATAATTATTTATTTTAGATCACCCCTCTCCTCCAATCCCATTGTTTTGTGGGCTGTCATTGTTGCCTTCGTGCTCTCCCTGTTGATGAACTGGAGGAATTATCGGAGCTGCATATTGATAGCCTGCCGCGTGTGTCTCAGGCCAGAGAGACTCATGCATTTATACATCAAAGTGACAAACAGACTACTTTATTAAGAGGCTGTCTGTCGATAGATTTGCGGGTCACAAGGGTCTTTGTGAGCTTCTGCCAGTCTGCCTCTCGAGCCTTTGAGAGGAGCTAGTCATTCCTCCAGGGATAAACGTCCATCTAAAAATGCTTATTTCATTATTTAAGACAAAAAAAGTTACTGTCACACTTCAGTTTTGTCGTAAGTAGAGGACACTTTTGATGGCTTTCATCTCCCTCAAGGGCTACTCTCAAAAGACTTGAACTGACATCAAAGGCAGTTATGATATACTTCAAAACAGCTAAGAAGCAAAATGAATGTTAATATCAAAAATATTGAAAATAAATCAATAAGCCACTGAAGGTTATTCGGTAGTGTGATTTTATCACAGGTTAGGAGTGCCTGGAACCACCTTAATCATGGTAAATTCACTGTATAATGCACGGAATCTAGTGACTTATTACATTTATAGGTTTTTATACTCTTACTACGCACTTTTGAAAGCTTATACAACAATCAATTTACAACACCTGAACTTATTGTATAATAATAGTTTTGAGATTTAATAGATTTTTAAACAAAAAATACATAAAAAGGCTTTTTTTATCTTATGATAGGAGAAAATAAAGTTGCTGTCTTCAATTAAAGTACAATCAACTTGCATGTTTAAGTCATTGCAACTTAAATTGATTGAATTAGTTGAATCTTTTATGACTTATATAAAAAAGTTGTAAATGGCTTCAATTATTTTGATGAGTTAAAGCAATGTAAAGACATAGGTTGTTATACTTTATTGATCACATAATTGATCACATCATTTTTTTGTGTACTTTCATAAAATTCATATAAACATCAGTTGTCACTGATATATATATATATATATATATATATATATATATATATATATATATATATATATATATATATATATATATATATATATAAATCTGCCAATCTTAGTAAGCTGACATTTTAAATGCTTAGTTTTAGTATCAAAGCTCTGTCGTTTTTATTTTTTGGATTACACATATAATGCAATGTAATACAATGTTAATTGAGAGATGAACAAATAAACATTCTTCAAAAGCCTGATGTATAATATTTGATACTTAAATTTGATAGAACATACAGATGATTTGTATAAAAAGTATGTAAGTTGCTTCAGTCCATTAAGTGTTCATCTTAAAATATTAGAAGTTAATCTTAAATATACTTTATAAAAATCAGATTTCACAACAAAAAGACATGTGTGACATGATCTGAATGCCTTTCACTTGCCTTTAACAGCATAAAGTATCAATCAGATGACAGAAGGCATGCAGTACATTTAGAGGCCATAGAAATTTGCCTATCAAATATAATACAGTAGGCTTTATATGGTCAAAATTATTCAGCCTATAGTTGGTCTGTATTGGCCATTTATGTCCACTTGGTGAATGAATATGCAATCTGCGGTCAATATTTAGAGGGAGAACTATCCGTTTTATAATATTTATCAACCCATAAACAAGCCTGAACACCCCCATCTCTGATATCCACTTATACCTGCATGCCCAATTAGCCAGAGTAAACGCTTTACACGTATCCTGCTGGTACCCGGGCAGCACACAGCACTAATCAGTCTGTCCTGCTCGTGCCGGTGTGTCCCGCGGGCTCACGAATGACAACCTGGCACAGGTGTGTGTGGTCAAAAAAGGCAGATGGGGAAAAAGGGCAGCACCTGCACCAACCGCCGGGATGCCACTCTGCCCAGCTGTGCTCCTGTGGGCCACATACTGTACTTCAGGAGACACACACACGTCACACTACAGCAGTGCCCGGTGACACTCCAGCTGAGCCAGTCCTGTTCTCTTTTGGTCCACTGATCTGTGTTGTTGTAATACAGCCGTGCCAGCGCAGACTAAATTAGTGTAACTTGAGTGAGAATAGAAAAGAAAACATGCATGTAGAATAGATGGCTCTCAAGTGCATGATGATCCGGTTTCTCTTTCTCTCTCTACTCATCTATTTTTATCTCTCCCGATTGTGCTCCCTGTGGATGCTGAATCGCTGATGTGTGCTGCTTAGCTTCTGCGCTTGCCACTGTCCAGTTTTGGTAAAAGCACAACAATTAGGTCTCTTTTATTTTTTGTTGGATCCCTGGAGATCCATAAATCAGTTTTTGTTGTGAAGTGCAAAACACAGCTTGGCATTAGAGGCATATGAGGGACATCTACTGCGTCTAATTGTAATATTTTGAATTTAAATATGCTAAACAAAGATTGGGATAGTTGAAAATGAAAATTCTATCATCATTTACTCACCCCCATGTGTTTTCCGAACCCATAAGACTTTCGTTCATATTTAAAACAAAAATGAACATATTTTAATGAAATCTGAGATATATTTGTCCCTCCATTGACAGCTACACTACTACCACTTTGATGCCTTAAAAAGTTCATAAAGAGATCGGTTGTACTTTTTCACTTTTGTGCATTAATATTATGTACTATGGTAAAAAAAAAGGAACACTTAAAGTAGGCAAAGTGTTAATTAAAAATAAAAAAGGTATTATGTTATTTCTTGCATAATCTGTTTGTTATTAATATCCCAGTTTTAATGCCATTACGCTGTTATTTTTTTGTTTTAGCTGTAATATTTGAATGATTTGTGATTAAACTGTTTTTCCACTTAGTTCTGTGTTGCAAAGATTAGAAGGAATACCTCTCATTAGTCGACACACGGTGCTTTAGTTAGTGCTTTGTTCCCTGATTTTCACATCTTTTGATGATGCACAGTAAATACTCTCACAATTATTTCCGACGCTCCTATGTGACCAGATAATAGCTGAAGCAAATCTTCACCTATTGTTTTAAAATTACTGAACATTTTTGTGGAAAAAGTCATATTTTCTTATTAGTTTCTTTTATTACTTTTGTCTTCTTGCAGACTTGCCGTTGGTGAATCTCTCTGTGGAGCCTCAACCAGTCCTGGAGGGAAACCTGGTGAAGTTTCATTGCTCAGCAAAAGCTAATCCGCCAGTCACCCAATACAAGTAAGACGCCAAACACAACAGCCAAATCATTCAGTATGCAGGTCCTTCATAATAATACACCCTGTGATGAGGATCAAATAGAACTAACTATAATTCACATTTATCTTCTGACCGGCACATCACTGTGTTGCAGAAACGCTCTGGCATTTAGTGGCAAATATTTTTAAAGCCGTCTCAAAACTGAAATCCACTATCCTGGCTGGCATCGGTTCGGTATGTCTAAAGCAAGACAAGGATCGGGGCGCCACGTCAGGCATTCAAATCAAAGCAGGGATGTGTCTCTGATACACTGATCCAATATCCAAGAATAATGTTTCCTGTCCTCTCCAAACAGATGAGAAAGAGGTTGAAATACAAGTTATTTATTTCCTTGAGATGTAGCCTCGGCCTTGCGGAGGGCCAAGAACGAGACGATTAGTTCGAACATGCGTTTCTGTGTGGGTTTTAAAACTAGGTGCAAAATAAGAGCAGTAAAATCAATAGTGAAGGGAATTGCACAGCGGTGAATCTAGATGTACTGAGAAATAGAACGGATGTATGATACAGTTGTAGGTGGGCAAACCGAGTTGTTTCTAGCCTTTTTTGAAATGACAGATGCTGGAATCAGACATGCCTGTGTTTGATTATCCATCAGGCCAGAATAAAGCCTTGGCAGAATGAACACACTTGGCCGTTTTGCTTTTCCTACCTAAGCATCAGTGAGATGACCAGAAATGGCATAACTTACCGATTTACACTGAAAGAATGTGTGTGGCGAGCCGTTTTCACACATGCCATTTGACTCGTCCTGCTCGCTACAATGTCATAAGAGTATGGAAGAGTATATCAATTCAGGCCCGAAATATTTACAGACTGTAATGACTTCAGCATGTCAAGTTACCTCGACATGGTACCTTGTTATCTCCACCTACACTGTTGTTCATGTTATTTTATCTTCATGGATATACATTAGCACATATTCCTGTTAGAATCTTAATTATAAAGGACAGGACCAATAACATGAGCTTAGGCTGTAGTGTACTTCATTTAGTATAGCCTTTATTGCTCTTTACATATGTTTCAAGTACTGACAGTGTTTTACCAGAACCTATAAACTCTAGCCTTAGTCAGTGTGTAACTATTTCTAGTTATGCAGTTGTCCATGGACATTTTGTATTTGTTTAAGTCCTTTATCTGATAGATTTCTTTTTTCCTTTATCCCTGTGAGGTCTGTGGCATTGGATGTTGACGTACAATATCTGTAGGAGTAATATTCATCCTCAATGCAGCTCGAGGAAACAAAAGATAGTCAGTGGATGAGGGACAGAGTGAAGGAGAGGGAAGAGCGAAGGAGAGGGACTGCACAGCTGTAAAAAAAAAACACACACCAGGCAGAGCACATATTTTATTTAGCCATTTTATTTATTTAATTTTCTTCAGTGGGTTGTAATAGCATCAGGTTTTATGTGAGATAGTTTTTTTCTTCAATGCAATAAATACATATTTTCATAAAGTTAGCTTTCAGTAAACATTGTTAGGATGTTTCCTAACAACTGTTTTGAAAAATAGTTTTACAATCAAATTTTCACTCAGAAATTGCAGGTACATTTTACAAATAATTACAAAAAGTGACAAGTAACACATTGGGCCCTATCTTGCATCCTTAACTAAGAAATACACTTGCACTCCCCTGGGCGGTTCAGCGCAAAGAGGAGGCGTGTTCCGGCGCAAACTTTCCCTCATGCTATTTTGCTGTTCTATAAAACAATTGCGCCACTGACCAGAAAAAACCTAGTGTAAAGTCAGTGGCGCGTTGCGCGTACATTCAGATGCTATTTTAATCGCGCATGCTTGGCCATAATACAGAGTGTGAACATCGCGCATGCACTGTAGATGATTCTCTCGTCTACACAGATGCATTTAACTTTTTGAAAATGATACATTATTATAAGTAAAAATATTAAATAACGAGGGAAATCATTGTTGTGTCCATGACGATGGGGAAAATAGGCATAAAGCTTACACATTTACCCAAATTATTATATGCATGTTTAACCGAAGCTAATTTGGGTGGGTTTGTCCCATCCCCAATGTCACTTCTCTTTCTTTTACGGCCCTAACGAGAACATCGATCTCCTCGGCTGAGAACCGATTCTGAAGCGCGCCTGGTAAATGCGCCGTTATAATAGTATTGCGACATGGAACAAGCGCACCTCGTTCATCATGCTCTTAAAGGGAATGTGATATAAAGCTCTTATTGGTTTGTTTCCCGTTACGCCCAAACCACACCTATGAATAATGAAGCTACTTCAGACCAACCCCTTTTAGATTTGCGCCAGGCGCAAGAGGCATTTATCCCGCCGGGAAAATAGCAACAGCGCCGGGATCCGCCCACAAAGTTACTTGCGCTTTGCGCTTTGACACTTGCGTTTCAGATCGTTAAAATAGGGCCCATTGAATTAAACATGAACATTTTAAGCAGAAAGACTGAAAAAGTATTTTTATGTAAAATTTGTATGTATTATCTCAATAATCATAAAGTATGATACAGTACAATACAGTATAAATACAACAAAATAGTATAAACTAAAAACATAAACTAAACTGAAACATATTAGTTTCATAAAATATCACAACATGGTTCCAATATAAAGCACCATTTTACAAGTAGCAGATTCCCCGCTTTACACAGATATAAAAGAGCCACCGTCAAAATATGTCATTTTAACACTTAAGACACTGTTTTGGGTATTTTCTTTGTTTTATGTTACTGGATTGCCGTTGTGGAGTAACGCTGCACAGTCTCAAGTCAATAAACGATGCCAGTTTGCTAGTCTGCTGCATCTTTCATAGCCTGCAAGTTCAGATGCTGCATTGTGAAAATTGCATTTACCACATAATTTTTTACAGATAAATAGATTTTACAGAATTTGCACAGTTAATTTAGTGAATCAGGTGTTGAAACAGCACTGACAGTATATCAAAATATTCTTCATTATTGCAATATTTGCAAATATTTAGAGTATGTGAGCTGTACGGAGCGAGGAATGATTTTGCCTGAAGCAAGAAGTCAGAGCGTCAGTGTTTTCTTTCACTCCAGGGTTTCTGAAAGCACTCCATCACGAGCATAACATGTTAACGGCCCATGAATTCACCACGTTATATTATTAGCGATCCGAATTTGTGAAATATTCTAATTATATGATGCTATCCGTCTCAGGACAGTGCACTGAGTTCCTCTTTCTCACGTCGGTGTCTCGGGCCCCGTAGCAAGTGCTGACATTGATCTGAGGGAATTTAGTGGCGTCTCACTTGTGAATTTAATAAATGTCTTGATTGACGCTCGCTTTGATGACTTTCACTGTAGGAGAGCAATAAAAATATCAGAGCCAGAGAGTGTTAGAATTAATGATAGCCTTCCAAGGAGGATTCATGTACCATGCTGCATTGAAATGTCCCTGACATTAATGTGGGGTAATTTTGTCGGCCATTGATTAAGGGACTAAAGAAGTAGAATGCTATTATTGTGGTGTCGACATAATGTGGTGTGGTGAGGAGTGGTAAGTAGCCAGAGTCATGTGCACTGAGACGGATCATTACCACTCTGGTTCATTTCATGATATGGGAGTCAGGAAAGATTTGGACTTCATTTGCCCCAAAACAGTGTCTTAAGTGTGAAAATGACATATTTTGACGGTGGCTCTTTTATATCTGTGTAAAGCCGGGAATCGGCTACTTGTAAAATGGTGCTTTATAAAAACCATGTTGTGATATATAACTAATATGTTTCAGTTACGTTTATGTTTTTAGTTTCTACTATTTTGTTGTATTGTTCATTTTTAAAACCTTTTTAATATTTAATAATAATATTAAGTTAGTTTAATTTTTTAATTTGCCATACTTTTACTATCCCTGGCAATATGTTTGACAAAAAAAAAAAGAAAAAAAAGGAAAAGAGTAAACATGTCATTTGATTGATCTAACAAACAAACAAAAAGATTTACTCCCCAATTATCACAATAACAATTATGTTCCGTGCGTTGTGCTTGTTAGTTGTCTGTTTTGGGGATAGTCAAGCCATGTTGTGCGTCTCTGCCGTGACGTCTTTGACATATCTGATGAAGAGATTTTCATGGCGGGCTGCTTGCTTTGCTCATCAAGCGTTTGATGTGCACACACAGATACGGGCGGTTCCGTTGTTTGTTTTCCATGGCCGCGCTCCCCAGCGACTCTCAGAAGCAGCCAGACATGATTCATCAACCAGGGAACAGCACATGGAAAACTAACCAACAGCAACAGATGCAGCCGATATCTCAAAACAGAAAATTAAACTCCGGGCATCTGTCCTGCTGGCTGCTAGATTGGCCAATATGAGTCCATGTCGTGATGGTATCATAATGGAGTGAGCAGCAGCTTGATTGTAACCTAGAAAGTGTGTGTGGCGTTATCCCAGACTGGAAGAGAAGGATGGAGTAGACAGCCTCATCATCTCCCGCACCTGTCAGCATACAGATGAATATTGAAATATAATTTGCCCCAGTACAAAAACTGAAACATTAGATCTATCAAATCCAATCTGTGTTGCAGTTTACCACACAATTATTATACCCTTTTGAAAGAAAAAAGTGTACTTCGATGAACTGAATGTACATGTAGAAGAAGAAAAAAATGTACTTGCAGAAAATATAATACTAATAAAATAAAAGGCCACTTAAGTATACATAAAGAGAGTTGAATTTGTATGACTAATATATATATACTAATATATATATATATATATATATATATATATATAGAGAGAGAGAGAGAGAGAGAGAGAGAGAGAGAGAGAGAGAGAGAGAGAGAGATTATATACATAATTTTAGTACTCTTTTTTTCACATGGGTATGTCTCTCCTACCAATCAAAAAAAGATCCTACAAACACAATACTTGTTGCTGTTAGTTTTTTTTTCTTTTTCTAAGTGAGCAAAAAACTATGTCTGAACCTAGCACTGACATGTAGGAATGCCAAACATTCGATTCCTCCTGATACTGTACCCTTCTACTCTAGAATAATAAATGAGTCTTCGAGTTTGCAAAAGTTTACACAGGCATTCAGTTGGGTCATGTTTGTTCTGTTTTGAAGACCCTGGCTGAAGCCCAGTGGACCCACTGTGCTCATGGATGTTTTGGCTCTTTCAATGTGCAGCGCTGAATCCTTCAGCTCTGGCAAAGCTCACCCACCATTTGGGTCTTCTCTACCGGCCAAACCTCCCAGTCTGCCACCCCATAGGCTTAAAACCAACATGCAGGCCTGCTTTGCTCTGCATTGCCATAGTTTTGTGCTGTCAGAATGCTAGTTTGAATTATTGGTAGAGCTGTCAATGGATAAAAATGACTGAATTAAATATGCAATTTGTCACTGATTAAATCTAATTAATAACATTATTTGCATAGGTTAGCTAAAGTGTTTGGTTTCACTTTATTTTGAAGGTCCCTTTAACACATTCTGTTGTCTATAAGTAGCATCATTAGAGTATTAGTAGAGTATTAGTAGACTGGTAAGGTTAGAATAAGTTGACATGTAGTTGCAAAGTTACTTATAGTCAGTAGAGTGTCTGTTGGAGGACCATCACAATAAAGAGTTTGCAGATATGAAGCAGACAGTCTACTAATACTCTAATGAGAGTTAGTTGACATGTAAGTGCAAAGTTACTTATAGTTAACAGAATGTTAAAAAAGGACCATCAAAATAAAGTATTACCAACTGTTTTTTTTCCCCAATGATTCAAAACATTATTATGGAAGATGGATAAATAATTAAACATGGGGGTGGTGATGGTGCAGTGGATAAGACACATGCCTTTGGTGTGAGAGACCCGGGTTCGAATCCACTGTGAGACACCAATGTGTACCTGAGCAAGACACTTAACCCCTAGTTGCCCCAGGGGCGTGTGACCTCTGAAATATATCAATTGTAAGTCGCTTTGGATAAAAGCGTCAGCTAAATGAATAAATGTAAATAGACATTACCAAAAGTGAATTTAGAAGTTACTGCTGGGTCTATAGATATTTTTACAAAAACATGTTATAAGTGAACAGCCAAAAAGAAGTACACTTTTGCAAACTTTTTTAGCACATACGCTTGAATGTAAACTGTAAGCATTACAACGACAAAGTTCTGGTAAAGCATGAGGAAGATTTGAGGCTTGTATGGGCAGCGCTAACAATAGTTCCTATCCCCTTTTCTGACTTGAGGAAATTGCATTTAAATGAATAGGAAAGATGTGCTGTTGTCATAAGGGACCACAGCCAAGATTGAATAAACAGAAAAATAATATTATGAATACAAGTGTATAATGAAAGACGCACGTAGCTAACGCACACATATAAGCTAGTTACTTAAAAGATGATAATCATCCTCCTAGGCTCTTGTAATAAACAGGCTATTTAAAGCTGAATTAAATTATAGCATAGTCAATCTTCTCATCTAATTACAAAGCAGCAGCTTCAAAAGCTCCATGTGTAATTTGTATGTTACTGCAAGAAAGAAAAACTCTGGTAGACGTATAGCAGGTGACTGCTTCAGTAATTGCCCATAAATATAAAGTTTCACAGTGATGCATATCCACTTCCCCTAGAACAATTTTGTCGAGGACGGAGACGACATGCGCAGCCGCTAAACTGATTTGAATATTTTTGGAAGCACAGGTGTGCCTGTGCAGATTTAGCAGACTGTGTTCTAAACTGCTTATGTTAACAACATGGCACAGTGCTTCTCAAGCACACTAGCTAGGCCAATTACAACTGCTCTCCCTCCTTACTTTAATTTAGTCAAGAGGGAGATTGTTCTGATTTAAATGACACTCTATCGGGGCCCACAGATGGCATGAGTTAGTTGCAGAGGTAATGAATTGTGCGCTCACTCCCACAGAGCAGGTGAATAGTGAAGTTTTGGCACTGATCTACCAGTGCCGGCTGCTTTGAGTGTACTGAGATGTAAAACTGGCTTGGTAAAGCGATACTTCTCAACAGCGAGGAGTTAACTGGCATTGAATATACTCGTTTATTGAAATATGTACCCTAGTGTCAAGCTGTGACACCCAATCTCCATTGACTTTGGCTTGTACAAATGTGTCACATCTTAGTCGCCAACAGGGAACCACAAACTATACCAAGCAAGTGACATAGATATGGATTACTTTGTCCGTTTGGGAGAAACTAAGTCCTGCCAGAAGATGCATTCCTCTTACATAAACGAATAGACAATTTCTTAACATCTAGTCTCACTGGTACAGTATACAGGCTTTGTGTGATGTGGAGAGAGACTCAAGATTTGTGTTTGCCAGTCTGACTCCATTCAGTGTTGTTAACTTGGTTTCCAGGCAAAAAACATGCAGAGGCAAGAGAAATCTCACTTCAATGATTTGTCATATAACAGTGTTGTAATTTCCTCAAACAAAACTAGGATACATTGGCTCCCACAGGAGGTGGTTGTCTTTCTTTCTGTCGGTCTCTATCCACCTACAGACAGACAGATATCATGTCTCATTGATGACTATGATAGAAGCAAATGGATTAGACAACATGTTTTCCTGTTATTGCCATGGTAACCTCTAAATTGTGTTTCTCTTTTCCCGGGATAGCTTACATCTGGCAGGGACTTGTAATGATGGCTTTCTGTTCCATTAAAGGAAAAAGTTAGGCTTTAAAGGGGTTAAAAATCAAATTCTATTTTTACAAATGAGTTTAAGGAAATATAAAATTATCTTAGATAGCAAGGCTTTAAATTTATAAATGTATAAATGTGGGTTAAAAGTGTAAGGGCATTTATGACTGAAGTTTGATGTAATGACTTGAATCAGTTAAAATGGTTTTACCAAATTACGACATATTCAAAGATAAACATATTTTGCTGGACCTGGAACAACATTCTGATAAAACATAGCCCTATCCTGCTTCTTAACCCTTAACTACATGTAAAATTATAAAGGAAATGCTAGATTGATAAGATTTTTTCAGCAAACCCAGCTCTAAACGTAAGCCTGTAATCTGATTAGTTGACAGAAGGTTTGTTTCAGGACCAATAAGGATAGGGGTGTCCAATCCTGCTTCTAGAGGGCTACTTTCCTGTAGAGTTTAAGATAAAAGATAAAAGATAAAATACACTTTAATGTCCCCCAGGGGGGAAATTTGTCTTGGGCTACAGTCACTGCGAAACACACTTCCAACAAACCACATAAAATTAGCTACAACTAAAATTTAGCTACAACTTGTCCCAAGATTGGACGTTTCAAGTAATCATGAAGACCTTAATTGGCTGTTTCATGTGTGTTGAGTGGAGCTAAACTCTAAACAGGAGCAGGATTGAACACCCCTAAATAAGGACGCCGATCAAGGAACACTTACATGTTGCAACACTAACAGAAAAAAAATAGCAAAAATTGTACCTATAGAGCTACAACAGCTTGTCACTGGGGCAGTATCCTTAAAAGGACAAAGTTGTACCCTATCTACTCCTAAAAGGAGAATGTAAGAGAAAAAATGTGTAACCTTAAGGCACTAAGAACCTTTTTTGGGCGGGTAAATAAGATTTCCCTTTGAGGATCGAGTGGCAAGCTGTTGTACCTCTAATACATCCTGCAACATTTTGTCTTTCAATGCTAAATGAAATATATGAAAACCATCATGTACACTGACTTTTTTGTGGTCCATCATTAACTTTTGTTTAGTACTAATACTTGTAATTATCACTTTCTACTGCTTGTAGGTGGGCAAAAGGAGGAAGCGTGATAAAGGAGGTTTCAGGAGACACTTATGAGGTCGCAGTGGACCACTCGTTCTTCACAGAGCCAGTTTCCTGTGAGGTCACTAACACACTCGGAAGCACCAACATTAGTCGGAACGTGGATGTCTACTGTGAGTCTTTTCTGTTTGTTCATAACAGAGGTGTCCAAACCATCCTGGAGGACCACGTTCCCGCAGAGCTACAACTTTCTCCAACATACATACACGCTTCTGGTAATCCTAAACATATTGATTAGCAGGTCCAGGTGTGTTAAATTAGCGTTAGATCAAAACTCTGCAGGAATTGGACCCACCGTGAGCAGGATTGGACACCTCTGGTACATAGTCTTTGAAGGTATCTCCACAAATATCAGGGACATTATTATAAGAGACTATAATTCTCAGCTTTCTTCAATCTCATATTAAAACAAGCTTGCAGATGTGTCTTCTCTGAGTAGATCTTATCATCTGGTCTGTTTTTCTCATAGTTGGACCTCGGATGGCTGCAGAGCCCCAGTCTTTACAGGTTGACCTTGGATCAGATGCTGTGTTTAACTGTGCCTGGACAGGAAATCCCTCTTTAACTATTGTATGGATGAAAAGGGGCTCTGGGGTGGTAAGTTGCTAGATATTGTTGTTGGACATTGCCCTTTAACCCTTATGCAAGATTAATCTTTTGAAGCAAACACACAGTTCTCTTACACCAACCATCCCATTTTTCATTCTAGCTACATTAATAGTACATTGATGTTCAAACAACATCTCATCTTTGTAAAGAAGAAGAGATCAAGCAGCCATGAAAAATCACGTTATTGGCTTTTCATCCACTCATTTTTCAAGTTCAATATGATATTCTTCATATAAAACCTTTGATCTATTAATGCCTTGCCTTTTATTCCTGAACAACTGAATAGAAAAAAAAAAACGTTTTTTTTTTTTAAAGACGTTAATATTTCAAAGACTTGATGGTACATAGTGTTTACACTCAGAGCTGTACCCTGATGGCAAACATCAGGATTTTTAAGATTCCCTGCAATCCTATAAATCGCAGACAGATAGTGCCTCAGTTTGTGGTACGTCCGTATGCTGGCACAGACATTGGGGAAAACCGACCGGTCTTATTTCTATCCCGGTTGACTGTCACCTACCATCTCCCATGTTCACATGGTCCTCCTCATCTGACCCAAATTGGATTTTAATAATTGAGAAGAAGGCCCTTTTCCAAGCTGAGCTGCCCATCCTTCCTGATTCGTTTTGACTCTGGCCAGCTCTCTTTGCACTCCTTTTTAAAGTTTTGATCTTTGACTTTTGACTACAGGTGCTAAGCAATGAGAACATCCTGACACTGAAATCCGTCAGGCAAGAGGATGCTGGGAAGTATGTGTGCCGTGCGGTGGTGCCTCGCGTTGGAGCAGCTGAAAAGGAAGTCTCTCTTACCGTAAATGGTAAGTTTGACCCTCTTCTAAAAGGAGCATGGCTAATGACAGTTTGACTTGCAGGTTTAAGGTGTGTCACTTTATGTTTGACGCTTGCAAACATCCCCGTCTGGAACATGTGTAAGTAAACAAGTTGCAAGCAACTGAAAATCCAGGTGACAGCTAAATGAATTAGACCTATTTTGGCATTCATGTTGACTCTGAGAGAGAAGTTTGATGTTTACTCTTCGGTCCTATGTTTCTCTGGGCTAATGCTGATTATATTCAGTAAGAATTGCATGAGGAGCTGTTTCTTAGGCTGTGACAGGCTAATGAACACAGGAGAATAGCGGGAGACTGGCTACTCTCAGATAAATGACTTCATTACGGCCGCTTGAAATTCAGGCGGCATGCATTAGCCGCACAACAGCTTTCATTCGCAAAATCCAACACGTCTTTTAAAAGCTCCTTTCTCTCCGAAGCTATTTGCCATGGGCTATGGCTTTGACGTGAGTGGAAAATAAGAGAAGTTCAGCCAAAGTGACAATTGTGTTTGCATTGAATGATTCCTCTGCAAGTTTAGAATCACTAATGCAGTTTGGTGCTGTGAAATGAAAGAAAATCTATAAAGAACTGTTATGACTGATAGTATTAATATGTAAAGTCAGACATCCATTCTAGACCTACAGAGAACGCACAAATTATAGAAATTACAGATGACATCCACTTTCATCAAGTGCATTCTGTTCTTTATGGGGACAGTGAAGAGTACCTCTGCTTTGCATTCATTCTTGACTCCTAGAGAGTTCAGGATTGCCTGGAATCCTTCATAAATGTGGTCATGTTGTTTGTTTTTCTGGTAGTAGAAAGATATCTTGAGTTTTATGAAAAGATCAAACACTTTGCCATCATGTTTCTCAGTATTACAACCTTTAAGCCCACAGGCAACTAAAGTTGCCGAAGGCTCTGCCACTCTTTTACCATCTGTGAATATTTTTTTGGGTTGACTATAGCGTCTAAAAACAACAGGTATATAAGTAAGGAACCTTAGCAAGAGCTTTTGACAATATACTGTGTTTAACCTTTAAATAAATAAAATATACTGCATCAAACAGCATTCAAATAGAATAGAATTGTGTATTGAATTCAGTTGAATTTTCTGACATCACTTTTGAATTAAAATACAATTGAGTAAATCGAATCACAGTCGACCTGAAGATTCACACCCTTGGTCTGGCACTATATTAGTATGTCACTTTTTACAATCAGATCAATTCTCAATGGTTAAAATCAAATTTTGCTCTGCTTAGTGAAAGTGAAATTAAGCAAATGTGGTTTCACATTCTACGAGAATGAGTTAATAATTATGCAAATAATTCTTAAGACACATCTGCGAAAAAAATGAATAATTTGTTTGTTGATACCGTGTATATGGAGTATCTAAGATTACCTCCTTTGAAATGCTATTTTATTAATTACCTATTTACCTTGTTTGTTATTATTTTTGCACCATTTTACACCTCTTGACCTAGATCTGTCTTGATTCTTTTCAATAAGTGAGCCCTTTCACTCTAAAAGCCTCAAGAGGACTGCAAGCTGTGTTCTAGCTCATTTCTGGAAGTGAACAAGAGTGCTGGATGTTAAACTCGAGCACCTATAGCGCAGTCTTTGATGTGGCAACATGTGGCGCAGGGCAGGCTCTCTTGTTGCACGGAGCTGATTGTTTCAAGTTATGGTGCATTTGAGAGATGAAGCCGATCATTTCACATCTCCCTCATCAACATGTGCCCCTGACGAATGAGTGAAATTCAAAATCATTGACGTGAAGAATGATTGATGACCAGAGCTTTGTGTTTCAAAGGCTTGATCATTAAGAGAAAAATAAAAGAGAGAAAGCAAGTGAGAAGGATGAAGAGGGGGACTAGACCTCAAATAAGAAATAAATGACCTATGCTAGCTTGATCCTCACTGAGTCACATAAAAACTAATTTATGGTAACAATTAAATGCACATGTTTGGAATTTGTCAATATATGTTTCCTCCCAGTTGCCTGTCACTGGAACCCAGAGCTCCCACTGAGACTCAGAATATAGAAAAGAGAGTTCCAGCGTTCTCTCAGGGCCAATGTCATTTAATTATAATCAAATAGCTAGCAGGGGACACCGTTTGCAGAAAACACGCTAATGGATGCACATTGCTTTTTGTTTTTTTGTTCCCTAGATCCTCAGATAGGGATCTAATTTCTCCATGTGTATTTTGAGCCTTAATGGGATTTACTATCTGAATGTGTACTTATGCTCATTTATTTGTGATGTTGTTTGTGGATATGGCTTTCTGATTCAATTTGTTTGTTTTGTTATATGTACACTACTGTTCAAATATATATATATATATATATATATATATATATATATATATATATTTTTTTTTTTTTTTTTTTTTTTTTTTTTTGCTCATAAATACAGTAATATTGTGAAATATTACAAATGTTTAATATTATTATATTTTAAAATATATTTTTCCCTACATCATTACTCCAGTCTTCAGTGTCACATGATACTTCAGAAATCATTATATTATGCTGATTTGCTGCTCTAGAAACACTTGTCAATGTTGCAAACATTTTTTTGCTGCTACATGTATTTTTATGTTTTTTAAAAAGTTTAACCTAGACACTTTTTTCCAGGATTCTTTGATCAACAGAAAGTTCAAAAGAACAGCTTTATTTCAAATATAAATCTTTTCTAATAGTATAAATGTTTCTACTGTCACTACTACTTTTACTGGTCAATTTAATGTGCCCAAAGTATCAATTTCTTAAAAAAATAAAAATAGAAAAAGCGTAGTGTGGCAGCAATAACTGTTCTCTACATTGTTAATAATTAGAAATGTTTCTTGCGTGAAAAATCAGCATATTACAATTATTTTGGAAGGATCATGTGACACTGAAGACTGAAACTTTAACATTTTAATAATATTTCACAATATTACTATTTTTACTGTATTTCTTGATCAAATGAGAGCAGCCTTGGTGAGCAGAAGAGACTCCTTAAATAATCCTAAAGATTCCAAGCTTATAAACAGTAGTGCACAGTAGTGTAGTGTACTTGACTTTGACAAGGCATCTGTTTCCTTACTGCTAAAGGTTAACATCATGCGGGGGAAAATGTTTGTAATATACAGCAGTATCAATGTAAAAATCAACTCACTCATGCAACAATTTCTAACACAGTTGTCCATGCGTAATTGTATCATTGTATGTGAACAGATACAAATCCTATATCACAGTGAGATCATTAACATTTCCTCTTTTAGTCTTGACCACACTCCATAGACAGATCACACAAGCTCCTCTGACTCGCTCATATAATGTCACTAATTGTGGAACTGTGAAAGTGTGAAAACTCCTTAATAGATTGATGGTTGAAAAAGTGTGCTTTGTCATGGAGTGAAGGCACAATGGAGAGGAGGTGAAGTGCCTTAGGGAACATTTTATGCTATAACAAAAATGAGGTTGAAAGGAATAAGGGGGAAGTAGTTTCTAGGCACTTCTGTGAGTTCAGGGAAGACATTTAAAAATAGGGCGCTGTGTGCCCAAGGTCAGTGTGCAGGTAAGAGGAGTCCAGGTCCTGCATTTATTTACTAGATCTTCGGGCAAGAGGACACACGGAGCGTGCACTATTCATGGAACTGGGTTCAGCCCTCTTGAAGTGTTGTAATGAAAATATATGCGGAAATGAGGCGAAACAAACCAGGCTCAACCTTTCACATGCTACAATCTGAGAATAACCTCTTACTGCACACAGGTTAATGCATTCTATCCACAAGCACTTGCAGCTGCAATCTGAAAGTACAATAATTGCTGGGATGATGTGTTTTTTTTTAATCACATTGTTTACATGTGTAGTTTTCGATGGCATATGAAGTCATTATTGGGTTAATGGAAAATATTTGTGCATGAAAGTGTTCATGTTTGCATGTCAGGTAGAGTACAGTATGTATCTGGGAAAAAGTACATTAACCCGGCTTAGAAATGGGACAAATGCGTCTCTGTGGAAGGTTGCTACTTCTGGTTTGTGTGCATGAGTGCACTGGTGCACATTTGAGGACCAAAAAAACACAGGGAAATATATACTTGTCTAAGTGTATGTGTGTGCACAAGTGTGTTTACACATATAGAAAAAAAAAAAAGGGGAGAAAATGAAAGCTGAAATGGGACCCATTTTAGTGTCCTTCCTTTTGGAAATATTATTTTTTTTCCATCTCCTGATATTCATACCCCAGGAAAATTAGTATTCCACTTCCATGCCAACTTGAGGACATAGAGGAGAAGAGAGAAATCACCAAATATTAATGATTTGGCAAATGAAAGCTAGTGAAATAAATGGTGACAGTGGTGCAGAGAAAAAAAAATGTTGTGCTTAGCGCAAGGTTAATAATTTAATTATGTAAAAACGATAATCACACTGTGAAATGGTGTAAACTTTTGGTAACACTTTAAATTAAGGAACACATATTCACTGTTAATATATGCGTTCCCCACTCTAAAGTTCCAAACTTTTTTTTTTTTTTTACAATGAGATGATTGTTTTCCATAAATTATTAATGGATATAAAAATGCATCAGATAAGATTAGGTTGCTCACAACACCTGAATATGAAGCATGTGAAACCAAATGAATGGGACAATGCTCAGTATCCCAGCTGTAGTAACAGAAGTCCCCCGTCCACCCTCTTAAAAAAATCAGGTTTCTAACAAGTGTCCAAATGGGACTATAGAGGTAGTCATCATGCCGAACTCTATCTACTCATTAATTGCTTTCACAGCTTCTTTGTGTTTGGACTTGTGCTTTTGGAAACTATCCTCACTAAAACATTCAGAGAAAATGTTATTTTAAAATAAAGACTGAAAGAGTTGTCTGAAGCTTA
This sequence comes from Siphateles boraxobius, assembly GCF_051911475.1. Lineage (NCBI taxonomy): Eukaryota > Metazoa > Chordata > Actinopteri > Cypriniformes > Leuciscidae > Siphateles > Siphateles boraxobius. Next base: position 737,084 of record NW_027509228.1, read on the forward strand.
GAGATGGTTATGTTGCAGTCACACGACCATAGTGTAATTAATTTATTGTATACATTTAGATTTGAACTTCTGCTGAAAGTTGTGTTCATTTGTGAAGATTATCATGAAGAAATAACATTTAAGACTCAAACTTGTTGGTCACAGAGATGTTAAATCCTATTGTTTTGTTGTGAAGAGAACCAGGGTGAAGCTAACTTTCGGGTTAGCCTACAAAAATATGGCATCACTGCCACGCACTATGTTAGATGATTTGTAAAAACAAATTGTTTTTACATTTTTCATGATGAATTGAATAAAGTACTCATACAAACCTGTTTTAGCTGAGGGAATAATTTTGGGATAGGATTCCCACTTTACCCGACACCACCCCATCATGATCAGTACATTATGACTCCGTTGCGCCTCCTACTGTCACAAACCTATTCCCACCAATCCAATGATCTCTCTTCTCTCTCGTTCCTTAAACCCAGCATTCTGAGGATAAGTGATAAGCTATCTAATTATATTCCTCATTTACAGCCTGATCCATGGGCTGATTCTTCTGAGCCACCGAGAGCTGGACTTACCTCTGTCAGCAGGGAATGATCTGAATGGATTTACCTTACGCCTGCAACTACACATACACTCCAGCCTTTAACGGATCCTATCTGTGGATTATGATTTTGTAGTCGAAGGGTAGCATGCACAAAGCATGCGTACATTACAAGCGGGAAGGTATCGCTGCAGGACTGGTGTCTAATGGAGGGGTGTGAAGTGTAGCATTCCTCTCCACCAGATATTCCTGATATTCCCCTCACTACAGCACTCCATCTGCCTCATGCTCATCTAAATGCTAATTTATTCTAATAAGAGCCAGTTAATAAACTGCAATTACAAAGCAGTCGAGAGAGACACTGCCGCGGATGATTGGCAGATGCATGATTGGTGGATTGGTGTGAATTTGTGTGCCTGTGTACACAAGTGCAGTTTTTGGCAGGTTTGGTAATCCATTAAGCAGGAAAGTTACTCCAAATACATCCTAGAGAAACGTTGTTTACCCTTTACATCAGTGCCTAGCTTGTTTTGTGCAATTTTGGAAAAAGAGGGTGAGCTGTAGCATAAGCCAGAGTTCAAAGTTCAAGGCCTTAGGGTTAAAACTGAACATGAAGAGACGCTCTGGGGGCCGTTATCTCTTCAAAATAACATTTTTCCACCATTGGCACTCTTTCGATTGCGGCCTATAGAAATAGACTTGCAGTTGGCACGCTGAGTCTTATCTCCTCGGGAGACATGAGGCCTGCCATAAATCATTTCTTTTCAAGATTGAAAATGAAGACCAGACCCTCACTGCCTCACCCTTAACACAACTCTTAAATAGACCAGCCCACAGGAGACTCCTTTAAGATTCTGCCCATTCAAACCCAATACAATGCTGCTCTTTCCTTTTAATGCCAAATTTATAGCATGCCACCGCAAGGCCTCAGTATTGCACACTTGATTGGCAGATCCTACAGATGAGATCTTCAGCCTCCTCGGTTTAAGTTTTACACCTCTCTCGAAGCGTGGGCCAGCAGAATTTGTCGATCTTGGAACTGGTAATGTGTATGTCAGCCTTGGTACGTTCTTCTGTAAATCTCCAGGGCTTATTCACATCCCAGCTGCAATTCAACAGTACAAATGAGAGTCATTATACAATGCACCAGATTCACAAATGTCAAGACTGCTTGACCGAAGCAACTGAAGATGTGCTATTGCTGCACACAGAAAGTGGGTGGTAAACAGAATTTAATTTAAAAGTGAGGTTTGTGTACATTTTCTAGTGAATGAAGAATGTTATAACTTGGCCAACATCCAGACTCAGAGTCTATTCATGTGCACTTTTAGCATTTTAAAGAGCCAGTTCAAGTGTCTGGAGTGATACTTGAGAATCACAGAAAAACATGCCAAATTGATGTAGTCTGATGCATCTTCCACATTCAAGAAACCTACAGGTATTTATAATATCTCTAACTGTAGGGGGTAGAGATTTTATGCTTTAATCTTGTACTTTAGGAACAGGTTATACAGAAAATATATGCAATAAAATACAGAAAATATATATCGATAGAATTTTACCATAAATTAATAGCAAATATTGTTTAAAGCAATGCCTCTATTTTATCCTATACACACTTGTGTCTTCTCCGTAGTGTCCTCCAGTCATAAGCAGTTTTGAAAAGATTCCTAGGACCCTCTCACAAACAGGGGACTGTTAGCTCTCAGTTCTGAGTATGTGACGAGTGACTGTGCGTCTTTTCTCTCCTCAGGACCTCCGACAATCTCCAGCACTCAGACACATCAAGCTCCACATGGGGAAAAGGGGCAGATCAAATGTTTCATCCGCAGCACGCCACCCCCAGACCGCATTGTGAGTTACTCTCCTTCCAGTGACTCAGCTCAGACAGGACTACAGCTGTTGAGTGGGCGCTTGCTGTTGTCACATGGCTTATGTGACTCCATTAGACTCAGTAAACACAGTCCAATAATGCATAACGCATTCATGAGTTACGATCTGTTTAATAAATGAAAGTGCGTCTCAAATCATTTGTTTCCTCTATATGAGTGAACGGGTATTAGACATGGCAGGCTTACAGCCCTAATTTCTCATTTAATGCATGCTTATGCCCTGTTACCACAGATCCAATTAGGATTTACCACTCTTAGATGAACTGTCTCCTCCCCGGGCCAATTTTTGATTCATTACTCACTCTGTGCATGTGTGTGTGTTTGTGGCCGTGTGCATGGAAGTGCATAGGTAATCTCTGTACGATGTTTACTCGTGTGGCTTTGCTTTTATTGCCATGCTATTTCTAAATGTCAGTTGAATGGGAAAGACTGCTCCTGTGGTCTGGAACAACCAGTAATAACTTTAGAAGTGTAATAACGCCCATAAAGCAGATGAAAGCAAATGCAAGTCTCTCTTTGCAAGCTGAAAAGACCAGCTTGCAGCAGTAGGCTAATTCAGGCTGGCTAATGTTGCTTAGTGCTAGTATACATACTGATGCTATTTACCTGAAGAAAAAAAAATGGTTGTGAAGCTAAAAAGAGGGTCTTGCAAAATGGTAACACTTTGCAAAAAGATTTCATTTGTTTACATTAGTTAACATTAACTAACAATGAACAATATGTCTACAGCATTTATTAATCTTAGTTAATGTTGTGTATGTTAATGCACTGTGAACTAAAATTCATTGCATTGGCTGATTCAGAACGATGACCAAAACATAGATGGAATAGATTGAGTCCATCAACACCCCCAGTGATTCACAGTCCTGTACCCCGTCCTGGGTCGACATTTCATTTTGTAACAATTGCCGTTTTTGATTTATATACCGTTTAATGTTTGATGATCGTTTTAGCTAACATGTGCGTAAGCAATGCTTCTATTGCTTGTTTTAATTGCTTATTTGATTCAGAGATGCTGTACTCTTTCAGAAGATGCGTAATAGCACCCCCTACAATATAGCAGTAAAAATTCTGTCAATGGTGGGAAAGAGTTAAGCATAAACCTCAATAAAATTTGTGAGATGTGTGCCTAAACAAGAAGTAGGGAAAACAAGCTATTTAAGAATGATTTTTTCAGTGATAATACAGACCAGCATCAAGAACAACATGTGTATGTTGGTCTTTTCAATATGGTTTCTTTTGTTCTTCATCAGGCCTGGTCCTGGAAGGAGACTGTCCTGGAGTCCGGGACGTCAGGTCGCTACACGGTGGAGACCGTAAGCACAGAGGACGGAGTGCTGTCCACGCTCACCATGAGTAACATCGTGCCTGCCGACTTTCAGACCATCTACAACTGCACCGCCTGGAACAGCTTTGGCTCGGATACAGAGATCATTCGCCTCAAGGAACAAGGTGGGATCCAAGGTCCGCCAGGTTCCACCTTCTTTTCTTTAAAACATGTCTGCGGTAGAATAGTGATGCAGTGTTTCATAACCATGGTTTTTGAAAACACTGGAATAGACCAAACACATTCATTATTTTCTCCATTACTTTCCATTTATCACTTTATTCATTGTATCACTTTTTATTGGAATAGACCAAAAAACATTCAATATGTTCTCCCTTACTTTCCATTTATCACTTTATTCATTGTGTATCACTTTATATGAGATTAGCAAGTCACATCAACATCATATTAATATATTTTTCTTAATTTACCAATTTCAGATTACTTTTCATTCGCCAATCGGCAAATTATTATTTCATAGCAACAGCAAAAGTAATTGCACTTTTAACTGCAACTTTAATAAATCTTGTAAATCTATTAACAACACTTAGCACTATTTAATTTGCAGCCTTGCAACAGTTAATTATTTCTCTCTTGTGCATTTCTTACATCTCCCCAGCGTTTTCATGGTTTGGATGTATTTACATGTAATACGTTTTAGACCTATTTTTGTGTCACTTGATCTTTGAAGTGATTGTTTTTTTTTCGAAAAGTGACTTTCATGCAGTGTGTAATATAGCTGTTTGTAAAAAGTTAAAAAAGTTTTAAAGATCAAAGTGCACGATAAAGTTATTGTCTCCTAAAATCGATTCTGAACTGCCGAAGCGAGTCATCAGTAATCGTAACAATGTAATGCATTTGCATAATGCCAGCCTACGCTCTTCATTGGCTGCCTCCGAACAGCGTCTGCTTTTCCCCGCTCTCAAACACTTTAGTTGTAGCTGAGGTTTGGAAGGGTTTGGTTCATGTTGTCAACATGTCGAGAATAAACTGTTTTTAGAGCTGCACAGGATATCCACTTTCCATGCACTTCAAAAGAATGAGACTCGCGCTTGAATTGATACGTAAAAAACGTCACCATCGTTACTTTTCATATCACTATCAGCGCTGAGGAAACCTCCGGAGCTGAAATTCAGGTATGGTAATGAGCGGTCGACTCTCATTTCCAGCGGTCGACCAATCACAACAGACTGAGTCATCTGACCAATCAGAACACAGAAGGCTCTCAGAAAGGAGGGGTTTAGAGAGACTGAATCTTCGAATTAACCGTTTTCAGACTCTTTGAGAAATTAGGTGATGTGCAATGTATATTATGAGAAAACTAAAGTCGTACCTTGGATGCATGTTAACCTATTGTGGGAGACTCCAAAATGAAATAAGAAACCATTAAAACAGCATGGGCACTTTAATGAACTAGTTTCGACCACAAAATGAGAATTTGGCCATCGTTTACGGATTTCAAACCCTAATGAATTTTGTTTTGTTTGTTTTCCAGTGATACATTTTTACCAAATGTGCTGGTTGCTCTTTTCCCTAAAATTACAATTAATGGTTACAAAAAAAGCATACCAATGCATAAAAAGTATCATTATACTACTCTTCCAAAGTCCTCTAAGGCCATACGATATCTCTGTGTATCAAACATTTTTGGGTAAACTATTCCTTTAATGAAAAATGCATTTCTGGGTTTTTAATAATTGCATGCAGTAATGCTGACATTAAATATGCAAATGTGTTTGTACGCAGGGGTCATAATGCTTAATTTACTAGGAGACCGTAATTAGCATTGTACAGCTTATTGTCTGACTCGCATTAACATTTGGCCATCAAATCTGGTTATCATTCGGTATAAATATACCAACAAAAGAACAAATGAAACAGTTGATTTGGCTCTAATTAGCCAAAGCACAGCTTATCAAACACTCATGGGATTGTTAGAATTCGCATTACACCCACGTCCAATCAGAGTATGTAAATGATCCAAGGTGAATGATAAAATCCGATGCAGGGTTCACATTCAAGACATGTTAACTGCGTGTCATGTGCTAAACATATGCGATAATTGGCATGTCTGCAAATTGTTACGCCTGGTTTTCATGTAAACTGTGGATACCTGTGCTTTCTCCAGAAGGTGATGGCGGTGTTAATTGCCTTTGAATAGATGCCTTGAAGGTGCAAATGTTTCTTTGACACGACATTTGATTCTCAGTTGTTCCATGCTGGTGCGGGTCTTGAAATATTTTCAGGAGTAAGAGGTGGTGTCTGCGTTGCTGGATCTACCAGTCCTGCCCATGCTGTGTTATTGTAGAAGACTCTGTTTTGTTTTCCAACAGAATCCCTTCCTGTTGCTGTGATCATCGGTGTGGCAGTTGGCGCTTTCGTTGCATTCATCGTCCTCATGGGAACCATAGGAGCGTTCTGCTGTACACGCTCTCAGAGAAGTATGTACCAATTGCCTTCCTGCATGACCATCACCAGAACAAGTACTTCTCAGTCAGACAAAGAGCAGGTTGTTAAGGTGTTCATGTCACTTCACAGAAACCAAGCCTTTATTTCTATATATTCCTTTTAGTTGAGTGTTTGTGTAGGGTTGGGTGGTATGACGGTATAGACCAGAAATGCATCAGCCGGTTAAAATTCTGCAATGCTGTTAAAACCGTGGTTAAAAAAAGGGAAAACTTTAGTATTATTCCAATGTTGGTACGCCATGTGTTTTTGGTGTCGCTAACTGTACATTGGTAAGGTTTAATTGTAGATTGCTTACAGTGATTTAGAAACGTTGCAACTTGATTTGCATTAATTGAAATATTTAACTGAAGTGCTGTTATACCAACACATGTGAGGCTGTGTACATAAATCAATTAGTCATACTTATTATGTATTCCTGTTCTGAGTTTTTTGTTATTTACGTGTGCATTTTAGTGCATGATTTTTACGTTGTAAAATTCGAAGATTAAGGGGTGTAATATGTCATGAATAAAATTAAAAAATGTTATTCGTAATGCTATAACTACTCTTGTAATAAAATGTTACTACCTAAATATTATAATTGTACATCATGATTCTCAAAATCTAAAATGTTTTTTTCTTACAAATCTTTTTGCTACTCATGAGGCTTTTGTCATACCGCCCACCCTTATCTCTGTGTTTCTTATTTGTTTTCCTTTTACCGCATCCATTCTCTCACATGATCAAAAGAGAAACCAGCTCATCCATGTACAGGTTAGCGTCAGACAGCGAAAAATGAGCTTGCAGTTTATGATTGTTGGTGGCATTTCTAGCGTTGAGCATGTTGTTGTTGTATGCCACAGAAGACGCTCACCTGGTTATGCCTACACTGCCCACCTCCATCTGTGCTCAGCAGAGAGAACTTGCAAGCAAAATTAAGACAGAAAGTAAGACCTGTTACCTGACCGTCACCAATTATCTATAAACATTGTTCTTCAATGCGTCAAGATGAGCTGTGTGATTCTAATGTGATGTATAATGGTTCCTCTAGGGCTCCTCTTATCTTAGTTCTGTGGTGTTATGCTGCCTTCAAGTCCTCATAAGATTTAGGATGTTGTAAACATGACGGAATGTGTTTTTATTTTGAATAAAATGGGCATTTTAATATTGCAGTTACACTTTATATAAGGTTACATTGGTTAACTGCATAAGGGAACATTAACTAAAATTAATAAATGCTTTATAATAGGTTTCCATTGTTAGTCCATGTTATTTCTAACATTTTTTGATACATTATTAAAGCAAAAGTTGTATATTAGTTTTATTTCATGGACCTGAGCCAACATGACCTAACAATGAACAGCAGTTTATTAACTAATATTAACAAAGAATAATTAAATACTGCAACAAATGTATTGCTTATTGTTAGATCATGTTACTTAATGCATTAACTAATGTTAACTAATGGAATCTTATTGAAACATGTTACATGTTTCTAAATCAGGACTAAATCAGGAAACTATTTACATGAAAAGCATCAAAATGAAGAACACACACACACACACACACATGTGTGTGTGTGTGTAATTGATGCTTTAGCTTAATGTCACTAATAGTGAGTATTAACTACAACTGTTGGCCTCAATAGACTCAAAAAACAATAATTACTGCTTAATAATATTTAGTACGGTAGTTGTTAATTTTCAGGTATTGGGTAGGATTAAGGGATGAAAATATGGTCATGCAGAATAAGGCATTGATATGTGCTTTGTAAGTAATAATAAACAGCCAGTATCTTAGTAATATGCATGCTAATAAGCAACCAGTTAATAGTGAGAATTGGACCCTTAAAGGTTGTATCAGTGATTTCAGGCCCAAAAATAAATGTCTAATCTTTCCTAACGATCCGCTAGCTGCCCGCCCCATAAGCATGCCGTCCAAAAACCGTGTCTCTGTAGGCAGCCTAGGCTCTGAGATCTGCACACAAAAACAAATGGGTACAACCACCGCTCAAAACCAAAATAAAGTGTTCCAACCAATCACTGACAGGGGCGGGTGTTGTGAGGTTTTGCGCTCGTGCACGGCTGGACACGAAATCGGAGCAACACCCGCCCCTGTCAGTGATTGGTTGGAACACTTTATTTTGGTTTTGAGGGGTGGTTGTACCCATTTGTTTTTGTGTGCAGATCTCAGAGCCTAGGCTGCCTACAGAGACGCGGTTTTTGGACCGCATGCTTATGGGGCGGGCAGCTAGCGGATCGTTAGGAAAGATTAGACATTTATTTTTGGGCCTGAAATCACTGATACAACCTTTAACTAAAGTGTTACCATAATAAAAGACATAATGAATTACCATATTAATATAATAATCAATGATTATATTAAAAAAACAACAAACAAACATTTGTTATTATGTAATATAGGCTATTTCTCAAAACATTAAATTACTGACATGCCCCAATGCCAGAAAATTGGGATTCATCTTAGTTCGTAAATATGACTTGAAGGCAGCATGTGTTTTTAGGGACTCTTATTAAGGCAATGTGAAGTGGCATGGAGATAGATAATTTTTTTTAAATATATTTCACATCAGTACATTACACAAAATGGCATGACTGGAGTAACATATGTAACTTTCCTCTCAGACCTCAAAGGTGTGGTATCAGCCAAGAACGACATTCGAGTGGAAATCGTTCACAAAGATCATAACGCAGCCCGAGAAAACGAGGAACACACCGCCATGAAGCAACTCATGGTGAGTCACGTTCTGAAGTAAACATCCCGCTTGCCATTACCCCATCAGCACCCCCAAATCAACAAGCTAGCTCATTATACTAGTCCCTGTCACGTCCTTAGCTAATGAATGCTAATCATCCCCACCCCAACACTAATAGTGCCTATCTCCCTCGCCACAGCTAACGTCAAACCCATGAATACTGCAGCATTTAAGTGTGAGAACCCTGCTGGCATGGATGCCTATATTTAGCCCCTAGCCTGCATTTCCTGGGAGGACATGGGTATAGATGTAACCATAGAGATGCCAGTGATCAAGTGTTTGTCAAAAAAACATGCTGCCCCCTTCTATGGAAATTTCACTCATTGCCACACAAGCCTCAAAGGCCTAGAATCAGAGCTATTTTTGAGTTAAGGATGCAAAACTTGTGACAAAGCAAGACAAGGTATTTGGACACCTCCCAACGATGGTGTTGCATGGAAAATGTTGGCTAATGACATGCAGAATATTCACAGGAAATTTCCCCAGTTGAAGTAGCTTTCCTTTTGGAATTTGGAAGCTTTTTGGAGTACCAAAGCTTCACAGTGATTTGAGGGGAAGGGAGAGAGTAACCCAAATATTAACGTGGGGATGGGTCTGTTGTTTGCTACAGATTGAACGGGGAGAGTTTCAGCAGGAGTCTGTTCTGAAGCAACTTGAGGTTCTTCAGGAAGAGGAGAAAGAGTATCAGCACATCAAGGTATGTCTCCATGGGATTTGAAGGAAGTGATATAAGAAAGAGAGGAGTTGTTTGATATATGCCACCCTACTAAAATATCCTCAATGCATATTTTGTAGGGCTCGCAGTCAGTTAAATATGTAATAATGATTCATCTAGTATACTTTAACAAGTGCAGCAGGTACAGTTATACTGTATACTCTTAAAAATAAAAATAAAATAAAATAAATATATATATATATATATATATATCATTTTTTTGATAGGCTTTCCATTGCAGAAAAGGTTCTCAAGTTTGAGGGCCAGATTTACTAACTGCTTGTGCCAGTGCAAACCCTCTTTTGGTGTTAAAAAATACTGTGAGTATTTACTAAAGACACGCAGTGAAAAAATATTGCTGAAAACGTGTGGACAGGGTTATATTTGTGGATGACCTTACTGCATATGAATTTGTCGGAGTTTCCCTTTCAGACGGAAAATTTATGAGAGAAGAGTACAATGTGATTTACTAGCGTTTGCGCTAGTCACATAGCTGGTATTTGCGGCATTACTTAACACCCAATAAGCATGTTTGCTTCACCTGTCAAGCTTCACCAGGGCGAGGACGCACTGAATCGTTCTTTAAATAGTTCAAAGTTACTATTAGAATAATGTTATTAACTTGACAAACTATACATCATTAAAAAGATATAAGACTCAAGTTTCAGTATTTGACAAAGTTTTTTATTCTAAGAAACTTATAGTGACAGTTTGCACCTGTGTTAGTAGATTTTTTAAACGTTTTCAACTTCTTCCATAAGCAACCCCAGTGACGCGACGCAATGGAACCCACAATTCAGTTTGGCAATGCATGACGTCACCCATTCAATGTAAATGAGAAGCGATAATGCTGACGCCCCGTGTGAATGCACCGTCACCAACTGCGTGTCCACACAAAACATGACATTAATGCACGCGGCCAAAGAAAAACAAGATTGTTGTCTTGTGAACATGAACAATGTGCCACACAGAACACAACAACACACATGGGCCAAAAAGCATACGGCCCGAGCGAACCCAAAGCCGCACACTCGCACAACAAGTCTAAAGTGCACAAGAATGAGTGAATTCTCATCCCGTGTGAAGAGACAGAACCCTGATACGGCATCACTGTGAAAACACCCTTTTGGAACCTTTATGTTTAAGTGTATGTGCTTAAATAGATTGAATAAATAAAAAAGATAATCTTCATATTCATTTTAAAATAATGGTTCTTATTCATAAATAATATTTCATACTTGTTGATCTGCAATGGTAATTACATTTCTCCACACAATTGCTGCTAATAATTATCTTTATTTGATTTATAAATAAATAAGCCATTAAGGTCTTCCTCCATCATTTTCTCAAACTAGAGCTCTGCTAGGGGTCTGTTGTGTGGGAGCACTGCTGCACTGCTAACACTTAAGAAGTCAGACAGAACAAAATAAGCAGTTTTAATGTGAAACTGAAGGAATGCGAAAACTGCATTAAAAAAGCATGCTAAGGCTTTATAGTGAGTGTTAATCATTTATGCCAGGAAATTGCTTAGAAGATTGATATTTAAGATTTTGTTCAGCCAAAACCAATATTTAAAGAAAAAATGAATTAAAGTCTTAAACGAATTATAATTACCCTTTAAGCATTTGCACTGATCATCGAGTATGTTAAGTAAGATACTAATTTAGCTAAATGTAGTGTGAGCACAAAGAATAACTATTGTAATTATAGTTCGATTAACATATGATCCCACCGTTAAGCAGACAGCAGTTCCTGACAAAAGTAGCATAGCTTTTGTTCTCTCGTTTGTACTTATTTCCGAGTGCAAACGCAGTGTTCCAAAAGTCTGTTTCATGGCCTCCTCTACCTGCTCCCAGCGGGATTGATTCCCTCCCTACATGTAGATGAGTGTGTAAAATGAGCAGTGTGAACAGATATGGAGTGCACACAATCCCTGTTGCCTGATAAAACCGCGCCTGACAACACCTTTCTCGTGTTGTCATAGAGAAGTCACCTACCAGTGATTATCGTCTCTCCCCCGCGGGATCTGGCCTGCGCACCCGCTCAAAATGGCATCCACGTCCACGTTTGGCGCCTGTTTTGCTTCTTAGCAACTGTGTTGATATAGCACCACGACAACGACAGCAGCCATGGTATCAAGTTCCTTCGCTTAGATTTTTTCTTTCCATGACAGATTTAAAAGCCCTGATTCTGAAGTCCAATTAAAGCTGAAAGGTACAGACTAACAACCAGTTTGTGTATCAAGGTTTTGTCTAATTAGCCAGTAATGATATTTTGAGGGTACTGCTATATTTTTGCCAAGGTTGCATGAGAAAAACACAGACGTGTTCAATTTGGATGAGATAAAATCACAAAATACGTTAACTCTCAATTTCGATGGTCCACTTTAGACATTCTACTAACTATAAGTTTGCAACTACATGTCAACTAGCAGTCCTTAGAGTACTAGTAGACTGTGAATGTTGACATGTAGTTGCAAAGTTACTTATAGATAGTAGAATATCTAAAGTGGATTATAAAAATAAAGTGTAACCCAAAATTCATATTTGAAACACAAATTAAGCTAACCTCCTCACGGTTAACTGAATAGGGCTACAGTATACTTACAGGGTATAATAGTATTCAGACTTCTGTCAGGATCATTATCGTCGAAGAGGATTAGCAGTTCTGTTCTGACTGGACGAGAGGAAGAGCTGGGGATGAAGGAGGGTAATTAGCTCCTGAGCAATAAAGCTCATTGGACCTTTATATAGGAATTCTGTGATAGGTGTCGTATTCCTGTATTCGTGTATTAGCTGAGAGTCAGCTGATGTCAGCTGACGTGACCTGGCAGAACTAGCTCGACGCTTGATTTTTCGAAAGTTTGACTACGGTACAAGTATTATTAGGATCGCATTCCCAAAAGATGACATACTGTGGGGTCTTCAAAAATTCTGGAAATTGTACAAAATGTTTGAGTATAATTTCATTTTTGACATGCTTAAGGGGCGTTCACACTGACAATGATTAATTTGCTGGAGGCTACCAACTCTAAGTGCATTTGGTTTCTAGTAGTCATTACCACTTAACTGTATGCAGCTGTGTAAGACAGTATTGCTTTGATCCCTATTTGCATTAAGTTGAGCTCAGTGTCAATTGTTCAGATAATCGCAACTCTTGAAGATGAATTGCTTCACTATCAGTGCAAAAGCTGTTTACTGTTATTTCGTTTTAACTCATTTCATTCAATGACGTCTTTGTTAATGCATTGTTCCTCATAGGATCCTACTAATGGATACTACAGTGTGAACACCTTTAAGGAGCATCATGGCACCCCAACCACGCTGGCAGGAAACCAGACCACAGAGCTCCGGCGAGACCCTGCCACAGCCACCACTGGCAAACAGCGGGTTCCCACAGGAATGTCTTTCACCAACATCTACTCTACCTTGGGTGCTGGACCCAACCGCCTGTACGACTACAGCCAGCGGTTTGTGCTAGGCATGGGCAGCAGTTCCATCGAGCTTTGCGAGCGAGAATTCCAGCGAGGATCGATGAGTGACTCCAGCTCTTTCCTGGATACACAGTGCGACAGCAGCGTAAGCAGTTACAGCAAGCAGGACGGCTATGTGCAGTTCGACAAGGACAGCAAGGCCTCGGCCTCCTCCTCATCCCATTACTCTCAATCATCGTCCCAGAACTCAGACCTCACGCGGCCCCTGCAGAAACGCATGCAGACCCATGTCTGACTGCAGGAGATGGACAGAAGACAAAGGAATCCAGCGATGGGTTTGGCCAAAGGGGATTGAGCTCCCCCCACCCCCCCCAAGACGAGAATCAGGAAGCAGTTCAAGCACATCTAGCACGCCAGTTTAATTTTATCCTTCACTTGTTTTGCTTTTAACATTCTTTGATATTTGTGGATATTCCTCCTTTGTCCACATCTTATGAACAGCTCTGAAAAGCCTTACCATTTCAGATCCTTGTCAGGCTCATGGACTACCCTTCCCAATGCCCTTAATGTCTGGGCCAAAAACTTTCTCCAAACAACCGTGTGCCACAGTGACGCCACTTGCCAACACAGAAAGAAACAATAAACAAAACCAGTGTCCTTGCTGTAGTTCCAGTAACTCTGAAACAGCTCTGAATTAATGACCTCCTCGGAGAATGCATAGCAACATTGCTCAGATAAGGTGTTTGAAGAGAGTTGATGAAGGCTACACTCCTTACCACTCCTCGGCACCATTAAAGGACAATGCTTTGTTGCTCCTGTACATTCAAGCACAACTGTCAAAGTTGTATGTAAGATTTCTCAATGCCTCTACCACAGCTAGCTAAAGAAAATAAAAAATATATAAAAGGACAAAAACACAATGTATGAACTGAATTAAAACTATTGTCAGTCAGTATCTTTGGATTCTGGCCCTTCTGACAAAAGTTTGTCTGACATACAAATGTGAGAATCTCAGATAGAAAATGGCCATGAGCTGTCGGTTTACCATTCAGAGTTAAGATATTTGTGTACTTTGTTGTTATTTCTTTCTGAACATTCTTTATTTACAGTGTTTTAACAACTTGATTTCAAAAGTCATTGGACTTGCACTGGGAATGCACTAAGTGGATGATATAATCTTGTCTACTTGAGAGCATTCAGTAGGACTATTTAAGGTGTGTGGCCATTTGAGCCTGAGAGTGTTTGTGTTTTTTCATTTAAAAAAAATACTATTCTTTTCGAAAAGGGTTGATCTGGTTTGGTGTGAATAATGTGCGGATGATGGGAACAATGATGTTTGGATTTTAAAAAGATGCACTATGTCCTGTGTCCTGTTGTGTGAAGTCAAATTATAACGCTTACAATTCTTCCTTTCAATTCATAAAAAAAAAAATCGCCTGAGCTTGTTACACATGTGCTAGATATATTTTCAAATTGCTTGTTTCTTGCAAAATACAAATTTAGTTTACAAATCGAGATCCAAGTACTTTACATTTTGCTCCTGGTTGAATCTTCTGTCTGCTCTTCATGTGGCTGCCATTGGACTGTACAGCATTGGGTACTCTCACTGTTATAAGTGAGCAATTTGTGTTAATGTTTTTTGAATGGAGTGTGGGCTTTCATACTTCATGTAAATGTGTGTTGTTGTTGTTTTTCCCCCAATGTTTTAGTCTACAGAACTGAAATTGCAACCTATGGCACTACTGATAACTCAAGCACTTCACTCAAACATTTGCAAGGTAATATCACCCTTAGTCCCGAATCAAGGTACTGAAATAAAGCTAACAGCAATTGCGCTAGGATCGCATGCTACGTAGAATGTGCAGAGAGATGCAAACAGAAGCCAATGCTGTGGTGTATGGCAAGCTGGAAACTATAGGCATTTGCTCAATTACTGTATAGTGACTAAACCACAGGCAAGAGTAGAAGCTCCAAACAGACGGAGCTTGTCCCCCCCCCCCCCAAAAACAAAAACAATACAATTATGGCAGCATGTTTCTCTAGTACTAGACAAGAGCACAGCCATTATCTATGTGGTGAAATTGCCACTGACCCCTTATCACAAGGTTGAGGCTCATCCCAATATGTGCGCCAACTGTGCTTACATCCGCTGATACCAACACCTCTCTCACTGCCAAAGTTTTCCTGGGTTATGGCACTCTGAATCTACATTTAGTTGAATAACCTTTCCAAGCCCTATGACTGCACAAACAGATTGGGCATGAAAGCTATCAGTGTGTTTTGCTTATCAAAGCTTCTAACACTCCACTCTTTTATCTCCTCGTCAAGTTATCTCCCATTCCCCCTCGCTCATAAAGACATATATGTCATAAATGACATATACCAGAGGCGATCTCTCATATAACCAAGGAGGAGAAACTGTGGTTCTCACTCTTGAAATGCAAAGATCCTGATTTTGACCCAAAGGAACCATTTTGATTTCTACCGACCTGACAGTTCCTCCCTTCAACACAAATTCAAGAAACACTGCAAGGCGTGACACCACTGAGTCAGTCGGTGGTGTAAGCACTTTACGTATGATTATGTTTGAGGCATTTCAATGGGTTTCATACATGAGTGCTGTTGGATGAGTCTAATTTTACAAATGGATTGGTGCCCATTGTGGGGCTTAAACAGGAAAAGGCCTGTTTCAGTGCTGATAATATAGCTCACTCTTCCCTACACTGTATATAAATCCTTCATGCTTTCTGTGTGTACATTTGCAGTTATTTTGCTGTGTTCTTGAGTCAATTTCATTCGTAAAGGGCACAAAGCAATCACACCATTGATACTGTACAAACGATCAATCTTTAATTTAGGAATTTCCTCTCAGTTGATGGCAATGCCAGTGCTATACCCATAGAAAGAGAGTGTTTAAAATGAAATATCTGTATGTTACTTTACTTGGCCTATCTTTCTCTATTAGCTGGGCACAAAACGTTTCACGCAAGGTGAAATGAAAAAATACAGACCTACAGAAATATTGCAACACACAACAATCAAACTTGAAACGTGCACTGAATTTAGATCAAGGGGTTTTACACCTTTTGGCCGTTTCGGAGAAATCATTTTGTGAAAAATGTGAAAAACTGCACTTTTTTGTGAGTGAAATGAAACACTTTAAAGCTGAGCATAACAAGAAATAATAGGTTCAGCATAGAATGTATTTCTGGGAACCCTGCAAATATGAAAAACTCAAAACATATTATAATTTTCAATTCATACTTTTATCAGTTTTAAATACAGACTTTAAAAGGAGCTGAAGTGTGCAATTTTTCCATGTAAAATGACTTTCTCTAACCATGCCATTAGTTTGGGGTGTGGCTACCAATTAATTTGTCTATTAACAAATGAGAGAGAGAGAGGAAACCTGTTAATAAACCATAATTTTTGCAAATCTGTTTAGCAACGCTGTGTGCAAAGAAACTACACACTACAACTTAATATTAATGCATTTGATTAAATGGATAAATGCTGAACGATGACGAAAAATAGTCACCCCTTATCCAAGACATACTTCGAATAATGGGCAGCTACTCTACCATCCCTTTTGCCACTGCATTAACTTCCACTTTACAATGCTAATAGAGCCATATGGGTCTTCATTATTTGACATTAGCATTTGTGTTAACAAATTATACCATATGGACTAGTTGATTCAGTCTTAAAACATGGGAAAAGAGCCACAAAATCTCCCAAAACAGGTCACCATTCATGTAAAGAAGCTGCCAGCACGTGCTAAAATGAACATGGCGCCTGTCAGCAAATATTGGATCATGGCTGTTGTTCTGTTTGAGTAGCTCTCAGTACTCTTTTGTAGCCTGTGTACTTTTCTTATCACTCAGCCCTGGTGAGTTTCAATCCCTTCTCCCACTGGACTGCAAGTCTTGCCTGATTCAGGCACCGGATGGTCATGCACTTACAACCAAACCAAACAGATGAACAAATATCTCTGAATGATAGGACAGGGTCATTGCCAGTTTCAGACAGCAAACCACATTTATGGGTTTTACATTTCTCCCCTGACATTTCAGCACGGCCAGGCGGGCTACTGGCTGATGGAATGTTATGAATTCCCCTCTCTCGACAATACTGTTTTATATAGGCCTCTCTATTAGGACGATCCCAGAGCAAGTTTTGTTTGAGGATGGTCACAGTATAGGCTGCATAGGCATATTATTGTGTAACCACTGCGGAGGCATTGCAACGATGATTTGTAAAATGTACAGTACGTAAGAGAGCGGATTATGTTCAGTGATGGGCAGCTCTCTCTGAATGGTGTGTGTCAGTTGTGTTTTCTTTTTCTACATGTCTTAAGCACTTTCTACATCAGATTTTTATTTCAAATGTTATTTCCACAAGACGATATCTAGTTAGTCGTTAAGTGACATGCTACTGCCGTAACAAAGATGGTGTGTACACAGAGGTCGAGAAAATCAATCCAGCAGTTCTGAAGTTATTATACTGTAATGTACTGGAGTTATAAAAGAAGGTTAACCACTATTTTCTTGCAGTGACTCTCTCTATCAGTAAAAGCATTAAAAAGATGTACTTTACCTGTAATGGTCTGTGATCTTATGATGCTTTGGCTCTGTATATTTCTGAAAGAAAATTGAAAATCATTTCAAAACGAGTTGTGCTTGATGTCTTTATTTAAACCTCTTTGTGGGTTTTTGCTTGTGTGTGTGTGTGTGTGTGTGGGGGGGGGGAGGGGGGGGGGTATCAAAATATATCAAAGTCTATATAAATCAAAGAAAGTCTATATAAATCAAAACACAAATGGATTATATCAAATCTATATTTAGCAAGTAAAACTTCACATCTCGTTTTAATGAAAGTGCATTTCAATGCTGAAAATAATGTCACATATTTATTTTGTTTGGATATAAAGCCTAATATATTTTCTATCTCCCCTAAATGGTTATTGCATTGTATTATTTGCATGTAGAAAAGCTTTTTCCTCTTTTCTCCTCATTTAGAGGGTGTACGTCTCATTCTGGTTTCTTATGTGCTTTCTCTATCTCTCTGCATCATCGTCAATATTAACCTTCCGATTTTGGCTATTCAATCGTGTAGCCTTGTTAGTAGTTGGACAGATGGATAAATAAACCTGGTGTAGTTTTTGTTTCATCATTAATTTATTTTGAGAAAATGAGTACTTGGGTTGGTAAGACCTCTGGGATGGAGATTTCATTTTTATGTTGTATGCAATGAATGATTATGAATGATCTGAAATTCCTGTATTCGGATTACAGTTACTGACTTAATATGACATTCAAAACATGAAGTACACCCACCTCTTCTGTGACATCTGAAATTGCATGAGCCTTTTAATAAACCCGTATGACATCACCAGTCTCTCGCAGTTTGGAGACAATGTAAATTGTGCCAAGCACTAAAGAAGTCATTTTTGGAAACCCCGGGAGACGTAATCTCAGGTAAAATGGTTTGTAGTACAAATGTAGACTACAATGTGAGTCCTTCAGAGATGTTTTCAATTTATTTTTTGTTATTTTGTTTGGAAAAAAAAAAACAATACCTAAACTCATAGGATCATTGTTTACACTGGATCAGACTACAGTACATTACAATCCAAATTGCACTCAAGATGCATTGGGACTGGATCACTAAAAACATTCAGAGATTGCCATGGCAATAAAATAAAATTCTGGAAATGAAAACATACAATGCACTCATCTGCAAATCCAAAATGCAGCAATTGGCACTGAAATGAAAGCTTTAGCATAAGTTCTGTCGGGATGACTCAATTTGTACGTCAAATATTATATTCTCATCTATCCAATCGTGTTCTAATACTCGTGGTATAAAAGATCGGTACTTAAACGTCTGAGTTTGCAGATGCTGACGCTTCCATTCACCTCCATCCTCCCCACCACCACCAGGATGACCCTCGGAGTGCAAGCTATGGACAGGGCCTACGACAAAGAACTTTATATCATAATATTGGTTTGCTGGGCTGTCAATAAATGTATAATTGTTACAGTATTTATTCTCCCGAGTCTTTCTGGTAGAACTAAAATTACACAGGATCTAAACATGGCTTTAAAAGTCATGAAGGCTTGAAATGTTGTTTAATTAAAAAAACAAAAATAAAGAGATGTTGTATAAAACAAATATTTTATTGAATTTTAATAGTACATATATGAATACATTTAAAATAATAATATAAACATTTTACATAATTTCTATTCAAAACAGTATTAATAACAAACAAACGAACAAACAAACAAATTAATAAATAAATAAAGTATTGTAGTAGTCCATATTCCAAAAATCAATGGTGTGAAATTAATATGGACTGTGACATTTACAACTAAAATGGTTCAAAATGAGATCTGAGCTCACGTTTAGGGCCAAGGACTACGCATCTTCAGTTCAGTTCAGTTTTAGTTGCTTAAATTAGTTTGAGTTAAGAGGACTCAAATGTGAAAACTTTTAATATCTAAATGAGGAAATGTAAGTTGTTTTGTATCTTTCTCCCACCCTTCTATTGAAAATGACTTTGCCTGATAATTGGATTTTAAATTTAATTTGACCATAATGCACACATTAACTGCAGAAGTCTGAGGCTGTAGACCTATGACACACCATTAGAAAAATATCTGTGGAGGCCCCTGAATATGAGGGCTTTCATATAAACTCCATATCAAAATATGAGATGTTGCTGCATTTTTTCACTTTTCATTTGCTAATTATAAGTTATCTCATGATTATCTTTTTGTGTTTCAGCCAAAGGGCTGAATGCACAGTATAAATGTGAATGGCTGTGCATTTTTTTTTTTTTTGATTAAATAATAGCTTACAAATGAGCTTTTTCTTAAATGAGCTTACAAAACCATGTGTATGTTGGGTAAAGGTAAATTGCAACATGCATTTGTGGGAAGCTTTGATGCTTTAATCTCAATGAGAACGAAATAAAACTCTGGATAAATAGCCGTTGTTGTGTTGTCAGTCTCCCGTCTTCCCTCTCCGCTCCACAGCTTACCTCGCTGTCACAGCGCTGTGTGGGCTGCAATAAGCGCATGACAATAGAGCATTCACAGAACAATCTTTAATCACAAATACTCAGGAAACTACAGGGCAAACGTATAGAAGATGTAACAAAATCACTACAAATAAACGTTAACGAGACAAACAAAGAACTGATTGAACTTAAGGCTTAAATACGCAGACTGAGTAATCAACGGAAAACAGAACAGGTGCGTCAATTAGGAACTATGGAAACTAATAAACACAGGAAAGTCAGGCAAACCAGAACAGGGAAGACAGAATCAAATCACAATGACACTAAACCGACATCGAACTGCACGTTACACGCACACTTTTGTAGCATTTTTTTCAAAACTGTGGTGAGAACTGACTGGTGCTGAAACAGCGGGTTTCATGACCCATTAAAGTGAAGCGCGTGTGTGTGTGTGGGTGTTACAGCGCACTAGTGCCATAACTGCAAAAGTATTGACTGTTTTCAAACAAATCTCCTGAACAGATAGTCAACCATTGGTTGAGCCGATGTTGCGTAATGTTTTAATAGCGCTATGGCGCCAAAGTGTTTATACTTTTTGACAAAATCGACCTATGAAAGATTCAGTTGTCTGTTCACATTAAACTGAAAGAGGGGTAAGAAAACATGTCACGCATCATCTGTAATAATGTCTCACTAAGAGCATGTTACTGAAGAAAACAGCCATAAAACCCTCCGATTCTTTATCATTTATTCAAACACAGCTGTTTCAGCAAAAGCTTGAGGATGCTAAACATCTGTCTTGGTAATATATGAATTTTAGATTAGGGCTCCTCCCAGAAAAACTGCACACAAAAGAGGTAATTTAGTGCCTCCATTTTCAACTGCTTACAAAAGAATCAGCAGTTTTTTCCCCATTTAGAAATGCAACTCGTTTTCCATCTTAACAACACGGTGTGAAACCGAACACGATTTCTAAATCACGTTTTCCTACAATGGGTCTTGGTTTTAAAGGGAGTACTGAAAATCGAATGTCTTAGGCACTAGCGTCCTCAGGACTGAGGATTAAATGTTGGGCACAGATAAATCCCTCCCTCTTGATTGCTGGCAGTCGGCCGTCAGAATCCAACAGAGCATCTTAAATGGATTATTGATCTGATGACCTTTCTTTAGTTTAAGGTTTTCTCTTGTTTGCTTCGGTGATGTTGACTAAACTCACACTATAGACAGTGTGATTGATCAAACATTAGCTTCCAATATTAGACTGTTAATAACCTGCTCGTGTTTGTTTAATTTAGACAGCTGACGCAGGAAAGGAGGGATGCAAACTCTCATGAACCTTAAATTCCTACTGCATTAATCCTCAACTGGCCCTGAAACTCAGAACTTATGAAACATTACGATCGTAGGTGTTTTGTTGAGTTTTGGAGGGGACCGTTTTAAACTGATCCCATTCTGTTGGTGATTTACTTCCAAATTGATTCACGAGACATTTTCAAGAACATAATAAAACATTGTCCTTGACATCTGAAATTAGAAAACTAAATAAAGTCAAATATTTGTTCTATTTTATATTTTTTTTGTTGTTGACATTTTTAGACCAGAAAAAAAAATCATGTGTGAATTGACTAGCACTGATTCTTACTGAGACAAATTTAATTATTTGGTTTAATTAAATGGTTGAAAATGGTCAACATTTTCGATTATTTGCAAAAAACAAAAAAGCAAAAACAAAGTTAACACAAAATTAATTATTATTAGTATTACTTTATATGTATTAAGCAGTGTTGGGCAGTTGTAGGATTGGTGCATTGTAGGATTGGTGGTAGGGTTTCTTGCCACCCGTCCCTTAAAATACGGAATTGTCCCGTATTTACAAGTAAAATGATGCGTCCCGTATCAAATCAATAAGGGAAGCGATTTGTCCCGTATTTTACATAAGGCCCACACATAGCCTAGTTGGATAAAAACATAAGGATTTACTATACAAATACCAAATAGCCTATAAATAAATCAATTTCACAATAATGTTACATTATGATTAGAATCAAATTAATTTTGTCCATTTTCTAAGCTTAGAAAATGCACATTTATACGGGCTGAATTTTATTGGCCTAAAATATTGTTTAGTAATTCTGTGAATTACACTGCGCAAACCAAAGTAATACTACCCACCGGATGAAGAAGGGTTGGCTCTCAGTCTCCACAGAACAAAATATTTATTTTATTTTATTTTTAGTGTTCGCATTTATGAAGAAGAAACAATGTTACGGACGTGACAGTTCTCCGTACGTCAGGGCTCTGAAAGCGGCACTAAAATATGCTTTAAAACTTTCACAGAGACATCAAACAGAAAGCACAAAACCTTTCTTTAAAGTGTATTTCGTTTTGTATTAATTGTATCTTAATTTTAATCAATGTTTCATCAACCAATTGCCTGGATTTAATAAATAAGAAGTAAATATAGCAGACGATAGATAATCACGAAACGGAGGCGCCAGCGCGTGAACTGGAGCTCGTCTCTTAAATAAACTGAAACTCGGCGTATAAGGTAACCTACTTGCCTCACAGACATGTCTACTTTTAAACAGAACAATTCAAAACGAAAGAAAACAGACTACAGACTGCTCTCTGCTTATGTAATCCGTATCAAATGTGCATTTCTCTCTGGCGCGTTCACTACTGCGAAGATCGCGAGACAGCATAGCGAGTCACCACAGAAATCCTTGTGATATATTCAGTTTGTGCTGGTCTGACTTAAATAAAATAGTGTTTAAAAATTACTTTCTGTTTAAGTCAGTTTTGTGTTTTTGTAGACCAGGGGTCTCCAACCTTTTTTCATTTGAGAGCTATACTTTTTAATAAAAGATAGTGGCCGAGAGCTACTCATGTAATACAATACTTTAATATCTTAAATAATGTCTCATAACCCTCATATTAACAACTATCTAAACTGTTTTAGACCTAAAAGAGTTTTTTGTAGGCCCATATATGTCGCCCTTAAATGTCAGAGAAAAGAATAGAATCAGAGATACATTTTTTTAAAGAAAATTGTACTTTGCATATTATACTGTAAAAACAAAACATAATTATAGTTGATTTTATAGTGCATCTTAACTAGAGATGAAATGGCATGGAAATTTCATTTCATGATTATAGTGACTAAAATGATCAAGGTTATCACAGAATCCTGTTCAAAAAGTACTAACACTACACAATAAAATCAATTCACCAAGTTTTATGTCGAAAATCAGCAAATAACAAATATAATTAGCATTAATATGCACTTTTTGTTTACATAAACATTAAAAGAACAACATTAAAAATGATGGCCAGATTTTAAAAGAGTACTGGACATTGGGCTGGATTTATAAAAAGAAACCTTGCATATTTCAGCCTTTTAATCATTTTTATAAAAAGAATGAGTCAAAAAAGATAAATTACTGACGTTTACAATGCACATTAACTTATCTTTTATTATTAATAGTAAAATTCGGTCCGATTTTCCCGTGGCGTCTGTCGTTGCTATGCAAACATGCACTGCGCTCTCCACAATGACAAAGAAGTTTTAGTAGCTAATGCATTTTTTCATCTCACTGCGCCTGGAAAAAAGGAGCACGTCGCTTCAATTATGAGCTTCCTACATTTGAAATAACGAACTTGAGCGCGCAAAAGACGCGATATGTGAACGGCCCCTTGGCGAGCTTCCTCCAATCAGGCCACGAGCTACTGGTAGCTCGCGAGCGACGTGTTGGAGACCCCTGGTGTAGACCATAACGCATAAAAGAACATTAATGGGAACATTAAAGAATGTTTTTTTTAAAGTAACTTAAAAGTTAGTTTTAACAGTAATGCATTACTTTTTGGTGTAAGTAATCTACAAAGTAATTGAGTTACTTTTTGAATGAAGTAACTAGTAACTGTGACTAGTTACTATATCTTAGTAACTAGCACAACACTGGTATTAAGGCCAAATAAGATTAAGAACGAAAGAACAATATTTGTTTAACTGATTTTTACCTATTTCAATATTTAAAATATATATATACATTGGTTAGAATAAGTGATAAAAAAATGTTATATATATATATATTTTTGTTTTTTGTATCACTTATTTTAACCAACGTATGCAGTAGCCACTTTGTATTTCTATTGTTGATAACTTTTCTATGTATCTATTTTCTAAAAAAAAATGTTTATTTGTATTTTTTTTATATTTGTGATGAAGTTGACTGAGAGAATATTACTACAGTTCCCCAAAAACCTATTAAATCAATAAATAACTAAACCTATAAAATTCATATTAGCCTTTATGATGTTGATGAACTGAAAAAAAAAGTGTAATATGAATATGGCTTTTATATTGCTTGATTTTTTAATATTTGCATTTAATCATTTGGCAGGCAATTTTACCAACCAATTTAAAATGAGGAAACATTACAAGGAATTAATCAAGAGTCAACCAAATTAACAACATCGCAATGCTGATGTAAAAGTGAAAGAGTGAGAGTCGTACAAATCAACCAAAAACAGGAGAGAGAAAGTGTGCTGAGAAACAACCACATCTGTGAAACCCTGTTAAAATCAGCTCTTTTAAAAGATTTACTCTCTGCGGTCTCATGGAAGCAGAAATATTGCCCGGGTAATGAACTGCAACTATTGACGTAACAAACAGCTCTTATACTTGTAATTGAATGTATTGACATTTCCTAAATGTCGGTGGCGAGCGGGTTGGGGAGGACGTTTGCAATTTCCATGAGGAAGAGTTCCAGATTGCAAAGGAAAGTGTGCTGCATACAATTATCATTTGCTAATTAAGGTTGCGTTTGCAATTCAACTAAGAAAGCTTCTTTCAAAATGTTGGCTTCTCTAAATTGCCTTTTTACTTGAAGAGTGAAATGAAATGAAATTTCAGAGGAAGGGAAGATCCTTTGAATGCTGTGAATTGAAGGAGTCCAGAAGTGATGCGGTTCAGGGACGCTTTAGCTCAATGATTACGACAAAGAGAATGGTGATGTATGGATCAGCAGGATAGAATTGTCACATCAGAGGTGATCAAAACAGCCCTTTAGATTCTCTCAACTTCAACACTGAAGTGTGATTCAATAAGTTCTGTGTGAAATAAATAACAACATAGTCTAGGATCTGAGCTAAAAGTTCTTCTGAAGTCTTCTGAACACATCAAATCTGAGACAAAGGCTAAATTACTCTTAGATTACCCCTCCTTCTAGCACCTTTGTGATGTGGAAGAAATCTTTCCTCCCATAATTTCTCATAATCACCTTCTCTGAACACCACTATGATTGAAAGTCTCTTGTCTGAGATGCTGCAAGAAAACAAATAAAAAGTTATTGTAGCGTATATGTGTTTATCACAGCGTGACATTCACACAACAGCCCCATGACGCCTTGATTGAAGTTTATATTGGTTGCTGTTAGAGTTTTTGTGTGAGTGTATGAGTAAATAAGTAAGAATTGTACAGATGCAGAGAAAACAGTGCCATGCTTTCTGCTTAGTCCAATGTAAACTCATTTTGCAGTTTCATTTGATGTTTGCACGGTTTCACAGTTACACAACTTACACTAAGTTGGGACTATAATCGATCTACAAAAATAGCTCACTCGTAGATTTGTTCTTCATTTCTATTCAGACATGACCAAAACTGTGAGAATGCAATGAGCTCAAAGGAGGTGAAAACACTGCCTGTTTGTATCCGTGTTACTTCAATATTTATTTATTTATTTATTGGAGTAAGAAAAACAAAACAAAGATTGATTCCCTTTCAAGGGAACTCGAGCTGCGTTTGAGACGCGGTGGGAACGCTCTGCGTGATTACGTCGTGAAGCACGTGTAAAATCAGTCCAATGGAAGCCCGCTACGACATAGGTGACGTCATAGACCAGGAAACTATAAAGCAACCCTGAAATCAGACCGCGATAGCTTCTGCACCTTCAGCAAGCGCTCTCTGTATATCTGTCCTTGTCTATTTATTGTTGTCTGTCAAGCCCCTTATATATATATATATCACTATGGCGAGCAAGCAAAGTTATAAACCTTGTGTTGTGCCCTGCCCACGTTATATCACGGGTGGGGACACACATCCTATGTGTATTGCTTGTAATCGAGCGGAGCATGCCCAGTCAGTCCTCGAGGGGGCTGACTGTGAGCATTGCTTGAGTTTGTCTATGAAAACTCTCCGCTCTCGCCGGGCGTTCTTTGAGGAGGACGGTTCGGTTCGCGCTCCCCGAGGTGCGGGTCCCGCTGCTGCCGAGGCACAGCGTCGAATTTCCTCTTGGGGTTCGCAGATGGATCTAGTAGAGGGGTTTGAGACGGGCCCCGCCCTTTCTCAGCCCTTACCTACTGGATTCGGTGTCTTTGCCCAGGAAGGAGCCCGCTCTGCGGCTTCTCCTTCCCAGGCTGAGGCACCAATATTACAGCTATCCAGTTCTGAGGATCTGGATGTCGGTAGTATGGGGGATATTGAGTGTTCGCCAGCTCATACCCCTGCTGATGAGGAGCTTATGGAGGTTTTATCTCGTGCTGTTACTAAATTAAATATTGAGTGGCCAGCCGATGATTTCGATGTTGAATCTAGAAAGAGTCTTTTAGATGAACGTTATTTACCATCTAGATCACGACCTCCTCGTCGGGAACTCCCGTTTTTTCCCGATCTCCACGCCGAGGTTTCGAGATCGTGGATTAAATCATGGATTGATCATTATGGTTATTTGACTATGCCTCGTGCTGAAGACACACTAGCGAGCTATCTCTCCCCTGAGTCTTCTTCTTCTCTGAAAGCCCCGACGTTACCCACCAAACCATTAAAAAATACATCTTTGTTGGTGGGTAAAGCGAATTCGGCAGCAGGTCAGGCCGCAGCATGTTTGCACACTATGTCGATTCGCCAAGCGTACCAGGCTGACCTGCTGAAGGACATAGACGATAGTGAGGAAGTTAGTGCTGACGCAATTCGAGAATTGCGTCGCACGACAGATTTATCTCTCCGAGCCACCAAGGAGCCACCTTATCTCTCCGAGCCACCTTACAGCCTTGGTGGCCACGGAACGCCATTTATGGTTAAATTTATCAGAAATAAAAGATAAAGATAGATCTGTTCTTCTGGACGCACCGCTGTCACCTATAAGTCTGTTCGGCGACGCTATAAATTGTGTCGTCGATAGGTTTCAAGAAAATAAGAAACAAGCGGCTGCGTTTCAGAGGTTTCTCCCTCGCCGGTCTATTGTCCCCGAGGCTGCTCGTAGTATAAAGTCTGAGCAGCCTCGTCCGTCTACGAGCTCTGCTCACAGAGTTCAACAAAAACAGAGCGTCGCCGCTCGGGCACCTCCTCAATCTACGGTTCCTGAGTGGCGCTCGCAGCCCAGACCTGTTAGGGGTAGACAAGATCTGAGGACTGTTATCTCTAGGAGAGCTTGGGCTAAGAAGAAGTCCTGACGCCAAGGCTATCAGGCTTCTCAGGGTGGTCCCCTCCAGGGAGGAACGGTTCCGAGGAACCGTCCCTCCTTGGCACCCTCCGGGGGGCGACTCTCCGAGGAGAGCCGCAGCGCTGCCACTTCGGTTGTTCCCTGCCGGTTCGCCGCTTCAGGGCACCGAGGTGTCAGCGTCCCCGTGCAATCCTCTGAGGAGGGTTGTAGAACGGTCAGTTCGGTTGTTCCCTGCCGGTTCGCCGCTTCAGGGCGGCGAAATGACTGTTCAATCAAATCCAGAGGCCAGTCTCGAGAGACTGGTTCCCTTATCGGAATTTCTGGCAGCGTGGAAACTTCTGCCAAATATTTCTCTATGGGTCCTGCACATAATAGAAAAGGGTTACAGAATTCAGTTCGGTTCTCGTCCGCCCAGATTTCAAGGAGTCCTCCCCACGGTGGTGGACTCACAGCAGGCTCTGGTAATGGAGCAAGAAGTACTGACACTTCTTCGAAAGGGAGCTATAGAAAGGGTTTCTCCTCCCAGCAGAGAGTCAGGGTTTTACAGCCGTTACTTCATTGTTCCAAAGAAGGATGGAAGGCTGCGTCCTATTCTAGACCTGCGCCAGTTAAACAGCGGGGTTCAGAAACTCAAGTTCAGAATGCTTACACTCAAACAGATTGTATCACAGGTTCAGTCCGAGGACTGGTTTGTCACAATAGACTTGAAGGACGCGTACCTCCATGTATCTATCCATCCTCATCACAGGAGGTTCCTGAGGTTCGCTTTCGGGGGCGAAGCATACCAATATCGGGTTCTTCCATTTGGCCTAGGTTTATCTCCCCGCACTTTTACAAAATGCGTGGATGCAGCTCTGGCTCCGTTGAGACTCCAGGGCATCCGCGTATTAAATTACATCGACGATTGGTTGATTTTAGCTCAGTCAGAGCAGGTGGCAGTTCAGCATCGAGATGCTGTTCTGTCCCACATAAAGAGTTTGGGGTTGCGGCTAAACACCAAAAAGAGTGTGCTCCTCCCTGCTCAGAGGACCACTTTTCTAGGTGTAATTTGGGATTCGACCACAATGCAGGCACGCCTGTCTCCTGCTCGTATTTCTGCGATTCTCACAGCCGCAAAGAATGTGAAACTAGGCCAGTCACTCACTGTGAAACAGTTTCAGAGACTGTTGGGTCTCATGGCAGCTGCGTCCAACGTTATTACTTTTGGCCTTCTGTACATGAGACCCCTGCAGTGGTGGCTCAGGACCAAGGGGTTTTCTCCGAGGGGAAATCCGTTCCGCAAGATCAAGGTCACGCGGCTATACCTTCGTGCCTTGGCCTTGTGGAAGAAACCTTGGTTCCTCGCCCAGGGCCCAGTGTTGGGGGCTCCTTGTCGACGCGTCACGCTTTCGACGGATGCTTCCCTCACGGGATGGGGGGGCGGTCATGAGTGGCCGCTCGGCGCAAGGTCTGTGGCAGGACCATCAATGTTCCTGGAACATAAATCGTTTAGAGTTGATGGCGGTATTTCGAGCACTCAAATATTTCCTGCAAGACCTGAGAGGCCATCACGTGTTGGTCCGCACAGACAACACTTCGGTGGTCTCCTATATCAACCATCAGGGGGGTCTGAGGTCACGTCACCTTTGCAAATTGGCCCATCAGATCCTCCTATGGGCCCAGGGGAAGTTACTGTCGCTCAAGGCGGTATATATTCCGGGGCGTCAGAATGTGGGAGCAGATATTCTGTCGAGACAGGGGCTGAGGCCCGGGGAGTGTAGACTTCACCCAGAAGTGGTGGAGTTCCTGTGGGAAAAGTTCCGTCGTGCTCAGGTAGACCTTTTCGCATCATCAGATTCAACCCATTGTCCCATGTGGTTCTCTCTAACGCACCCAGCTCCTCTCGGTCTGGATGCTATGGTGCAGGTGTGGCCGAGGCTGCACCTGTACGCCTTTCCCCCGATATCTTTGCTTCCGGGGGTTCTGGAGAGGGTTCGCCGAGAAGGGGCTCATCTGCTACTAGTAGCCCCTTATTGGCCGACCCGAGTTTGGTTCTCGGACTTGGTGTCTCTTCTGGACGGCTCCCCCTTGGAGATCCCAATCAGGGTGGACCTCCTGTCTCAGGCCGGGGGCACGATATTTCACCCTCGGCCGGAGTTGTGGAAACTGTGGGCCTGGCCTCTGAGGGGGCCAGGCTCAGGGAGACCGGTCTTTCGACCGATGTTGTAGAAACCATTCTTCAATCCAGAGCTCCTTCCACGATAAGGCTGTATGCGCTAAAATGGAAACTTTTCACCACGTGGTGTGTTGAACGTCAGTTAGATCCTGTTAACTGCCCTGTTGGTTCAGTTCTTGATTTTCTGCAAGACTGTTTCTCGGCCAGGTTATCTTAAGGCCATAGAGGCCGCCATACTCCGAGTAGAATGGGTAGAACGATTGCATAATACTTGTATTGCCTAGTATATTTTGTGGCGTTTAGAGCAGGGTAATTATAGATAACTAAAGCTAAAACTGAAATGAAATAAATATTACATTTGAATTATATATATATAGTATAGTAGGTAACAATTTACAATAAGGTTCACATTCATTAATGTATTAACTAACATGTACTAACAATGGGCAATACATTTGTTACAGTATTTATTACTCGTTGCTAATGTTAGTTAATACAAATACAGCTGTTCATTATTTGTTCAAGTTCACAGTGCATTAACTAATTCTGAAAAATACAACCTTTGAATAATGTATTAGTAAATGTTGAAATTAATATTGACTAACATTAATAAATGCTGTATACGTATTGTACATTCTAAAATCATGTTGACTAAGGTAGTTAACTAATGTTAACTAATGAATCCTTATTGTGAAGTGTTACCGTATTGTATTGTATTGTATTGTATAGTATAGTATAGTATAGTATAGTATATAGTATATTATAGTAAAGTATAGTATAGTATAGAGAGGTCAGCATCAGTCCAAACAAGGCAGATTATGATACCGCACTCCTTATGTCCATCTCCTCGCACAGAGGCCAGTGCAGTGATATTTCCGATCATTAAAATCATCATAACCAAAAAATAATATGAGGTCAGGCATGAAGCCAAAGGTGTACGATTGAGTGCTCTTTATAGATACTCTCAAGGGTTTCTGCACACACACACAGTATAGGCCGCGTTTTCACCCCTCAGAGGTGGCAGATGAGGTCTGCCTGCCCACATGACTACTCTACAGCTGTCTTACCCTGGCACTTCCACACCCGACGGGCACAGCCTAGCGAGAGGAGACGTGCAGGGTTACAGAGGGTCACAGATGCACGGAGCACAGCCGGGGTTTCACAGACAGACGGGGGATTTCACTGAAGATGGAGGAAGGGAAGACCGCTGTGAGGCCACGGGGTGAGTCTGGAATTCAGAAGGGGCAGATGAACAGTTTAATAATGTCTTAATTGCATACCGGCTCGATGGTATCGACTTATCGACACTGAGGCTGGAGAGGTGTGGCTGAGTCAGTGGACAGGACAGCATGAGTCCAGAATGCACGAGTCAAAGCTGACAAACAGAATAACCTTTAACGGCGAACCTGCTCAACATCAGCATGTGTAGATGCTCAAACAAAGATATCAACACCACAGCATCAAACGCTAATGCTGTGGGACATGAACAGCTGCTCCCAGAGGGACTGGGATGTTTTCTACAGCAGCTGAGCACAGGGATTTCATTCCTTTAGTTGGTTTTGTGTACTTAGTGGAAAGTTAGTGCTTAAAGGTTGTATCAGTGATTTCAGGCCCAAAAATAAATGTCTAATCTTTCCTAACGATCCGCTAGCTGCCCGCCCCATAAGCATGCCGTCCAAAAACCGCGTCTCTGTAGGTAGCCTAGGCTCTGAGATCTGCACACAAAAACAAATGTGTACAACCACAACTCAAAACCAAAATAAAATGTTCCAACCAATCACTGACAGGGGCGGGTGTTGTGAGGTTTTGCGCTCGTGCACGGCTGGACGGGAAATCGGAGCAACACCCGCCCCTGTCAGTGATTGGTTGGAACACTGTTTATACTGGTTTTGAGTGGTGGTTGTACCCATTTGTTTTTGTGTGCAAATCTCAGAGCCTACGCTGCCTACGGAGACGCGGTTTTTGGACGGCATGCTTATGGGGCGGGCAGCTAGCGGATCGTTAGGAAAGATTAGACATTTATTTTTGGGCCAGAAATCACTGATACAACCTTTAAAGTGGTACTCACATTGATGATGCAAACAAACAAACCACAATTGGGACTCAGAAATATAATGTTAGAGGTTGAACTATGTTTCTAGGCCAAAGTTGTGGATACAAAGTTGATAATTATTTCCAAATTGTGGTGATAACGGACAAACAATCAATGTTAGTGTAAGGGTTCTGTCAATTCTGTCTAGTATATTTCTTGGTTTTCTGACAGAGCCCTGACACTCCTGTTTTGTCTTGTATGTGTGCCATGTTTCATGTGTTTCATGTCATGTTTTGTCTTGTGCTGTGTTGCATGCAGCTTGTGTTTATCACTCACTGTAAAATCTAACATTGTTCTTACTAAATTTTGTTCAGTTAACTTGACTTAATCTCCAATAATGTGTTGAACTTGCTTAAAACAATTTAGTTATCTGTACTGTTTGCATGCTATGCCTTCATTACTCAGAAAACCCTAGTAATCAATACTTGACTGGTTTGAGTACCATTTTGCCAGAGCTAAAAACAAACAAAACAAAAAAAACAGGCGGGGCAAATGGTTTTTGATGCGGGGCAATTCTTAATAGACTGTTCACTCATTACTTACACTTCTGCAGTCATCGTTCTTCTTAGTTGCATACACTCATTTTCCAGTCATCTTGAATGTTATTGTCAATACAACTAAACATTTTGGGAGAATGTCACATAAGTTGACTTCATAAATTCATGTTGGTTTCCTAAAATTTCTCACCATTATTGTGATTATTTGATTTCAAAGGAAGTGAAGTAAGAAATATTATATATATATATATATATATATATATATATATATATATACTTAAATTATGTCCATGTTCTTAATGAATGTATCAATGATGTATAACATAGCTATATTTCATGTTCATGTTTCATTTCATTTCATGTTGATATAATCCCTCTATATTTGTGACTATATCTTGCAATTTTGCTTGAGTCACACACAGACTTCAACATTCAGCATGCAAACCACAACAATGGAACAACATTTGTTTTTAATAAATTTAATTAATTAGACCATTACAATTTTATTTACTGTCTCTTGTCAGTATAACCCCAATAATGATAACAAATAAAATTTGAATGGTAAAATAAACCCAAAAATGGCAAAACAAAGCAATTAATTTATTCATGCCGCAATGCACTCTGGGAGTACACATCCTCAGATCACAGATATAATTAAGTTGACAAAACTTAAATAGATTAAGTAAGAAGAACTTGATATAATTAAGTTATGCTTACTTAATTAAATTAAGGCAACAAGTTTGCACAATTGAATTAAGTAAACTGAACAAATTTGTTTTTACGGTGCTGGCTGCGTACTTTTGTGTTGTCATGTTTTGTGTGAACACATGGCTTATGAGTGTTCTCATTGGCTGTGTTGTTCATGTCTCGGTTTGTGTTAGCACATGGCTTGTGATTTGTTTTACTGCCATGTGCTTGTGTTCAAGTCATGGTTGGTGTGAGCACATGGCATGTCATGTATGTTTCCTTGTGCCATATGCTCTCCTGTCGATCGTCTCCTCCCTCCCATCTTGTTACCTGATTATTGATTAATTTGCCCCACCTGTCCTCCCTCTTTATCTCCTTTGTTTGCTCTCCCTATTTATTCTCCTTGTGTTTGCAGTCCTTTGCTGTTTCGTCGTCTGCACGCACACTGTATGTGTGCTTCTGTCAAGTCAAGTCAAGTCAAGTCAAGTCGTTCATATTTTCCCCCTCGGGGTAGTTTTTGTTGTATGTTTTGTTTTATTTTATTATCATTAAAAGCCCATCAACTCTGCAGCTGAATCCTTGTTCCTTTCACCACCCCACACCTGACAGTTACAATACCATAATTTTGTGTCTAATATGTTATCTAATATAATATTAATAATTCATATTATTAGTATTGTTATTTTACAGTCATTTTGACATAAAAGGCTACCTACAAATAAGCATGGCAAACTGTTTCTTAAGAAAAAAATCACATTTTAAAATGTGATTTTAAGTAAATCAAAATGGTTTATCAAAAAAACAAAACAAAACAAAAATCAGAATTGCGTTTGTTTTTCCCCAATTCATGTAGCCCTAAAGTTGTACTTTTAATTTCACTAAAAAGCTTCCCAATGTGACAATTTACCCCATAGCAGAGTTGTAGTATTCAAGACCAGGCCCGGTCTCAAGTCTGACTCATGATTTTATACTTTCATGGCCTTGGTCTTGTCATGAACTCAGCAATGATAAAACCCAATTATTTAGTATATATATATATATATATATATATATATATATATATATATATATATATATATATTATAAATCCTCAGTACTCATCTTGCTGGATAAATCTGCTGCTTTTGACACAGTTAACCACCAGATCCTCCTGTCAACCCTCAACATGAAAGGCATCTCAGGAACAGCATTCCAATGGTTCAAGTCTTACCTCTCAGATAGGTCCTTCAGGGGTGTTATGGAGAGGTGAGGTGTCTACGTCGCAATGTCTAACTACTGGGGTGCCTCAAGGCTCGGTGCTTGGGCCACTTCTCTTCTCCATCCACACGTCATCACTAGAATCTGTCAATCAGAAACATGATTTTCACTGCTAAGCTGATGACACACAACTCTACCTCTCATTCCAACCAGATGATCCAACGGTAGATACTTGCATCTTGGCTTGCCTGAGAGACATTTCTTGCTGGATAAAGGACCATCACCTCAAACTCAGGCTTAAATAGACAGAGCTGATTGTGGTCTCGAACAACCCAGCACTTCATCACAACTTCTCCATTCAGCTAGGTTCGTCAATCATAACTCAATTCAGGACAGCCAGGAATCTAGGAGTTGTGATTGACTATCAGTTAAACTTCACAGACCACATTGCTAGAACAGTCCGGTCCTACAGATATGCATTAACCCTTCAAAGTCTAAGGGGTTTTAAGTCCGCCTAGCACTATGTTGATATTTTGGCTTCTGGAATGGTCAATTTTCATAGCAGAGTGAAGAGAGTCATATTTCTGGATTCTATAGACTCTCAGCTACAATGTGGATGGATTGACAAAACACTTCTTGAGACACTTGTATGTGTTCTGATGTGATATATCAAATGACAATGTCATTTTTTGTTTTTGGTCTGTGATTGGTTCACACACAGGTCTGTGATTGGTTCATACACACCAACAGCAGTTTATATCATTAGATAGGATAAAGTACCATTTCTCTGTTTTGCAGTAAAATGCTATAGATTTGCTCTAAAATTAGGAAGGCTTATCATTCGTGGAAGTCAACACAGTCTATGCAGACGAATGTCCGCTTTTTCATTAAAAAAAAGTAAGTTAATACCTTGATCCATTCCGAAGTTATTAATAGATATGTCAGGGGTGTTCACTTTGACGCTCTAGAGTGTCAGTCGACTTTGAATGGTTAACATTAGGAGGAACCGACCATTCTATCGGAGTATGCTACACAACTACTTGTCCAAGCGTTTGTTCAATCCAGACTGGACAACTGTAATGCTCTCTTTACAGGCCTTCCAGCATCAACTGTCAAACCTCTGCAACTGATCCAGATGCTGCAGCAAGAGTGGTCTTTAATGAGCTGAAAAGAGCGTACGTACGTCACACCTCACCTCAAAAAATTGAACTGGTTGCCAATCAAATTCATCAAATTCAAGGCACTGATGTTTGCCTACATAACAACCACTGGCTCTGCACCCCTATATCTTAACTCATTACTTCAAACCTATGTGCCATACAGAAACTTGAGTTCTTCAAGTGAATGACGCCTTGTGGTGCCATCTCAAAGAGGCACAAAATCACTTTCAAGGACCTTTACCTTGACTGTTCCAAACTGGTGGAATGACCTGCCTAACTCAACCTGAGCTGCTGAGTCTGTAGCCATCTTCAAGAATCTATTATAGATGCATCTATTTTGCCAACATTTGACTCAATAACACTAACACTTATTTTTTCTATATTCAATTCAATTCAAATTTATTTGTATAGCGCTTTTCACAATACACATTGTCTCAAAGCAGCTTTACAGAAAGTGCATTTCGGAAATTTACATAGAAAAATACAGTCAGTTAATCATGTATTAATTTATGGCATAACATATCGCCGGCTTTGAGTCGTCTCTTCACAGGCGTCGAGTCGTCTCTTCACAGGCGTTGGAGCATCTGAAGTCTCCGTGAGAGGCTGGATACAAACTGGAGCTGACGAACGCTATTTACCTCGGGACTAGCTTCCCGAGATAACAGCAGAAAGGCAGATGGGAAATAATTAGCATAGCTGATGTTCATAATGTTAATGCATTCGAACTGATTCAGCAGTAGTATTAAAGGTTAAGCATTAAGTGAATGCTTGGTTAAAGAGATGCGTCTTTAATCTAGTTTTAAACTGGGACAGCGAGTCTGAGTCTCGAACAATATCAGGAAGGCTATTCCAGAGTTTACGAGCTAAATGTGAGAACGCCCTCCCTCCTTCAGTGGACTTCGATATCCTAGGAATGACCAGAAGCCTCGAATTTAGTGATCTTAAAGAGCGCGATGGATTGTAGGGCGATAGAAGGTCTGTTAAATACACAGGATCTAAACCATTTAGGGCTTTATAGGTCAGTAGGAATACTTTGTAATTGATACGTAACTTAACAGGTAACCAGTGTAGAGATGATAAAATAGGTGTTATATGATCATATTTTCTTGATCTAGTAAGAACTCTAGCGGCTGCATTTTGCACTAACTGTAGCTTGTTTATTGAGGATGCAGGACAATCAGCTAATAAAGCATTACAGTAATCTAGTCTCGAGGTATATCTATTATATAAAAAAAAACTTCCTACGTGTGCTGAGACTGTATACAGCATTTGCATATTGTTGCCCTATTGTTGATTTGACTGCTTCTATTGCTCTTAATTTGAAAGTGGCTTTGGAAAAAAGCGCCTGCTAAATGATTAAATGTAAATGTAAATATAAATATATTCAAGTTAAAGCAGCAGTAGGGAGTTTTGAGAAAATGTTGACTTTGCCTGAAAATTTGAACAAGCACAACTTACAGGTCCAACCCCCTTGCTCTCTGCTGCACTACAGCCCTCCCTCCACAGCTCCTCCCCCACAGCGGAGCCTGCCGTGAACGCGCAGGCTAGTAAGCAGGACCACCGATGACGACGGATTATAAACAGTTATGGAACATTCACTAATAGGGGCGAAACATCAACAATATGCTTTACATTGACTATGGCCTGCCCATACTTTGACTACAAACTTGGTCCTCAAATCATTATGTATTTTGCAATACATGTAGCAGCTAACTTTTGTAACGTTGCACTCTTTCTATAAGTTATAAATAGCTAGTACGATAACGTTAAAGGATTAGTTCACTTTTAAAAAAACTTTTGCTGATAATTTACTCACCCCCATGTCATCCAAGATGTCCATGTCTTTCTTTCTTCAATCGAAAAGAATTAAGGTTTTTGATAAAAACATTCCAGGCTTTTTCTCCATATAATGGACTTCAATAGGACACAAACGTTTCAAGGACCAAATGACAGTTTCAGTGCAGCTTCAAAGGGCTTTAAACGATACCAGACGATGAATAAGGGTCTTATCTAGCGAAACGATCGGCCATTTCAAAAATAAATAAAAAATTTCAGTTTTATAAGCACAAATACTCGCCTTCCTCTGTTCTGTGATGCACGTTCGTGATCCTGTTCGAACTCGTTCATCAAAATGAACAAATCTTTTTTCGAGTCATTTCGTTCGTTGAATGAATGAAATGACTCGAAAAAAGATTCGTTCATTTGGATGAACGAGTTTGAACAGAAGAGTCACGAACGACGGTACGCGCTCGCGCTGTGCAAGAGAGGGGTGATCAGCGCGTACACGAGCGTGATTGACACTGCTAAGACATTCCTCCTGGCTCTGATTGGTTGTTTCTGACCGGGAGCGGTGTATTTCTGCAAATGGCTATAGGACCACAGGCCAGAGGAGCTTGATTTTGTCACAGATTATCTGTCTGATATTCTACTGTCAGGACATAATGACAGTTTTAACAAATATTTGTTTACAAAAGCTACCTACTGGAGCTTTAAAGCTGAGACTTAAGAAGGTCTAGTCAAGAGCCTAGACTCAAATTAACTGGTTTCAACAATAACACTCATCCTAATAGTGTGACAACATATGGTCCAAAATTAGAATTATTATCATTGATAGGTCATGAATAGTTTAAATGAAGTGTGAAAATAAGTCAACACATTTAATCTGAATTCAAACGGATTGTCAAAAACTCTTTGTTCAGTTCATCAGCAGGCCTGAAGCTGGTGCACTGTTGAGAATTGTCATTACTTAACAGTGTATGCTTCTCACCTCTGTGGCTCTTGAGATATCAGCGTCTCTCTCTTTGCAGTGTTTTAGTCCTGCTGCTTTCAAGGTTCAGTGATTGTAGGGTCCCTAAATGTGACTGATGTGTGGAAGAGCCTTTCACAGCAGTGTTAAAACTCTTGCTTGACAGTGACACACAGAGACAGACACTCTTAATACCGCATCACACAAACATATAAAAAAATGATTCTAGACGTTGTTCTTGGCCTTGAGGTAAAAGCTTAGTATGAGTCATCATTGCCCTCCTGTGGCCAGTACTGTTATGATATAAACTAATTTATGGAGACTTCAGATACTTAGAGGTGATATAAGCCATTTTTTATTGTTTAGATTGTCAGTCAATTATGGAAGATTGTTTCCGCCACAGAATAAAAAAATAAAAAGGGTAATTGCGACTTTTTATCTCACAATTCTTACTTGTTCTTCTCGCAACTGCAAGCATTTCTTTTCTCAGAATTGCATGATATAAACTCGCAATTGTGAGACATAAAGTCAGAATTTTGAGATATTAAGTTGGAATTGCGGGTTATAAAGTCAGAATTGTGAGATATAAAGTGGCAATTGCGAGTTATGAAGTTAGAATTGTGTGAGATAAAGTGGCAATTGTGAGTTATAAAGTCAGAATTGTGAGATAAAAAGTCACAATTACCTTTTAAATAGTTTTTATTCCATGGGAAACAAGCTTCCATAGTCAATAGCTTAAAGGCACAGTTCACCAAAAAAAAAGAAGATGAAAAAAAATTGTTAATATTTACTTTCCAAACCTCTATGCTATTTCTTAAAAAGAAACACAAAAGGAGAACCATCTCCATGCATTTTACACGTCATAGTGAGCACATAAGAAAAAACACACAAACACACCAAAAAACACTTTAAAGCAGCCCATATGACTTGTGTGGTATATTCCAGGTTTTCAAAGTCATTCAATAATTTTGTGTTAGGAATAGGCTGAAATTTTAATCATTATTCACTGATAATTTTCTCCTTCATTGAACCGTTTGACTCGAGATCCACTGCCAGCTCACAAAGTCAGTGAGTTGAAATCAGGAACTGGATTAGTAAACAAATCGTTCTTTTGAGATGATTATTTTCAATGGACCGGGTTGATCGGTTTAACAAATCTAAAAACTTGTACCAAAAACATTTCGTTAAGTATTCTAAAATAGTTATATTAAATGTATTAAAGGGATAGTTCTCAAAAAAAATGAAAAAAAAAAAATGTCATTACTTGCTCTCAAATCCAAAGAAACTGAGAGTTTCTTTCTTCAGTTGAACACAAAAGAATATATTTTAAAGATTGTTGGTAACCAGACAGTTGATGGTAGCCGGTAGACTTCCATAGCATATATACGTTTTCCTACTATGGAACTCAATGTGTGCCATAAACTGTCTGGTTACCAGCATTCTTTAAAACATCTTATTTTGTGTTCAACAGAAGAAAGAAATTCATACATGTTTGGAACGACTTGTGAACTATCCCTTTAAACTCTTGTTTTGGAGGTCTTCTACAACAGGTTTACATGCATCAAAGATAAAAAAACGGCTTACTTTTTCTCATAATATACATTGCACATCACATTTTTCAATGATTCTCATACGACTCGTCGGATGAATCAGTCTCTCTGAATCCTTCCTTTCCACGAACCTACTCTGCTCTGATCGGTCAGATGGCCCAGTCTGCTGTGATTGGTCTACTCTGCTCTGATCGGTCAGATGGCCCAGTCTGCTGTGATTGGTCTACTCTGCTCTGATTGGTCAGATGGCCCAGTCTGCTGTGATTGGTCTACTCTGCTCTGATCGGTCAGATGGCCCAGTCTGCTGTGATTGGTCTACTCTGCTCTGATTGGTCAGACGGCCCAGGAAGTTTCGCAGTGATACGCTATTCAGTTTGACATACATTATGAGATGTTGCAACTGTAATTCCTCACCATCAGAATCAACAAGTGTATATCCATCAACAGACCGATATATTTATATGTATATTGTATATTTTTAATTGAATGCGGTGCACATGAGGGAACTGTATCATTAACTGTATTAATAACGGTACATACATTAGCTGAGCACTAACTGATGTAGCATTAAAGTTTGTAAAACAAATCTTGCTCCATCCTTTATCTTTACTCAAAGTATTAAGAACGACAGACAATCTGAATTAATAGGCACAGTTTTAGGTGATAGTGGCCCACAGCTGATTAGCAGAACTATTTCAGTAAGACAGTAATAACGTGAGTTAGCTGGTTAGCCGGAAACTTACAGAATATAAAAAGTCTCGGTTACGTATGTAACCCTCGTTCCCTGGGTAGGGAACGGAGACGTTACGTCGGATGACGACGAATGGGGTTTCGCTTAGAACACCTATCGACTTTGAGTATTACAAAACGAGCCAATGGCAAAGAAATGCCGTGGGTCTGCGGAATTTGCATAGCACATCTCCGCCTTACCTCGTGGGTATAAAAGGAGGACGCCGGCAACATGCAGATATGTTTCTTCGCTGAGGAGCCAAGACTGAGCTCAGGCGATCCCCGCGGTACAGCGGAAAGTGGCAGGAAGACGTAACGTCTCCGTTCCCTACTCAGGGAACGAGGGTTACATACGTAACCGAGACGTTCCATTTCGTTGTTGCTCCGAGTTACGTCGGATGAGGACGAATGGGGTTACCAGTCTAATCACGCCACCTTCTCGGCTGTCTTCCAGTGCCCTGCGTAAATCTGAGATCCTTGTCGTGAGATTGGCAAGGACGAAAGGACTCCTATCTAGCACAGGAATACCAAGGTACACTGGGGAGCATTTCCCATAGTTTAAAGGAAATATGCAATTATTGCCAACCCAGAGGGGGGGGACTTAGAAAATACACATATGACCCTAAGGGGTGCATATGGAGAACACTGGGGTGTCCAGCCGCAGGTGGATTATTTCAACCCCAGGGGTGGCAAGGTGGCTTGCCAAGGGAAAGACACATGCTCAGAGAGGCTTACAGTGGAAATACACATGTGAGGGTCGCTCAGAGGAGGGACCATCCACACGGGAGGCACCTAGCCGACGCGCAGGCAATAGACACTGGCGCCGACGTCAGGAGTGCTGGAGGAACTCAGGGCTTTCGGAGAAGCTCACCTGAGGAAAATATCGAACTCAGGGCTTTCGGAGAAGCTCACCTGAGGAAAATATCGCACGTATCCAGTCCGTGGAGTGGAATGGCGAGCAAGCGAAGACACCTGAGCGGATCCAGTACTAGCTGGTTGAAGCGAGTACATGAGAGGACACTGGCTCCACTCGGAGATTGTAGAATCTGGCGAATGTGTTAGGTGTCGCCCAGCCTGCAGCTCTTCAGATGTCTGTTAGCGAGGCGCCATGCGCTAGAGCCCAAGAGGACGCCACACTCCGGGTGGAGTGGGCAATCACATCAAGGGGGCACGGTCGACCTTGCTGCTGGTATGCCAAGGCAATGGCGTCCACTATCCAGTGAGACAACCTTTGCTTGGAGAGAGCCTTTCCCTTCAGCTTCCCACCATAACAGACAAAGAGCTGGTCTGAGGTCCTGAAACACTGCGTCCTGTCTACATAGGCGCGGAGAGCGCGTACTGGACAGAGCAGTGCAAGGCTGGGTCTGCCTCCTCCAGGGGCAGCGCTTGCAGGTTCACCACCTGGTCCCGGAAGGGAGTGGTAGGAACCTTGGGCACATATCCAGGCTGGGGTCTCAGGATCACGTGAGAGTAAGCCGGCCCGAATTCCAGGCACGCTTCGTCAACGGAGAATGCGTGCAGGTCCCCTACCCTCTTGATGGAGGCCAGTGCAACCAGGAGCGCTGTCTTCATAGACAGGAATTTAAGCTCGACTGATTGCAGGGGCTCAAATGGAGCACTCTTCAGGGCAGTTAGAACCACTGAGAGGTCCCAAGAGGGAACGAGAGGAGGGCGAGGCGGATTTAGTCTCCCCGCTCCTCTCAGGAACCTGATGACCAGGTCGTGCTTCCCCACCGACTTACCTTCGATGAGGTCATGGTGTGCGGCAATAGCGGCAACATAGACCTTCAGGGTGGAGGGAGACAGCCTTTGGTCCAGCCCCTGTAGAAGGAAGGAAAGCACAACGCTGATCGAGCATCTCCGGGGGTCTTCTCGGTGAGAAGAGCACCAGCTGACGAAGAGGTTCCACTTCAACGCATAGACATGTCTCATGGACGACGCCCTAGCGGAAGTGATGGTAGCCACCACCGCTGGTGGTAGGGTACTCAAACCTGCCTCGTCCCATCGAGGAGCCACACGTGGAGGTTCCAGAGATCGGGCCAGGGTGCCATAGGGTGCCCCGTCCCTGAGGAAGAAGGTTCCTCCTCAGAGGGATCGGCCAGGGAGGTGCTGTCGCGAGGAGTACTAGTTCGGAAAACCAGGTCCGGGCGGGCCAGTACGGCGCGACCAGAATGACCTGCTCCTCGTCCTCCCTGACCTTGCGCAAGGTCTGCGCAAGAAGGCTCACTGGGGGAAACGCATACTTGCGGCCCCGCGGCCAGCTGTGCGCCAGCGCATCAGTGCCGAGCGTGCCCTCGGTCAGGGAATAAAACTGGGCGCAATGGGTCGAGTCGTGGGAGGCAAACAGATCTATCTGTGCATCCCCGAACTGGTCCCAAATCAGCTGGACTGACTGGGGATGGAGTCGCCATTCTCCAGGGAGTGGCTGAAGCCGTGAGAGCTCGTCGGCTTCACAGTTCAGGGCTCCGGGGATATAAATGGCATGAAGCGACCTCAGATGCTTCTGACTCCATATGAGGAGGTGCCGAGCGAGTTGCGACATACAGCGGGAGCGTAGACCACCTTGATGGTTGATGTACGCTACAGTGGCGGTATTGTTTGAGCGGACTAGTACGTGTTGGTTCTTGAGCACGGCCCGGAAGCGGCGCAAAGCAAGACGGCAGGCAAAGCAAAACTCGAGGCAATTGACATGCCAGAGGCGACGGGGTCCTGTCCAGGAGCCCGCGGCAGCACGTCCATTGCACATGGCATTGGACGTTCGCTGCAAACCAATCCTTGGGCCGTATGCATTCGAAAACGTGTTTGGCGGTGAGCATCTTGAACGGCATCCTGTGAAGGGAGCGGTTCAGCACGCGCAAGTCCAGGATTGGCCGTAACCCACCGGTTTTCTTGGGGACAATGAAGTAGGGGCTGTAGAAGCCGGACCTCATCTCGGCTGGAGGGACAGTTTCGATTGCACCCTTCGCCAGCAGGGTGGCAATCTCTGCTCTCATGATGGGGGCATAGCCACCGACCAAAGTGGAGGCGTCCCCCCGGAGGGGCAGCGAAGCGGAGTAACTGGCCCCGACGTGGACGGCATAGCGGCCCGATGTGGGGGCACAGTTAGCAACCGCGCCCTGGCAGAGGGGGCCAGGGGAGGACCAGGCTGGTCGTCCCACGGGGGCCTGCTCTGCCAGGGGTATGGCGACAGAGGGGGACAGGGGCGAAGCGGTCCGTGGACGGCACGCCATGTCAACCACCTCTGGGACAGAGGGGGACGAGGAGAACACTGCTTGTGGGCTGCGCTCTGTGATTTCCGAGAACTCTCTGTGCTCAGAGACGGGAGAGTCAGTTCTTTGGAGAATAAGGATTCTTCCCCGGCCCTCCCCCGGGGAAAGGAGTGGTCCTGCTACCAACTACTGGAAAGAACTGAGTCCCATCTCTGAGGAGCCCATCTCAAGAGCGCCGCTTAACCAGGCGTGTAGCGGGGGGCGGGGCTGGAGAGGACTGTGGCGTCCGACCGCGGCCTCCAGAGCCGACCCGGGTGAACGGGCGGGGGGGAGCCTTCGGCGGTGGGTAGACCGAGGGATCTGAGCGGACGGCGGGGCCGTCGGGACAGAATCAACCTCAGTCTGCTCCATCCCCGAGGAGCCCGTCTCAAGAGCGCCGCTTAACCCGGCGTGTAGCGGGGGGCGGGGCTGGAGAGGGCTGTGGCATCCGCCCGCGGCCCCCAGAGCCGGCCCGTGAACGGGCGGGGTGGGAGCCGCGGGAGGGCGCCTTCGGCAGTGGGCAGACCGAGGGATCTGAGCGGACGGCGGGGCCGTCGGGACAGAATCAACGTCAGTCTGCTCATGGCCGGTTGAGAGCTGTTGGGCAAGCCCTCAACCGCACCGCCGAAGAGGCCGACCTGGG
Source organism: Siphateles boraxobius (assembly GCF_051911475.1). Taxonomy (NCBI): domain Eukaryota; kingdom Metazoa; phylum Chordata; class Actinopteri; order Cypriniformes; family Leuciscidae; genus Siphateles; species Siphateles boraxobius. Next base: position 781,374 of record NW_027509228.1, read on the forward strand.
ATATGGGAATGTAGGACAGACGGGTCCGCGCGACATCCAGCACATCAGACAGGTTCAGCCACAGAATGGTGAGCATCACCTGACCCAGGGAGCATACGGCCACTTTTGTCGCTCAGAGAGCAAGGTCAGTGGCGGCGCGCAGGTCAGTGAAGAGCCCTGGGTCAGTCCCGCCCTCGTGCAGGTTCATGAGCATATGGGGCAGGAGGACCAGCAGAATGACCATGGCATGCCCTGAGGCGGCTGCTAGTCCCGTGGCGCTATAGGATCTCGCCACAAGCGTAGACGAAAAACTACAGGCCACGGGCGGGTGCTTCGGATTGCGCCGAGAAGAAGCACTCTGAGGACACATAGCATCGCAACAGAGCGTTCAGCCGGGGGGACCCCAGTGTACCCATAGGCAGCGGGCCCCATCGAGGGGAGGAAAGGCGGATGAGATCAGCAAGCGGTCCCGAGAAGACAAGAGGATCTTCTAGGACTTCGAGATGTCATCATGCACGTCCGGGAAGAGAGATATTGGGGTTTGCCGTGGACGAGGGTCGGCGGCCTTACCCAAAACACATCATCCCAGGAAAGCATGGCCATCATCTCCGGATCAGACTCAGGCACAGCCGTATGCACACCGGAAGGTGGCAGCTGTGACGAGCCCTCACTTCCAGAAGACTCAATCCCACCTAGCGATGCTGCAACATACATGGCATCTTCCTCTGTAGCTTCAACTGAAACACGCGGGCCACCAGAGGGTAGACTCGCGGGAATCAGCAGTTCACTAGCGGGCACCGTCATTGAAGAGGGGGGCTGGGGTCGCGGACACATAGTCGGCGCCTTGATCCAGACCGTAACCCTCAGGTCACCCTGGCCACCCGCCGAAGATCGGGGGGTGGATGAGGGGACTCTCACTCTTGCGAGTTCACCGAGTCTCGACCTATATATGACGCGATGATCACGTTCCCAGCGAGAACATGAGTCACCCACGAGCGCTGTTCAAGCATGATCAAAGCCCAAACACCCTAGACAGCGCTCGTGCCCATCAAAGTCCGATACCAGTCCGCTGCAACCAGAAATGCACGGGCGAGCCGTCTTTAAAAAGACGTGCCGCGTGTGAGCTCTTTTATGAGAGGAGAAAAAAAACTCTGTGATGTTGAAGCACACAGGGAGACACACACACACACAGACTGGCAGATCACTGCACAGATCAGCAGGCACTGTGAGCTCGCTGCAGATCGCCGTCACACCAACACCGGAGAGAGAAGCTCGTCTCGTAGAGCAAAGTCAGAGATAACTGTGGAGTGAAGAAATACTCTTGGCTCCGAAGCGAAAACATATCTGCATGTTGCCAGCGTCCTCCTTTTATACCCACGAGGTAAGGCGGAGATACGCTAGACAAATTCCGCAGACCCACGGTATTTCTTTGCCATTGGCTCGTTTTTTAATACTCGAAGTCGATAGGTGTTCTAAGCGAAACCCCATTCCTCGTCATCCGACGTAACTCGGAGTGACAACGAAAGGGAACACAAAACACCCAGTAAAACATATATACATCAATAATTATTTATACTTACAGGTTGTGATTCTGAGGAGCAAGCTGGTCCAAGTTAACTGGGTACTAACCCAACTTTCCAGAGCAAGCGTTTTGTGAATCCAACGTTGAGCTCCGAGATTTGAGAAGCCGCTGTCAGTAAAATGACGTGTTTGTGGGCAGGTCAAGTTGTTTGCAGGCGGACAACCTACAACATAGGTGGACATTATGCAAATGTCTTATCTAGTGGTCTAGAACTTTAACACAGTGATATTCTAATTACAGATGACTCGTAAAGGCAGTTCATAGTCAATTCTTTCTTTTGGGAGACAATAATTTTCTTTATCGTGGACTTTTGACTTTACAAATATGTAAAAACATAATAGGGGCCTTTTAAAGAAGGAAAAGAAAATTAAAACGATGTTTTGGACATTGCACAATATTGGTTCAATTACCAGGAAGTGGAAGCTACATCAAACCACCCAGATCGACTAGTCAAGGTCATCCCTCAAAACCTTCTGTGCGCACTAAGAAGAAGACTTATGAGTGAAGCCACATGGAAGGGTGACACAAATGAGGCCATTACTCAGAAATAACTATTAAAACATGTCTGGAGTTTCCTAAAATGCTTGGAAGTCAGTTGCGGGAGAAGATTGTTGTGGTGATTTGAGACCGGAATGGAGCTTTAAACTAAATTTCAAAGTGACATGTGAGCAACAAATCTAAAATCATACCTAATGAAGTATTGCTGCAGGGAAGTATGGGCGGCGGTGAAGCACCATGCTGAGGATCTGCTTTTCATCAGCAGGGACCGGCAGTATTCTTAAAATAAAAGGAAGCCTGGAAGAATACAAAATACAGGGAAATTGCCTGCTGTAAGACAACCTTTTTTTCGTCTGCCAAAAACTGAAACTTGGGAGAATTTTATCAGTATACGCACCATTGCATGTGGCAGAACTGGCAAAGTAATGAAAGGTTGAGCGCTGGGTGTAAAAACCCAATATCTCATTTCCTTTGTCTAAAGAAAAGTACAACTTCTCATTTCTATGTCCACAAAATGTTCCTATCAGTCTTTTGCTACATTCACACAGTTGGTTGTCGGGATGGACAACTGTATTCACCAACAAATATGACTCTCAGATTTTTCTGTTTATCTGTACTCTAGCATGCAAATTTTATGTCAGTTTGGTTGTAAAATGCGGTTTTCAGTCTTGTATTTAACCAAACTGTATACAAACACATTTATCACTCTAAAACAGTATCCTGCTACTGTGAGCGTAGCCTTTGTTTCTAACATCTCGCATCTTCATTTACACTTTCTAAATGATTTCATTTTGCTGCATTGAGGCAGTAACCAAACCAGACTCAACACAAGGTGTGCCTTCGTCAAGATTGATGTGTGGGAATAAAAGTCCGCCTTCCATCTGTGTTGCCCATGTCTGAACTATATTTGCCATTTTGACCTTTGGTGAAATGGATTTGTCAGCCTGACCTGAAATCTCATCAATAGCACTGCACCGAATAAAGCGGGGGCTGCTCACATTCTATTTGAGCGTCAGTTTTTTTCCCGTTTACAGAGCACAAAGGTAAAAATGGTGAAATTTATACTGGAGTTCAATCAATACGCAGTAATATCCATCCCTTGTTATTCAGCCTGTAAATTGAATTGTATCAGATCAAAATCTGCAACTACAAACAAGTACATTTTGATTGAATACAGTCATGTGAATTTAAAATCTCAGTAACCCATGATGAAATTACTCATGGCAGACTGCAATTTATTTATTTTTTACATTTAATTAAATGTTTTATGTGTTGTTTCTTTAATATATATATATATATATATATATATATATATATATATATATATATAATGTTTTTTTGTTTTTGTTTTTTTTTACTAGCATTTGCTAGCAGAGTGATAATCTTTCAAGGATAAATCCTGAACCATTTTTTTTCAGTGTGGGAAATGGCTGCCATATCAGCTAGCGCAACCTAAACAAAATTTACTCTAAGTATCTCTTTGAAAGAGCTTACCATTCGGCTTCTTATCAAGAGTTACTTGCTCTCAAATAGCAAACTTACACAAAATCTAAAGTTGATCAGGTTTTATTGTACTTTTGTACAATGACAAAATGTAGTTTTCTTGGGAGAAAATCCAATATCCCACAAGAGACACCATCAAAGTCTAACCTCGTGACTCATTCAGTCCAGAATGAACTGAAGCCAATACTGAAAGGTGAGGAGAGAGCTCCAAAAAATTCAATACACAAAAGGACTCTCTGATCTCCTGAGAGAAAGTGAATGAGAAGAAAGCAAACGGGATCGAGTAAAAGAGGGAGAGGTTCTGAAATAGGGGTCCCTGTCTATGTGTGTGCCTGCATGTGTGAGGCAGACATTGTGCCTCAATCAGGCATTATGCAATGACTGTTGTGTGGTGTTTTTTTGCTTCAATAAAGTTTGTAATGGTGTGATTCACCTCATAGCTGGTTGGATTGGTTCATGGCTTATGACACTTTAACAAAGACTTTTGAAGAATCCCTATGGCAAAAAATGAATGGAAAAAAAAACTTTCAGAACCAACAGCGCTGAAAAGAATGGGCAGGCATTAAGGCATTATATTAGGTGACACAAACAAACTCCTTTTTTTTTTTTTTTTTTTGAAGAATTGCCAACCCGATCTCACGGCAATTCATACGTATTTTTGCTAAATGGTACATATTTTATGAGTTGCCCAATTCGCATGAATTCCTATGAATGACCCGCCCCTAAAACTACCCGTCACTGGGATTTAGACAAATTGTAAAAATTTGTACGAATTAGCCACCTTGTAAAATACGTACGAATTGGTCGTGACTGAGATAGCGTTGGAATTGCATAAAGCCAGATAGTCAGACTGGAACTGCTGATTTTTGCCTTCAATATGCATCAGACGGTCAGTAACCGAACTGTAGGTGTCTGTAAGTGAGCCGTCTCAGACAGAGGCTGTTAGCATGTATCAGCTGAAGAGTGATCATTTGTTGACATTTCCCTTAAGTTTTCATGCCCACTTGAGAGTTTCTCTCTAAAAAAAATCAGACTGGCTGTGTGTTTGGCTTTTTACGGATAAATATCTCTATTCTATTATGGATGAGTCATGTCATTTGCCAGCAGAAAAGTAATTTTTCTGACCTTTATGTTTTTCACGGACACTATACATCTATCTTGCTGGGATGGTGTTGGATCCATTGCGTAGTGTTTAGTTGAGTATGACTAGTGCCGTTTCCTTATCCAACCTTCTTCTCCCTATCAGTGTATTTCTTGTTATTTATTTGTGTAACACAAAATACATCAGGCCTGATCTATAAACCTTGTCACACACACACATATTGGGATTAATAAACAATACAGTATATGCACTCTTTTACTGTGTGATCGAAGCAGGGCCGGTGGGGTGTGAGGGGATTTTAATGATGAAACAGAATAGACTATTTTTAAAAAGTGGCAAGTGCTTAGGATTTGGAGGATAGGCTACTGTAGCAACGTTACATCATCACACCTTTCGTTACTTTAGACGGGCCCTTCTTCAATGCACCGCTGGATCGAAGCGATGAAGAAAACAGAATGCTTTTCATTTACAAATTATATTAAATATATCATTCTCACGAATGGATTTAGGCACACAAAATATATTAAATTATCCAGAAGTATCAAGAAAATCATGGCTTTGTGGCTACTGTATACTGTATGCATTTCAATTGCAATGAGCGTTAAATGTGCTAGTATTACAGTAAGTAATAAATCTGCTTACTACATGTGCAAAAAACACAAATGGCTGAGAACGGATGCTGAAAGCTGATAATGCCCTAACATTAGTACAATTTAAGCTACTTATGTATTTATTTCTTCTAGCTACCTTTTCAGCACAAGTGTACAATATATCTGGTTGCCATGTGAACTTCATGCACTCACTGCTGCTCTTTTGTTAAAATAGCGCTTGAATATTATATAGCCTATGGAGTTACAATAATTTTAGGTGTTATCATGCATAAGCAGACAAAAAGCAACACATTTCCCAACACTTTTTGATATAAAATTACGCCAATGCTCGTGTGCAAAGGAACGGATGGAACAGACATAAGAAATTGTGTTTGAGGTTTCTGCCAAGGAAGATCATCTCATCGTCTCAGATCATCTGAGACTCACACTCACTTTTCCTCTCTTTCACCACATGAATAAAATTAATGTTGTCTCTCAGTAGAATCCTCTTTGCAAGGTCAGTGTGCATGTCTTACTGTAGGTTAAAGGAGGGTAATCGATACCTGAGAAGAGGAGTTGAGCTGCCTCACTCTCTCACAAGGACACACAGGCCAGAAGTTATTCACTGTGGAATAAAAGTGATACATTTAAACAAATGCACTACTTAAAAATCCATTGCTGTCTCAGAAAAAAACATCAAAGACAGAATTAAGTTTTAGGCTGATTATGGGAAATTTGATTCAGAATGGTTCAGCAGAGCTGTGTGGAAACACAAGTTGCATGGTGATACTCCAGATCAGCGTCTTCGAAAATCTGGTGAGATATGGTTAAGACCACTAAATATTTTAACATTTTTGGCTTGGCACATTTTTCTTTCCCCGGAGTGTGTACAAGTCAACACTAAGTCTGTCTATCTCTAAGTCAACACAAGCACCAGGGAAACTCTATTTAAAGTGACACCTGTACAATAATAATTACTATCACTATGCTAACACTCTTATATCGTGGGATATTTGTAAATGGTGTATTTTTTTAAAGCATTAGATTCCTGAAGGCTACAGTAATGTGCCAGTAAAAATGCCGTGACCTGAAACATTTGTTTTATCATTCTGTGATTTTTGTATTTATGTGGGATGCCTGACAGTTGCCTTGAGCTGTTACTTTGTGCAGCAACAATAATAAGAAGAGAAATGTCATGACCATGGAATTGTCTAGGAATGTTTGTGCATGAATATTTTGGGATGTGAAACTATACAATGGTATGCATAATGTGTTTTTATAAATGAGTAAAATCAATACAACATGTCTCATTCTGAATTCCCATCAGCAATGCAATGAAAAACCGAACAGTTGCTTAAAGTTCAAATATAAGCCAATATTTATATTATGCAATGCAAGCAGTTGTGTACATTGGGCTTCTAAAATGAGGAGGCAAAGTCCTCTCTCTTCATTTGTGTGTGGTTGCTAAGGCAAAAAACATTTAAATTCCAGTCCTTTTGATGTTTACACAGCTTCCAGGTTATATGTGTAGGGAATAGCATGACAATTTTTTTCCCATTAAGATGAATAAGAAAATATGGCCCAAAAAATTAACCCTATATATACAGTATTTATAAAATGGTTAGTTCCAGACCAGCCCTTGATTCTGATTGGTCAATAGTTGTGTTTTATTCATGATAAAACACGGCTATACGCCTTATTCATCCGGCCGCCATTTTGATTCCAGAACGAGGCTGTGAGGGATAGAGCGTTTATATGGCGTACTGTTGTGAACCGGGATGTCGCCATTCAGCCGTCAAAATAAAGAAAATACATCCTTTCACAAATTTCCACAGGAAAAAGAACTTCGGAAAACATGGATTGTTAAAATTAGACGTGACATTGGACCTAATGTTCAGGTAAAAGTGCTGCATTGTTTATATAATATCAGTTCTGCATATTAGCCTGTTGGCTAACTTGTTAATTCCTAATTTCTACGTTTTAAGCAAGTTTTACCTTCCTTAAACAATAATACATTGCAAGTTGCTACAACATTATATTTTAAAACAACAACTAAGTGCTAAAATGTCCTATTCGTATAGAATACAAAGAACACAAGAGTGTGTTCCAAACATTTTCCTCCGGAAAGTTTTTCAAGAACATTGACTGGGATCAGGAAGCTAAAAGAAGGTTCAGTCGCATCAATGTTTACCTGGGCTCGACAATCATGTGAACAGACATCCATGCGATCGTAAGTAAATAAGATATGTTTTACAAAATATATTATATAGCAAAAGTTGTTTTTATAATTTGTGACAAGAGTATTTAGCTACAATCGTTAATGCCGTTCAACGTTCCTACCTTTCATTGAATTAAGATAGACATTTTACCGACACCATAAACATGGGACCAAGTTTAGGTTTGAAATCCAAGATTTACAACAGTTTAAGTTGTGGCCATACAGTTAAAGAAGAACTCCGGGCAATTTTTAAGTTAATCTTGATCGTTATACCTTTGTGAGTACTGTCTAAAGAAAAAAAAAAAACGAACCAGATTGGTGCTTGCAACACGGAGCTGTTCCCGCGAATGCCCAGAGCTCCCCCTCAGCTAAAACGGCAGTTATGGGTGTATATACATAAAGAGTGTCTTTGTGCCTTTTAACAGACACAAAATGCAATTAAAATGTCTTTCCAACATGAACAGGGCCCTTACACGTGAACAAGATGCATTTAGCAACTTAGCCATTGTTTAAATTCACCTAAATAGTGTTTTAGACGACATCTGTAGTCTCGCGCTGAAGTCCTGTGGGAACTCCGTTGTAGCCAAAGGTAAATAGCAGTGTGCAGGTGAAGAAGAAATGGTTCGCATTTGTGCCGTACAAGGATGACTACACAGACACAACACAGCGCCCAAATGGAAGGATAAATAAAGTTTACATTGCCTCCACAGTGGTTGCACACGTCTTCATCCATTGAATCTCTTTTTCCTTCAACTGTCTGTGTAGTCATCCTTGTCAAAGTGTTCGCTGCATATGCGGTAATCTTTAGCGCGTAGTACTTGTATGGGAGTTTGCGCATCAAGTTGAAGTACAACTACCCACAACTGCAGAATCTCGAGGTCATGGAAAGGAAGACGATGAAAATAAGTTCTTGTATTTTTACATTCTGTTGCCAACTTGCCATAATTCAGAACGGCACAAACGCGAACCATTTCTTCTTCACTTGTGAGCAACTCCGGTCATCACTCTTCACACACTACGCTCCTCCCACGTGCACACTGCTATTTCTCTCTCTCTCGCGCGCGTGATCAGCGCCGTTTTGCTACAGCGATTCTCAAGAATTGTTGCAGTTTCAAATCACCAGTAGACTGAACCGAAAACTGTTTCTTTTGGACCCGACATTTGAGAACCGATGATGACGTAAAATAACCGGTGAACAAGTTTTTTGAACCGGTTCATTGAAATGAACTGTCCGAAAGAACCGGTTCGCGGTAAAGAACCGGACTTCCCATCACTACTATTTACCTTTGGCTACAACGGAGTTCCCACAGGACTTCAGCGCGAGGCTACAGCTAGCCGTTAATAAAACAGTATTTAGGTTAATTTAAAACAATGGCTAAGTTGCTAAACGCATCTTGTTCACATGTAAGGGCCCTTTTCATGTTGGACAGACATTTTAATTGCATTTTGTGTCTGTTAAAAGACACAAAGACACTCTTTATGTATATGCCCCCATAACTGCCGTTTTAGCTGAGTGGGAGCTCTGGGCATTTGCGGGAACAGCTCTGTGTTGCAAGCACCAATCCGGTTCGGGGTTTTTTCTATAGACAGTACTCACAAAGGTATAACGATCAAGATTAACTTAAAAATTGCTAGGAGTTCCCCTTTAAGGAGGGTTAAGGTCTTATTGCTGGTTCATAATTTATAATGTGATAGCTTATTGTGTGCTCATTGTCAGAGGTAAAACCCTGTTTGAAATATCATAATCATGTACAAGATGTTATTATTTTGTTAGGAATTAATCATCTATCACTGTTTAATCGGTTTTTCATGTTTCTTTGCCGTATTAGACAGGGCCTTCTTGAACAAGATCTTGCTGTGCATTTCAGTGTTTCACAAAGTACAGTTAGTTGAACCTGTGTTACGTGGGCAAATTATTTGTATTTCATGTTAGGGAGTCTGCCAATATGGCCAAGTAGAGCTGCAGTTGATGAGCTAATGCCAGATATTTTTAAGACTACCCCAAAACCAGAGTCATCTTAGACTGTACTGAAATTCGAGTCCAAACCGCCAGCTCAAAGGTACTGAACTCCGAAACGTATTCACACTACAAAGGCACAACAACACTCAAGTCTCTGGTTGGAATTTCACCTGATGGATGCTTCACTTTTGTAAGCAGTCTTTACACAAGATGCATTTCTGATAAAGAGATAAAGTCCTCTGGCATTCTAGATCTTCTTCAAGAGGGCGATGCAGTGATTGTGGACAAAGGGTTTTTAATCAAAGACCTACTGGAGGAAATTCATGCCACACTAGTTATCCCACCCTTTCTTGGCCCAAGTGGGCAGTTCAACAATAAGGAACTTGCACGCACACAAAACATAGCTCGTTTGAGAATCCACATTGAACGGGCTATCCGACAAATTAAATAATTTCACATTTTTGATCGGGTGATTCCTCTGTCATTGGCTGGTTCTGTCAATCAGCTCTGGACAGTGTGTGCTTTACTCACAAATTTTCATGGTTGATTGTTTTGAGTGGACATTTAAAGGTCACAGACATAGTGCACATGGATCGAAGTGATTTCTTTTTTTTAACTAGACAATTAAATTAAAACCTGTGTATGTAAACAAAATATGAATGTTTGTCTCCTTTTACATTTTATTTAGTGCCATGCCAGGCACCTTTTTTAGAATTCTTAAAGGGATAGTTCACCCCAAAATTAAAATCCTGTCTCATTCATTTAATCACCCTCATATTAAGTATTCAACAAACGAATACAACAATATATGTATTTAAAAACAATAAAGAACATTTCTGCATTCTACTTGCCTGTTTGATTTATTTGATCACATTTACACTGTAAAGCAAAGTAAAAGATGAAAAAACATGTACATTTAACAACATTGATTCACAGATGTAAGTTAATGACATAAGGTGAGTATTTAACAAAGAATACAACAATATAATTTATATTTAAAAACAAAGAACATTTCTGCATTCTAATTGACTGTTTGATTTGTTTTGGTTTTGATTCCGTTCACACTCTCTTGTTGCACAAAGCAGGTAAGAAACAGCTGAAAAAGAAAAAATGAAGTATACCCTTCATCTCCTCCCATTCATCCCTGTTGAAATGGATGCGTTAAATGTGGTTATCATTTTTACATTTGACAAAAAAAATCACACCATGTAAACCCACAAATCCACATTTGTCCAAAAACTTGATAGTAGTACTCGTGGGTCTTTTTTTAAAGTATAGTTCCCTGCTGCACTTCTCAAATATGAGCAGTCTTTGAAACTGTCTTTGTTTGGGCATTTTATCTCAAGAAGTCCGTGGACTGGATCAGCTGCCAGGTCAACTACTTTCCTGTCAGGAGAGGCTCCTAGATGTGGGGCATGGTGATTAATTATTATGCCACAAGGGAACACCTTGTTTCCAGTGAGTTTTTCATAGTCTGCAGCAGCAACAGGTTCAAGTTGTATGCCTCTTTTCATTGCTTTTGTTTGAACTGTTTGTTTAGCAGTCATGTTAGCAGCTAACTTTTCAAAGTCTTTAACTCTAGAACAGACTTGCTTGAAATATGTTGATGTAATCCTCTCTGCATGTAGTCGATGCCAAGTGGTGCTGCTTTGGTCCCTGGTTCCACTTTCCAGGTGTAGTGATTCCTCTGGTGTAATTATCAAACCTCGATAGAAATCATGCTCTCTCTGGTTTAAAACAGTTGTGTAGGAGAGTGGTTGTGGAGGCAGAGGCAGTGTAGGGTGCTCTTCAAAGGACACTATCTGCTGGGGTAACTGGTAGGTTAAAACAGTCCCTAAAGGTAGCGTGGAGACCAGTTCTTTCTGTTGCTTTCCGACTGTTAATAATTTCAACATATGGCTTCTGCTTCCTAATGTTTTTTAGGTTTTCCCTCAGTTTATCTTCAAATTCACCACAGGGCAAGGGAAGAGGGACTGGGCAATAAACATTTGGGTGAATTCCAGCACTCGTCCGGTTAACTCTTTGGGGATTTACATTTGGAGGTTTTACTTTGGAAACTGATATTCTGCTGATTGACTTTGGCTTTAGACCTAATGTTCTTGATGGCAAATGCCATGTTTGAGGCAAAGAGGTTTTACTTGTACTGGGCGGTACAGATTTGTGCCCCATTTTTAGGTAGTGAGCCAGTGTGTACAGTAGTTCCAGTAAGTGGTTGCAGTGCCCCAATCCTGCTTTACAAGTACAGTGGGTGTCTTGGATATATGGGCTTTCTGAAGACAGATCCACCTGCAAAAAAACAGCAAAAAACATTGTAGTAACAAAGTCGGTATTAGCACTGAAGGGGTGGATTCTTGAAACATTTCAGGGCTTGCTAAATACCAGTGTTTTTCAGAGTAATGACTTAGGCTACTAATAAAATTATGATAACCCATGAAAATGTCCTGTTTGTTTTCCAAACAACAGTTGGAGACAAATCAGTTCTAACCAACATTAACATGACTGTCATAACATTATTATCCAAATGTGGAGCTTTTTATAATTTTAATGGAGAAATTAAAATAGTAAAACAGCAAAAGTCTACCTGTCGCTATTGTTTACAACCCTGGAAATGGTTTATAAATAAATAGATTGCATCATACTGAATGTGTGCATGCATTTATATTAGTATAAATATACTTGTATATCAATAATCTACATTCATATCACCTGTACATTCTGTAATGACTCGTTATACCCGAAACACCTGGTATTTAGTATGAACCAACACAAAAGGTTGAAAAAACGAACTAAAACCTTGAACTTCATAAGAACCATCCTGAACATGGAGGTTGCAGAACATTGCAAACACATATACAGAATACCTTCATGGTGTAAGGTACCTCTATAACTACAGCATGCTTCGTTAAGCTCGTACACCTCGCTAAGCTAACCGCACAAGGAAGCCGAAAAAATTTAGATTTTACCTTCAACATCGTGAATATACCCGTCAATCCGATTGCTGTATTCCTTCAGGAGGATGGACCTAGGTATTTTTGAGTCTTTGTTCGCCCACAACTCCACTAGGTTGATAGTAAGAGGAGGAAGAAACGTAAGATTGGTAGTCCACACGGCCATGTCCGGTTGTTGCTATTTCCTGTTTCCCCTCACAGCCTCGTTCTGGAATCAAAATGGTGGCTGGCTGAATAATACGAATGGCAGCTTCACCCATGGTTCTATGTATCACAACACCCCTAGCAACCACAGCAATTGTAAACATATGTTTGTTCTTATAGATATTGCTCAATGAAGATTACAGAGTAGAGAATTGTGAGAGATTAAGTAACTGAGTGTACCTGCATTTACAGTATATATAGCATGAATGTCTGCTGCGATATCTTGTCCTTTTAACAGTTAAGGGGTTTTCCTGTGTCCTGACAAGTTAGTCAATTGTTAGTTGCTTCTTGCTTCTCCGTGTTCTCAACAAGTTTCAGACTTTCAATATAAAAGTCTTCTCTACTTACTGACTGACTGACTCATAAACACAGTCTTTGCTCCAATCTAAAGGCGAAATAACATAACTTCTGTTGCTGTTCACGGTCAAGGAGTATTTTTTCCAGCGGAAGAAAGGCTTTTAGTGATTTACTTCATGAAAGTTGCATTGATACATATTTTTTGGCTTTAATATTTGTATTGTGTGCTAACCGTTTCATAAAAGCAATAAGGTACGAGAGAGGCTGTGCTGTATTGTGAATAAGTCACAGCTGAAGGGCGTTGTTAGGCACGACATCTCACAACATTCCTTTTATCATTACCATTTTGGATTTAGTCTGTCTCAGTATTTTCTGTTTCTTCATGTAACCCCAGACAGACTCAATGATGGTGAGATCAGCAGATCTCTGTGTGGATCATACAGGCTTTTGTCAGACTCCTTGTGCATACAAAACTGACATTTCCACACTGACACACAAAGATATAAACAAATGGATTGAAAAACATTTTTTGGGGTGAAAATACTAACGTGCCTGAAACATTTGCACTAAATATATTCCCTTGTGAAAAAGAAGTACACTTTATCACACCTTTAAAACGAGTACTTATTTAATAAACAATGTACTTTAAAAGACTACACTTTTTTGAAGTACACTACAAATGTACAACTGAATACTATCAAGTGCACTTCTTTTTCACATAGGTTATTAGCCTAAATAGGCTTATGTTGAACTTTATTCATTTTGTCATTCTTCTAAGCTTCCACTTCCATGAACAATTTAATGTGCATGCACAATTAAAATGATTTCAGAAAAATATTAAACAGACATTTGAATTTTAACACTTTTTCAACTTGACGGGTCCGTTATTAACTCCTTCCCCAAACACAGCGGGAAATTCTTACCAATCAGTCCATGCCACTAAAGGTTGAAACAACTTGAAAATAAAAGGAAAATTAAGACTAATCACAAACTTAACAACTCGCCCTCTCAGACATCACCACTTTTGGTCCATGAGTGATGCAGCTGTTATCGAATAAATTAAAGTTTCACTTCTGTACCTCTCACAATCAATATTTATACAGAATCTGATGACTTCTACTACTAATATTAACTGATAAACAGTTAGTAGTGATACATTAAATAAGCTATGGTAAGACAAACACGCCTATTGCCTCTCCTGTTTTGATCATTGTTTTCCCCTTATTTGCACTGTGCTTTAAGAGAAAACAAGAGAGCAAAAAATGTTTCGTCTTATGTGAAAAAATGCCCCTTCTTTTTTCTCATTCTATGCGAGACAAAGAGAGTTTGCCCACGCCTCAACCTGAAGCTTGAACTTCTCCCACCATAGCACAGCACATCTTTTCAGTCCTTTGTGACCTAGTTCACCTTTTTTCAATTTCAGACAAAAATAAAGTCTCACAAAAAAGGGGAAAAAATGCAGTAGAAGACTTGAAAAGAAACGCATTAGCTGCTCACCCGAGAATCCTTATTTTTTGTGACCCTATAGAAACTACACAGACTTCTTTAGTGCTACCCCAAAAGCTTGCCATGAATAAATGTTATCATCATCGGTACTGTAACGTACAATTGTGGTCAGAATTTTTGGCACTCATAAATATGATCAAAGATGGCAAAATCTAGATAAAAATCTAACCTTTCATTGAAGTAAAAGAATTGAAAGTGAGGGGGAAATCACATTATGAAAAATGTTTTTTTCTAAAAAAACACATTGGCTATAATTATTGGCAGCCTTTTGTAAAATAATTTTTGCAACCTCCTTTTCCCAAGATAACCACTCTGAGTTTTCTCTGAGTCCTCTCCTATAATGCCTGATGAGTTTGGAGAACACCTGACGAGATCAGAGACCATTCCTCCACACAGAATCTCTCCAGATCCTTAAGATTCCCAGATCCATGTTGGACTTCTTCTCTTCAGTTCAGCCCACTCTTTTTCTATTGGGTTCAGGTCAGGGTACTGGAACGGTCATGGCAGAAGCTTCGTTTTGTGCTCACACTTAACACTAAACACACGATTTATTGACAACAAAAGGGGAAAATAATGCCCACGATGGGGTAAAACAAGACAAGGCAGAGGATAACTAACTAACAGAAAACAAACGAACAGGATCTCCACAGGTAGTGATGTGTCCTCCCGTATCGAGACTTCGAAGCGTGTGTCGAGTACCACGGTCACCTCGGGACTCGATCGTGACGCTAGCCCTGAAGCGGTCACATATGGAGGGAGCCAATGGCTGCAACTACCATATACCCCAGGAGCCTCTGAAATTTCTTTCAGTGGGACCCTTTCTCACTTCAAACACCAGCTGAACACATTCTCATTGGAGAGACGTGTTAGACCGAGTCCATCTCAAAAACTGAAAAAGAGATACTCAGCCCGTGGGCGAGATTACTCTCTTCCAGTTGACCTGAGGACCCAACGGGCTCTGGAGCACTCGAAGGGAAGGACACTGTACTGATACTCCACCCTTACACGCAACACACAGGATGGCCTGCGGTGCGGAAGGTAGAGATCTGAAGCACATATCTTTCAGGTCGGAGCTGCAGACCAATCTTGGGCCAAGATGGTCCCGACCCACCACCTAGTAGCACGAAGAACGAGTTTACAACTGGCCTTCGTACCGGCTGGAGGAGCGGCTATATCAAATCCTTCGCCAGCAGGATAAGATAAGCACGCACAAGTCAGGAGCACTGCTCAACACTCGATGTGATGAATATCACTAAATTTTCAGGAGCACGTCTGCTCAACACCTAATGTGATGATTATCACTGACTCGAGCGGGGATAGCCGAGCCTGAGGTGGGGCAGCAAAGTAGAGAGAGTGGTGTTAGTGTGCTGTGCAACACTTACCTGTCTCCACTAGCGGCAGGGGGCGCGTGAGAAGGCGGATGACCGGGTCCTCGAACGCACCAAGCTGCCTGCTGGCGACCAAGGGGGAGCTGAGGGGTGTAAGGCTATACAGGGTCACACCCGCCAGACTGGCCCTCTTGGGACCCAGGAACAGATGAAATTGCTCTCTCTCTGAAGTGTGGGTACTGCTTGCTCCGCTTTTTTTTTTTTTTTTTTTTTTTTAGGGAGCCAGCGGCGGAACAGACACACACACAAACAAAGGCTCCACCCGGCCCTCACCCGGGGGGAGGGAGTGATCGTGCCACTCCAAGAGCATCTCATCCATTCCTGGGCGGCCCGCTCCGGAATGCTTTCGCTGTCGCTTGCCACCTGGCTTGGCAGCGCCTGGAGCGGGCTAGGCGTCTCTACTGCGGCCGGCTCCATGCTGAGGCCTGGGTGGAGGCAGCTGCGGAGGGCCAGCAGGAGCGGTGGCCGGGGAACGCCCACGGCGACGAGCAGACGGAGGAGCTGCCACCGGCGGCGGGTGGAGGCAGCAGCTGGCCACCGGGGCAGGATATGCCGGATGACCTCCGTCTGCGCTTGAGCGGCAGAGAACTGTTGGATGCAGTTCTCCACCGCGTCGCCGACCAGCCCAACCTGGGGAATTGGGGAGACGAGGAACCGAACCTTGTCCGCATCCGCCATACCAACCAGGCTGAGCCAACGAAGGCGCTACTGGACCACCACGGTGGACATCGCCAGACCGATCACGCACGCTACGACACCCGTACCCCGGAGGGTGAGGTCGTATGCAGTGCGGTGCTCACCTATGAGCGCACGGTCTGGATAACCCTCGTGCATGCCATGGGTGCCCTAGCCTGCAGCAACGCCATGGCACGCAAGAGGAAGCGGCTTGCCCACAGGCTTTGTAAGCTCTGCCCGTCGGAACGGACGAAAACTCACAGGCCTTAGGGGGGAGACGAGGATCCCCCCAAAAGGCAGCGGCCGCCGGACACAGGTGCACCTGTGTCGACAGACCGCTCCAATGGATGGACAGCTCGCAACCCTTCACCGTTCCTCCATCAAGGGTAATGAGGGGGAAAAGCTATTCAGGCAGTTTCTGGCAGAGAAAGATGCTGTTCACCACCTGATAAGCTCTCCATGCATTTCGGGAAAGAAAGGCACTGGGGCGGCGAGCTGAGAACCAGTGCGGCCCGCCCCAAGATACCAAACTCCAGATTCCAACCGAGACTGAACGGGACACGGTGGAGGTTCCACTTGAGCCCGGCAGCCTCGGCGGCCCGTTTCAGCATAGCTGATAATTCTGGATCCGGCTCGGGCAACATTGAACTCCCGGAGGGAGACAATTCAGCCGAGTCATCATCTCTAGAAGTCAGCTCACCCTCCGATGCTGCAATCGGCGTCCTGTCCCCGAGTGAAACCGCTGGCCCACCCATTACAGATGGACCAGCCGACAACACAGGAGGCTCCAGTGGTTGCAGTGGAAGGGAGGAGTGAGGAGCCCACAGGGAATGGTTACCGGGCGGGACATCCAACACTACCCTCCGGTCACCCATCCCACACAGCACCCGAGGGTGGGGCATGGTAATGGGGACTCGCTCTCCGCGAACGAAGGCGAGTCTCGCCCTCAAATCTGCGACAGTCATGTTCCCACAGTGAAAACATGAGCTGTCCACAAAAGCTGTCTCAGCGTGCTGTAAGCCCAAACACGTGACACAACAGTTGTGACCATCAGAGAGAGACAGGGAACGACCGCACCCAGAAACGCACGGGCGGAATGACATCTTGAAAAAGACGCAAACGCACCCGTGTTGCTCTTTCAGAAAATAGGACCGTCACCAGTGCCGGAGCACACAGGGGAATGACCGTGGCAACACTGAACAGAGAACTGAAACAGTGAAGCACTCACTTTTCCGCCCTCTAACCAGCCATCAACACACACAAACATTTAGAAATTTGTTGCTGTTAAAACAGCAGTTAAGAGCTCAAAGCTCGCGATCACCGCTGCACTCGTGCTGTAGAACACCAGCACTGGGAGAGTCTTCCTGAAGAACACCGACACACTCGCTCGTTGTAGACAACAGCACACTCAGAGACATCAAACGATCGGCTCCGAAGCGAAAGGCAACTAGTGCGTGCATCCACTTCCGTATTTATACCCGCGCCGCGGGGGCGGAGTGTGTGATGCGAATCACGCACGCCAATTAAATTGGCTCGTTCAATAGTACTCGAAGAAGACAGGCTCTCTAGCGAGATCCCAATTCAGTCGACCGTCGACTACGTCTGACGTTATCGACTGAAAGGGAACTAAGACACAATACTCACAGGTAACATTAATCAATGCCTCAACACGAAACTAGCGCAATCACAGGCAGGACTTCACAGAGCATAACACCACAGCAGGTTTAACAATGAACCGACACAGGACAGCAAACACAAGGGGATTAAATAGGGGAACACTAATGACGAGGACAGGTGAAGGTGACTAAACAATAATGACGAGACGAGGATAACAAGGGGGCGGGGTCACGTAACAAGACAACCCAAGCACATGGCCCACACAAAAGGCCATGTGCTTGCACACAAAACACGGGTCTGTCATGATCCTGCCACAAGACCAGGGAAAATCAAAGACATGATGGCAGAATCATGATATTTTCATGTTGATTTTGATGTTTGTTTTAGATTGTTGTCCTGATGGAAGATCCAACCATGACCCATTATAAGATTTCTAGCAGAGGAAGTCAGGTTTAGATTTTTTTTTTATCTGTTGGTATTTGCAAGAATCCATGATACCATATATCTGAACAAGATGTCCAGGACCTCCAGCAAAAAAAATAAAAATAAATGCAGAATCCCTGACAACATTGAAAAGACAACTGAAAATTCATCTCTTCCGTGATCACTAACATAGAAAAAAAAATGATTTCCTTTTCTTTTAAATCCTCCCTTGTCTGGCTTATACTACTCTGAGCAATGCAACTTTTTATATTGAGCACTTCTTGCGTTGTTTTTGCCTCTTCACGGTGACTTGACTTCCCAGCTAGCAGGGAACGTTCTCAGAACTTTGGCTAACATTCCCTACAAGTTTGGTTAATGTTTTAAAGAAAACATTTGAATGTAATGTTCTAAGAATGTTTTATGGATGTTTTATCATTTCAAATAATGTTCCTATAAGGTTAAATGTACACTAAGATATAACGTTTTAACTGTAACATTTTGAGGATGTTTTGGGAATGTTGTTGAGATAACAGATAAGACAATGTTCTCAATAAAACATTGGCACAATGTTCCATAATAATAGGAGAGGAACATTATCATATCAACGTTCGCAAAATGTTTTGAGGATATCATTGAGGCCTGAGATGACAGTGTTTTTTATAAAACGTTCTTGTAATGTTATGTGTTAGCAAAGCAAGAACGTTTTAAATGTAACATTTTGAGGATGTTTTGGGAATGTTGTTGAGATAACAGATAATACAATGTTCAAAATAAAACATTGGCACAATGTTCCATAATAACAGGAGAGGAACATTATCATATCAACGTTCGTAAAATGTTTTGAGGATATCATTGAGGCCTGAGATGACGGAGTGTTTTTATAAAACGTTCTTGTAATGTGACGTGTTAACAAAGCAAGAACATTATAACTGTAACATTTTCAGGATGTTTTGGGAATGTTGTTGAGATAACAGATAAGACAATGTTCTCAATAAAACATTGGCACAATGTTCCATAATAATAGGAGAGGAACATTATTATATCAACGTTCGCAAAATGTTTTGAGGATATCATTGAGGCCTGAGATGACAGTGTTTTTTATAAAACGTTCTTGTAATGTGACGTGTTAGCAAAGCAAGAACGTTTTAAATGTAAAATTTTGAGGATGTTTTGGGAATGTTTTTGAGATAACAGATAAGACAATGTTCAAAATAAAACATTGGCACAATGTTCCATAATAACAGAGGAGGAACATTATCATATCAACGTTCGTAAAATGTTTTGAGGATATCATTGAGGCCTGAGATGACGGAGTGTTTTTTATAAAACGTTCTTGTAATGTGACGTGTTAACAAAGCAAGAACATTTTATATGTAACATTTTCAGGATGTTGTTGAGGTAAAAGTTTGTAGAATCATCTTTTATAAAACATTGACACAATGTCCCATAATAACAGAGGAGGAACATTATCAAATTAACGTTCGTAAAATGTTTTGAGGATATCATTGAGGCCTGAGATGACGGAGTGTTTTTTTATAAAACGTTCTTGTAATTTTGAAGTGTTAACAAAGCAAGAACATTATAACTGTAACATTTTGAGGATGTTTTGGGAATGTTGTTGAGATAACAGATAAGACAATGTTCTCAATAAAACATTGGTACAATGTTCCATAATGACAGAGGAACATTATCAAATCAACGTTCGTAAAATGTTTTGAGGATATTATTTAGTCCTGAGATGATAAAATGTTTTTAATAAAACATTCCTTTCAATTTACTTTTTAACATTTTGCATGAAACATTTTGAGGATTTTTTTAGGGATGTTGTTATCTTTTATAAATCATTAGCACAATAACAAAGGAGGAACATTATCAAAGCAACATTCATCAAATGTTTTGAGGAAATTATTGGCGTGAGATGACAAAATCTCATAATATGATGAGTAACAAAAGCTCATAACATTTTAAGGATATTTTAGGGAAGCTGTTTAGGTAACAGATTGTAGAATTATTTTAACCTATAAAATATTGGCATAATGTTCCATATTAAAAGAGGAGATTATCAAAACAGCATTTGTAAAGTGTTTTGAGGATATTACTCTGAACTGTTTGAACTGTTGCGCGAAATGTGTTTAGAAGAGACGAGAAGCTGATTGGGGGTCACTGTGGATCGACGTTTAAAACTACCAATCACAGCGTGATTTTCTCATGACGTAAGAACATTTGAAATCGACAAACAGCGCAAAGAAAGTAACGTTTTTGTTGAAGAAATCGGCGCAAAATGCCCGTTGTCTAAATTGACAAATTGCCAAACAACAGAACTCCTGGTCAACGGAAGAGCTCTTTCACAACTGTAAGTTTTTTTTGTGTGTATTTTTCAGTTTACATATAGCTTTCTCTTATCCTTGATATATGTCTTTCAGTGTTAGATTTTACTTTCTTAGAATTGTATGACAGTCGCATTAAATCTGAGTATATGTTACTTTTGAATAACAGCTAGATATGTTTTAATCCAGACTCCAAACTGCCTGTTTGAAGATGAATATAAAACCGATGACGCAATAAAGTCTCCATTTACAACAAAGGTAGCCTACTATAATATTGTGTTCTGTGTATATGAATACTCTATTTTTGCAACTTAAAAGTGTTAATCTTATTGTCTTTTGAAAGTAAAAGTTAATAATATTTCAGTAATTCATAAAGAGGTAATGTGCAAATTGGAAAAAGCATTCAGTCTAAAACGTTTTCAGTCTTTTGTGTTTCTAGCAAATATTGTATGTGCTTGTAATATCGTTGTATGTTGACAGACCATGTTTTAAAATATTTCAGGTAATTACTCTGGGGCTGATGGTCAATGTAAAGGACACAATCTGTCAAACATAAACCTGCAGAGGTGAATGGATATGGGAGCTAAAGAGACTTGTAACTGGTAGGTGGTTTTGTAACTTGTTGTAAATCTTCACAGAATTACCTTTATATTATAATACAGATTATAGTAATCTTGTTCAAATGTTAGGAAATAATTATGTTGGTTTAAGAAAGCCAACATATTGTTAACCTATTTGAACTAAATATTATTATTATTATTATTTTTCTGAGACAAAAATGTTCAACTCTTAACTCCTAGAGCTTTAGTGCTAAAAGCACCTAACACAGACCATAAATGATCTCATCCAAAAGACATCCAAAAATGAGAATTAGCCCATGATTTACTCACCCTCAAGTCATCCTTGGTGCACAGGGAACTACACTAACATTTTCCACTGGTGGCACTTGCGCTACTAACTTTTTCAGTTACTAGCGCAAAACATGATTTGGTCGCACAAATTATTTATATAGTAAGCCGCTCTGGATAATAATGACCAATAGTGAAACTGTATTGCATACAGATGTGCTTTTTATTTTACTCTCCATCTTTTAAAACACATGCCTTCTTGTTTTCTTTAAAAATGGTTGGGATAGATTTACTGCAATAGAAAATACAGTAGCCTACACAATAAAGTGCTAAATTAATTTCTTTTGGATTTCACCATGCTATGGTTGGCACAGATGGGCAGACTTCTGAACTCTTAAGGAAAAGTAAAATAAATATAATATGTCATTGTGAAGCTTCAATGATTCGTGTTTGAATTGTTTTGACGCAGTTACAAATTTGGACAGTCCTGCAATTGAAGGGCCACAGAATTTACAGTAGGGCTGCACGATATTGGTAAAAAAATGACATTGCGATATAAAAACAATTTCACCAGATGACTTGAATAGCTCTACTTGGAAAGAATGAATCATTCTAGAATGACTCTTGAGTTCAGTGTTGGACAGATCAGTTGTTATTTTAACCATTCATTAAAGTGAATCGGTTCAAAGGAGTCAGTTCGCGAATCGGACGTGTCATTAACGGACCACGGCACACGTTGTGTGATTATCCAGGCAGTTTAGGACATCGCACAAGATTTGTCTCAACACAGAAAACATTTCATCACCAGATAGATTTTTTGTTTTGATTATTGAAAGAGTGGTTTATGCCATCTGAATGTGTGGAAAGCTTTTCAGAGAAGATGAGGCAACGTTATTTTAGCACAATTCACAACCAGTGGTAGTTCAGAAAAAAAAAAACTTCGGTCTTCCGACCTTTTACCATCGTGTATTCTCAAAGATATTCAGTCAACTCAATTCATTATTATGAGCGAGGGAGGGAGAGAGAGCGCGCGCGCGCGCGACTGGGGCTTTCACTCTCTCTGCTCGTTCTCTCAGTTAAACAAGCGCGAATCCGCGAAGCCAACTTGATGTGTTGAATGCTCAGAGCGCGTTATAAAACGTATTCTTAAAATACACATTTCTGTTTGAATAAATGCTCATAGTAAATCATAGCATATTGCCTAAAACATTAGGTAGGTACAAAAATAATCAAACGGTGATACATTTGCGACCCATTAAAAATTAGGGTCGCGATGGCATTTCAAAAGGTCGCATATGCGACCATTTTGGTCGCAGTGTAGTTCCCTGGTGCATATGGCATTCTTCTTTCAGACGAATACAATCGGAGTTATATTAAAAAATGTCCTGGCTCTTCCGAGCTTTATAATGGCAGTGAATGGCCGTTTCTGTTTTAAGTCTATAAAAGTGCATCCATCCATGATAAAAGTAATCCACACGGCTCTGGCGGGGTTATAAAGGCCTTTTGAAGCGAAGTAGTGCTGGGCGGTATACCGGTTCATACCGAAAACCGATGTATATTTTTGTTATGATATTAATTTTTAATATACCGCCATACCGATGTATTTAATTGCACAACGTTCGGAACGACATTACGCCACGCGACACTGTTTCAGACGGACCCTTTACAATGTTGCACTTCTAAGCAGCGACTGCGAGGCGAGAGTAAACAGCAGTGCTCTGGTGTTACGTTACAGGGAAGATGGATGCTGCAGAACTATGGCGTTATTTTCCTGTCAAATGTCGAGAGCGCATTATTGTAGCGCGAAAGTACATTAATATAATGCGCGAGCGCGAATCTCTCTGCTCACGCGCGGAATATAATGTGCCGCGCTCTCAGATACACGCTGCTCACGTAAAGGCCTGTTCACACCGGGACGAATTTCGCGTGCGATATTCGGCAACGTTTAACGCCTCGTGACTAAACAATGGGCGCCAATGTGAGTGTGCACACCGACGCGTAAGACGCCACGCGTAAAAGCGTCATTTTTTTAAAAACGCCTCGGGTTCGTTTTTTTGGTTTGACGCGCCGCGTCAAAAACTATCCGACCAATGAGATTGGCGCTTTTGCTCACGTGTCTGGAGCTTCTGAAGTTACAGTAAAACACAACTTGGGGGCGCTCAAACACAAAACGGTCTTGCCGAGCACACATACGTAATGGCGAAGAAGATATACATCGTCTACTACACCAAACCAGAGAATGTCTAATGACCAAAGCCCGTCTACGGACATTCTCTTATTAGACATTATTATTATTAGACTTATTAGACATTCTCTGACTACACTCTGCCGGGAAGAAATAAGACGAGGAAGATGCAAGGCCAGATGAATGTAGAGCTGCTGGTCTTGTTGGTGTCTTTATAAAGAGACACCAACGAGAATAAAGAACTATATGACAAACGCGACAAACTTGCTCTCTTCTTCTGAGTGACAAGCGAGTGTCAGAAGCACTTTGTGGACCGGGGTATTTCTGTTTTACATTAAGCGCCATCTAATGTCAGGGAATAAATTTGCATGTTCACTCGGCTCATCGTCAGCGAAAATCGCTTGGGTGTGAACACAAAAAACGCGTTGAAAAACGCTGACGAATAACGCGAGCCGATATTCGTCCCGGTGTGTACGAGGCTTTAGAATAGGTCTATTTTCTCTGGACTCGCTCAGAGAATCCTGCACTTAAAACGTGTTCAGTGCAATTGCGAATCTCTCCTCTTCCCCAGCTGACAATTTTAGGTTATAAGAACGTTTTCATAACATTCCCATTAAGTTATAAAAACGTTATTTCTGAATGTTATAGGAACATTCAAAACGTCCAGTTTTTTAGACGTTGTATTAACGTTATTTCTTGGTTATTATAAGACCTTTATTCAAAACATTATAAGAACGTTCAATTCTCCCGTTATATAAACGTTGTATTAACGTTATTTCCTGGTTACAAGAACGTTATTAGAACGTTAAGAAATAACAATTTTAGGTTATACTGGGCGCTATTCTATTCTACAATATTCACTAATGACAGTAAAATAGACCATCCTAAGTCAATTTACTGCAGTAATTCCTCTCTCAACCAGTAGAAAATGCTTTGAACACCTGATTATGCATGAGAAAAAAAAAAAAACGTCATAAACCGGAAAACCGGCATCATTTTGAAAAAAAAACGTGATATAAATTTTTGGTCAAACCGCCCAGCACTAAAGCGAAGCGATGTGTTTTTGTAAGAAAAATATCCATATTTAAAACTTTATTGACTAAAATAACTAGCTTTAAAATAACTAGCTTAGCATATATTTCTTTCTGCTTTTGAAGTAACTAAAACGTACAGCTTCACTAATAGCTAGGGGTGGGGGAAAAAATCGATTCTTAGATGCATCGCGATACGGACGTGGACGATTCTGAATCGATTCACAAATGTCAAAAATCGATTTTCAAATAAAAAATTTTTTTTTTTTTTTTTAGATATGTAGCCTATTTATAATGACGTAATATTGACGGAACGCAAAAGACGGAACTCTGAAGCGCGGAAGTGCAGTGCAAGATAGTGATCGACCGATATTGATTTTTTATAACCGATACCGATACAGATTATTTGCATGTGTATGTGCCCGATAACCGATATGCAGAACCGATATTTATTTACTGTTATACTTCTGTTTTTGGCACAATTATTACAACACAAATGCACTGAACAAACCATTTTATTTATAACAATCACTCCCTCCTTGCATACAAAAAAAAAACCTTTATATTTATACACAAATAAATAGAGGGGTCTGAGTCCACAAAATAAAGTGCACTGTTACTAAGTGTCTTTGTTTAAAAATAAAAGCTTTGATGAGGTAAAAAATAAAGCACAAAAACTATTCTAACATATTTGGATATGTTTATTTGTTTTCATAAATGGTAAACTAATCAAATTACAATAAAAACATTTATATTATTACATTATATAATTTATATCTAAATTATACATATCATTTATAAGCATCAGCAGCAACAATGTTAACAATAGGCAAAATAAATGTTAAAAGTCTAATGTTTTCATATGGAAAAAATAATTGACAGGGGAGTCATATCACCTTTGCTGAAATGTTATTCATTTTAAACAGTTTTAGAAGGTTTATGTGCCGTTTAATAGGTTTAAACTAAGAGTGAGGAATAATTCACAGGGTAATATTAATTCACTGCATAATATTAGCTGGAATAGCCTATAACATCAGGAAAGTAACAAACAAAACAGCATATACATCATTGCATTTTCCAACTAGTATGTTATTAATTATTATTAATATTTTTGTCGGTCTAGATCATGAAATGCTTTATGACAAAGTGCTGTTTATCTATGCATTTACACATAACTATAACATTAGGCTATACGTTACTCAACCGCGATCGCGCGTGCAGATAATAAATAATTAATTTCCACAAAGCGGTATATTTAGATGTGTATTAGCGAAATAATTGCTATGTAGTAAATGATAATA
Source organism: Siphateles boraxobius (assembly GCF_051911475.1). Lineage (NCBI taxonomy): Eukaryota > Metazoa > Chordata > Actinopteri > Cypriniformes > Leuciscidae > Siphateles > Siphateles boraxobius. The sequence continues at coordinate 807,556 of NW_027509228.1, forward strand.
TAATCTAGGGTGTTTAAACAAGATAATCTTGTCAAAAGTTTCATTCAGTGGCCGTGCTTGAGCATTCCTGATCATCAACCTAGTGAGTGCTCAGCAATATGAACGAACTTTTTTTTCGAGACTAATGGTGAGCAAATACAACAGATAGAGAATTAAATTCAGCGCTTTTATTTTCAACATGCACTCATTCATGTCTGTTTTATTTAATTCATGTAAAGTTACGTCTTTATTGGGGAAGGACATGACGGATTACGTGGCTCAATGAGTTCGTCTCAATTTTTTAGAACCAAGCTGCATAAATAAACTATATCAGGCATTTATGTCTCAAATCTCATTTCTGCATGTCTGTTATGTTAAATAAAGTTGAATAATTAAAGCAAAGCAAGTAGAACATATACTTTACCTGTGCACAGAGTTGTTATTGACTGATCTCCTCAGACGCGGGCTGCAATGGCGGAATTCTCAAAACGGCCACAAGATGGCGCCGTTTATCGGAAAATCCGATATTACAAAACCGATTCCCGATTATGGGAAAATGCTTAAATATCGGGAAAAATATCGGTAAACCGATACATCGGTCGATCACTAGTGCAAGACCGTCTGTCTGTGGCGTGTACACATAACAGAGACGCGATGGCTGAGCGCGAAATCCAAACACCCTCCTCGTTAAAAGCTGACGACGTGTGGAAATATTTTGGCTTCTATGAAGTTGAAGGGGGAAAGGAACTGGACAAGAGCCACACTAGTTGTAAGCTTTGTAGAATAAAACTAAAATATTTCGGCAACACGACAAATATGAGAAGCCATATGACACGTTTCCACCCAGAGGAGGAAAAACACTCGGCTGTACCAGAGCCGTTTCTCTCTATGGCTCTGGGCTGTACCGGTGTTCAGACGATTTCTGCTGCCTTGTCGAAAAATGCTACCCAAACGCGAATCGATCACAGATAATGTTGATTCATTCTCTATTGTTTCCATAATGGTATAAATCTCACAATATTATGACATTGTTATTTCATTTTAATCAGGGTAAGTGTATGGGGGGCATATTTTGATATTTTAAATGAACTAGCAATTATCACATTTGATATAACAAGTAAAAATTATATTATTATATGAAATAAAATTATAATAAAATTCGAAGTTAAGAGTACAGTATAATGTACTGTTTTTATTTTTAAATCGGGTGTGAAAAGTAAAAATTATCATCAAATATTCATCTTTGACCTGTCAAAGTTTCCTACAAGTCTCCACAGCAAGGATGCATAGATTTATGGGCGTGGTAAGCAGAAGAAAAATGAGTCTGCGCATGCGCATAACCAGTAAGTAGCACATCTCAATGGGTAGCATGAATCGTCAGAACACCTGTCGTTGTTATATTATTAATTTATTACAAGTATTCTCATGCTGCTAGTTCAAGCACACATTTATTTTCCTGTTGGTTCTTTGCAATTTTAATAAAATATATTGTACTTTAATTCTTTATGGGTCATTACTTTGTACTTTTAAAGCAAAGTATTTATATTCACACACACACAAAAAGATTCAGATAATCGATAATCGCTTTAGAATCGAATCGCAGGCCTCTGAATCGTAATCGAATCGAATCGTGAGGTGCCTCGAGATTCCCACCCCTGCACTTACAGGTATGATTAATTCACTCTAGAAATAGTTATATCGCCAATACATTCAAATGCAGTGCTACTTTATCTGTATCTGATTTAAAACAAGCAGAAATCTGTAAGAAATGTAACGATCCATAGACAATATAAGCGCTGTTAAGTCAGAGCAATAGCCTCGTGGGCAGCGCTGTGCCATGCTGGAGCTGTGCTCACAGCGACCTGAGTTCCAGTCCTGGTTCGAGGTTCAGGCTTCTCAAGCCAACATCAACGTTTGTTCACATAATTTAGCCTCTAGTTGTGTTATTAATATGGATTAAGTATATGTTTTAAATTACAGAAACAAAAAAGATACTCATAAGGTATCATATTTATACTTTCAATAAATTAGTCTTTACATAATTTCTGATTACTAATTAGGCTGGCTAATTTTGAAAGTTTTCAATGTCAATATTGCTTGTGATCTTAATATGTATGTATTTGTATTCTTTCTGTTTACACTGTTGCATGATCTTCTTTTATAGGCTATGAGGAAAAACCCTACCATGCAAACAGAGAATAGAGTTCACTGCTGCTAACTGGGAGAGCAGCTGGACAACTAGAAGAGAGAACACTAGAACACATATTAATACAGATGACTGTATTATTCTTCTGCAAGAACCAAGACAAGCAAAGACTGATGATGAGCGTTCTGAGCAAACACTGCAGTCAAGACGCATGATTGCACATTGGACTTTACTGATTTCTTCATTTAATGTTGGGCATTTACTGTATGCAGAACTTCTAATAATTTATGTGGATGCCATTTATAAACCTGTTAGATTCTGATGTTTTAGTTTTGAGATTAATAAAATTGTATGTTTTAACAATGTTATAGCTAAGCATTTTTTTGTTTAAGAGAACATTTTGGGAACAAAAATAAAACTTCCCGCTAAAAACTTTATAAGAATGTTAGGGGATGTAATGTTCTAAAAATGTTATGATTAAACCTTTATAGAAGGTCATCACAAAACATTTTTAGAGTGTTCTTAGAGAATGTTATGCCATCTTTTAAGAGAACATTCTGGGAACAAAAATAAAACTACCCGCTAAAAATATTATAAGAACATTAGGGAATAATGTTCTAACAATGTTAGCATTAAACATTTTTAGAATGTTTTTAGAGAATGTTATCTGATCTTTTAAGAACATTCTTGGAACAAAAAGAAAACTACCCGCTGAAAATATTATAAGAACATTAGGGAATAATATTCCAACAATGTTAGCATTAAACATATTTAGAATGTTTTTAAAGAATGTTATTAGAACTTTTAAGAGAACATTCTGGGAACAAAAAGAAAACTACCCGCTGAAAATGTTATAAGAACATTAGCGAATAATGTTCTAACAATGTTAGCATTAAACATATTTAGAATGTTTTTAAAGAATGTTATTAAAACGTTTAAGAGAACATTCTGGGAACAAAAAGAAAACTACCCGCTGAAAATGTTATAAGAACATTAGCGAATAATGTTCTAACAATGTTAGCATTAAACATATTTAGAATGTTTTTAGAGAATGTTATCCTAGCTTTTAGGAGAATATTCTGGGAATCAAAATAAAACTACCCGCTGAAAACATTATTAGAACACTGCATGGTAATGTTCTCAGAACATTTTTAGAACAAAAAATTTCTAGCTGGGTTGACTTTAGTCCTCAGTTGTAAGTCGGTTTGGATAAAAGTGTCTGCTAAATGACAAAATGTAAATAAAAAAAGCAGATTTATTTTTATAGCCATCTGTGATCAGATTTACCAGGGGTGTCGATTATTCTGACTACAACTGTACAGCTTTTGTAATGTGAACAAGTTTACTATTTCTGATCAAAGTAACACTGTTTTTGATTGACATCTTGACATTCCTTTGTATCCATGACTATGAAGTGGCACTTTGACCTGCTGTGGAAAATCAGGCTTAAACCCCACACTATTTGCCCCAGGAGGTTGATTAGAATAATTGGTATGTTGATGAGCAGACTACCGTTAAGCTCCCTCCAAACAAGATTGCACAAAACACACTTGTACACTGGCACACACATTAACGAAGCCCCTATAAGCCAAAATGACATTTACATTCAGACCAATTCAACTTCCTGTAGAATTAACGTCAATTCAAGGTGTGTCATGCTGCACATGTTTTATAGTTTTTAAACTGAATTAGAAGCAGATTGCAATCAACATTTGAAATTGATGTGAGCTGGAGATGAAATATGAATGTTGGCCAAACACTCTCCCTGGCCACTGACATGTCTTGTAAGCAGTCTGTCAAACGGATCTCGCCTGTAGCGCTTGAAAGACCACTCACTCCCTCTACATCACCCTGTGCGCTTGTCCTGATCTGTAAGATTGATTGACCACATATCCCATGATATCCAGTGACCCAAAACATCACACAAGCCTATGTTAAATTCATTGAGCCCTGTCAATTCACATGCACTTTAGGGCAGCATGTGGACTCCGAAGTCAGTCAGTCACTGAGATTTCTTCTCATTTTGCAATGTGTTTGGCAGGACATGTCAAAAGTCTGGTGCCTAATTGTGTGAGAGTACATTTCTTGGCATAACATGCTTACCTGAGGCCTGAGCCAGCTCTCTATTGATACATTGATATTCAAACAAGCTGTTTTTCAAGCTTGATTAAATAAATGCCTTTTTTTTAAATGAGGAGGATGTTTTAAGCTATGAAACTTGCAGGATGTTTTAATGGTACCTTGTAAAAAGATCAAGAAAATATTATTTCTAATATCATGACCCCTTTAAATGAAATATAATATTATATAATAAAAATGTATGTAATACATAATTAAATAACAATATAATGTGGGCAAAAATTTATTTTTTACACAAATTATACAAATTATCTACACAAATTCATACAACTTGCACATATTGCACATATAATTTGCATTCTTTCTTCAATATGTTCTGTTTTTGCTGGTTTAATAAATTAAAATCTTTCCACTGACCCCCAGAACCTGGTTGGAAATATAATATTTTGTCTTAATATTTTAATTTATTTCAGTTAAATTATTTCAAGCAATGTTTTTTTATTGTTTTTTTAATGTTTTAGTTAATAATATACCTTATTTTGTGCTGTTACATTAGAATGTTGCTTTAACACTCAATATCAGGATGGTATCAGAAACCAAACAGTATGCAAGACACTGGAATGCTATTCAGACAAGAAGTATTGAGAAATGTAGTGTGTTCCCTTTCGAGGGAACTCGAACTGCGTTGATGACGACACTTTGGGAAACCATACACGGAAGCTACAAAGTAATGCCGGCACACAACAGATTTAACTTTTTGCTCTTCAGCAAGCGCTCTGTGTCAAACAGTCTGTCCTATTTGGTGTTTTTTGTCCCGTAAGAAATTCAAATAAAGGTCTGCATTGCAATATAGAATCAGTGGATCGGATCCCGCGTTTGCAGAGGCAGCGCGAAGATTACGGGTCTACTCTGCAATAAAGATTCTGTGGCTGGGATCTCACGTTTGCCAAGGCAGCCCGTAGATTAAAGGTCTGCATTGCAATACAGAATCTATTGGCTCGGATCTCGAGTTTGCCGAGGCATCAGGCAGCGCTCGCGCCCGCACATCGAGAATCAATCCGACCAAATCCTGCCAGAGAGCCACTTCGGGGGATCGAGAAAGAATCTTGAATAATACCCGAAATTAGTCTCGAGAGGCTGGTTCCCTTAGTAGAATATTTCAAAGCATGGCAAGACCTGCCAAATTTTTCCTTGGGTCCTGCGCACAATAGAGAAGAGTTATAGTTTGCAGTTCGATTCCGCCCACCAAAATTCAGCTGGGTGGTGTGGACTGCAGTCGACCCAGTGCAGGGTCAGGTATTGGAAAAGGAAGTAAACTCCCTGCTGGTAAAGAAGGCCATAGAGTATGTTCCTCCGCCAGACAGGGAGTCTGGGTTCTACAGCCGCTATTTCACAGTTCCCAAGAAGGATGGGGGGTTGCGCCAATTTTAGATTTAAGGCACTTGAATCGGTCTCTGAGGAGATTCAGGTTCAAGATGCTCCCTATTCCCATCATCGTGAGTCAGATCATATCTGATTATTGGTTTGTCACAATAGATCTAAGGGACGCATACTTCCACATATCCATCCTTCCATCTCTTTGAAGTTCCTGAGGTTCGCTTTTGGGGGTGAAGTGTTCCAATACTTGGTTCTTCCGTTACCCTCGCATGTTTACCAAATGCATGGATACAGCTCTGGCTCCGCTGAGGCTTCAGGGTATCAGGGTGCTAAATTATATTGACGACTGGCTTATTATGGCCCAGTCACAAGAGCTGGCAGTTCAGATGTCGTCCTTGCCCATATCCAGAGCCTGGGGTTGAGACTCAAAACGGAAAAAAGCGTATTGGCACCAGCCCAGAGAACCACGTTCCTGGGAGTGGTCTGGGACTCGGTCACGATGCTGGCACAATTGTCTCCTGCACGGATCGAGTCCATTCTGGCCACGGTGACCAGGATAAAGCTAGTCATTCCATTCGGCCTGCTGCACATGAGGGTCCTACGGTGGTGGTTGAAAACCTCTTTCGCCCCGAGGGGGAACCCGTTCCGCATGATCAGGATTACGCGCAGATGCCTTTGTTCCCTATCCTTCTGTGGCCCCAGGGGAAACTGTTATCTCTGAGCTATGCACATCCCAGGGGACAAGAATCAGAGAGCATACATCCTGTCGAGGCTGGGGCTGTGGTCTGGGGAAAAGAGACTTCACACCCAGGTGGTGAAGTCGATATGCGAGAGGTTCAGCCCAGTGGAAGTGGATTTGTTCCCGTCTCGAAGGACGACCCACTGTCCACTGTGGTTTTCTCTCACCCATCCAGCTCCATTGGCGTTGGATGACATGGTACAGACGTGGTCGAGGCTACGCCTGTACACTTTTCCCCTGATCGCTCTGCTCCCTGAAGTTCTGGAGAGGGTCCGTCAAGGCGGGATCAGCCTACTTCTAGTAGCCCCGTACTGGCCGGCCCGAGTATGGTTTTCAGACATCATAGCATCTCTGAGGAGGGATCTGGTTCCACAGGCTGGGGGCTCAATTTTTACGCTCGACCAGACCTGTGGAAACTTTTGGCTTGGCCCCTGAGGGGGCTCAGTACCTGGAGACTGGCTTGTCGGCTGGATTGGTTGAGACCATCCTCAGTTCCAGAGCTCTATCCACGAGGAGATTGTAAGCCTTAAAGTGGAATGTGTTTCCACTTGGTGTAGAGAGTGTGAGGTGGACGCAGTTATCTGCCCGGATGCTTCAGTGCTGGAGCTCCTCCAACATCGCTTCTCGGCTGGTCTTACCCCATCCACACTCAAGGTGTACTTGGCTGCCATTACGGCCTTCCACGCTCCTCTGGGTGATGGGCCTCTGGGGAGACATTAGCTGGTCGTACGTTTCCTTCGTGAGGCTCGGAGGATGAGACATGCGGCTCGTGCCAGAGTTCCCACATGGGACATGGCAGTGGTTCTCGAAGGGCTGGTCAAGGCCCCCTTCGAACCTCTAGAGTCGGCTGAGGCCAAGAAACTTTCCCTCAGGGTAGCTTTTGTATGAGCTATTTCTTCTCTGAGGAGAGTAGGAGACCTTCAGGTGCTCTGTTTATCTAATGTGGGACGGCCTACTGTTCTGCAGGCTTTTCATCCTCCTCCCCACGTGTCGGCGGGTGAAGAAATACTTAATTTGCTCTGCCCTGTCAGAGCTCTCAAGATTTATGTCCAGAAGTCTTATTCATGGCGGAAGTCAGACCAGTTGCTGGTGTTCTTCGGGTCCCCCAAGAAGGGACTTCCTGCATCCAAACAGACCATCATTAACTGGATCATTCAGTCTATCTCTATATCCTATCAGGTGCGCAGCTTGCCTTCACCTTTGGCCGTGAGGGCTCATTCAACCAGAGTAATGGCGTCCTCTAGAGCAGTGGTTTTCAATCCTGGTCCTGGGGACCCACAGCTCTGCACAGTTTGTATGTTTCTCTCATTTAACACACCTGATTCAGATCATCAGCTCTTTAGGAAAGAGCTCTATGAACTGAACTGGGTGTGTCAGATAAAGGAGACATATAAAACGTGCAAAGCTGTGGGTCCCCAGGACTAGGATTGAAAACCACTGCTCTAGAGCCCTCTTTTCAGGGGCCCCAATCCAAGATGTGTGCTATGCAGCAGGATGGGCCACCCCAGTTTGTATTTAATACACTTTGTTTTAAGGAGATGTAGAGGGAGATATTGACCAAGCACATACACAATAAGTTCTTCCTGAGAAGGGAATAATTAATGCTTATTCCCTTTGGATCACACTTTATTTAGATGCTCACTGGTCTTCTGACATTTGTGTAGGAGTGTGTGTTCTTAAGATGAGTGCTGGCTATCATAAATAGAAACAGCCAAAGATCTGTGGTCACAAGTAGGGAGGACAAGATCATCGTTTGCGAAAGCGAGAAAATGAGAGTGCATCTCTTTAGACCTCTGCATGTGGTGGTTTCTGTTTTTCACTGTCATTACTGTTTAAGATAAATGCATGAGCGATAACATAAAAATGATAAAGAACCTTATGTTTGGCGTTTAGTGTGGGTGGGAGAGGAAAGGGTTTTTTTCAGATATGGAATACCTAATAAATTTTACTTATGTGTGTCTGGACAGAAAGGAATGCTTTATTCTTTCATTTAATGTTTGGGAAAAATGTACATCCAGTGTTTTGTTCTAATGAAACTACTTCTCTCTCTTATTTAGACACTTAATAAAAAAGAAATTGTCAATGATGAAACTGCCATTCATGAATAATAAATATTGAAAAGGTCCATTAGCCCTGTTCAGCTTATGAAACACTTTAAACTGTCATCGATCATCTAAGCTCTGTCAGAATGAAATAATGTTAGTTATCAGTTCAAACCTATGGAGGCAACAGCATCTGATGTTGAAATCATATTCCTCACTTCTCTCTCTTTCGACTCCGCTGGCTTCATAAATAATTCCGAACTTTACACATGTGCTGTGAAAAACTGTATTTTAGTTTCAACTTTTCTGAAAAACCTGTTGTACACAATCTATTACATGCCTTTGATTGATACGTTATAGGCTACTTTGAAAAGTGTACTTTACTAAATACTTTACTTTTAAAAGTAAAAGGGCTTTTTGTATAATTAAAAAAAAAATCCACATTTAGGTTGTGGCTGATGTGTCTTTTTGCTGTAAAATCTTTACTGATTTGTATAAAGTAAACATAAAAATAACTTGTACATTGTAAGTAATATTAAAAAAAAAAAATTAAAGATAAGCCTACTGCTCTGAGGGATCTCACGTTTACTTTATTATCCATACAGCATAAAATCATCATTTTCATTGCATCATCTGTTTTTCTCCCACAATGAAAACTACAGACCTTTGATCATAAAACTAAGCATTTAAATATCATATTACTAAGACATATTTTTGGTAGTTACTTGACAACTTTTGCATTCTATGTAAGTAGTCTGCTAAGATTTCATTGATTTACATTACAATATATCAGAATTTTATCTTACTTTTTGGCCATATAAATAACAACAACTTCACCAAATAGCATTTCGCTAATTTTGGGTTTCAAAATTATTATTATTATTTATTTATTTTTGCTTGGAGTGTGAGCTACATGTTCTTACTATATTATATGAGCCATAAAAACCTGATGTATCAAATATAAAATTATACTAAAATACTAACAACCTATATGCAAACCTTTATATATTTTTCATTATCAGTTTCAATACTGTCACAGAGTCAGCCACACCGCCACACCCCCAATCATCACTCAATTACCAGGACCCGACCACTTGTTCACAATCACCAGAGTACTGACTCATCAACACACACACATGCCCCGTTCACCTTTCACTCCTTGTCTGGTCTCGTTGCAGTATACACTGCTTTATGTCAGACTCCTTACCAATCTACTTACCTGAGACCGTCTCGTCCTGTATACAGTGTGCCTCCGTCCGTCCGTCCGTCCGTCCTTCCGTCCGTCCTCCTGATCCTGATCCTGATCGCGGTCATCTGTATTCGTGTTCACTCGTCCACTGCACAGAGAATCCACTTCAATCATCGCCAGCTACGGGACCATCATCATTCTGCAAGTTACCATCCTCTGGTTCCCGTTGTTCCACCACCACTCTGCTTTTAATAAACACTGTGTGCACTGAAACCTGTCTGTCTCCTCCTGTGTTTGTGATTGATTGATTGATTTTAATTTAAGTAAAAATCTGCATAATTACATAATACTCTAAAAAGCATCACATAGCACATATGCTGCATACAACAGTACTTTTAAAATGATATTTAATTCAACAAATATTTAATGATTCACTCTATATTGGTTGAATTAAATATAAATACACTTTGAAAGATTGCAAGTTATAAAAATGTTTATAAAACTTTGAAAAATGTCAGAATGCCTTCTGGAATTGCCTTGATCTCAGAAGATAAATGCAATGCTGTCTTAAAAATTCAGAAAAACAAGGCATCTTTGAAGGCAGTCCCTTTTGGAGCATCATGGTGACATAAAACGCACCCTAGAAGCTAACTAGTTTCTGGAACAGAGCTTATAGGCATTTTCCATCTGCATCCACAAAATGGAATTTTCTACAGTCTATCTCTTCTCTGACATCTCCATTTTCAGAAAGTACACATAAGGTAATTTATTCTGTAGCATTATGAAAAGGTTCAATGCTTTGCGCTTCAAACTCAGCACGACCTCAATGAAACGACTGACTTTTTCTCTTATAGTTCATGAAGTGTATTCGATTGTGTGACAACCCCACACGCCGAACGCATCATCATGCTGATCACACCACAGAAAGAACACAGGCCTCATTTCCTGTGAGTAATGAATCATGGGATATGCTGACAGAGTGACATGTGGCATCTGAAAAACTCTGGCTGTGGTTCTAAGCCTGGGTGAGAAACAACAAAGCGTGATGTAAGCCCCGTGACAGAGTAAGGTGCTACATCAATGCAAAGGTCTGTTACAGAGAGACGAAGGCTCATCTCCCAGTGAGCATGTAGATTTAAAGTCGTCAGTCACCGGCCCACGGTGCTGATCCACTCGCTGGCCTTTATGAGGTGAGAGAACGAGTCAGTGTCTGCTGGGATATGAGACAGGATTTGAAAGTGTCTGGTTGGGTGTAAATACAGGCTTTGCTGTTCGTGTTCACACAATTTCATATCGGTCATTCACTCAGTGCCTAGCAAAGTCAAAAGCGGTTGGGTTGAGCCTGTCAGGATTGGGTTTAGGAAGAGGGAAAGTAAGAGTTGCTCTTCAAGCACAAATGGCATTCACACCGGTATGTCATGTTGAATTTGATTTTAGTGAAGAATTGCTGCTAGATTCATGGAGAAGCTATATCAAGTATGCAATTGGAGACAGACCCAAAATGCAGCTGGATATACACAAGTGATCAAAAGTTTGTAATAATTAGGATTTTTTTAAATGTTTTGATAAGTCTCTTCTGCTGATCAAGACTGCATTTATTTGATCAAAACTTAAACTTCAGTAAAAAGAGTAATATTATAAAATATTTTTACATTTTTAAAGAAGTCTGTTCTATTATATGTTAAACTGTAATTTATTCCTGTGATCAAAGTTGAATTTTCAGCATCATTACTCCAGTCTTCAGTGTAACATGATCCTAAAGAAATCATTGTAATATGCTGATCAAATAAACGCAGCTTTGGTGAGTAAATGTTTTTATTTATTTTTTTTTATTTATTTTTTTACAATAATTCATAATTAATCCATAATTTTCAATGGTAGTGTACTATATGCTCTGAAGAAGTGATGTTCGATTTGATCAAAAATGACTAAGGTGCTCTATTATGGTTCTTATCATCATCAATATTCGTATTATCATTAATGTTTGTGTAATTCATTTTCAATTAATCATTTGAACTGGATTTATTCATGAATCAGATTAAGATTATCGGTTCTGTCACTTACTAACATGACAGATTAATTAAATATACACACTCTTAAAATCTCATTAGGATCCATTAAATATATACACTCACCTAAAGGACTATTAGGAACACCATACTAATACTGTGTTGGACCCCCTTTCGCCTTCAGAACTGCCTTAATTCTACGTGGCATTGATTCAACAAGGTGCTGAAAGCATTCTTTAGAAATGTTGACCCATATTGATAGGATAGCATCTTGCAGTTGATTTGTGGGATGCACATCCAGGGCACGAAGCCCCCGTTCCACCACATCCCAAAGATGCTCTATTGGGTTGAGATCTATTGACTGTGGGGGCCATTTTAGTACAGTGAACTCATTGTCATGTTCAAGAAACCAATTTGAAATGATTCAAGCTTTGTGACATGGTGCATTATCCTGCTGGAAGTAGCCATCAGAGGATGGGTACATGGTGGCCATAAAGGGATGGACATGGTCAGAAACAATGCTCAGGTAGGCCGTGGCATTTAAACGATGACCAATTGGCACTAAGGGGCCAAAAGTGTGCCAAGTAAACATCCCCCACATCATTACACCACCACCACCAGCCTGCACAGTGGTAACAAGGCATGATGGATCCATGTTATCATTCTGTTTACGCCAAATTCTGACTCTACCATCTGAATGTCTCAACAGAAATCGAGACTCATAAGACCAGGCAACATATTTCCAGTCTTCAACTGTCCAATTTTGGTGAGCTCTTGCAAATTGTAGCCTCTTTTTCCTATTTGTAGTGGAGATGAGTGGTACCCGGTGGGGTCTTCTGCTGTTGTACCCCATCCGCCTCAAGGTTGTGCGTGCTGTGGCTTCACAAATGCTTTGCTGCATACCTCGGTTGTATTAGTGGTTATTTCAGTCAAAGTTGCTCTTCTATCAGCTTGAATCAGTCGGCCCATTCTCCTCTGACCTCTAGCATCAACAAGGCATTTTCGCCCACAGGACTGCCGCATACTGGATGTTTTCCCTTTTCACACCATTCTTTGTAAACCCTAGAAATGGTTGTGCGTGAAAATCCCAGTAACTGAGCAGATTGTGAAATACTCAGACTAGCCCGTCTGGCACCAACAACCATGCCGCGCTCAAAATTACTTAAATCACCTTTCTTTCCCATTCTGACATTCAGTTTGGAGTTCAGGAGATTGTCTTGACCAGGACCACACCCCTAAATGCATTGAAGCAACTGCCATGTGATTGGTTGATCACCCCCGTTCTTCAACAGCTTCATTGGCTCCCTGTACAACAGCGCATCCATTACAAAGTTCTGCTCATCACTTACAAAGCCCTCAATAACTTGGCACCTCCATATCTCACAGACCTCTTACAGCATTACCGCCCTTCCCGACACCTTCGCTCTGCCGACTAGGGCCTTCTCAAACCCATCACCAAATCAACGCACCGTACTTTGGGGGACCGAGCATTCGCCATCGCTGACCCCACACTTTGGAACTCATTCCCTATCCACATCAGAAACTCGGATTCACTGACCACCTACAAAAAACTGCTCAAAACCCACCTGTTTCAGCTCGCCTACAATCTATAATAGCACTTTCATCATTGTTTGTTTGTTTCATTTGAAAAGCGTCTGACAGCTTTATAACTTGTGCTCTAAATGGAGTGCCCATCACTTTAGGAACATAGCCATGTCTAGGTTTTAACATGACTTTAGAGTAATTCGGCCCGAACTCAAGACACAACGCGCTGACAGACAGCACATGCAGGTCCCCCACACGTTTTACTGACGACAGTGCAGTCAGAAAGATGGTTTCAGTGATAGTTATTTCAGCCCCACGGAGTCTAGTGGTTCAAATGGAAAGGCTTTCAGGGCCTCGAGGACCAATGAAAGATCCTACATAGGAACCGACGGGGGGCGCGGCGGGTTCATCCTTCTAGCTCCTCTAAGGAGGCGGATGACCAACTCAGGTCTTCCCAGTGACTGGCCGTGCGTCGATTCTGTGAACGCTGCCACGGCCGCCACGTATACTTTGAGTGTGGATGGGGACCTCCCCTTATCCAACAGCTCTTGTAGGAAGGTGAGCAGATGCGCCACCCCGCATGTCAGTTGGTCCAGACCTCTGTCGGTGCACCATCCGGAGAACACCGACCATTTAGACGCGTAGAGCCTTCTCGTGGAAGGAGCTCTAGACTGCGTGATCGTGTTCATCACTCCTTCTGGCATGGCAACGAGTACCCGTTGATCAACCACGCGTGCAGAGACCAGCGCTCTGGATGGGGATGCCAGAATCCGCCACGGAGCTGTAAGTGACAGCCAATCTAGTTCCAGGAACCAAATCTGATTCTCCCAACGCGGGGCTATGAGGAGCACCGAGTGGCGCGTTTCCCTGATTCTCTTGATCACCTGTGGTAACAGAGAGACCGGAGGGAAAACATATAGCGGGAGGCTGGGCCAAAGCTGGGCCAGCGCTTCCTCATCCTTCGAGAAGAACGTCGGGCATTGAGCATTGTCTTTTGACGCAAATAGGTCGACTTCCGCTCTGCCGAATAGGCACCACAGCTTCTGGACCATTTGGGGGTGCAGGGACCATTCCCCTGGGGGAACATTGTCCCTGGACAGTTTGTCTGGGCCGTCGTTCAAATGACCAGGCACATGCGCCAGCCTCAGCGAACACAGGTGCATCTGAGACCAAATAAGGAGGCGTTCCGTCAGATTGCAGAGATTTCTGGATCTGACACCGCCCTGACGGTTTACATGGGATACCACAGACATGTTGTCCGAGCGGACAAGAACATGTAGGTCCTGTATGAACGGGAGGAAGCGCTTCAGCGCGTTCTCGACCGCTATCATTTCCAGACAGTTTATGTGAGAACACTTCTCTTGGTCTGACCACTGGCCGAAGACCGGTCTGCCCTCGAACAGCGCGCCCCAACCCGAGTTGGACGCGCCTGTCGAAATGACTTTCCGATAAGAGATGGTTCCCATCATCACTCCCTGCTGGTACCAGTCGGCTACTAACCAGGGCTGCAGAGCCGCTATGCAGGTCTGAGTCACTCAGATTTTCTGGCCGCCAGAAACCCAGGCTCGGCGGGACGCGCGAGCATTCGACCAGCGTTGGAGCGGGCGCATGCGCAGTAGGCCCAGCTGAAGCACCGCTGCAGCTGATGCCATACAGCCCAACATCCTTTGAAATGTTTTCAAAGGGAGAAAGCTGCCCTTCTGGAAAGATGCGGCTAGGTGGCAAACACGGCGCGCGCGCTGTGTCGATAAACGAGCCGTCATGGTCACCGAGTCCAGTTCTATTCCTAAAAAGGAAATTGACTGGCTGGGCAGTAATGAGCTCTCGGTCCAGTTGACCGTGAGACCCAGGCTTTCCAGGTGACTGAGAAGCACTGTTCTGTGAGATAGCAGTTCTGTCTCTGACTGTGCAAATATCAGCCAATCGTCCAGATAGTTCATTATTCGCAGCCCCTGACTTCTCAGGGGGGCGAGCGCCGTGTCCATGCACTTTGTAAATGTACGGGGTGCTAGGGACAGGCCGAACGGCAGGACGGTCTATTGATATACCTGACCGTTGAAGGCGAATCTCAAAAATTGCCTGTGACGGGGTATTATCTGAATCTGAAAATAGGCATCCTTCAGATCTAGAGAAATTAACCAGTCCCTCGGGCGAACGTGCGCGAGGATTTTCCTGGTCGTAAGCATTTTGAACGGTCTTTTCGCAAGCACTTTGTTCAAATGTCTCAGATCTAGGATAGGTCTGAAGGCTCCGTTCTTCTTGGGTACGAGAAAATATCGGCTGTAAAAACCTGACTCTGTCAGAGAAGGCGGTACCTTTTCTATAGCCCCTTTGCACAGCAGCTTTGCTATTTCTGCGTGAAGAGGGTGTGCTACTTCCGCATTCACTATCGTCGCGGTCCGGGCTTGAAAGCGCGGGGGACGGCGAATGAATTGAAGTGTATAGCACTGCTTTATTGTGCTCAGCACCCATTCTGAAATCCCTGGGATAGTTTCCCACGCAGCTATGTGAGCCGCTAGGGGGCGAATGGCCTCCGGGTTCAGATCGCCGCCATTTGCGGGCTTGTGAAACTGAACCAGAGGCGAAAGCGCGGTGCGCGCGCTCTCGCTTCTGGGCAGTGGCTGCCCGCTGAAAGCCGAAACCGGCTGATTTATGTGCGATGTCCCAATCATAAGGGATGGGGAACATTCTTTTTTCACTTTTTGACGCGCGAGCAGCGCTCCGGGTGGAAAAGCTTCCTGTAAGCGTGAGCGCGTGAGCGCGTGTGCGCGGGCACGAGACTTACAAGTGTATTTGACGCACCGTTCATAATGGATGGGGAGCGTCTTATTAATGCCCTGCGTTTTGTGATAACACTTAAACGCGTGGGAGCAGCCCGGGGGGAGGTTTGTGTTAGCAAGCGTGAATGCTCTCTGGCGGGCACGAGACTTAAATTCATTACCTGCTTTTTTGATCGTGTAACAGAGCGGGCAGATAGTTGGCACTGACCTCTGGACACATTTCTTACATTCAACACTCGAGTGGCTTTTCTGCGCTTTATGAGAGTGTGCTCTGTGAGTGACACGAGATTCGAAGTGCTTGTGTGTAGGGGTGAACACTGGGCAGTGGGCACTTTCACTACACTTAAAACACCGACGGCGTGAGCCGGACCAGACATTATACTCTTTTTGAGATTTCTCTGGGTCGCCGTGAAAACGGCGTTTGTGTGCAGGCGAGAGGGTGAACAAACCGGCTCGTTGGCTGCTAAATGAACCACTGCAGTAGCCTGTTTGAAGGGGACTGACAGGGAAATAAACTTTGACGGCGGTCCGGCCTCAGACTTCAGCGTGACCTTCTGCCGAGGCACTCTGGGGGGGGCGGCGGTCTGTGACGGCTGTCTGAGCGCGACCTAGGGCGGCCGCCCTGACGTCGCTGCGAAGGCTGAGGCTGTGCTGGACGCTGGGCGCTGGCTCGCACGGGAGGCTGGCTTTGTCTCTCGCGAGAGCGGCCTGTAGCGGAGGTCGAGCGTCGCGGCAGGAAGAGGTTCATGGCCTGCGTGGTCTTCTGTACCTCAGAAAAACGGTCAACGATCCCGTTCACCGCTGGGCCGAAGAGACCAGTGGGGGAGGGCGGCGCGTTCAGGAAGGTGGCTCGCTCAATTTCCCTCATATCCGCGAGCGTCAACCAGAGGTGCCTCTCTGTTACAGTCAACACGGCCATGGCTCGTCCAATGGCTTGAGCTGCGGTTTTAGTGGGGCGGAGAGAGAGATCCGTCGCACTTCTCAGGTCTGTAACCGCAGCTGGATCCCGGCCCTTCTCATCCCATTCACGGAGGAGGTCGGCTTACAGGATCTGTAGCACAGCCATGGAGTGGAGAGCAGTGCGGCCTGGCATGAGGCGGCATATGCGCGGCCGACCAAGGCGGACGTGGCTCTGCAGGCTTTTGACTGGAGGGCTGACCGTGACCGCCATCTCGCGGAGGGCGGGCAAAGGTGCGCTACGACCGCCTCTTCCACAGGGGGAATAGCCGTGTACCCTTTCTCGGCGGCATCGTCCACTTGGGAGAGCGATGCGACGGCAGTGAGGCTCGTGAGCTGCAACTGCGCGTCGGTGAGGAGGGGCGGGGAAGGCGAAAGCGAGGCTCGAGGGAGGTTCTCCGGCGAGGCTCGAGGGAGGTTCTCCGGCGAGTGCGTCGCTGTGGCCACAGGTTCCGGCTGTATCAGGGAACGGCGCTTCTTCCTGCGCGGTCCCACAGAGGGCGGAGTGACTACTGCGGTGTTGAAGGCTTCGAGTCGAGCCCGCAGGGTCGACAGCGGAAGCGCTTCACAGAGCTCGGAGCCCCCGGACGCGAGGGCGAGCTCTGTATGTTCCAGGCCCAGGCAGAGAAGACACTGGCTGCTCTTTTAGAATAGGTTAGCAAGGTAAAGGATACGTCGCCGGATAGGGTAGCTTGCACGGATGGCTGAAGGTGGCGAAGACGGCCGGCTTCCTCAGTGCTGTCCTGAGCTGGCTGTTCGCTGTTCGACGGTGGCGGTGACTTCTCTCAGATCCAGCGATGCGAAGAGCTCGCTGAAGAGACGAAAAATCTGGGAAGTCAGCCTACAGCCCCTACCTTTATACGCTAAGCCACGCCCATTCCGGCGGGCTGTGACGCTATGAAGCCGTGGGCGCCCTTCATTGGGCGTGACGTCACGCCGGGCTCACTGGTAGGCTGCAGCAGTTGCCCGCAGGGCAGTAAATGAGCACGGGAGATGGCTCTATGCGAGCCTGCTCTAGTTCTGCTAGCTGCTGCGCTGCGTTGACAATGAATACAAAATTAAGGATGATTTTTTTGGCTTCAATATCGCGAGAAGATGAATCTTTCCCGTAGCGTAAGCTAAACTTACGCAATACGAGAGAACCTCTCGTAAGAGAACTCTAATTTTTCATTGATCCACACAATTACAATAAACACTAATACAAATAATTATATTAATACAATTAAAAAAAACTAATAAATAGCAATATGTTCCCACAAATTATATTATTAAGGCATTTAAGTGTTTGTTATAAGTCACGCTGTGATGTCATGGATTTGGTGATGATGTACAAATCCACTGAATTGTTTTTTGAACTGGTTCGTTGAAAGAAACGTTTCAAAGAACCAGTTTACAGAAATGACTTGCTACTCTGAAGTAGATCTGAAGTAGAATCCAAGGAATCGGCAGCACGGATGCAGGTGTAAAAGGCAAATCCCCCTTCTGTGTGTTAGCCAATTTAAGTAGAGACTTTCTCTCCGGTTGCACAAGGCTGAGAGGATTGAGGGACAGACGCAACACTCTTGAGTTCTCTGACATCTATTCTGCCACACTTCCCCGGAAAGACATATGAATCCACAAGATAGAAAATTGAAAATCTAATATTTGCAAGCGATATTTTTCTTGGAATATGGGCCATTACAAGCATGTTTGATTGGTTTACAGGTTTTAATATTTGGTATTTACTCGCAGGGTTAAGAAAAATGTCTAGTTTCTGTGTGTCAATGAGGGGAGTCAACCCCCTTTTTTTTCTATAGCCCAGATTACGGCAGATTTCATCATGTTCTTATCAACTGGCATTTTCCATCTCTACTAACATTTTTATCTAGTGCACAACAATAGTACCCCCTCTTCTCCCTCTACATGTCAGTCAATCAGCATCAGAACCCATCTACCCCCCACCTCGCATCATCTTTGTGTACTACGCTCATCTTGTGCTTTGTGGAGGGTTGAGGGTCTCTGTATGGGTCACCAGTGTCTTCTCTTGGACCGCATGAATAATAGATCTGTGAAAGAACACAAGAGTAGTAGCAGTTGTGACTGCTGTTGCTACTAATTACCCTGCATGCCTCATTACGCAACAGCATTTGAAGATGAAGACGAAGAAAAAAGCAAAGCAGGAGGTTTGAAGAAGAGTGAAAAGGGGAAGGAGGCGCAGGCTGCAAAGAGAAACAGTATGTCCCTGTAACTGGTGTCTGAATCAGATAATCAAGTTTTCTGGTATCTGCTGTTAAATGTTAAATAAATATTTGTATTCACCCTCATGTTGTTCCAAACAGGTTTGCTGTTTTTTCCATTGTGCATTAAATTTTTTTAGAAGTATCTTCATATGGTGTTTTCCATTCAATGACAGTTTGCAGTAATTATGGTAGTCAAAAAGGACAAAAAAAAACAAACACAAAAAAAAACATGAAAGTAGTCCATATGACCATTGTGTTGTCACGGTGGAGGTTGTAATAACCACCGAAGAAGATGAAGGCAATCAGATAACATTTACTCAATTCAACAGGGTATTCCACAAAACAGAGCAAACACAACACATCCAAAACTGATGACACCGGACACTGAACTGGACATACAGTATATACAGGTGATAATGAGGATGACTAACGAGTGCACAGCTGAACATAACTAGTGTCCGTGACAACAAATGAGTGATGAGGGGTAGGTGCGGTACCCCTGCCGGTAGGCGGGCTACCCTCCCGGTAGGCGCGACCTCGTGCCGCGGAGAAGAGGAAATTAAGAGAATGGCAAAGGGATGGTTAAGGGGCCTGGTGAAGGGATGGCAGGCAGGAGTAGGCTCTGGAGGTGGATGGACGACGATGGAGGGAGCCATTGAGGAATGCTGGTGAGGGCCACCATGAGGATGACTGAAGACAATGAACGCGAGGATGGAGCCCACGTGCAGAAGATGAGCTGAAGTGGTGGAGAGATGGTGGAGAGATGGCAAAGATCTAGGCGGCTGGAACGGGGAGCGAGATGGGCATCTGGAGGTCTGAGGCCGAGTTGGAGCGATGTAGGGGAGAGGTGGAGCCTGATGTAGAGCAGAGAAAGCCACAGCCAATGGGGAGGAGGAACAGAGAGCAGCGGAGGCGACGCGATGTCTGACCCAGGTGGAGCCGATATGGCAAAGGAGTCCGGCAAGGCCGAATGGCCGATAGTCCACGCTGAGGTCAAGGTTTGATCCCTTTCTCCTGCCACCTTGACCTCAACGTGGACTATCGGCCATTCGGCCTTGCCGGACTCCCTCGCCACGTCGGCTCCACCTGGGTATATATATATATATTATACATTTCAGTTAGCGTTTATTTTATTTCAAGTAAAACATTTTTTTTTATGGTTTTAGTTAACTATAATAACCCTGCCTGAAAGAGTTGCTTTGTATCACGATCCATGTCTCGTGGTTGTTTGTTGTATTTATTTTTATTTTTTTATTTTGAAGTGCATTTTCCATTCACTTTGTTGCAATGGTTCCCCTTTCCTGTTTGCCTTTGTCTCTGTAGATACCTTATTTGTTTCCTGAGTGATTACTCAGTCTCAGGTGTTCCTCATTACCCTCTTGTTATCCTGTGTATATTTACCCTTGTGTTTCAGTCTTGGTTTGTTGGATGTTGTCTTTGTGTATTTCCTGATTTTTGAATCATGTTCCATGTTCCATGTCCATGATCCTGGTTCTGATTTAGGCCTCAGTTTGGATTATCTTTGCTTTGGTTTTTAATAAACTTTGCTTCAAGTGGATTCTTGTCTCTCTTCGTCCTTGCTCAAATGTAACACGTTGACACTTTTATTGGGACCGAGCTGAATCTACATTGTATTTTTATGCTTGGAAAACTCATTTATAGCTTTCCGACTTTTATTGAATCAAGTTTCAATTCACTTCTTCCATTTGGACAAAAAGCTCTTTACAGTGCTAAATTTAAAGCCCGCGACTCAGTATGAAATCCAAATATATTTTTCTAATGCACACTCCTGGTCTTATTGCGAACTATTCATTGGTGCACATTATTCTAAAATTCTCTTTGTAATCTTTTTATAAAAATGTAATAACTTGCTGCTGCTTTTAAGATTACTTTCCTTTTACAACATCATGAATGTTCAACCTTTTACATTTCATTCACTTTTCCATCACCTCCAAACAACCACTAAGTTTTTATGATCCAATTAATTCCTGATGGATGAAATCAACTCTCGTCCTATATATATATATATATATATATATATATATATATATATATATATATATATATATATATATTTTCGCTGACTGTTTCTTGTCGTATCAAACTTTGCCAGTTATTTGAGAAGCCACAGCTGACACAAACCTTTCAACAACAGACTTCCTCCTCATCATCTTCAACACCTTGCTCTGGCCTCTATAGTGAGACTTCCACTGCTTGTTCACCCATGTTGCCTGATCTCTCGGTTATACTACTGACACCTTCCTTTGATGGAGTGCTAAACGGTCCTTCACTCAGAGACCCTATTCCACTGTGCCATACTGTGCTGTCTCAGGCAGACTTCAGCCTGGCTCAGAGCAGATGGCAGATTGTCATAATTATATCTCAGAGTCCGAAGCTCAGCGGAGTGAGAGCAGTCTGGAGTCTGTCACTGAACGTCCCCCCCGAGCATTAGACATCTACAGCTGCTCCCATCTTCTTCGCCATCCCTGATTTAAAGGCTTAAGGAGGCACCTTTGACTCTTGAAGGACTGTAGCAGAAATTGAAATCTATAAATGTGTTCATTTAGAGGCTCACATACAATCCTCCATCCAAATGGCTGAAATCCAGAGCGAGGGAGCCAAGGTATGGGATGTGTACCACTTCACCGGAGAGCTTTAAATAACAGTTTTATGGTCTTGGAGAGAGAGGACTTTAAAAGGAAGAGCACCAGCAGAACTCTGTCGCTAAAGGCATCTTGAAGAACTGGCGCAATATCGCAGGAAATAAAGCTAAAAAGCAAAGTTAAGTCATGTCAGGACCTATCCAGGCAGTGCTTTTGGGAGTTTATTAGTAGCATAATTTTCATTTCCTTTGAGGAACTTCATGCCTTCTGAGTTTTTTTTTCTTTTACTACTTTCTCCCTCGGGGTCATTGCCAGTCTCTGCCTCAAATGTCAGGTTCACAGGCCGTGAAAATATTGCGTACAGCACTTTCATGATATGGCAAGCTCTAATCTGATTGGCTGACACACATTCCAAAATTAAGGACAGTTTTCTATCAGTCCGCTTAGAAACAAAGTTATTTCTAAAATACAGTCAGCACTTTGTGGGATGAAAAAAAAAATCACTGTATTTGTCAAAGTATACAAGGTTTGTGGCTTAAAATCTTTTAAAAATAAAAATAATTAATTAATAGAAGCATAGATAAGTAAGGAAATTTAAAAAAAACATAGATGCAATTTTTAATTTGTCTACTGCTCCAAATCCAATTTGCTTATTTAACTGCCCTATTATGAAGTGATTGTTTTTGTTTATCAAATTGTGAATTAATATAGTCTATCTATTTATATCCAATTTCTTGGTTGATGTATTAAATTCATAATTTATTTATTCATTTCTCAAATGATTACTGGGGTCCAAACGTAGGAGAAACTTACTGGAACAGGTTAAAGCTTAAAACTCATTTGGAAATAAGGCAAAGTGTTGCCATTTGTGAGGAACCGCCATGAAGAAGAGACAGCAAGACACATGCATAATCACACACAATCTGTGGGAAATGGCAGTTTGCCGTTAGTGATACTGGTGAGGACACAGAGGGGACTTCCATCTGGGGTTTGAAATCACTTTTATTCGTACAACTATTGACCAGTCAGCTAAGCCTTGAGTGTGTTATTGTACAGACAGAAGCCCATTTATACTTCTGAGGTCCACCTGTTCCTCTATCAAACAGTTTCGACTGGGGCAGCAGATTGAACACCATCTCAGCGAGAACATTCTCATCAATATCAGTTTCACCTTGTCAAGTCACATAAGGTTAAGTTGTAGCAGAAACATTGACCCTACATTACCCAACTTATTTCACAGCTACTGTATACCAAATAAAACACATGGATGTAACAAAAAAAAAGATTTCCTTTTAAATTAGCTTAATGCTAAAAAAAACAGTCCATTAATATTTACAAAACAATCAGCCTAAAAAAAATTTAACAATGCGCCAATAATATTTGTTTATTGATACGAATGTAATATAGCTAATATAATGTAATTTAATAAAATATAACTAAAACTTTAGCTACAATAAAATATGACTCTATTTTAAGTTATCTTTCCTCCAGCTCCTTGTCACTTAGTGATTCCTTGTCACTTTTTTGGAGACTCGAGAGCTTCTATTTCTATCAAAAGTTTCACAATAGGAATAAGTGGACATGAGAAGTATAAATGGGATTCACTTTGTACAATAACACACTTGAGGCTTAGCCGATGGTCTATAGATATATGGTATATTGTCTTTATATACTTTGAATAAGTAATAGGTTGGTAAATATGTTCTATAGGATATTGGTTCCCAACCCTGGTCCTCCAGTACCCACAGCACTAATCAAACACACCCACTTCAACTCATCAGCTTGTTAGTAAAGACTCCAAGGCTGTGTCCAAAATCACCCCGTATACTCTTAAATAGGCCACTATTTGAGGGGACAGCCATTTGTAGTGGTGTCCGAAACCACAGTGGACATTATCGAGCGCACTCATTCAATCCCACAATGCACCACAATAAAGAGTGTACGGTAACACTTTATTTTGATGGTCCCTTTTGAACATTCTGTTGACGATATGCAACTTTGCAACTACATGTCAACTAACTCTCATTACAGTATTAGTAGACTGTCTGCTTAATACCTGATAACTCTTTATTGTGATGATCCTCCAACAGACACTCTACTGACTATAAGTAACTTTGCATGTGCATGGCAACTTATTCTAGCCCTAACCCTACCAGCCTACTAATACTCTTCTAACACTCTACTGAGAGTTAGTAGACATGTAGGGGCAACATTACTTATAGTCAACAGAACGTGTTAAAGGGACCATCAAAATGAAGTGAAACCGAGTGTAAAACTGATGCACAACGGCTAGAGAATACCCACAATGCACTGTGAGAGTCACGCGCCAAATGACTCATTCATCCATCCGTTTTCCAATTCATTGGTCCAATGTGGCTACAGCGTAATATCATACAGGTATAAATTACTTTTTAATTGATTATCAAATTGTTTAATTAAGGTTTATACATATTTATCATGACAGTGCCAATGTGTAGATTAGGTACAATGAGTCACTGACACCAGAGACTTTAATGGCGATCGCATACACAACAACCCGTAGCCCACGCTCATGCTCCACACGGGTCTGCATGCTCACGCTCAACGTCAAGAACCAGGTCAGGATCCAGTTCACACATCACAAACTGGTGCAGAGTTCAAGATAAATTTATAAAAAGATAAAAAAAAAGATCAGTTTCAAATGATTAAAACAGCTAGCACAAACTATGCAAAAGCGGCAGCCCATCCGGTGCACTCATTGTCCGAATTCACTCACTCGTTTTCATTCACTCCCTCAAGTGAACTATATTAGTGGACTAATAGGGAATAGTGAATGAGGGTATAAGGGGCGATTTCGGGACACAGCCCAAGACCTATGGGTGTGTCAGATAAGAGAGACATCAAAACGTGCAGTGTTGAGGATACTCCAGGACCAGGGTTTGGAATCACTGGGCTATAGTATGAATGTGTAGCAGGGATGCAATCCAGACATACTACATTCATCATGTTGTCATGTGACTGGCATTCACAACTCCTCTCCCGTGGCCTCAACTAAAACCTTTCAGAAAAGACCAGATCAATAAAGACCAGATAACTTTAAATAAACATCCTATTAAAGCCAAATGACAGTGCACTCATCAGGTTTTAATAGATCAGTGTGTTTCCCCTGACGGTGTCTGCCGGAGCTTGTTTTCACTGATTGAACATGCTGAATCAGCACTTGTTTGGTCATGGAATGACCAAACAAGAAGTGATGAACTGTAACCTGGGGATTATCCGCATTTGTTGGTGCTGTGTGAATTGGATTTTAACATTACTTATTCATAACTTTGACAGAACCTATAACTGCCACAACGTTAGACAAAGTTCTGAGAACATTCCTAGTAGATGCTAAGTTTACGCAGCTTATACTGTACTATCTAGTAGGAAAGTATGCATATTCAGATTCAACCATGTTAGAATAGATTTAGCTGCCATTATAGGCTACACATATATTGACCAATCAGAAGCAAGTATTCCAGAGTACTCCATTTGAAAAACACCTACACAGTAGGGACCACCATATCAATCCCTTGTCCTCATTAGCGTGATGTCTGGGAGAATATTTAGCATGACCTGTCTCATTCAGCCTCTGTAGGACGGATTCCTTTATTCCGTTCTTCGACACGAGACTTAGCAGGCGTGCGAGAGCAGGGAGGACGGGCCCGATGGCGTTCAGCTCTGCCTCGGAGCTGCAAGCACAGTAATTGAAAAGTGCAGAAAAGAATTCCTTTCAATCAGAATGTGAAGGCTGCAGCTCATTGTACATCCGCGGCACACATCCAATAAGACACGCAGGAATCACTAAACAAAACATGCCTTGTTTCACAGCAAATAACTACCAAGGCCTGTCGCGTCTGACACGGATCTATGCAGAAATGATTTCTTAAGCATTCCTTTCCTCCTCCTGTCTGTTTCCTTTCCCTTTTCGTTCTCTTCTATTCTGTCTTTTATCGTGAAAAGCCTGGCGTAAAAGAGGCGCTTGGATTAAATAAACAACTTTCTACAAATGCAGCACTTCCTCATCCTAAGACCAAGACAAACAAATTCATCTTTGCTGCCGCTTTAATCGCTTATAAATCCAACAATGCCAATGTACACGCAGTAGTTTAGAGTCTTATGCAAATTAATATCCGCAGTGATTTATGAGAAAGGCATAATTTAATGTGAAAATGAGATATTTGTTTGCTAAGTGCTCAGCATTGATGAACCATTCAGGAGTGTGACAAGAAAAATTATGAATCTTTGAATAAATAACCTCGCAAATGACTGATACATTTTGTTAGTTTTACATATCTCTCTTCCTCCGTCATCTCATTCTGTACCTGATTCTCGTCCGCGGTGAACCAGTAAGCTGCTGTCAGAAGACTGAATAAGGACCTGATGAAACCCAGGCGCGCTCATGTGTTTCTAGCGTCATCTGCTGGCAACGGAAATAACTGCGCTATTGTCTTTTTTTTTTTTTTTTTTTTTTTACTGCGCTGTTGTCTTCTGGCACCTTGTAGGGATATGTGATGCGGTTTGTAATTACACTGGCTCGTAGGCAACAGCTGTGTTTCTGCATTTTATGTTCACTATTCTTTTTAATTTAAATAAATCTGAAGCAATTAATGAAATGCCTAAACTAAACAAACCAGTAAATAGTGCCAATTTGTTCATTGAGACAAAGTTAATAAAACAAGCATATGCTAACACAGTAAAAACAATCACTCATCTTGTTAATGAACAAAAAGCCATCAATACTAGTAGCTACATGTCATTTTAACATATTTATTTTTATTTATTTTTTTGTAAATTTAGTTTAACACTTAATCATGTCTGTCCCTAAAAACTGCATCCCTTCATTTAGGATACAGGCTATTTATTTTCAACAATTGCAGAGACTATTTTATTAAAACAAAACATAACAAAAGTAAATACAATAAAAAAAAGGAGATTCCAACCATGAGATAAACACAAATAAACTAAACAGCACACATAGCACAACACCAGACAAAGAACATGGGAAACACTATACACAAGGGGTGATTGGCAAACAAGACACACTTGGGAACAATCAGGAACTAATCAACAAAACATGGTACTAGGATAGGAAATACAACAAAAGTCCAGACAAAACATGTAATATGCTTCTCATCTCCTCATATATCGAGACACAAAGGATTTGGATGGAGTTGGGTAAACTTGGTAGCATTGCAGGGAGAATATGTGTAATAAATGACATACAGCTACATTTCACTAGTAGAAATCTCTGAAAAACCTTTGCAACCCCAATTTAATTTTGACAATTTTGTCTTATGGTATCAGGAAGATTTTTTGAATATTATGTGCAAGAAGTTACTCTTGTGTTACATCATGAAGCACCATCAGATTCTACAGAAGTTTTTCTGCATGTTATAGTTATCATAAGGGAGACATATGGGTCTTAATCAGCTGGACAGTATGGACCCTGACTCATCACTACTGGTATAGGCAGGATAACATATTTTTTCTGAGATTTATTTTTCTTTATGTTATTTAAGGTACATTATGATAAATACTTATAAATGTGCAATATTTCAACAGTAAATTAATTATAAATGTTAGCTAGATTGTTCACTACCTGTCTAGCTGTAGCTGTATTTATGCTGAAATATAATTAAACATTGGGCGTTTCTCAATATGCGTTCTTGTCTGTACTTGTGTTCTTGTGGACTTGTGAAACGTCATCATTCGCTGCCCAAGTACTGTCTCAATACACAAGTTTGCATTTTGGCAAGAACGGTTAAAAATCCCGGAAGTGTTCTTGACACGCCCATTTTACCGAGGATGCATCGGTTGGTAACTTGTGTGAACTTGACGGCAGATATATCCCAGCATTCATTTCGGCATTCAAGGAAGGAGCGTGGAGCAGAAAGGCAGAACAACAGTAAGTCGTTTTTCTACAATTTCGTATACTATTTCATCACTAAATTCACTTCTGATAGCATTTGATGCGAGAAATATACTTTGTAGATTTCAAATATTGCCATTTTTACGAAAATTTATGGCGAATCGAAAATATGCTCAAACATTTTCGGTAGTGAAGAATCTCCATAAGCGCACGTGGGTGTAGGTAGCGAGCCAACTGGCCAGTCATGCTAAAAACCTGGCTGTTATCATCAATAATTATTATGTTTGGGTACTGAAGACGGCGCTGTGCGGGGGTATTGCGCAATACCAGCAAGAACACATCGCCTCAAACTGTCAGCAGCGTTCTGTGTGCTCGTCACCTTATAAGCTCATTCTTCCAAGAACAACTAGCAAGAGCGTTCTCCCCAAGAACACAAGTCCGTTTTTTGCATTCTTGGTTTTGAGAAACGGCCATTGTTTTTGTTTTTTTCCAAATCATTAGGTGTGTTGAGCTGACTCACGTGATTTATGTTTCTCGCTTCAGAACTTCCAATAAGGGGGTAAAGTGAGCATTGTCGCTCCCTGGTTTTCATGATGCACTGGGGGACTTTTAAGGGAGTGAACATTTCTGGAAGGATTTTGCGATTGAGACAGCCCTTAGTGTTAGGGTTAGCGGTCATGAACTGAGAATTCAAATTGTCCTTGATCTTTTGACAGTTAAGAGTCATTATAGCCTATTATAAAAAAAAAATATCCTGTAATTTTCAAAACTCAAAACTTCCTTGTTGTTCCAAAAAAAAGTTCGGTAACACTTTACAATACGGGTGCATAATAAGCATTAATTCATGCTTAACTAATGCACAGATAATACTGAATTAATGTGTAACTAATGATTGTCTAAGCTATTCATTAATGATTACCACATTAGGAACTAATTAAGAGTCTGTATGGTTAATGTATTAGTTCATACATGAATTGTTATTAATTAAATATGTAATTGTGAATTAATTCCCTAATAACTCATTTTTTTAACTAATAGTGTTAATTAATATGTTAATTACTAGAATGAGCCAAAGCCTTGTATTTCAACTTCCAGATAATACAGGTTCACATTAATACATGATTAATTACTTCATTGTTAGTGCAAATTCATGTGTAAATTACTACAATTACTGAATGACTAGTTAATAATGATGTGCCTCAACAAGTAAAGTCATAACATAATGATACCTTTGCAAATCATTAGCTAATGATTAATTAAAGCAGATAACTGCTAGTTGAAGTGCATAGCTTTGACTAATTGTGGTAATTAACACATTAATTTACACTATTAGTTAATAAAATATTTTATTAAGAAATTAATACAATGTATTCATGTATGAATCATGTAATCAATTCATGTATTACTTAAACTATTAATCATATAGACTCTTTATTAGTTGCTGATTCAGTAAGAATTAATTAATGGTTTAGTTCTTCATGAATCATACATTAACTCATAATTATCTGTGCATTAGTTAATCATGAATTAAAGCATATTAGTGTACCCGTATTGTAAAGTGTTACCAAAAGTTCTTATTGAAACCGAAGCCAGAAAATAACAGGATCTGAAAAATGTGGGATTATGACGTCAATAAAAGACCGCCTTTGCAGGAAAAGATAGACACCTACATCTATACATTACCACATTAGTATAGTGACATGATAACGAGAAACATGATAACGCCACAAACATGTGAGTAACCATGTGTATTCTAATGCCTGATCTGTGATCAGTAATTTCGGATGTTTAATTATTCAAGTTCAGACATTTTTTTTGTCTCAAAATCATTCAATACTGTGTATGCATCAGTAAATCAAGCCAGTGACTAATGATCAACTTCACATGTTTCTCTTGGTAGCATGAAAATAATCTGTTTTTTAAATTGTGATTAAATGATATTTGTAAAAGCATTTGTGAGAGTCCAGAAATCGCGGTAAAATGACGAGATCACTGCATTCACGTGATCACGCTGTCATCTGCTCAACGTTCACCTTTCCAACCTTTCATGTGATGGGGGATAGATCTAAATATAATGCTATAATCAACACGTTTCATGATTTGTTAACCTCAAATAGTAAAAACTTAGAAAAAAGTATTCGAGAGTGTTCCACATGTAATACTTTGCCATTTCATATGCAAAGATGTCAGCTAATCACAGCGGTGGGCGTTTACACTGAAGTCTTACACAGACACGGCCCTTCAAACAGAGTGCTTAAATCATGGTAGGAAAAATGCCTTTTTTTTCTAAATTATGACAATGTTTTGATGTAAAAATCATATTAACCTTATAAGTGCACCTCAGGAAACATTATAAAATCATAATAAAAAGGACGCACCCATTTTGGGCGAAAAAGTACATTTGGTAGTGACTACAGAAATAATAATGTTTCACTCTTAAAAGAAAAGGTTCTATATGGAACTTTAAAGGGTTCTGTCATGTGCTTCATACTGTATAGAACCTTTTAGGGGTTCCCATCATGATATCATTTTATGGATTTATTTTATTTTATTTTGTTGTTTTATTAAATTGTATGAATTAAAGAGCTTGTAGACATACTTTGTCATTAGAAAAAAATGAAATAACCTGTTAATAAAAAAGCATTATGATATTTATCCTTATATAGAACCTTTGTGGCTTACAGTCAAGAACCGCAGGGTTCTATATAAAACCCACTGAACCTTTTTTAAGAGTGAGGTTGTTCTAAAAAGTGTATTTGTTCTCATAAAAGTTAACATTTTGTTGACAAAGTTCCTACAATGCCTAAATTGCATGTATGCTCTCGGGTTTAAATTGATGCATTGAAGCAAGGAAATTTAAATAGATTCAACTATAATAGTGTATTCGCCAGTGCAGGCGGTGTACATTTCCAATTAAGCTACTCAGGTGCAAATGCAGCACATCTGTTGATAGTAATTATATGTGTTCAATGAACAGTGCACAGATGAGATTACTGCCGTATTATATGATACACTAATGAACACGTCTTCATGACCAAATTCATTTGCTCCTCACTGGTGTACGAGCTTTATTGCTCAAAGAAACCTTGTTTATGCTTTTCGGTGGATGCTCTACTCTCAAAACAATTCACAGTGGTTGAAGCAAGAAAAGTAGAATAGTACATGTCCTTAGATATTGCTTTCAAAGTCATGTCTTATTTTTCACTCTTGTATTTGTGGTTTTGTTTGTCTACATTAAGATTTTTTTTTCTGCTGTAAGAACATTGCTGTACATTGCTCTGAAAGTGATTCAAAAAGCAACACGTGTCAAACATTTGTCTAAACATGAGAAGCATGAACATCTTGTCCAACAAAAGACAACATTTAATAACATGCTTTTACTCATGTCACTCACTTAATAAGTCATGTTTAATCAATCAAACGTTTCAATCTTCTGTTTATTTAGTTACAGCGATGATGCGCTGATTCCAGGGCTTTCCTTGAATGACGTGTGTTATTGTACTTCTGCTGGGCATATTTGGCGTGTCTACGTGAGACGCCCTCTGGTGTTCAGATGGAGCAGCGTTTACTACCGATCAGCCGCACTTCACTGACAAGCTGCGCAGAAAATAATCGCAGCATTTGCCATATGGCGTGCGGTTTCATTGCGATTAGGTTCAGCCCTACCTGAAATGAAAATTTACGTTTTTCAGCTATTATTATGAATATGTTAGCCTTAAGGTTATGAATAAACTGCTGTGTTCCAAAACAATGACAAAATTCGCATTTAGGAGATACGTATTCAAAACTTATTCTCTCACTTCCACCAAAGTGGATCACAGATTTGTATGACATCACCACGGACTTCAGCTTCTCATCACATCTTCTGTCCAAGCAAATGCTCTCTAGAATCTAAAATGTCCCGCCTCCTATGCTATAAGCACCACCTGGCCAAAGTGACTGTTCACGGTAGAGATGCGCGGTTGGTGGTTATAGCTGCGGACACCGCGGATAAACCGTGGATCGGGCGGATGACGTGACGAAAAAAAATATTTTAATTAAATTCGGGCGGGTGGCGGGCGGTTTCTAGTCTCGCGGCTGTCATCAGCAGCGCCTTGTATCAGCGGATGGCGGGTGGGAAAATTGGTCAAAAACGTTGGTGCGGATGGATGGCGGACGGATGATGAGTTTTGTGATGCGGTTGCGGATGAAATAATAGCCCATCCGCGCATCTCTAGTTCACGGAGCAAAATGGGCTGGAGACGTGTGTCCGGTTGCTCAAACACTTGAGTTTTATTCCATTTCCAAATGTATGTCGGTTAAGAATTAAATGGCTAGAATTTATTCACACCTCTACTATTGAATCCAACGTATCATCAGCGCTCGGATTCGCTTCCATGGTGCTGTCAAGTACGACTTGCAGTCTGTGAGGTAAACGAAACACTATTGGCTATTTGAAAAGGGGGAGGAGACTTCCTGTTTCAGTGGAAATTACGCCAAAGCAATATACAAAGCTGCGCTTTCCAAGGCATTACAGTGGGCCTTTAAGCAACAAAAATATATGAGAATAATAAGAACCATTATTAATAATTGAGTAGCAAATCAGCATATTAGAATGATTTCAGAAGATCATGTAACTGAAGACTGGAGTAATGATGCTGAAAATTCAGCTTTGATCACAGGAATAAAATCGAAAAAAATATATCAAAACAGAAAACAGTCATTTGAAATTGTAATATTTCACAATGTTACTTTATTTTAGATAAAATAAGTGCAGCCTTAATGAGCATAAGAGACTTCTTTAAAAACATTTTAATAAATCTTAATTTTTCCAAACTTCTGACTGGTAGTGTATATAGGCCTAAATGTTATGTATGTATGTATTTATTCATTTATTTAATTAATTAATTAATTAGTCAATGATTCAATGTTTGTGTGCAGAGAGCAGAGAACTACAGAGATTTGATTCAGATACACACACACAAAAAAGAAAAAGAAAAAGAAAAAGAAAGATGAAGCTGATCTTTTCGCGGCCTGTCTGAAGAAAGCCCAAGAGTCCTCTCTCTCTCTCTCTCTCTCTCTCTCTCTCTCTCTCTCTCTCTCTCTCTCTCTCTCTCTCTCTCTCTCTCTCTCTCTCTCTCTCTCTCCGAGCAGCTGAAGATGGCGAGTGGGACTCTCCTTCCCAATGGCCACTGAATGACAGACTTACTCTGTGGGCCATAAGTAGGCCAATTAGTCTTTTTCCATAGCAGAGGACACACTCCAGTGAACAGGCCAGACGTGAATGAAAGAGAGAGGCCAAATGGCACAGCCTGTGTGTCGCGATGACAAATGGGTCCATCGGCGCAGACTTTAATCCTATTAAAAACAGCTTGAGGTATCGGTTTCTAGTGAGCAAGTTTCAGGAGGCCTACTCTCTAAAACCACTCCAGTGTTCGTGCTGTGATGAGCACAGATGAGTGTGTTATGAGGACATTTGTCCAGTAGATGGCATCCAGGGACCAGTTGTTTGAGATCTGTTCGTGCCTTAGACACTTTGTTGTTAAGTTTGTGTAAAAAGGGAGAATTATGGAGTAGCTGAAGGTGTTGTAATGTGAAGGTATTTGTGTATTTCTTCACGTCTCGGGAAAGTAATATTTAAAAGAGTAATTCAATTTTTGCTTTTAATATTTTCTGTAGATACTCTTAGAAACATTGTAAAGCATTTTGTTTTACTGTATGAAATAAAGAAATAGTTGACTCAAAACTCAAAATTATTATTCTTCATCTCAAGTCTATTATGATTTAATTTATAATTTCCAAAGAATTATGTGGTTCTATTTTTTTATTTTTTATTTTTTTTTACAACAAACCAGATAATTCTGGTTGGTTATTTGCATATTATAAAACATTTTAATTGGCAGAGCTGCGTAGCCTTGTAAAAAATGAAGAGTGCTTATGTTTTGAAAATGACCTTGTAGTGTACTTAACAAATTAAGTATGTTTACTGTACTTGAAGGTAATATAACATTAAAGGCCATTAAAGTGTACCCAAAGAGAGTACACTTTCAGGAATATTTCTTAACACACTTAAATACACTTTTAAAAAGTGCACTTTGTAATAATATAAAAAAAGTTACAATTCATTCATTCTTTCAAATCATGCTTTAATGAAGCACAATTATTTTGATTTGTTGACTGACATACTAAAGCACATGTTAAGAACTCGAGTATAATTGAACTAGTCTTATTTGATATTACATACAGAAATTGCAAGTTAATATATTACACACATTTTCCAGCATATATTTACATTTATTTCTAAATTGCAGCTTCATCATTATACAATTATACATTATACAAATACAAGTTTCAATAGAAATTGCATTAAAGTGTATTCTAGTTTAACTTAAATGTGTGTCAGTACATTCAGCAGTACACTTTAACCATTTTTTTCAAAGACAATAGAAGTAATTATGAAATTAAAGATGTACTGTACTTGAGTCCTATAGGTGGGTCAAAAAACAACTAATTGTATGTCATATCAATTTAAACTATAATACATTTTCATTTAATTGTAAATAACATGCAATTAAGTGTCTGAAAATGTTACATTCTGTTTGCAGTTTGCACTTGCAGTAAGTATATATTTTTAAGTATTTTATTTCCATACTAAGTACTCTTTACATTATTCTCCATAATGAGGACTACTTTTAAAAGTATGCTTCTTTTTCACAAGGCTTCCAAGAGTGCTGATATACAGTGCAACTGCACTAGGACATTTAATTGTTTGTATCACTCAGATTATCAGTCAATCAGTGTGTATTGGTTGTGGGGATGTAACTCTTGTAACTCTTTCTGCAGGTTACACAATAGTAGGTGGCAACAAGTGACTGTTTTTATGAGTCACTTTTTTAATTAATTTCAAACGATTTGTTCAAATCACTGATTCACCAAGGAACCGAACAAGAGTGTGGCTGCATCCGAAATTGTGTACCTCCCTACTATATAGTAGGCAAAAAAAAAAAAAAAAAAAAAACAGTATGTGACAAAATGAAGTGTTTACGATGGACACTTTACTATCCCATGATGCCATAGGCAGTGTTGTGCCTGAACGCGTTCATATTTTGGGCGAAAGTGAACTGAACGTATTACTGCCTGATGAATGTTACTGTGAACTCGTTCATTCTGGTGTCTGTGAACGGGATGCTCTCTGTTTAACTTCATTCAATAGGGTGCCAGATTTCTATAGAGCCTTCCAGACGAGTACCCGGCTAAAACACACCGTAAACAAGCCTTAATATGTAGCGGGAAAACACCCAATCTGGCAACACCAGCACCAGTGTCGCAACGCTGCATGCGTCATCAACACAAAAAGCAGCAAGGAGGCGTCGTATGATCATTTAAACGAGTTTTATGACAAGGTCGTGAGGATGAGAAAAATCTTACATTTCTGTGCAAACTTTGCCCGCCGATAAAATAACTGGTGTCTGTGGTTTGGGCTGTGGCAATAATTTTGAAAAATAATAGCAACATATCGCAGCAACATATGGAAAAAAAGAACGATGAACAAATTTTTGAAGTATGAACTATGAACTGAACTAATTCACTTTAACATCTGTGAACTGAACTTTGAACTAGTTCATGTAGAAAGTGAACTTTCCCAACACTGGCCACAGGAGAGGATTTGTGAATGGCAGTGAAGCTTCGTAACTGATGCTAGTAGGTCACATGACAACATGATAAATGTATGTCTGGATTGCATTACCGTAGTACCCTCAAATTACATTCATACTTCACACATAAAAAAAAAAAAAATTGAGGCCAGGAAATTGCTTATTCAAATTAAGGGTGTACTCACACTAGCCAGTTTGAACCGTGGCCGAGTGCGTTTGACCACCAAAGCGCGGTTCGTTTGACTAGTGTGAGTGCTCCGAACCGTGCCCGGGCGCGGCTCGATTGGCCGGCCCTGGCCCGCTTGGAAGAGGTGGGCCAGAGCACGGTTCAGTTGGACTCGGGCGCGGTTCGCATGCAGTGTGAGCGCTAACCGTGCTGGAGCACGGAACAGGACGCGTGATGTACGGGAACTGTAGTCCGTAATCAAAGCTGCAAAGAAAGTCCTTGCTGCACTTCAGCTGGTACCTTGCAAACCTCCTCATACGAGCAGCACGATTACGTGAAAATTTTCGCGCCACTAAGGCGACACATCTGTTTAACAAGAGGCTGTGAGAGGGCTGTGGACCAAACGACACAAAATTATCCACAAAGAAAACAGACCGATGGACTCCATTGTGTTCAGAGAGCGCCGCTCGTCTTGTTTATTCCGAAACCGTCGCACCATAATGACGTAAGCGTGCTCCGGCACGAATCGTGAAACCCTGTGTGAGTGCAGGCCAGAGGGGGAGTGGGGAGGGGGGACAATCGTACTCGGGCCCGGTTCATGGCAACCGTGCCTAGTGTGAGTACACCCTAAGTGGCAATAGAGTATGCAATTTTGGATGCAGCCACTGCCGTTTTATGTGAGTCATTGAATTACTGACTCAACCATTTGTTCAAGTACACCAAATTTACTCAGGAATGAAACACCTGTGTGTTGCTTGGAGATGCGCAACCTTTAATTCTGCTGTGGATTTGTTTGGAACTATTTTCAAAAAAATAATAGACAATAGTAATTGGCAATTTTGTATCTTAAATATAAGTTACTTTTAAGGGATAGTTCACCCAAAAATGTGAAAATTTGTCAAACATATTTTGTTCCAAACCTGTATGATTTTCTTTCTTCTGTTGAGCACAAAAGAAGATATTTTAAGGAATGTTGGTATCCAGACAGTTGAAGGCATCCATTACCATTGTACAACAAGAGGGAAAGTAATGACAAAATTGTAATTTGTGGGTGAACTATCCCTTTAATTTTAATGTTAATTTCTTGTCCATAGTACTGATGGTCTGTGAATCGACCATAAGCAATCACACAAATGAACATCACTCTTGCTCATGTGATTCTGCTTAAAAGTAACTGTATTTTTAATACATATATACATAAAGGCATATCAGTGAGATACATCATGGCCATTAAATTAATATTTACAATAGTTTGGTGATGTGCTCTTGCTTGAGCCTTGAACAGTGAAAAGCTCACAATCCCGATGTCTCACTCTAAACCATTCACAGGACAAGCCGAGAGCCATTACATCGTTGTTCACGTTTGCAAGGATCACAAGCCGAAAGTGCACTTTTGAACTTTGTCTGTTCCCCCATTTGTAGAGGGATGGACCACTGCCAAGTAAGCGAGCAGCATTTGGTCACTTCGGTCTCCTCCCACTTTATAGTTTCTGTGCTGAGATCAGATGAGAGAAGAACCCTGCAGACGCCACACAGTCGCATTCTGGGGATAGCAGCTCGCACTGGGGGACGCTGTGATTGAGAACCGAAGAACTGGGTTTGACCTCCCCAACATAAGCCTGATTACCATCAGATCCACGTCAGGGGTTGGGGGTCCCTCGGGGCCATTTGCGTACAGTCTCACCATCGCTTTGCATGATCAAAATAGCATCTGAAATGTCATATATGCGCCTTGTGCATTTACACTTCAAAGAACATCTTTTTGGCATGCGAACAATAGTTTTTGTAGCACAGGCCAATATAATTCACCAGCCGACACCGGTCTGTTTGACAATTTCAGTGTTAGTGTGTGGCTGCCAGTTAACTATCATATCCAAAAATAAACATTCATTAGATTACAGACATATTAGAAATTGGGATTCTACCCTAATATTGGCCAGAACCCAATACACTCTCAGACAACGTATATGTTATGTTAGCTGGGAAGGTGTACCACCCCAGTGACAGCATTTGTGCCTTTTTGCTGAGGTAATAGCATTTTCTCCCTTACGCTGTAGCCACATTGTAACAGTGGTTTGGAAAATGGATGGATGATTCAGCTGCGGGCGCCATCTTCTGGTTTCTGGTTTTCAATTCATTCACACAGTGTGCGATATGGGTATTCTCTAGCCGTTGAGTGTAGATTGGTTGTGCACTTGTTATTGCAGTGCATTGTGGGATTGTGCACTCGATAACATCCACTGTGGTATCGGACACCACTGGCTGTCCCCTTAAATAGTGCCCTATTTAAGGGTATAGGGGGAGATGTGTGCCGCACATGTCCTGAAAAGTGAAGCCAAAATATTTTGATCGCCCGCTGGCGGCTGGGTGCAGAATACGTCATAAGCCCCGCCCCCTCCATGTAATCAAATGAGACACGAGCCAAAAAAAATAAATAAATCTAATTACACTTTTGTGTATTTTTCTAAAGATGGTTTCTGTCATTTTAGGTTGTTCTTCTTACGTTCTACATACTGTATGTGTAACGTCATGATTGACAGCTGTGCTAGCGATTGAGTCTGCAGGACTATAACCAATGGTTATTTGTTGGATATTTCGGCTTCCTTTTTCTATATTGGAAGGTGATCAATGTCTTTGTTGATCCAGGATTTGAGGGATACGTTTACAGTTTGTATCAAGTTTAGGCTTACAGTTTAGGCTTACAACCAGGGTTAGGTGCTTCTACATCAGTGTTATTCCACTATCATTTCATTCTCTTATGGGAAGGGTTAGGTTTACTTCATAAAAATATGTCTAGATTATAAATATTATGCAGATAATATTAATAATGTAATATATTTTCCCCTACAGTATGGGTTTATGGGTTTGTAAATGAACATATAAATGTTTTTTACAGTATTTAGTTGCAAGGGGATCCTTATGGTTAGGTCCTCTGTTCCTCTGTGTCATCAAATATTTTGACATAAATTTGTACATGTGAGTTTTTCTGTGGTTCCTCCTGATAGACTTTTAATGTTTTTTTTTTTGTTTTTTTTTAAGATATTATAAATTGAATTGTCTAATTGTGATTTTTGTATAAGCTTGTAAGAGAATGACAGCTGCTTAGTTATTTGTCCCGGTGGATCGTCTCTCTGTCTGGGAGGTTGAAGAAAGGAGACGCACGGCCTTCACACCCTGGCACATGTTCCCCTGACCCCACAGGCTGCTGCATCAATCCCCTCCAAAACTCTCCCTCCACAAACCATAATATTTCCCCCAGAGCAGAGAGACCCTCACACTCGAGAGACAGCCACTCCACCTGTCAGAGTTCAAGAGTTAATGCCAAGAGCTTAGAGCTTGTTTCCATAACGACTTGAATGTAACTTTTGCTTTCTCTGCCACACTGGGCCGTTACATGTGTTGAACATATCAATCAACAGCCTGGAAGCTTGATGTATTACCAGAAAGTGAGAGGATTGATGGCCAGCCAGAACAAACATCAAGACCAGTTTGTGTTAAGAAGATACAATAAATGGCATTGATTGATGTCCTGTATATTTAATGTTTTACTGTTTTTTTTTGTTTGTTTTTTTGTTAATGGCATCTTTAATTCATTTGCATTTTTTTATTGCAATATATTATATTAATAGATTCACTTAACTAACTGATTGATTGATTGATTGATTGATTGATGTCCTGCAGTTTTACTTAAGTTTCTACTCTTTTACAATTTTACTTCAGGACATTTTCCAGTCCATAAACAAAATTCCAGGAAAACATATGTGTATATGAATATTTATCAAGTCTGCTTGTGCCCTTTTTTTTTGGGAGAAAATTCAATTTGCATATCGATTGTAATTGGTCAATGACAAATTAAACCAATGCTTTTAGTTTTCTTTTTGTTTTAGTTTTTTTTTTGTTTACCCTAATTGGTTTCACTTTATTTTGATGGTCCCTTTAACACGTTCTGTTGACTTTAAGTAATGTTGCACCTACATGTCTACTAACTCTCATTAGAGTATTAGTAGAGTATTAGTTGACTGGTAGGGTTAGGGCTAGAATAAGTTGCCATGCACTTGCAAAGTTACTTATAGTCAGTAGAGTGTCTGTTGGAGGACCATCACAAGAAAGAGTAAGCAGATATTAAGCAGACAGTCTACTAATACTCTAATGAGAGTTAGTTGACATGTAGTTGCAAAGTTACTTATAGTTAACAGAATGTTCAAAAGGGACCATCAAAATAAAGTGTTACCCGATAATTAACCTCAATAGTTTTTGACAATGACTCTGAATTGGACATGATGTTATCATTAGTGAAAATCTTTTGTTCAAAAGTACAACAATTAAAAACCTCTGTTTATGCAGGCTAAATGCCTTTGTGAAAGGCCAAGGCTCTGTTCGTCCAGCCTGTCCATCCCCTCTGAGGCTTCTGTGCATAGCATACGCTGGACAAGCTAAACTGGCAATAGCAATAAAGATTAAGTGGACCATCTCTGAAAGCTCTCTGACAGCACAAACAACTGCCAGTCGGCTACACGCTCTCGCCTCTCGCTTGCGGTCGAAGTCCGATGGGATGGCTCCTGAATGCCATGGACTTGTAAGGTTTTCTTTCACAGAATCGGACTCCTCTTTTAGCAGTCCTGTGCTTCCCAGACCGCACCTCAGATGCCCAATTAGACTGAAAAACTATAGCTCCCTGATCATCGTCCCATTGTGCTCCCTGACATTGTCCCCGCGGCTCCTGTTACAGCCTGACGGTATACAAGGGCTAATTTAGACATGCAGTTGTTGCTATTGTTCTGCTCTCCTTGATACCCAAACCCCTCTGTCTTAGCGGGCCAAAGCTTGTCCGAGTAGTCCCTGGTGGAGAATAAGTGTTTGGATCAATGACAAGATGATGGGCTTGAGGGTCTGACTGAAACTACAGCGGTCAAAGTAATTAAGTCAAAGACTGAGCGCACGGCAGCGGTCTGCATATAGGCCTTAATGGTATTCAGATGGATGGCGTCTGAAGCTATTTCTTGGGGTGAGAGCGGGGCAAATTACACGACAGCTGTTGTCCAGGCTGAGGGGAAGGCCGGTTCCAAGGCTCTGCTGATAGAGGGACTTTGATTTATGCCTTAATTAGAAGGACATTAAAGGCGGACTTTCCCAAAGACAATTGTGAAGTCCCACACGTATGCCGTGCAGTGCGTTCCCACTTAGCATGAGGCAGACGGCGCAAGAATATTGGAAACTGAATCTGACCGCTGCTAAGTGAGCTGAAATGTTCAAGATGTGTCTTGCAGTAGCTACTTCAGAGGAAATACTTGAAGAGAGAAGTACACCCAGAAAGAACATTAAAAGGCTCATCTTTTCAAGTAGCTACTGAACATATTAATGGCTGATGCTGTGTAATACTGCTCTCTGATTTCACTCTATAATGCAAATCATCTGACTGACCTGCAAGCAGAGCGTTTGAAATATTCGGCCTACACTGATAATTTTTTTGTTTTGTTTTGTTTTTAGAACATTTAATCCAACCGTAATCCTATACGATCGAAGCCCATTTCCACAACATAAGCTTTAGTAAATCTTAATTATAACATACAAAATCAAAATAATGGGATAAAGTCAAAATTATGGCTTTATATCATAATTAGAACTTTTTTCTAAGTCATAATTTTGACTAATGACATAATTTAAACTTTTTTGTCATAATTCCCCTTTTCATCTCATAAGAATAAACATTAATTAGTATGTCATAATTTCAACCTTTTGTGAGATAAGTATTTGTATATCATATTTTTTTTGTACTTTACATCTCATAAGAATTAACATTAACATGTAATAATTATGATTTTCAGATGCATGATTTTTTTTTTCAATGTGGCGAAAATGGGATTACTATGGAAGCTTTTTTCCGCCATTGAATAAAACAAAATTAAAAGATAATTCAGACTTTCTATCTTGCAATTCTGACTTTTTTCTCACAATTCTGACTTATTCTAAGAACTGCGGGATATAAATTCGCAATTGTAAGATAAAAAGTCCAATTCTGAGGGGAAAAAAGCTTCTCGCAATTGTGATATAAAGTCACAATTCTGCTTTTTTTTTCCTCCTCAGAATTGAGTGATATAAAGTTGCAAATATGAGGGGAAACTAAGTTAGAATCGCAAGACACAAGCTGGCAAGTGCGAGAAAAAAGGCAGATTTTTTTTAGATAAAAAGTTACAATTAGGCCTACCTTTTTATTTTTTATTTAATGCAAATTGAAAGTACTTTTTTGAGTGATATTTTTCGAGTCGCCAGTAGGTGGCGACAAGTCTTAATGAGTGAGTCATTGAATCCTTTCAAAACTGATTCTATGTTGCTGAGAGAAACGCAAGGGCTCATTCGGTTGTCATCGACGGCGCAAAAGCAGACGGTCAATATTGTGTAGCATATAAAATGTAAGTTGCTCAATTTTAACTTGTTATTTGAACTGTTGTGTGGAAAAAAAAAAAAAAAAGTAGCTACACAGCCCGTGGCCTTTCCTACGGATAGCGCGAACTCGTGTGATATTGCTTAATAATATGCTTCGCCTATCAATGTAGCCTACTTCATTGTTTAAACGGAAGATTTACTAATAGTCTCGAGCAATTTGCATTGTGTGGTTTTGGCGCGTCTCATGGATCCAGCCCATGATATTTTTGGCAGGTTCGGATTACTTGGGAAATAAAACATTAATGTGTTGTAGTAGTTATAACTCTTCCTGTTCCAGTTTTTTTATTTTTTATTAGTGGAAATATTTATCAGGTTCTGTCAGGCTTCAGCTCATAAAACGACGGCTGAGTTTTTATCACTTGTTTGAATGCTTTGTTGAACAACTGCATTAGTCACATGAGTGCCATCGCCCTACTATTGCTCGTGCACGTGAAGTGGATTTTATGATGGCACCGTACAAAATGTAGGCTAGCTACTTTTAAGCGTTATTGGTGTTTGCTTAAAGTTCATCTTAATGTGCTGTTCTAAAAGTCATATTCTAGGAGACTACCGGGGCGAGTTGTCACATGCAGTCAAAATAACTTTATTTCAGTAACTTTGAGATTTTAACTTGAGTTGGGGTCAAGTTTTCACATTTTTATTGGGACAGCTGTCGCAATGGTTTATTATTTTGGTGAACTTTTTTTGTTTTTCATGAATATATTATGTGCTTAATAATTATTTTGCTTTTTAAGTATTTCATTATGATGGAAATATTCCACCACATATAAACAGATTTTGTATACAGAAATGGACATTTTAACAAATAAACCTATCCTGAGTAAAAAGTGACAACTAGCCCCCTCTGCCCTTGCAATCAGGTGTGTTCAACAAATCACAATCTGACTCTAAATTCTTGCTGAGCTGAAGTAACCTAAATTACACTGTATACAGAATGACTCTGTAATGCATCTATTAAAAGCTGTCATAAGTATTTATTTAAAATTACAGAATGACTCAGAGCTTTGGCGGCTGTAACAAAGTACAGTGATACCAGCGTAATGTGTGTGTGTGTGTTTGTGTGTGTGTGTGAGAGAGAGAGAGAGAGAGAGAGAGAGAGAGAGAGAGAGAGAGAGAGAGAGAGAGAGAGCATTTATACCACCCTTGCTTCAAAGAATAGCTTACACAAAGTCTTGATTGAATTACACGCTGCGTTATAGAATGCTGATGCTGATATAATTCTGGCTTTGACACACTGTGTGTGTGTGTGTGTGTGTGTGTGTGTGTGTGTGTGTGTGTGTGTTAGTGTGTGTGAGACAGAGGGTCAAGGCAAAGGAGCTTGTTAATAGTCTGAGGCTTGTGCTGGGACCACTGAACTACCCGTGGCATCCTTCCCTAAGTCCTCTTTGCATGCGTTCAAAGAAAGGGTCTCTCACTTTTCCTAATTTGTTGCTGCTGATTAATTATGTCTAGCACTTGCAAGTCAAGACTGCAATCAGTCATACAGACACCAAAAATAAATAAATCAACAATAGAAAAGTGGCACTGATGACTGTGTGTGTGGCATTTGTCACATGCACACGCTCATACTTCTACACAAATCTTCACGTACTGAAATACTTGTATTAGAATTCTATTGTAATAGTGCACAGCTTCCAGTTTGTATAAAACTGTGCATATACTATTTTGTCTCAGCGTTATCAATTTCCTTCCTATTACATGCAAAGTTGCAGACTGACAACTGTTCACTGAACGATGTGGCTGAATTTGTCCTGTTCATACACATATTGTGCCTTTGCACATGTTGACAGTGATAAAGTAAATATCAACAATGCTGACTTGGGTGACATTCAGTGCCATATTGGCTGCTGGCTGATTTTTGAGTTTTTTATTTCATTAATATCTGTTGATAATGCTTATTTAATTGTACGAGCTCATGTGTAGTGTTCGTACATTTAGATTACGATACATAACACTCACTTAATGTTCATCTTATATTTTATTAAAAAATAATAAAAATAAACACTAGTAATTCAGTAACACTGTTAAATTTAATATTTAGTAAAACTCTAAATGAATATAGCCTACATTTTTCATACTGTACATTATTAACTTTTAGAATGATTGATTGATTTTGATTTGTTGGTGTTTTAGATTTTATCATTTTATTTCACTTACATAATTTTAATGCTGTAGGCATTTATTGGTTATCAGTCAGAATTTTAATATCAGTGCATTCCTAATGCGACTTTAGTAACATCTGAAAGTCTTGTCATAAATCATAAGTCAATTGAGTGCAAGTTTATCATCTTCATTTTTACTTCTTTCTGCTGGGATGTAATTGCTTTGGCTTTTTATCATCCCGTGTGTTCTTCTTAGTTCTTTTTTATTTGGCTCTATGGAAACAAGTTTGTTTTCTTTGCCAGTCTATATAATAGTACAGTAAGTATAGTGCCAGTCTATATAATAGTATAATAAGTATAGTTTTATAGTTCAGTTATTGTTGCTACTTTAAAAGTATAATCTGTGATTACACATAATCACTTAAGGCAGATTTTTCTTTTTTCTTTTTTTTTTTTTTAAAG
This sequence comes from Siphateles boraxobius, assembly GCF_051911475.1. Taxonomy (NCBI): domain Eukaryota; kingdom Metazoa; phylum Chordata; class Actinopteri; order Cypriniformes; family Leuciscidae; genus Siphateles; species Siphateles boraxobius. Next base: position 851,918 of record NW_027509228.1, read on the forward strand.
GGGCTATGTGTAGCTTTTTACTCTTTTACTCTTTACTCTTTAATCTTTAATATAGAGTTTTCAGTTGTACATTTATGACCCAACCATAATGTAATAGAAAGAATGACACCTTAATGTCCACCACGGTTGCCTCTATCAGCCTGTAGGCTCAATTGACCTATGGCTAAGCCACGCCCCCAAACACGATGAGCCAATCACAGTGCGCATAGCTATCCCATACACTCGGACATTCTCTGCTTCCTCGTCCATTGAAATGCATTGCAGTCAGTCAGGTTTCATTCGTTTTTATATGTCTTTTCTTGTTCTTTTAAGTTTAAAATGGTCAAACGGTGTGCATGGAGTACATGCAACTCCGACACTAGGTATCCCGAGAGGCTGGGCGACGGTGTGTATTTTTCACCCTTTCCCAAACCACATCTCAACCGAGATAAGTGTCTGGATTAAGTTATGGTAGACCACAACACCAACTAAACGTGGATAAATTAAACAAGGATGTCTACATCTGTTCTAAGATAAGTCAACAACTTATTTGAACGTTATCTTTTACATCTCTAACGTAACGTTAGCCTAGCATTAGAAAACGTTAACGTTAGCTTCTAGCTGCGTTGTACATCATGTCACTTAGCTTCATTAACGTATCTGTAAATAACCGAGATAAGAAATGTTAGCAATGTTGTGCTGAATGATTCATGTAAATACTGTTGCACTAACGGAGAGGTAACATTACTCTTGGTAAAGATGGTAAAAAGGCTTGTCCTGGAAACGGATGCAACTTAGACCTGTACATATTTAATTTGATCATGAACCATTAATTACATATTAAAGCACAATATTTTAGATAACTATTTACGAAAATATATATCTATATAATCTTTCTGTCTCCAAAAATCATCAATTGTCCCCTGTGAAATGTCTCCTACTGTGACCGCTGCCATAGCGCCTGTCACCGAATGTTGACTGTTTGTCCGAGTGAGTGGAGGGGGCGTGGCTTAGCCACAGGTCAATTGTGTGGGGAGGATTTGGGTTCGAATTGGCGCGAAAATTCACAAAATGTGACGTCATGCGCGTTCTCGTCTACTTGGGCTTACATCCGGCAATCGCTAGCAGTAACGTTAGTGTTTCAAATGGACTCTGCGGACTGAAAGAAGCGACCAGCCTCCAGCACAATCCAGACACCCACGGAAACTCCTCGTAAGTAAAAAAAAAAAAAAAAAAAGCCTTATCTAGTGCGGCCAAAATAGAGAGTGACCGGCGTCGGGCAAAGATAAGACAAGAGTCAACATCGGAGCGGCATTTGATTCTTGGAGGGAGCACCGGTCAGCGCTGGGTATAAAAACAGACCCCGAGCTGGCTTTCTTTTTACTGCAAAGGTAAGACATAGTTACAACTCTCTGGTTGCTGTGGTCGTACTCGTACGAGTGTGCGCACCGAGAATGAGCATGAGACTGGCTGCAGTTTCTTTAACAGCCACTGGTGTCAGTAACGGTTAGAAATTTCAGAACCTATGCAATGCTCCTTTAAGGTACACGTAATCATTTGAGCCATTTTTTTTGGGGGGGGGGGGGGGGGTCATCATTAATCGTTAAAAGGGGGAAAGCTGCATGATTAATCGTTAAAACATTGCGATCTCAATTCAAACACCCACGCGACCTTCTTCCTAAATGACAATGATTTGGCTGTGTCTATTAAACTTTAGACAAGTACGATCACAGCGAACATTCAAATCTATGTCTACGGTAGCAAGCAAAATAGAGTAAACCTTTTGAAAGTATCTTTACAAATATTGTATCAATTACATCGTTACACCAGTAGGTGGCGACAAGGGAACTATGCATTGATTTACATCGTTCACCATTTAAACCAATATTTGTTAATAGACTGCAGCTATTGACATAGTCAGAACCCCTAGTCAATGACATGTTATTTTGGTTCGTTGTCTATTCAGAATCATGGAAGAATTGTAATCTCAAAAAAAAAAATTCTCAGTTTCTTCAGAATTATGCAGCTCTAGTAGTCATGCTATCCAGGTTTTCTTTTGGTACACCAAAGTTTATGATAAAATCCAATATGACTCAAGAAAAAAAAAAAATAGCGAAAGAGAAGCCTTTTGACTAAAGCTGCGGTTACATTTACGGATTCCACTGCTGAATTCCAATCATCCAGTAATTTCACGCAGATTTGCTGTACTGACCAACAGAAAACCTCTTGGTTTAGTAGTGACTTCTGTGTGAGCTATGGATCTACACTATTAAGACTTTTGACAACTTACAGGTTTTCCTGTAAAATTTTGTAGAAATGTCAGTCACACTTTTAATGAGCCACAATTGGCAAAAAATATCCAAATATTTTTAACATAACCTTTTTTCCAAAAAAAATTTTCCAAATTTTTTTTTTTTTTTTTTTTTTTACCCTGTGCCAGATATGCTCAGATCATGGTAACAATCAAATAATGTCAAAATTTGACATCATTTCCTTTTTGGCATCCACAGATTTACTGTAGTACTAACTATGGTATTTTTTGTGGAAATTGCGGCTCCCATGGTAAACCTATGTTTTAAAAATATTTATATTTGAAATATAAAACTATTTACTAAATATATTTGATGCAGTGATATTTCTTTAAAATACAACTTCATTCTTTCTGTCCCATGGAATCTGTGGAAGATTACTTTAACAAGCAACATGCCTTAACTTTGTTCTTGCATTTATATAATGTTTGCATACTTATATTCTTTCTATGTGTAATATTGTTGAAAACGGTCGACGTCGTCAGCTTCATTAGTCAACTCCACTCGAAAGTGAGGTGTAAAACCAGTAACGTGTTGTTTGTGTGTGAACAAATGCATTGGAGGGAAATCACCAAGCTGCTCACATTCCCTCCGGATAACGGAAACTTTAATGAACGGTTATCAAGCGTTCTGCAGAGAGTTACTACTGTAGCACACCTGGAAAAGAGAATAGCTGGGCAGCTGTCAGTTAGCGCTCACTGTTGCTTTAGTGACTAAAGGATGTTACATCAATCCCATAACTTTTACTCTAATGTGAAAAGGAAATATACTAGAGCCTGTAGCTTAATAACCTATAGCGTCCTATTAAATTTGCCAGCTGGCTAATTTGTTGATGGGTCTGACAGGAGTACAGCATTACTAATGATTGTTATTCAGAAAGCAGAGTTCTGTAATCAAAACATGGTTGTTATGAATGACTCAGTCTTGTTGTGACAGACATGCCAAGTATAAGAGTATTGACAAATTTACAGTGCCGCCTACAGCAACAACGCCAATGCTAATCCAGGTGGTTCGCATCGCTGTCAGGTTATCCGGGCCTAAATAGAAATGCCTTGAGGAAAATTGTTGTTTATTCTTTTACTGGACTGTATCAGAGAAAATTCCCCAATGGTGCGCCATCAATATTTTATGATCTTTATTTCAACGACTACTATGAAAAAGCATGGAAGGATTGTCTGTGACCGACTGTAGCGCAATGTGTTGAATATGAGCGGATCACGTTTCTTCGGGCCTAATATAGTCTGCAAATTGGATTTTTATATTCCCCTTTCATCACAGAAAGGCTAATAAGCTAATCACTGATGTCAGCTGCTATCTTTGTGCTAGAAAGTTCAGCGTGGCCAAAAACTAGTGACCAGAAGTCCCGGTTTCACAAGGTGTGTCCTGACAGTTCACTAAAAACTGTAAAGCAGGCTCACTGACTCAATGTCAAGTCCTTGATGTTTTTTTTTCAATTGCAAGATCAATTTCTAAACATTTTCTTAATGTTTTTTTTATTTTTTAGCAAAGCTAAACATTTGTCTGTCATAATGACAGCTTCTCAAATTTGTAAGCTCACTAAGCTGTAGAAATGGCCGCACAAGTACGTGTTAAGTTAAAAGAAGCCGAGCTAATTCTTTGCATGAAAGTGCGCGGGAGGTTTTTTGCTGTCAACATTATATTGTCAACATTTTTAGGTTAAAAGGGTAAAAAGAAAAAAAAGCTCTGGTTTGAGCAGTCTGATCATCCCACGCTAAAGCACAACAGCGGCGGTTCTAGAGGGGGGGGGGGGGCGTGCCCCTGTGACAACAAGCTTGGCCCCCCTAAATGTGGAGTGTGAATTATTGTTGTAATATTGTGAAATAAAAAACAGTTTTTTTGCTATCGTTGTATCCGTATTATTATTTTTTTTATTATTCTATCTTTGTGGATTTGCTTGTTCACGTGACAAATCGCATCACATTCGCGGGAATCGCGGCAGAATAACGTCTGTCTCCTGCACGCGAGAGAGGAGAGAAGAAGAAAGCTGGTAAATGTCAGTTCAGTTGCAAGTTCATTCTTTATGTGCGATGTGTATTGTCTATTATGATATTGTAATCAATGTTTTAACTGTATACGAGGCATGTGAGCTGACATCGCATTTGTCTATCGTCCTTTCACTGCTGTGTGCGGTTCATAGGTAGGCTATGTCCCCAAATTAGTTTGTCTTATATTTACATCATATTATGTTCTTATATTAGAATATCAGATCAGCAAGAGTGCCGTTTGCCCATGCACAATTGCAACTGTGATATTGATGTTATACAACTGTTAAATTAACAATAAGTTAACATTGGGAGTTACGTTTTAGACACAATATTGGCAATATTGTTTGTTTTCCCTTTATTTCGCCGACTAGAATTTCAAAATGAAACCGTAGCAGAGTCTCAATGCAACAGACAGCGAAGATTTATTGACTGAAATCCGCGTTTTGAAGGAATCACTTCCTCCTTTCCCAAATGAATCAGCCGTTTGAACAAATCGGTTGAATGAATGAATCCCTCAACTCGCTTATTAAGACTGTGGCTGCGTTCCAAACCGCATACTCAATGAGTAGGTAGCTACTTAATTTCAATGAGTACTTACTTAACGAGCGCTAAAAGAGTAGGTACTTTATAGCCAAATCTCGTTGAGTATGAATGCGATCCGGACATTATCCGCCATGTTGACGTTATCATGTGACCTATGACACGTTATCACAAGCACAACAACTTAAAAGATGAACGACACGTTTAATTCATCTATCTGTAAATATCTTGATATTGATGAAACTTGCTCATTTTGTGGTATTGTTGAAGAAACAGCTGCCAATGTATTTTGTGAATACATTTAGGGTTGATTTAAGTTGTTATATTTTAAACCCTTCTAATGTGACTCACAGTTCCTTATAACGATTTTTTTAAGAAACCCCAAAATCGTTATCTCTTGAATATGTTGTTAATTTCTTTATTTTATACCCAAAAAGATTCTCCTTCAAGTTTTCCTCTTTTCTTGATGAATTTACCTCTCGTTTCATCCCTCAGACAACAACAACAAAACTATTTTTTAATGTATTATGAAGAACTATTTATATTTAAAGATATTTAGCCTTGTTATTGTTCTTTTTTCCTGTGTATAAATATCATATTATGATGTACACAAACCAATGATCTAAATGTTTTCTGTTTTGTCATTATGATTGTTCATTGTTAGATACAACTAGTATCTTTCCATGATCTTTATGTAATAAGTTTATAAGTTTAAATTATATGAGCGACAGGTGCTCTAACACTTCATAACATCAGTAACAAAGTACACTTAAACAAAATAATATTAAATGCGGACCAATACTTAATTATATTACTTTTTTATGTACTAAAAATGATGTAATTTAATAAAACAAGCAAAATGTAATTTGTTTTGTCATATGAGTTATGCATGAATACACGTGAACATCTCAATTGTCAGTCAAGCAATGAATTAATGCATACATTAAATAATTATATTTTATATACTGACAACAATAAGAAACATGAATAAATGAGTAAAAGAACAAATAAAAGTAACCATCACACAATAAACAAATGCATCATGCACATGAAACAAATCTTTATTCAAACTACAAGCATGTATTTGGGCGCTGAAGCCCACATCTGCCATCTCAACACAGCGGTTCCCATTCTGCGGCTTTATTCTGATGAATTCACCAGAGGTGACCGTGCCTTCGTGCCGGAGCTTGTTTCTGCGCTGCGCTTCACAATCTGAGGCGATAAGGGCAGATGGAGAGATCTTATGACAGTCTCATCCATGGCACCGTTTCCAGGATTCAGCTCTGGGATCCTCATCCTCAGTGCTCACACCATTCTGAATAAAAACATGTTTAGTTACTTTATAGATTTGTTTATTTACCTTAATTACAGCACATTAGTCTAATGGCAACAGTGTTGACAACAGTGAATTAACGTTATCCTATCCTATGATAATGCCACACATACATCACTCAGATGTCTTTTTCATGTTGTGATGTGCTCATCTGCAATATGTCAATACTTACAATATTTTCCTTTCAGATGTAAATAGACATTTTAAATAAGCGTGTTTAAGATGTATATGGTTATGTAAATCCACTTTAGAGACGTTACGTGTGCTTAGAGCTCCCCTGTTAGCTAGCTATACAAAACATGTTTTTACAGCAAAATCACAACTATACTATACTGTCTAACTACTTTACACCTTCAACAGTTAAAACGTCTACTCTATTGTAGTTTAACACATAAGGAACCGTGTTTACTCACATTTGAAAACCCCCGGCGTCGCTGATCTCCGTGATGTTTGATAATGACGTATGCTCTCGCGTGGCCTCCTGGGATAGAAGAGTATCCATCGGTTGAGCACTCAAAAATCGGGCCGGAAGCAGTAAGCCATCCGGGAACTTCTCCCCTACTCTTTTATGAATACTGATGTTTCGAACGTACTGCTTCCTTCACGTACTGTTTTCGCCTACTATATAGTAGGAAAGTAGGCACATTCGAACGCACTTAAGTCCAAATCTCGCGATAATTGGTACGTCACCCAGGTAATTCTCGCCTACTCTTTTGGATTAATACATACTTTTTCGCTCGCCTACTCTTTTCCCATACTAAATAGTAGGGGCATACTAAACTAGCCACCGCGGTTTTAGTTTCATATTTAAAGTACCCTTTAATTAAAACGTTAAAATTAGAAATCATTTCATATTTAAATATTGATTTAAAAAAAAATCTCATAGCTTTATTTATGCAATTGTAAATGGAGTGTAAATATATTAATGCCGCTTCTGTGTCTCCTCTGCACTGCAAAGTTGGATTTTGATTAAATGATTTAATTTGACTGGTAACAGTGGCACTGTATAATTATTGTATAATTAAGTATTATTGTAAGTAAGTATAATTACTGTATAATTTGAATGTTAGTATTTGACATAAAAGGTGATTCATAACACTATATAAGTTTAGAAAGAATGTCCATATATAGGTGAAAATGCCCCTGGAAATCAATTTAAGGTGGCAAATTAAATTAATTAAAAATTAAATTAATTTCGGTCCCTGCTGTTAACTGACCACTGCATAGAATATTAAAACATATGAATATCTTTGTGAGTCAACAACAGGCCTAAACCAGCCATGGCACCAGCACAAAAACACAATCAGTAAAATATCATCTAATTATCAACAAAACATTGAAAATATTGAGATATATTTTTGTCAATATTGCACACCCCTAATGTACGGTATGAATTTTGATTTCTTCAGGTCTTAAAAAGCCTTAAATTTGACTTTAAAAAGTGTGCAGGAACCCTGTAAACGGTTAGTAGTTACCTAGCAAGTCAGTTATTTTCAGTAAATGAATTAATACGCTTCTTGGTCCCCATTGCTTTTGCTCTATTGTTCTCACCAAAATGAAGAGAAAGAAGGACATCATGTCAATTACAGTTACTGTGACTAATACTGAATATGTAATGCAAATGTAAAAATATAATGGAAATGCAAATACATTGTTGAATGATTATAAACATGGTATTTTGCCTGTTAATGCCTGCAGTGCAGTGCAGAAAATGATATGACAACAATAAGGTCTAAATGTTACTGGCCCCTCTAACAGTTCAACTGGCCCCAGCTTGGCCCCCCAGTTGAAATGGTCTAGAACCGCCACTGAAGCACAACAAGAATATTAAAGTACACTTATTTTGTTGTTAACTAACATAAAGCACATGTAAAGAACTTGATTCAATTTTAACTAGCCTAGTTGTTTGATATTACATTTAAAGTTACAGTAACATTTTCTATATACATATCTTAAATTATTGAAAGTGCATTCAGCACACTTTAACCATTTTTCAAAGACAAATATAATTCATTATGAAATTGCATATAAAGATCTACTTAACTCCAACTTAAATGGGTCAAAAGAGGACTCTTAAGTTAACACTGCATGTAAGATACATTTTAACTACATTTTCATTTAATTGTAAATAACATGCAATTAAGTGTCCGAAAACATTACATTATATTACTTCTATAAGAAGTATTTTTTTTTTTTTTTTTTTTAAGAATGATAAAGTTAACTTCTTTTTCACAAGGGCTCATCCAATGAAGTGAATTTGAGCTGTTGAATTTGAGTGTTTGGGGGGGGGAAACAATGACAATTGAGTTTGGTAACACTAACTCCTGTAAATTGACAAGTAAATGTCAAAATCTACTATAACTTTTTATTTTTTTTCCATTTTTAATAAAAAAATCTGCAAAATCACCAAGCAAAAATGCAACTTGATTGGTATCAAAAGAGTGTGATTTAAAGTAGTGGTTAGGTAATATCGCATTCTATGAAATTGAAATCTGTAAATAGCCATCCGTTCGAATGGTTTTACATGTAAAGCCGAAATCTAAAGGGAAAAAAATTGGAAGTAAAATTGGGGAAAATACAAGAGAACACCTGAATGACATTCAGGGCCAGGTTTACTAACAGCTTGGACCAGCGCAAACCCTCTTTTGGCGTTCCCTCTAAAGACACGCAGTTAAAGATTACCAGAAGGTGTGGACACAGTTATTTTTTATAGTGCATTTTTAGGAGTTTTCCTTTCAGACGCAATATTTGGAAGGAGAGTATTTAAATTTTAAATCAATCATGCAAGGAGGTGAGGCTATCCTTTAAAATATTCTTGTTTGGCGTAGTCCCGACGTTTTTTTTTCCCCTTTTTCGTCCGACCGACTTGCCGGTTGTAGACTTGCGTTAAGACCGACCGATTATTTATTTTTTTTACTCTTCAAACAAATAATACAAATTCAATAAAATATTAATTATATTTCAGTAGGTATTGTGAATATAAATTGCTTATGCCTACATACAAACGTATGCTACGTTCTTTCTTTTAAATAAAAACGGTGTCATCGTCATCTATGATTATGTTTACACCATTGGCTTAGGCATGTCACACTATGGCTTGTACGTCCGCTTCGTTTCATTCACTGTTCGAGCTTGGTAATGATTGGCTAAAATGATTGGATAAAATGTTCGCAGTCACCGTTCAAAGTCATACGGGTTCCGGCACCATAATACATCTACAAAATGCATCTCAACACCGCTTCAACTTGGCACAAAGTTCTGGAAAAACTGTGCCCAGATCTTTACCCCTCCCTTCTCCCTTATCTAACGGTGATCTGTCGACTGTTCTGAAGGAAAACACTGAAATGTTGGTGGAGGAAACTCAAACTATTGAGGACGTGCTACAATTTGACCCTAAAATCAAAGTTGTTACTTTTAAATTGAAATCTCAAAGTGAGCCGCCGCCACCGGCCTTTTTTTTTTTTTTTTTACCAAAAATGTGTTTTAGTTGGACAGATCAATACAGTAGCACACAGAAAATAACAATGTCTTTTCTGTTAACCAAATGCTTTTTAATATTTGCTATTACTTCAATGCAAGTGAACAAGCGCGCCGTTATTTGTTGCTTAGTGACGTGTGTGTTCAAGTAAGCCAGAAATGCGCAGATTCTGTGCAATACGCTGTATTTAATATATCATGAGGACTCACAAGTTGCTTTTTGCGCTAAATCCACGCAGATTTGGCTTACACGAAATTCCCGAGCAAAGTGACATAGAAACACGCCAAATTGGCTAGTGATTTTACAGCGTTACCCGCCAAAGTTCATTTTAACCCTTATTTGGCGGGTTGGAGGGTGTTAATTTCAATCCCTGAATGTTACACTCCTGTTTGTCATTGTGCACGAAACTTCACTCCAATAAATCATCAGAAATATTGCCGACTTGTGCACATCCCAAGCGCCCTCTTTACGGTTGTCCTAATGCCTGTTAGTTGTCTGTGGATTTGCCTATATTTGGCGAAAATGGAAACGTCTTTAGACGTGGAAAATCGATTTTACAATCGATTGAATGAACACTTCCGTCTCTAAATTCGATCAGGATTTTTTCACAAAAGTGACAGCCCTAAAAACGTAACCGGTCTCTGATTTGTAGGTTGCATTGACACCTAGCGCTGGATGCTCGGTTTGAAGACCCAGTCAGTGGCGTCACAATATGCAATATTGTTTAAATTCATACCTATGTAATCACCATGACCAAAATTTTACTTTTTTTTTTTTAGACCTACCTACCGACCCTTTTTTTTTCTTCTGTTACTACAAACCAAAATATTTTTAAGGATCGTCTGAATTATAAGGTTTGCGCAATTTAATTGTATTTGCGCCATTGTTTACCGCCAGGAAAAAAGCACGTCTTAAACCAGACGCTAATTTGCGCTGCTCTTGATAGATTGCATTGGTCATTATGGAAATGATCCGGCTGCGTCTGTATTATTTCATTCGCATGTCGTCAGTAAATAACGCACAGCACTTTCCCATCGATGCAGTTACTCCAATTACAGAGGTACTGAAAAATGCAGAAATGTTTTTTGAACGGTATAATTTGAGATGTATGATATTATTTCAGAACGCTCAGAAGGAAAAAAAGCAGGAAAGATGTGAAGGTGCGTCATGATGGTGATCTGCTGAGACCTTCTCTCTTCTCGCCGTGCCGCTAGCTGATGTCGTGTCGAGAGGAGGGTCTTTCGGCCGTGGAGTGTGAACAGCGGCAGAGATGTCTCCGGGGTCAATCCTTTAATATTGATTACAAACTGGAGCGGGGCAGCGGGGCCGACAGGCTGCAGCTGTGAGTTTGAACGGCTTTGAAGTGACCCGCGCCTGTTGGCTGGTCCCAGGCCCTCGCGCATGAGGACAGGCTGCAACTATGTGCCCGCCTGTGGGAAAGAATGTCACGCGACGCCACCGCGACGGAGCCTGCCAGCGACAGGGGACGAGATTTAGGATAGCCACGGTGAGAGTCCTGCCAGCGGCAACTACTGTCCCCTCTCCTCTGCTCACAGAGAGAGAGAAGAGAGGATCTCTGCTCCAGTAGTCCTGTCTGGACACAGTAGCGTGAGCACAGTTTGGTTCACTCTGAAGCCTGACGCTCTCACTGTTTTGTCTACTCAGACTTCAGCCCAAAACATCAGAGCAGATGGAAATTCAGTTAATTCTTTTTAAATTCTTGCCTCATGCAATATGTGTTATTGTATTTATATTATAATATTATATGTTATTCATATAAATGAATATGCAAAGCTTTTGTTTTACTTAAAAAAAAAAAATTCATAATAATAATAAAAAAATAAAAAATAAATATGATTTCAGATGAAGCACAATGTGCTCTTTGGATCAAGAATATCTAACTGTCAAGATAACGTTATATTCAAAAAATTACTTGTTTGAAATAGTGCATAATCTAAAATATTCCATGTACATTTTAAGTCATAAGGTTTTTAATTCTAAGTTGGTCAAATACTGTTTTTATTTCCAGGTTTACTGTAGATTTTGAATCCCAGATTTTCTCAAACGTTTGGACGTGTTATTCATTTCCCACAGTTTTACACATAATTGCTCTTCCAAAACAAAATCATACAAATTAATACCTTTATTATTGTCTGTTACAGATTATATTGTATCCTTATTCAAACAATGCATTTAGACTTAAGAACCACTGGCCGGAAACTGTCCCAATTATCAGTCTATGAAAATAATACATTTGCACTTTTGATACAAGTATAATTCATTTAAACAGCAGGGGGTGATCTTACATCAAAGGAGATATACTTGGCATTCATAGATGCAAGTTGCATCTGTTAATATGCAAAAACAGAAGGGTTATACCAGGGTTAATCTACACTGTGACAACCAAACCTGAAATCTGCTGCATTGTGTTCCATGAGGAAAACTGTTCAATAAACAGAGTTTCCTAGAGGGTGTAGAAAATATTATTAGCTGTGTATGGAAAAAAATAGATAAAAATAGTCAATGGAAAGTCCCTACCAAAAAAAAAAAATAATTCACATTATCTTAACCCTCCTGTTACCCTCAAATCCGATAACATCTTTTACCCACTGGGGTCAATTTGACCCCAGTAATTTAAACCTCCAGAATATGATTTTTTTTTACAAAGGTTTGTGTCTCAGGTGATTTATATCTTTGTTGACTACTTAAATAACCTTTTAAGTTGACATACACCCACCACCCCCCCCCCCCCCTCCCCACACCTCCCCACCCCTTATACATCCAGAATACCCATTGCACGAATATGGACAAATTTACAAATCACCATAAAATCTTACTGATTGACCTAAAATTGGAAAAGTATACATATTTTTGGTGTTTTATTTGTTTTATAATATTTCTAAGTATAGATTTTGGTAATCTATAACATTTGGAAAGAAAAACGTCTCGGTTACGTATGTAACCCTCGTTCCCTGAGTAGGGAACGGAGACGTTGCGTCAGATGACGACGAATGGGGTTTCGCTTAGAAAGCCTATCGACTTCGAGTATACAAAACGAGCCAAAGAAATGCCATGGGTCTGCAGAATTTGCATTGCGTATCTCCGCCTTACCTCGTGGGTATAAAAGGAGGACGCCGGCAACATGCAGATATGTTTCTTCGCTGAAGATCCGAGACTGAACTCAGGCGATCCCCGCGGTACAGCGGAAGTGGCAGGAAGACGTAACGTCTCAGTTCCCTACGCAGGGAACTAGGTTTACATACGTAACCGAGACGTTCCCTTCCGTTGTCACTCCGAGTTACGTCGGATGACGACGAATGGGGTTACCAGTCTAATCACGCCACCCTCTCGGCTGTCTTCCAGTGCCCTGTGTAAATCTGAGATCCCTGTCGTGATACTGGCACGGACGAAGGACTCCTATTTAGCACAGGAATACCAAGGTACACTGGGGAGCATATCCCATAGCTTTATAGGAAATATGCAATTATTGCCAACCCAGAGGGGGGGACTTAGAGAATACACATATGACCCGAAGGGATGCATATGGAGAACACTGGGGTGTCCAGCCGCAGGTGGAATATTTCAACCCCAGGGGTGGCAAGGTGGCTTGCCAAGGGAAGACACATGCTCAGAGAGGCTTACAGTGGAAATACACATGTGGGGGTCGCTCAGAGGAGGGACCATGCACACGGGAGGCACCTAGCTGACGCGCAGGCAATAGACATTGGCGCCGACGTCAGGAGTGCTGGAGGAACTCAGGGCTTTCGGGGAAGCTCACCTGAGGAGAATATCGCACATATCCAGTCCGTGGAGTGGAATGGCGAGCAAGCGAAGACACCTGAGTGGGTCCAGTACTAGCTGGTTGAAGCGAGTACATGAGAGGACACTGGCTTCACTCGGAGATAGTAGAATCTGGCGAATGTGTTAGGTGTCGCCCAGCCTGCAGCTCTGCAGATGTCTGTTAGCGAGGCGCCATGCGCTAGAGCCCAAGAGGACGCCACACTCCGGGGAGTGGGCAGTCACACCAAGGGGGCATGGTCGACCTTGCTGCTGGTATGCCAAAGCAAAGGCGTCCACTATCTTTTCCAGTGAGAGAGCCTTTCCCTTCAGCTTCCCACCAAAACAGACAAAAAGCTGGTCTGAGGTCCTGAAACACTGCGTTCTGTCTACATAGGCGCGGAACGCACGCACTGGACAGAGCGGAGAGCACGTACTGGACAGAGCAGTGCCAAGGCTGGGTCTGCCTCCTCCAGGGGCAGCGCTTGCAGGTTCACCACCTGGTCCCGGAAAGGAATGGTAGGAACCTTGGGCACATATCCAGGCCGGGGTCTCAGGATCACGTGAGAGTAAGCCGGCCCGAATTCCAGGCACGCTTCTTCAATGGAGAATGTGTGCAGGTCCCCTACCCTCTTGATGGAGGCCAATGCAGCCAGGAGTGCTGTCTTCATTGACAGGAACTTAAGCTCCACTGGTTTCAAAGGCTCAAAGGGAGCACTCTGCAGGGCATTTAGAACCACTGAGAGGTCCCAAGAGGGAACAAGAGGAGGGCGAGGAGGATTCAGTCTCCTCGCTCCCCTCAGGAACCTGACGATCAGGTCGTGCTTTCCTACGGACTTACCTTCCACTGTAACATAGTGTGCGGCAATAGCAACAACGTATACTTTTAGGGTGGAGGGAGACAGTTGACAAGAGGTTCCACTTAGCGTAGACATGTCTCGTGGACGATGCTAAGCGGAAGTGATGGTAACCACCACCGCTGGTAGTAGGATACTCAACCTGCCTCATCCCGTCCAGGAGCCACACATGGAGGTTCCAAAGATCAGGACGAGGCTGCCAAGGGTGTTTAGATGTCATTTTCAAATGAGAGAGATGGAGAAGATAGAGAGCACACAGAGCACAAAGAGAAATGGTTTAGAAGGCTTCTGTTCATGCTTTTATAATGTTTGCTCCTCCCCTTTGTTTGGTAAACCATGAGAATTATAATTTCCCCTCCCCCACGGCATGGGGGGAATAAATTTATGTAAAATTATAATGAACATTATAACATGTTATAGTGACCTCAATAAAACAACCAAAACAAATGTGTGTAAAATTTTTATATTTTTTATGTTTTATACAGCTAAAAGAGCCTGGGGTCAAATTGACCCCAAGGAACACCGATGCTACAAAATGTATACAGGACATTGAAAAAATATCAGAAGGTTAATTTCATGTTTACAGAGTTGTCCCCATTAAATTAGGAAAAGTCATTAAATCTGAAGCAAAAAAAAAAAAAATTTATTATTTTTTTACAGACGTTAAACATTGAATGGGGTCATATTGACCCCAAGGATAAGATGTCACATTATCAGATGTAAACTGACATGTAGATAAAGAGACAGGGAGATGGATCTTAGTTTTATAATGTTTGCTGGGACTCGATTAAGAAGAGTTATTTGATGTATAGCCTCATGTGAGCTGTCGCTGTAAAGCGCAGAGAGAGAGAGAGAGAGAAAAGCATAACAAAAACAAACTGATTTACTGTGTTCACGGCTAATTAATACCTGCCACATGATAAGAATCTGTGAAATACAGTACACGCGTATCTCATTCCTGGGTTGGGCAGCCAACCAAAGCATTTCATTTGAGCATTTTTTAGCGACAAATGTCAAATTGAGGGAAAATGATTTGTTTCACCTCTTGTTACAGGTAAAGTGGAATGAGGCAAATTGTATAATGTACTCAAGCTATTTCACATAAGGTATATTATTTTAGTAATATGTTTTATGCTGATTGCAGTGTTTGCCAGCATAGCAATTTTGTAGTTTGTGCTGCTGTCATGCTAAATTACTAAAGCTCTGTAATTTACCCCTCACAATTTATGTGCACAGAAATTTGCTTAATGTCTTTATTTTGGGGTAATTTTACTCTCTCCGCGTTTTTTTCCAAAACTTTTATTTTCACTTAAAGGTTTTTTTTTTTAAATCAAAAATGCAGTAAACACAGTAATATTCTAATTTATTATCACAATTTAAATAAACTGTTTTCCATTTTAATGTACTTTAAAATATAATTTATTACTGTGATGACTGTGAGATTTTCAGCATCATTACTCCAGTCTTCAGTGTCACATGATCCTTCAGTAATCATTCTGATATGAGGATTTGATGCTCAAGAAACATTTATTATTATTATCAATCTTGAAAACTGTTGTGCTGCTTAATATTTTTGTCAAAACACTGATACATCTTTACAGGACTGATAAATAACATTATAAATGTATTCACTGTCAGTTTTGATCAATTTAATGCATACTTGCTAAATAAAAGAATGAATTTCTTTCAATAAAATGCCTCCGATCCATTGTAGTGTATCTATTATACACCAACTTCAGATCTGTATTGGTTCAATTCTTTCTTTTTTTTTTTTTTTTTCTGTCCACAAAGCTAAATAAAGGAGCAGCGATGATTTTTTTGTGAGGAACATCAACATCCACATAATAATATTCATTTGTCATAAGAAGGAAAAAGAAAAAGAGAGAACTTAGAGGAAGATAGACTGGTGATAAAAACAGACATGACATCATCTGACATAAATATCAATTAATAATTTTCTTCCGAATTAAGGGTGGAACGCAGGACGAGTCTAATAGTCAGCCTGTGCTATGACCTCATTGTCCCATAACAATGATCCATTGAGGGCCACGGCCTCAGAGCTACATGGCAATTGCTGTCCATAAGTTTGATTTGGCATTTTACAGCTATTAGGTCACAGCAGTTCTGTGCCATGTAGAAGGTGGATATTCTGTGCTAGAGAGAGAAACAGACCAATGATCAGAGTAGGAATACTCAAAGTCTTGCTTTAAATCATGCATGATCTTCAGTGTGTGATAAATTAGTGATGAACAAGAAAAACTAGTCTAGTGCTAGTCTGATTGTTGTATTTAATTTATTTACACAGTCATGTCTGTGTCTTTCTGTCCGATTTTGCTGACATTGTAGGGACGAGTGTATGAGAGACGAACGTGCGCACACACACACACACACACATATATATATATATATATATATACTGTATATCTATATGTGTATCTACAGAAGCATCTATAAATTAGAGTAAATATTGACTGACATTTTTAAGTGTTTTTATTAAGTGACCATTTTTTTCAGATTAGCCTAATAAATGTAATTTTTTTATTTTATTGTTTAGCTTAAACATCTAGTTTTGTATTAGTTTGATCATCAAAGTATTATTTTGAATTGAAACATGTTCTGCATATATTCCCTTTAGTTGTAAATTCAGTTGCATACATCACCAATTAAATTGACTCTTTCCCTTAAGCCGTTTGAAATGTACATGCGATGCTTTCTTTAATTTTCCATCTGCTTGGCACGGCTCAGATGTTTGAAACTGTGAGCATGTGTCTTGGCTTCTTTAAGCTGTTTAAATAGTCCTTGAGATGTGAATTTGCAGCTCATTTCTATAGTTTCTCTAACAATCGCATATAAAACTGATTTGAACATGAAATAATAACATTCTTAATCCAAGACAAACATGATTGGGAGTTCAGGAATGATCCTTCATGGCCATTACACTGTAATTGAAAGGCAAACATTATTTTGTACCTCAATGAAAGTGGAGGCTTAATGCAATTACTCTAGTGATGTGTGATTTCCAGGCATTTTAAGTACTCTTCTCTGTGTCTCTTTCTCTCTCTTTACGATCTGCTTCATAACGGATAGCGTTCTGCCTGAATGGTGCCCAGACTCCTCTCATGTGAGTAATAAGACTATATATGTATATATATGTGTGTGTGCGCGTGTGTGTGTGTGTGTGTGTGTGTGTGTGTGTGTGTGTGTGTGTGTGTGTGTGTGTGTGTGTGTGTGTGTGTGTGTGTGTGTGTGTGTGTGTGTGTATCAGGTTGGTTGGTTCAGGTAAACCCTATATATTATGGGGACAAAATGATGGTACTATCTGAAATCCGTGTCCTTGTTGGGACATTTTTTGGTCCTTATGAGTTAAGCAGCTTATAATTTATAAGGGATGTTTTTTGAAAATGTAAAAATGAAGAAAGTTTTCTGTGATGGGTATGTTTAGGGGATTGCATATACAGTTTGCACAGGGTAAATCATGGAAAGTCCCCATAAAACATGGGAACCTGTGTGTGTGTGTGTGTGTGTGTGGGGGTGTGTGTGTGTGTGTGGGTGTGTGTGTGTGTGTGAGAGAGAGAACTGAGAGTAATTTTCGGCATTGGACTGTGCTCTGCTAACCACCACCAGCCACGTGCTCTCACATGCACTCATGCGTTATATTTAATGACATTTATTTACTGCATGCGTATCTTTAAATAATACCAGCAGAGTGTGAGGGTAATTACCAGGGAGTCAAATAAAGTTTTCTACCTGTAATATGAAGATTTACCAGTAAAAATGAAGATATGTTTCTAGCTCAGACTGGTTTTAAATTGTAATTTTGTCCATCCCTGAAACGTGGCATACTGTTAACTTCTACTGAGCTGTTGAATTAAATACGTTAAAACACCGTGCTCATTCAGGAACCTGCATTTTTTGCATTGATGAAGAACATAATGTTTAAAATGCATACACAGTTCAGTTGAATGATAACAAACCCTCTTTAATGCTGTTAAACTGAATGTACAAAGGAAAGTGTTTGCTGAAAATATGCACTTTTTCTTTTTGTCAACCAAAAAAGCATTGGTGATCCTCTTTATTATATATATATATACTATTATTAAACTATGGATAGATAGATAGATAGATAGATAGATAGATAGATAGATAGATAGATAGATAGATAGATAGATAGATTATTGAAAAATTACAATTAAATTGACTGAAATATAGTTTTTTAACAGTCCAAAGCAAAACCGTTTAGTTGTGCTTGAGGTACTGTGAAAAGTTCAAAATGTATTGTATCAAGTTGCGAGGATATTTTGAGTTTTCTCAACTTTTCTTTCTTTCTTTTTCTATTTTTTTTTTTCATAATGTGTCTGCAACACTTCAAGTAAGTAGTAATATGATTCTAGTTGGCAGTAAACTCTGTTAACACTGACCTGGGAATTTTCTAATCTGTTTGTACTTGTCATCTGTTGGTTTCCAGAGTAACCCTGACTATTTTGTCACATACTGGAGCGAATTAACCTCTTCTCACTTTCAACCGGTGACAGGCTTAGCTTTATTAAATTGGCACTAGGTTTTTCCCCCATTTTTTTCAGTTGGTAAATGTGTTATTATACGCTGGAGATTTAGCCAATTATTTCCACCGCTGCTTATTTTAAAACCTATTTTCAGTATTTCTGACTCAATACATTAGATATTAAGCATCTTAATATTAAAATAGTCTCTATATAAAATGTCAGCCTTGCCAAAATTAAACTAATAATGCAGGAATGCAGCATTTCATTGCTTTTTACACTATTCCAAATTATTTATATAGGCCAGCTAATCAAATAATCACTTTCAATAATTGAATGGGCTGCGTCTAGTTTTGCTTGGCATGTAAGGTGCGGCATTGTTCTCAGAAACACTTGAATCAATTATTATGAGAAATAAATCTGAGTTCAGGTGCTGCTCATCAATCAGTCCAATCAATATTAGTTCAAACAGAAATCCAGATTTGCTCATACAACCATATACACCTTGCTAGTATGCCAAGTATGTGTGGGTGTGCGAATGTGAGTGTGTTTTGTGCGTTCAGGGTGTTGTTACGCATCTTTCAACAAGCACTGTGTGCACATATGCATGCATGTGTGAGAGTATCGAATCTATCATGGCAAACTATGCGCGGTCTTTAATCATTACCATAACTGATTGCGCCAGGTTTATTTTGTTTTGATTTTCCTCTGAAAGTGTTTACTCTGCTGCTTTATTCGTAATTCATCACAAAACCAGAATTAGGCGCAGTGGTTTCAGCGGCCTGAACAAAGCTCACCTCTGTCAATCTGAAAGGGCCTTTCTTTAAGAGGGCGGTGAGTGTGTTTGTAAGCAACAATACACCTGGTAACTCTGTAAACTGTTGTACATCAACACAATGACTCAGGATGAGTGTGTTCCAATGGAAACATGCATGGCTTATGTGTCAATATAGCTTATGTAAACCTTGTCAAAGCCTCTTGAATTTACAAAGGGGAACCTTTAATTGCAATTCCATCATTAATCTTAACATCATGCATCTTAGATTGGACTGGGAGTGAATGTTGGTGAGGTATAAGCAGAACAGGGATGGGATGTCATGAGCGTTAAAGGGTTAGTTCACCCAAAAATGAAAATTATGTCATTAATGACTCACCCTCATGTCGTTCCAAGCCCGTAAGACCTCCGTTCATCTTTCGGAACACAGTTTAAGATATTTTAGATTGAGTCCGAGAGCTTTTTGTCCCTCCATTGAAAATGTATGTGCGGTATACTGTCCTTGTCCAGAAAGGCAATAAAGACATCATCAAAGTAGTCCACGTGACATCAGTGGGTTAGTTAGATTTTTTTGAAGCATCAAAAATACATTTTGTTCCCAAAATAACAAAAACGACGACTTTATTCAGCATTGTATTCTCTTCCGGTTCTGTTGTCAATCCGCGTTCACAAGGCTAGTGACGCTGATGACGTAAGACGCTGCTGACGTGTATCTGGTGCGTCCGTGTATTCGGGTTCAAATAAATATGTCTGGTTAAAAAAAATGCAAGTCTTCCTCTGTGTGGAAATCCTTAGACATATTTGCAAAGATTGTTTTTGTTTACAGCGTGCGTCTCCCTCAGACTGTAAACGAAGCTCGGGCGCACCAGATAACACGTCAGCTCGTCTTACGTCAGCGGACTCATGAACGCGGATTGACAACAGAACCGGAAGAGAATACAATGCTGAATAAAGTCGTCGTTTTTGTTATTTTTGGAACAAAATGTATTTTCGATGCTTCAAAAAATTCTAACTAACCCACTGAGGTCACATGGACTACTTTGATGATGTCTTTATTGCCTTTCTGGACAAGGACAGTATACCGTACATAGATTTTCAATGGAGGGACAAAAAGCTCTCGGACTGAATCTAAAATATCTTAAACTGTGTTCCGAAGATAAACGGAGATCTAACGGGCTTGGAACGACATGAGGGTGAGTCATTAATCACATAATTTTCATTTTTTGGTGAACTAACCCTTTAAGCACACAGTTGAGACCCTTTTGGAGGGGGTAAAGCATTGAGAAAGTTATGTGTGAAGTGAATCTGATGATTGTTACGTTTCACCTGCTGAATGAGAAGAAATCAACAAGCATTTTCCAGTCTATTACATCATTGCTGAACACATGCCAAGTCAAGTTGAGCTGGATTTCTTCCAGGTCCACTCCACCTCTCCAACCTGACTCTCACAAACACACATACTCGTTTACGCCACCTTATAATGCTTTACCAGTTGTGTTGTTATTTATTTTGCCGTGCTAGAAAGATGTCCGGTTCGTCATCCTAAAACTTGGGAAAGAATTTGTATTTTTGAGCCGAAATTTAGTTGGGGTGTAAAAGACTTTTAAAGTGCCTCTGTTATGTTTTTTTCGGATATTAACTTCCATGCAGTGTGTAATATAGCTGTTTGTTAATGTAAAAGGTCTGCAAATTTTCAAAGATCAAAGTCCTTGATAAATGGAGGTATCGTCTCCTGAAGGAAAGATCAGATTCTGAACCGCGTGAAACTGTAATTTCAACCTTACTTCCTGCATGAACTTACGTTGGTTTGTAACAAATTTGCATAATGCCAGCCTATTGTTTTTATTGGCTGTTCACGAACAACGTCTATTTTTTCCCGCTATCAAACACTGTTGTAGCTGAGGCCTGGAAGAGTTTGGTTTGTGTCGTCGACATGTTGAGAAGACGCTGTTTTTTTGCAGTATGTGAAAGCAAATCCGCTTTGCTTGCACTTCCAAAGGATGGAGGACTCTTCATTATTGCTGTTCATACTTCTGTGTATCTAGTTCTGAGGAAGATTTGTAGCTGGAATTCAGATATAGCAATGACAGTTTAGTTTCCGACATCCACTGAAAGCAGTCAGCCAATCACAACAGACTGAGCCATCCGACCAATCAGAGCAGAGCAGGCTTTCAGAAAGGAGGGGTTTAGAGAGACTGAATCTTTTTATTGAACCGTTTCAGACTAAATAAATTATGCTGCAATGTATATTATGATAAAATGAAAGTGTTTTTTGAACTTGGATGCATGTAAACCTAATGTAGGAGACCCCCAAAACAAAACTAGGAACCTTCAAAATAGCATAACTTTATTACTCAGTAATATTATCAATTTGACTGCACTGACAACAGAACTTGGACTAAATTGAGTTGTGTAATGAGAATTGTCTTTGAGCTGCTTTATAGCTGAATCAAATTACTTTCTTAATTGATGAACTCTGCAACATCAAAACTGAAATTAAACTGAATTTAATCACCACTGAATGCAATATTTCCTTCTGTAGAGCTGCTTATAGCAGAATAAAGCTTGTTTCATAATGAACTTTGCACTGTGAGCTAAACTAAATCACTGAACTGAATTGGGTACTGTAGATTCATTTCACTATTATCTTCAAACTGACATCATGACTGAATAGATGTATTATGTTTACAGTGTGTATGGCCCAAGATCTGCAATCGATTTCAGTTTGCGCATGCATTCTACTCTCAATTTACTGTAGTACATTTTACCTTGTTTAAATCCATTCTGCAGACATTTCCTCAAAAATCAGGCACAAAACATCCATCTTTGGGTATGATGACCCTGTCTGACAGCTCGTGCCATCTCTTGTGTGTTCATTGTGAAAGCCACGCTTCTCTATGCTAGCTGGCCATCTTATGCGTCATCACCAAATAAATGCTGCCTTAGATTATGGGGTTGAAAGATGGCCTCCTTTCTATCACACAGGGCAGATAACTCTATCAACGAATCAGCCTTGCAGGAAGGGAGCTGCTTAAAAGCTCATAAATGTCTCCTTTTCTTCACTTCCTTTTTGCTTAATCTTGTCCCTCTGGGCAAACGGATGGTACTCTTGCACTGTGCAGAACCTTAAGACAGAGTTAAGCAGTTCAGGAGACATAATAAAGAGAAAGACTACAGTTATGTGAAAGTCCATAGGGCAATGCAGTTTGGTGTAGTCTACAGATATAAATAATTTTCAATTCGAGGAATCCGACAGAATGGACGGGGATATTTCAGCACAAGCTTTCTTTATGTCCTTTTAAGTGTTTGTTCTGGCTGTAGATCAGTCAAACTAGCTGTCCCTGTTACTCAGTGCTAATGCATTTAATTATGCTCCCTTGCCAAATGTTAATGCGATTTATATCCTGGATGGTCAGTCAGCCTGCTTTCAGAAAACTGAGCAAACAATCATGTACCAGAGTATCAGGAAATTATATAATGTTGCATGAGAGAAAGTTTTAAATCACTGGAAAACTGCTCATTATGTAGTCATTAGTACACATTTCTAATTGATTAGTGCATACTGCATACTACAAACTATATTGTGCATTTTTTAAACGTATGTAGTATGCAACAATAAACATTTTAAGCCATATTATGGTACATATACATGCATAACATAATACATTTATATTACACTTAAAGGGATAGTTCACCCAAAAATGAAAATTCTGTCAGTAATTACTGACCGTCATGTTGTTCCAACCCCGTAAGACTTTCGTTCTTCTTTGGAACACAAATGAAGATATTTCTTTTGATGAAATCTGAGATCTGTCTCACTCCTTCATAGGCTGCATGGTAATTTCATTCTGCCGGTCCAGAAAAGTTAGTAAAAACTTTGTTAAAATATTTCAAGTGACTACAGTGGCTCAACCTTAAGTTTATCAAGTGATGAGAATACTTTTTGTGCGCAAAAAACAAATGAAATTAATGACTTCAACTATTGATTTTCTTCTGTATGTGCCTCTGAGTGAGTTGATGAGAGCCATGACGCATGTGCGATAACTGAGAAGATGATGCAGATGGGTCTTGATGTAGTGTTTGAAGTGGTTTAAAGTGTGCATTTCCTGGATGTCCGAATCGTGAGAAACCAACGAGAAAACGTAAAAGTGCCTTACCAATGCCGCAAAATGAATGGTTTACCTTTCACCTTTTCCCGTCAAATGATCGTGAGAGTCCTCTTCTCACTGAAGAAGATTAATTTTCTACTTAAAGCATTTTAACAATGTTAACTTTTCTGGACCGGCAGAATTAAACTTCCTAGAATCCTTTGAATGAGTCTCAGATCTCAGATTTCATCAAAAATATCTTAATTCGTGTTCCGAAGATGAACGAAGGTCTTACGGGGTTGAACAGCATGAGGGAGAGTAAATACTGACAGAATTTTCATTTTTGGGTGAACTATCCCTTTAAATTATTATAGGCTATTTTCTTTAAGGTCCCCCTCTGGTGAATTTTGTTTTCAATGTTGTTTATATATCTATGTGGTGTTTTTAATATGCTTTAAGACAAACCATGTGTAAATTCATAAGTCAATAACATTGCTGAGTATTTTCTCCTTAAAACTGCAGTGAACCAAAGACGGTCTCAAAAATACGGTTTGAAATCGCTGGTGTTTCTGACGTCACAAATGACCTTGTAACCAATCACGTCAACATGTGATCGTCAACGAGTGGATCTCTGAGCTGGTGTGAGTGAGTGGAGGCGGGGATAATTTGCATATTCATAGAACCGCGTATACTAAATGAGGCAAGAGTGTAGAGTTACATTCAAGTTATTTTAAAGCTTGAAGAGTTTTTTTTTCAAGGAATTCTTTTTTAAATATTTACAGTGTAAATACACACAGTGTAATCTGGTTGCAAATTTTTGGTAAATTTAAACATGCTATCCATGTATTGCATGCATACTGAAATGTTGGGTTTATTTCGCTGTTATTTTAAGTGTGGTTTTAGTGTTGTGTTTTTATTGATGTCTTTGTGTTTTAGATATTGTACAGCACTTTGTTCAATTGTCAGTTGTGTAAAAGTGCTTTAATAAAATAAATGAAACAAAACAAAATGATAAGGGATGGAGAAACGTTGCAGGCCGGACCTGAACCTGCAGCATGAGCACCACAGTCATGTTTTAAGAGCATGTGCGGTAAACAGTGTTGGGTTTAATGCAGTACTAAGTAATTGATTACTTTAATTTAATTAATTTCCCCTTGAAAAGGTAATGTAAGACTTTTTTTCTGTAATTGAATTAGTTACTTCTGATGTAATTGCATTAAATACTGTATAGACTATAGAACAATTCAATATAAAACAATAGTGGATTTAACATCAAAATGTAACGGCTTATTGTAAAATGTATGTTTTTAATGTAACGTTAACCCTTTAAATATGTTGGTCAGTTCAAGAATAATGTATGCAAATTTATTGTATTTATTAAAAAGAATTAAAAGAGCTTGTATTGTTCAACTGGGATTTAGAAATTAATTAGTAAGAAGTGATGCAATACTTTTTATACGGAGTAATTAGTACAGTAATCTAGAAGATGTAATTAATTAATTTCTTTTTTAGAATAACTTAACTTTCCAACACTGGTTGTAAATGTTACACCACAGCTCTGATTGACAGCATCCGTCTTCTAGACTAAAACAAGGCATTGAAGCTCATCCACTGGCGCTTCGTATGTTTAAACACTTCATATTTTCTCACCGCTTTTAGATGCATGAGGCAGCACTGATGCTTAGAGATTTAATCTGGGAAATCTTACAAAATCCCATTTTCCATTCCAATTTTAAATAATCCAATCCTTACAGTCAGTGCAAGTATGTACAGGACAGACCGCACAGCAAGAGTGTTTGCAATGTACTGTGTAAGATTGCAATGCTCAAATTAAGTAGTTTTGAAAGGTTTGTGACTGTGGCAAAACCAGCAACCTAAACCCTTTCTGTAGGCTGCTGTTTGAACAATGTGTAACATAAGCATCAATTTCTCCTCAAGAGAATAAATCAAACCATAAGCTTAAACTACCGGGGTTTATAATATAGGCTGCCCTCATTTGCCATTGTATCTTTTTGCTGCGAATGAAAGTGGCCTTCAGTATGGTTGTAGCATTATGTAGTTTTTTTTTGGTTATCACTCTTTGAAGGAAAGTTTATTCCAGCGACCTTTATCCTGCTAAAAACTAAACTAAAAATGTTCAAATACTCACATTTTGAAATGTTCTGCCCTCATTTAGTCTGTATGCAAGTAGACGATTCTATGTGTGGGCTATTCCCGTATTGTATTAGTTCCAGTACAGTAACAGTATATTGTATTAGTGTAATTGAATAGTGTAGTTTTATTATTAATTTAAATGTTATAAGTGTTGATGTATTAGTTTAATTTAATATGTAGTGTAAATATAATATATTTATAGTAAACAAAATATTGTGGTTAAACAAACTTTCATGTTTTTACATCATTCAAACATGTGGATTATTCAAACTACACCAATTACATTATATCCAGTCTTATTTAACACTTAAATAAGAAACATTTAAGATTGCCACTAAAATCAACCCCACTAAATTCAAATTGTGTCAATTCCGTGTTTTATTGTGACCGTGTGTGTGTGTGTGTGTGTGTGTGTGTGTGTGTGTGTGTGTGATTGCATGTTTGATGAGTTCAAACTGAATTAGAACTATTTTCCATTCCATTGATAATTTTGTTATGACATTTGGAGTTTCATTTCAGTAATGATGATATGTATTTAAAACAGCTGCTAAAACAGGAATGCTGCTTCTTAGAGTTTGGTTTGGTAAGAAAAAAAAATCTGCCAAAAACAATTATGTCATGCAAATACAAAACTACATTAAAAAAGAGGTGTTGCCTGCAAACTCAACCCATTTCCAAACAAAGCACACTTCATTCAGGTAAACTGCTGATTTCTACCCTCTGGTGATGTCGTCATGCCTTTAAACCGCGGCTGTCATAGAATAATTGGATTATTATTACAAGTTGTTTCCCAGGAATAGTTTTTTTTTTCAGAACTGTCTTGCTCTTCATTATATTTGACATGTAAACAAGCTCTTAAATGAAACATTTATTGTTGCTAAAGGTACAACCTCATGAAACACCATTGGTAAAAGAGAGAATAAAATAAAAATTCACCTTTTCACCCATTCAGAGGAAGACAGGAGTGCGTGTCCCATCCTGAGCCACCAGCACCTCTGGGCCCTTAGCAAACATGGAAAACAGTTAATGCCCACTGACAGACTGTCATGTTGGAGATCCCTTGATGTGGAACGTCATCTTTGGAAAAATCAGGTGAATGTTTTATGGAAAATATGAGCACTTTTTCTTTTGCAATAACCCTTGCCTTTGCTTTTGTCTTATTTGGAGTTTCTTAAAGGCATGTTCTTTGTGACATGTTAGTGTGTGTGAGCATGCACACATATGTACATGCATGTTGGTTTAGGTATGTTTGTGTAGACTAGGAAGTGTTTTGCCGCTAGCTCATAATTTGATTTACATGTTCCTGTTCACACCTAGACCTCGTCGTGTATATCATGAATGACAGGTGGAGATCGAGATGCAGCAGGCACTCTCAGTCCACAAACAACCCAACATTAATCGAGCCCTATAATTGTTTAGAATTTATAGTTTTGCATTGCCTCCGAGCGGATAAGGCAGATGTTTGCACAATCTGCCAGCTGAGTTGTTTGGATACGCAGCACTCAATGCAGGCATTCTTTAAGCATGATTCCACTTCAGTCGCCATTTTGTGCACGCTTTTTGTGCAAGTTGAGTATCTTTTCTCTAATATTGGGTCAGTACTTTGATTTTAAAACAGTATGGCAAGAGTAACTTGTTACTTGAATTTTACTATAAAAAAGTTATGTCTGTTAAGTGGATTCGTTACAAGCAGGTTGATTAGTCATTGATATATTAAGTGTATGTGGGTGTGTGTGTGGCCTGGTAAATCCTATTATGTCCCCACAATGATGGCAATTTATTTTCTGAAATTTTTTTTTTTTTTGAAAGTCGATGGAAAACAAGTGTGTGTGTGTGTGTGTGTGTTCAGGTAAACCTTCCCACAATGATGGCAATATCCAAAATTATCTTTGTGGGGAATATTTTTTTGGTCCCCCTGAGGAAAACAGCTTATAAGTCATGTTTTAAAAATGCAGAACGTTTTGTGTGATGGGTAGGGTTAGTGTAAGGGGAGAGAATATTTTGTATAGTATAACAATTATAAAGGAATATAATCTTTTTTCTCTTATTCCATTATCTATGGAAAATCTCCATAAAACATGAAAATTCAAGGCGTTAATACATTACCCCCAATGCCCCCGTGTGATTTAAATAAGTTCAACCTCAAACCATACTATTCCTTCCAAATGACTAGTCTGTTCTGCCCAGTAGACAGACAGCTTGCTTAATCCCACTGTTCTACAGATGCCCTGATGGCACAATGCCAGGCTCTCCCAGGACAAGCCCTGACACTAGCGCCTGCTCCCATCCAGCTGCTGCCAAAGGCCTGTCAGTAACACTCAAAGGGGAACGAACATTACTTATGTCTTG
Organism: Siphateles boraxobius; assembly: GCF_051911475.1. NCBI lineage: Eukaryota > Metazoa > Chordata > Actinopteri > Cypriniformes > Leuciscidae > Siphateles > Siphateles boraxobius. The sequence continues at coordinate 880,062 of NW_027509228.1, forward strand.
GTTCCATTGATAGAAGGATGTATTGCATATCCATAAAGGACTTGAATCTTGTGCACACGCCACGCCTGATATGTGAAAGAACAAGAATAAGCCCCACCATTCAGTTTTACAAAGTTGCAAAAGAACTACATATCTCTCATATGTAGAAACAACTGCAACATTGACTGGTTGGGCTATGTAGCTTTGACTCATCTTACATCACAGCATGTTTTTGAGAACATTCAGAGCCTGTGATTAATTTCATGAGCTTATGCTAGAACGTAACCATCTGGTTTTCGTCTTGGAGCCTGTACGACAGCAGCTGACCAGTAAAACCAACTTGTTGGGTGGGAAACTCGTACAGTATGCAAATTAAAAAAAAGTTCTTCCTTGGTCATAGATTTGTGATTTTACTAGAAAACTATGAATAAAATATGCTTTATCCATCCGTACTCACTGTATGCATGCAAGTCTGCATGAATAATCTATAATGGTTTTGCCCCAAACCCTCAATATGCTTCCTGGAAAGTCAATCACTAATTAAGGATTTCATGAAGTAATCAAGGATCAGTGGTATCTTATTCATGGAAAACACCAGGGAGCAACCAAATACCAGAGAGTGTGTAAAAGAAACTGCATGCACCTGCAAAAGACTCGCAGCTAACCGCATAACAGCTATGGTTCACACACACACACACACACACACACACACACACACACACACACACACACACACACACACACACACACACACACACACACACACACGCACACACACACACCTGTGTCATGCACTTGGCCTTGAACACGCTGTCCTCAAGGGAAGGGAGCTGTACTGAATGGGTTTATTAGTGCCTGTGCAGTCATTTTAGCTTCACTTAAATTGGAGCAGCACTTAACCGTGTGATGAAGCAACACGAGGGCCATTAGCTCACGCAGACATTCGTTGGGTGCCGAGTGACATCGCCCACAGCTGCGATCCCCGATGCCTGCCAACATGTCCACTGCAGGCATACGGGAGACACTACAACACTCATTCTACTTTTTATCTTTTTCAGATGTTGCATGTAAATGTGACGATCACAAAAGTATTGTAATTGTACTTTAAATATACTCAAAATTATGGGTTTCATTTTGAATATGTTATTGTGTTATTTTGGAAAAAGAAACATTCAGAAGGGTTTTATTCTAATGTGATTTCTTTTAAAAGAAAAAGAGAGAAGTGTGCAATGCTACTCCTGACCGTTAGGGGCAGAGTCGAGTGATGGGTGTTAAGCTGTGCGAGTCGTGAGTTTTTTATTACTCCAGAGAGCTTGAACGTGACCCACTGTCTCCTCGTTTCTCTCCTGTGTTACAGGTGGGTAAATGTATAAAAACACTTTATTGTTGAATTTAAGCATGCTGAAATGTGTTTAGAATATAAGTGAATTGTTTTAGAAAAGTGATGTTCGTCAGAGGTTGTTTTTGAGTTTGATTTAAGCGAGAGAGAAAAGCTCGACCGATTAGCGGCCTAATGAAAACGCACATGTAACGTTTGTGAGCGCGTCAGTTAAAAATATACATTTTTCCTTATACAAATGCCCATGAAGGTGTTTTATAAGCTTTAAAGGTTAATAGGTATTGTTTAACGTACTATATATGTGTTTTGAAGATCGATTGATAATGGTAAATGTGTTAAATAAGGTTTAAAGTTATATTTGAAGTATATTAATAATTCAGAGAGTGATTTGCAGCATCATATTAATGTGATACTGGTAAAATATTGTGAATAGAAATGATTAATCATTTAAGAGAAGTAATTCTTTTTTGATGAATAGTGTGAAATATAAAAATTCAGTGAACATGAATGTGAAATTGAGAAGTTTATTTTATTGCAGATTGTGAATTGACATGAACATTGAAAGTCATTATAATGTTAAGAAGACATTGAAAATGTGATATGTGAAGCATAATGTGACTCTGAGAAAAAGAGATTTGTTTAATGAACACATTGTGAATAAATTACTCCAGAGAGCTTGAATGTGACACACTGTCTCCTCGTTTCTCTCCTGTGTTACAGGAGAATAATCTGTCCCTCACGGGTGCCGACGCCACGGTACCCGTTACAGATTTTTGGTGGCCCGTACGGGGAATGACAGTAGATGCGCAGGCTATAAGCACGACCAGAATCAGCAGTTGACATGTTCCAGGAACTGACGTCTATTCAGGCTTGAAGTGAGAGGAAGATTGGGTTATGCGTGGAACCTGCTTTCACCAGAACGAGTGCCGGTGAGGTGACGATTGTGCTGCACACGTGGAACCAGACCAGCAGAGGCGAGTGAAAGCGTGACCAGGACGAGCAACCGACGGAAGGGAAGAGAGAAAAGCAGTCATGGCGGATGGTGAGAGAAAAGGCTTGGTGTGGAGCATCAAGTAAAGTCTACTCATGCTGACGGCCAATGAACTTTTCCAACTAGCCCAGAGAGTTGGTCCGGTGCCAGGGAAGGACTCATCCACACTTCAGGTCGGCGAAGAAGAGAGTTGCTTTGAGTACATTCTAAGTTTTATGAACAGTGACATGTTGGTGGAATCTGAGGATTCAGGTATGGCAGTGCTGTTAGAGCTTAATGATACTGTAAATAATGTCATTCAGATTCGTTATGCTCAACCTAAATTAGGTGTTGGGGAAAATGTGAACGAGATAATGTCAATTCCAGTACTGAGTGAGAACAGGAAAGTAGGTCAGCTAGCGACAGATACTGATAACTTGACAACCGTTAACGTGACAGCCAGTGGTTCGAATATTACTCACTCAGCTGCAGTTAGCGTGAACAAACCCCCACTCACACCTACTGAAATCAAAAGCACACAGAACGCTGACACAGAGTTACAGAGAGTGCTTTCCAGTTACGCTGAGCTTAGCAATAAAGTCATGCAATACATAAACAGCCCCACATCCTCACTCACACCCACACCTACGCCATTACAACCTACTCAACAATATGACAACACTCCCACACCAGAACAGCAGCCACATGGAAGACACGACCGAATAATTCCCCTTCGAGATCTTTCACTGCTTCGTCGCGAGTCAAAGATCCAAGGTGGACAGATCGGCGACCAGGGCTCAGATTTAAGCTACAATAGCATATGCAGACAAATCGATGAGGGTGTTAAAGAGCGATTCTGCGAGACTGAAATATTGAGAGGCATTCTCAGAGCCATTAAACCGGGAAAATTTAAAGACATGCTAATACACAAAGACAACTTGACGATAGACGAGCTGAAAGGCTTTCTGCAATCCCATTTAGGAGGGCGAAGCAACACAAAACTTTTCCAAGAACTCATGTGCACAAAAAAAATGACGGCGAGACTCCACAACAATTCTTATACCGAGTGATAGGCCTCAAACAAAAGATCCTGTTCGCTTCAAAATACGCTGACACAGAAGTGAAGTATAATGCAAACACAGTTCAGGACGTTTTCCTTCACGCCGTGTATCAGGGTCTCAGCCAGAAACATAACGACATACGTCGAGAACTGAAACCATTTCTCTCAGATAACAGCGTGTCTGACGAGACAATCTTAAAACAAATGATGAAGATAACAAACATTGAGAATGAGAGACAGAGACGTTTTGGATCAGTTGTGAAGCAGAAAAAAATAAATGTGAATAGCACAGAGCTTGATGCGGCAGCAGTACAGGGCAATAGTACAAAGAAAGAGGTTCCAGGCAAACAGATAAAGGCCGATGTACTCCAGCAGTTAACTGAGAAAGTAGAGGGGTTAATGAATAAAGTTGAACTACTGCAAAGACCTCAGCAGATTCAAAACCCAGAATGTTGTCATCATTGCCAAGGCAAAGTGGATCAAAGAAAATCCAGATCAAATAGCTGTGCTAATTGCCTCGAACAGAACCGCCCAGGATGCACTCATTGTTTCTATTGTGGTGAGAATGGTCACAGAGCAGTAGGCTGTTTGAAAAAAACCAAGCGTCCGGAAAACTGGAGCCGGTTTCTGCCACGGGACGAGCAGTGACCGGGCTTCATGTTCAGGCCCACAGTGTTGAGGGTAACGTACGGAGTTCTGAGAGTCGTACAGGGCCAAGATCACTTAATCAGAGACTAAAAGAAAACAATGAACAAGTCAATAACCAACGTTCTCTCTCTTTACCCACTCAAACCAGTAGACGTCTGGCCAAGTTCATAGGAGCCAAAGCCCTTGCACGATGTGACCTCAATGGGTTGACAGTCAGTGCCCTACTTGACACCGGAGCCCAGGTGAGCATGATAGATAAAAGCTGGAAAGAGAAGTATCTACCAAACACATCTATTAGGCCGCTTAGTGAAATCTTCGATGAGAGAGAAGAGCTGGAAGTGCACGCAGTGAATGGAGAAATCCTCCCTTTTGATGGCTGGGTCCTTATTGCAGTCAGTTTCAGTGGAAATGGTGCGCTTAGCCAGTCTATCATGGTGCCATTTCTCATCTGTAGCATTTCGCTTGCACAGCCACTACTTGGATTTAATGTCCTAGAGGAAGTGATTCAGAATCGAACAAAATAACTTGTTCCAGCACTTACCACGCTTCTAGCTGACGCAATATCGGCTCCTGCTGAGAAAGTTGAGCTGCTGGTGAACTTCATTCAGACTAACAAACTCTCTATGTATCAGAGATTGATAAGAACTGGTAATTATGTGACTACAGTCCCAGTCGGACAAGTAGCCTGGGTGAAGTGTCAGGTCCCATCCGCTGTAGACCAGACAGACCCTCTTCTCTTGTTTGAACCTAACGAGAACAGTGGCCATCTCACCGAGCTTGAGATTGAGGGGGGCTTACTAGAACTACAGACCGCAAAGAGACCTTATGTCATAATACCCGTGAGAAATAGCACGAAGTATCCTGTTACAATACCAAGGAATACAGCCCTTGGTAGCGTCCAGACGTTGGCTAGAGTGATTGAGAACAATCCATTAGAGAGCCCCAGGCCCAGAATAGCAGTCGTTAAAGCAGCAACAGCCCCAGTTAAACAGAGTGTTCCAGCGTTATGGCAGCCTTGTGTGGACCTCAGCCACCTTGGTGATGAGGCACAAGAGAAAGTCAAGGAAATGCTGTGGGAAGAGTCGGCTGCTTTTGCACAAGACAGTCATGATATTGGATGTATTCCTAGTCTACAGATGTCTATCTCCCTCAAAGACGAGATTCCAGTGCAGAGAGTGCCCAAGCCACTGTTCCAAGAGGTGAAGGAGTATGTACAAGATCTGCTCATGAGAGGTTGGATTGTGAAGTCAAAGTCCTCTTATGCTGCTCCAGTGGTCTGCGTCCGAAAGAAAGACGGTACACTCCGCCTCTGTATTGATTATCGTCTCTTGAATCAGAAGACCATCCCTGATCGACATCCCCTACCTAGGATAGAAGACCTGACTGATAGCCTCGGTGGTTATTCCTGGTTCAGCATCCTCGACCAAGGAAAGGCTTATCATCAGGGTTTTATCGCCAAGGACTCTCAGCACCTCACTGCATTCATTAACCCCTGGGGGCTATATGAATGGGTGCGTATCCCTTTTGGCCTCTCCAATGCCCCAGCAGCTTTCCAGAGGAGTATGGAGGAGATGTTGAGTTCCTTGAGAGATGATTGCTGTCTTCCGTACCTTGACGACGTGCTCTGCTACGTAAAAACCTTTGATGAGCACATGGAAGGGGTCCGTAAAGTACTCCAAGCTCTTCAGCGACACGGAGTGAAACTGAGACCTGAAAAATGTGAGTTATTCCGACGAGAAGTAAGATATGTGGGTCGTCTTGGGTCAGCTCAGGGAGTGAGAATTTATCCCAAAGACCTGGATGCAGTGTGGTCGTTAGCCAGCAGGACACCACAGACAGTGGGAGATGTAAGAAAGCTCACCGGGTTCCTGGGCTATTACCGTTCCTACATTCAGGACTTCTCAAGGATAGCAAAGCCCATCTATGAGCTGCTACAAGTCAAGCCAGGACAAGCCGCTGTAGCACGTGGAAAAAGTAAAGGTCCACAGCTACCATCCAGAACCCCTGTGGAGTGGGCCACGGAGCATCAGGAAGCCCTCGACGGACTTGTATCTCTCCTTGTTAGCCCCCCCCCCCCGTGCTAGCTTACCCCAACTTCGACTCACCCTTTGTATTACATACCGATGCTTCAGACCAGGGGCTCGGCTGGTTCTTTATCAACATCAGAATGGCAAGTTAAGAGTCATTGGGTACGGGTCTAGGACTTTGACTGCGGCTGAGCAAAACTACCACTTGCATAGTGGAAAGCTAGAGTTCCTCGCCTTGAAATGGGCCGTGTGTGAAAAGTTTAGGGATTATTTATTTTACGCACCCCATTTCACAATATTCACCGACAACAATCCCCTGACCTACGTCATGACTACAGCCAAGCTAAATGCAGTAGGCCATCGGTGGGTAGGAGAACTCTCCCATTTCAGATTTGACATAAAGTACAGACCAGGAAAGGGTAACATCGATGCCGATACTCTGTCGCGTCTTCCTTTAAACATTGAGGCCTATGCTGAGTCCTGTACCAAAGAGTGTGCCGAAGACGTGGTTCGTGCGATATGGGATGGAAGTAAAGTAGCCAAACTGAAAGATGTACCGTGGCTGGCGGCTCTCAACATCTTTTCCCAAGCCGACTCATCCCCCTCATTTGATCACTTGACCGCAATCAGTCACGATGAGCTTGTGGAGACACAACATGCAGATGAAGCCATCGGCGAAATGATCAAGTTAAAAGAGGCGGGTACACCTTTAACTGACGAGATACGGAAAGCGGCTAGTGGAGCCACTAGGAGACTATTTCATGAATGGGGAAAGTTAGTTTTGGATGGACTCTAGTACAGGCGTGCTAATGAAAGAAGGCAGTTGGTGCTCCATGCTAAGTACAAAGACATTGTCTTGGAGAAACTCCATAATGAAATGGCCCATGTCGGTACGGAAAAATTCCTCAATCTTGCCAGAGAGAGATTTTATTGGCCCTTCATGGCTAGAGAGATCGAAGAACATATCACGAGGAAATGTCCATGCATAAAATCGAAGAAGCCAGTTACTCATGTTCGCGCGCCAATGAGTAGTATCACATCAAGCTCGCCACTGGAGTTGGTGTGTATTGACTATCTAAAGTGAAAGTGAAAGTGACACGTGATGGCCAAGTATGGTAACCCATACTTGGAATTTGACCTCTGCATTTAACCCATCCAAGTAAGTGCACACACATTAGGAGCAGAGTAGTGAGTAGTGAACACACACACATACTGCAAACGTGGATAAACACACCCGGAGCAGCGGGCAGCCTTGAGTGGCGCCCGGGGAGCGATTGGAGGCTAGGTGCCTTGCTCAAGGACACCTCAGTCATATTCCTGCCGGTACTGGAATCGAACCAGGAACCTTTGGGTCACCAGTCCAACTCTGTTATCATTAGGCCATGACTGCCGCAAAGAGACCAGTCGTGGGGGTTACGAATATATCCTTGTGGTCGTCGATCACTTTGCGAGATTCGCCCAAGCTTATCCGACAAAGAACAAGAGTGGGAAAACGGCAGCTGAGCGAATCTTTAATGATTTCGTCCTCCGCTTCGGATATCCATCAACGTTACACCACGACCAAGGCCGTGAATTTGAGAACGAGCTCTTTCGTACGTTGCAACAGTTCTCAGGTATTCGTCATTCGAGAACATCACCATACCATCCCCAGGGGAACCCGGCGGAATGGTTTAATCGGACAATACTCCAGATGCTAAAAACGTTGCCAGAGAAAGAAAAGGAACGATGGAAAGATCAAATTCCACAAGTCATTCATGCGTACAATTGTACTCGGCACGAGTCGACAGGTTACTAACCTTTCTTCCATCTTTATGGTCGTCATCCTCGCCTTCCAGTTGACTTACTGTTTGGGTTGGTTGAAGAAACAGAGCCTGACTCGCCAAAGGGATATGCGAAGAAGTGGGCAAAGCAGATGTCGGAGGCTTATCGAATTGCTAACGAGAGTAGTAAACAGGCCAGTGCCAAAGGCAAAGTGCTTTACGATAAGAAATCAAGGGGAGTGGTACTACAGCCTGGCGATAGAGTCTTGGTCAGGAACCTTGGTGAGCGTGGTGGACCAGGAAAACTGCGGTCATATTGGGAGAAATAGATCTACGTTGTGAAAGAAAAGTTCGCGGATAACCCAGTATACATGTTCGTAGTCTACCCTGAGTTTAGAGACAAGAGAAAGACAAGGACATTACACCGTAATCTGTTGTTATTAGCAAATGACCTTCCGGTGGAAGCTGTTCAATGCCAAGATGCTCCTGAAAAGAGAACACAGAAAAGGAAACATCAGACTCGACGCACCAATGTCTCAGAACGTGCAAGTCTACAGGAAGTATCAGGTTCAGACTCAGATTCTGGAGAAGACTCAGATGGTCCTCGTTATTAGTTGAGGGTACCAGTAGAAAAGATAAAGGAGATACTCGTGGTAGCCTCAGCACAACGACCAGTAAACTCTCTCAGCCAGCCAACTCCACTACCTGCTGAAGAAGAGGAGGAAATTAGGATGCACCACTTACCTGAAACGGATTTGTTACCTGAGGGAAATGTAGAAATAGAGGAACCCGGAGAAGATGAAGATCAGTAAGTTGTTGCGGGACCTGAGGAACAAGATGGATTTGATGAGGATCCAGAGTTCAGTCAAGAGGAACAGTTTCCAGTCAGTGCAGTGCCAGATAACCAGACCCAGGTCAGAAGGTCAAGTCTGGAGCGACGACCTAAACAGATTTTCACATATGAGAACCTTGGTCAGCCTACACAGACAACGCAGGCTACAGTTAATGTGACAAACACACACTTACAATCACCTGTTTACGCTGTACCTCAGACTACTCAACCTTTGCACCCATTTATGCCTTATTTAACCCCAACATGTCCACTTAACCCTTATTCTACCCCTTACCCCTTATTTACATACATGCCTTATACGGTCCCAGTAACACCATATCTATGGCCAGGTCCGGTTGCTTGTTAAAAGAGACTTTGAGTTAGATAAGTAGAGAAGAAAATGGTGGGACCCATTTATTTTTGCTGGGAAGTGTGTGACGATCACAAAAGTATTGTAATTGTACTTTAAATATACTCAAAATTATTGGTTTCATTTTGAATATGTTATTGTGTTATTTTGGAAAAAGAAACATTCAGAAGGGTTTTATTCTAATGTGATTCCTTTTAAAAGAAAAAGAGAGAAGTGTGCAATGCTACTCATGACCGTTAGGGGCAGAGTCGAGCGATGGGTCTTAAGCTGTGCGAGTCGTGAGTTTTTTATTACTCCAGAGAGCTTGAACGTGACACACTGTCTCCTCGTTTCTCTCCTGTGTTACAGGTGGGTAAATGTATAAAAACACTTTAAAGTTGAATTTAACCATGCTGAAATGTGTTTAGAATATAAGTGAATTGTTTTAGAAAAGTGATGTTCGTCAGAGGTTGTTTTTGAGTTTGATTTAAGCGAGAGAGAAAAGCTCGACCGATTAGCGGCCTACTGAAAACACACATGTAACGTTTGTGAGCGTGTCAGTTAAAAATATATATTTTTCCTTATACAAATGCACATGAATGTATTTTATAAGCTTTAAAGGTTAATAGGTATTGTTTAACGTAATATATATGTGTTTTGAAGATCGATTGATAATGGTAAATGTGTTAAATAAGGTTTAAAGTTATATTTGAAGTATATTAATAATTCTGAGAGTGATTTGCAGCATCGTATTAAGGTGATACTGGTAAAATATTGTGAATAGAAATGATTAATCATTTAAGAGAAGTAATTATTTTTTGATGAATAGTGTGAAATATAAAAATACAGAGTCAGTGAACATGAATGTGAAATTGAGAAGTTTATTTTATTGCAGATTGTGAATTGATGAACATCGAAAGTCATTATAATGTTAAGAAGACATTGAAAATGTGATTTGTGAAGCATAATTTGACTCTGAGAAACAGAGATTAGTTTAATGAACACATTGTGAATAAATTACTCCAGAGAGCTTGAACGTGGCACACTGTCTCCTCGTTTCTCTCCTGTGTTACAGGAGAATAATCTGTCCCTCACGGGTGCCGACGCCACGGTACACGTTACATAAACGTAGGGTCAGGGAAGATGCTTTGAAAGACTGCTTTTTTGAGGAAAGACTTATTTTGTGTAGCTAAATATCTGGCTACAAATACAATACAAGACATCACATGGAGAGAAACTGCGGTAACATTTTAAGACGAACACTACTAGTTTTGTATCATTTGAAACTGCTACAGCAGCGGAGAAGATGCATTAACATTAATTTGCGTTATTTAACCAAAAATGGCTGTACAGATGGTGACATACAAATGTGGACATGTCCACATTCAAGCAATTTAGTGGGCTTAAACAGCTCGCCCTTTTAAAGCAGTCGCGCACACGTTCAAGCTCTGATAATATCACGGCTCATTTTGACTTGATCATGGAATCGGTGAGTTGACTAAAGAACAGCTGCAATCAGTCCGGGTCAGTTCGAATCTCAGATTGAATCTTTCAGTGTGATTTGTTAACCAATTCATCATGTTTATTGGAAAGATTCAGCTCGTTCTGGAATTGAAAATCGCTATTGGCTCATTTTTACTGAATCGGAACCCAGCTGTTGACTCAAGAACAGCTGCAATTGGATCAGTCCGATTCACTAACTGGATTTTTGAACCAATTCATCAGTTTTATTGGAAAGAATCAGCTCGTTCATGATCGGACATCCCTGTTGCTCCTCAGGGCGGGTGTCGTTCCCTTTCAAGGGAACTCGAGCTGCGTTTGAGACGCGATGGGAACGCTCTGCGTGATTACGTTGTGAAGCACGTGTAAAATCAGTCCAATGGGAGCCCACTACGACATAGGTGACGTCATAGACCAGGAAACTATATAGCAGCCCTGAAATCAGACCGCGACAGCTTCTGTACCTTCAGCAAGTGCTCTCTGTATATCTGTCCTTGTCTATTTATTGTTGTCTGTCAAGCCCAATCTATCATTATTATGGCGAGCAAGCAAGATTATAGACGGTGTGTTGTTCCCTGCCCTCGTTATATTACGGGTGGGGACACACATCAGCTTTGTGTTGCTTGTTTGGGAGTGGAGCATGCCCAGTCAGTCCTCGAGGGGGCTGATTGTGTGCATTGAATGAGTCTATCTATGAAGACGCTCTGCTCTCGCCGATCGTTCTTTGAGGAGAATGGTTCGGTTCGCGCTACCCGCGCGGGTCCCGCTGTTGCCTAGACACGGCGGCGACTCGCATTTTGGGGTTCGCAAACGGATCTGACAGCGTGGGTTGGGACGGGCTCTGCCCTATCTTAGCTTTCACCTGCAGATCCAGTGTGCTGCGATTTTGGTATTCTTTAATAATAAATAAATTTTATGAGGCAGTACTGGTGGGTAAAGTATTTAAGGACATAGATGAATGTGAGGATGTCAGCATTGACTCTATTCGAGAATATATATATATATATATATATATATATATATATATATATATGTGTGTATATATATGTTTATGTTTATATGTATACGTTTTTCTGATATAAAAATAAAGAAAAAGAAAGATAAAAATGTCTGTTCTTCTGGACGCTCCGCTTTCAAGAAAACTAAAACTTTCAGCGGCGTTCCAGAGGTTTCTACCTCACCAATCTATGTTCCTTAAACTGGCATAGAGTGCAAAGAAGAAGACCTGATGCTGAGGCTATCAGGCTTCTAAGGGTGGTCCCCTCCGGGGTAGGGACGGTTTTGAGAAATCGTTTCTCCTCGGTGCCCTCTGGGGTGCGACTCTCTGAGGAGGGTCGCAGCGCTGCCAGTTCGGTTGTTCCCTGCCGGTTCGCCGTCCAGGGCACCGAGGTGTCAGCGTCCCCATACAATCCTCCGAGGAGGGTCGTAGAGCAATCAGTTCGGTCTCCCTGCCGGTTCGCCGTTTCAGGGTGCCGAGGTGCCTGCTTTTTCCTACGATCCTCCGAGGAGGGTCGTAGGAACTAAGCTGTTAGAGCTAGGCAAGATCTAAATAAAAAGAGGACTGTCGTCATCTCTAATAAAGCTTAGACAAGAAGTCCTGTCAAAAAAATAAAAGGAGGGACGGTTTTGAGAAATCGTTTCTCCTTGGCTCTCACTGGGGTGCGACTCTCTGAGGAGGGTCGCAGCGCTGCCAGTTCGGGTGTTCCCTGCCGGTTCGCCGCTTCAGGGCGCCGAGGTGTCAGCGTCCCCGTGCAATCCTCCGAGGAGGGTTGTAGAACGGTCGGTTCGGTTGTTCCCTGCCGGTTCGCCGCTTCAGGGCACCGAAATGATTGTTCAAGCAAATCCAGAGGCCAGTCTCGAGAGACTGGTTCCCCTTATCTGAATTTCTGGCAGTGTGGAAACTTCTGCCAAATATTTGTCTATGGGTCCTGCACATAATAGAAAAGGGTTACAGCGGTTCTTGTCCGCCCAGATTTCAGGGGGTCCTCCCTATGGTAGTGGACTCACAGCAGGCTCTGGTTATGGAGAAGGAAGTGCTTACACTCAAACAGATTGTATCACAGATTCAGTCAGAGGACTGGTTTGTCACAATAGACTTGAAGGATGCGTACTTCCAAGTATCTATTCATCACAGGAAGTTCCTGAGGTTCGCTTTAAAAATGGGGCGAAGCATACCAGTATCGGGTTCTTCCATTTGGCCTAGGTTTATCACCCCGCACCTTTACAAAATGCGTGGATGCAGCTCTGGCTCCTTTTAGATTCCAGGGCATTCGCGTATTGTATTATATCGACGATTGGTTGATCCTAGGTCAATTTGAGCATATGGCAGTTCGGCATCGAGATGTCGTTCTGTCTCATTTAAAGATGTTGGGGTTGCCACTCAACGCCAGAAGAGTGTGATCCTCCCAGCTCAGAGGACCACTTTTCTAGGTGTAATATGGGTTTATCTAGGCCAGTCACTCACTGTGAAACAGTTTCAGACTGTGGGTCTCATGTCAGCTGCGTTCAACGTAATTACTTTTGGCCTTCTGTACATGAGACCCCTGCAGTGGTGGTTCAGGACCAAGGGGTTTTCTCTGAGGGGAAATCCGTTTTCACATGATCAAGGTCACGCGGCTATGCCTACGTGCCTCGGTCATGTGGAAGAACCTTGGTTCCTCGCCCAGGCCCAGTGTTGGGGGTTTCTTGTCGACGCATTATGCTATCGACGGATGCTTCCCTCACAAGTCGGAAGTGATCATGAGTGGTCGCTCGGTGGAGGGTCCGGACAACACACTGACGATCTCGTAAATCAGAGCAGATATCCTGTTGAGGCAGGGGCTGAGGCCCTGGCAATGGAGACTTCACCCCGTGGTGGTGGAGCTCCTATGGGAAATCTTTGGTCAAGCTCAGGTCGATCTTTTCGCTATGGTTTTCCCTCACATATCCAGCTCCTCTCGGACTGGACGCTATGGTGCAGGTGTGGCCGAGGCTGCACCTGTACACATTCCCCCCGTTATCAATGCTCCCGGGAGTTCTGCTGGGGTGCGACTGTCTGAGGAGGGTCGCAGCGCTGCCACTTCGGTTGTTCCCTGCCGGTTCGCCGCTTCAGGGCGCCGAGGTGTCAGCGTCCCCGTGCAATCCTCTGAGGAGGGTTGTAGAACGGTCAGTTCGGTTGTTCTCGAGAGACTGGTTCCCTTATCGGAATTTCTGGCAGCGTGGAAACTTCTGCCAAATATTTCTCTATGGGTCCTGCACATAATAGAAAAGGGTTAAACGGAGTTGTGGAAACGGTGGGCTTGGCCTCTGAGGGGGCCCAGCTCATAGAATCCGGTCTCTCGACTGAGGTCGTTGAGACCGTCCTTCAATCCAGAGCTCCTTCCACGAGAAAACTATGTACATTGAAATGGAAACTGTTCTCTACATGGCGTGGAGAACGTTTTTTAAATCTTGTTAACTGCCCGGTTGGTACAGTTCTCGATTTCCTCAAGACCGTTTCTCTGCTGGATTATCTCCCTCCACCTTAAAGGTGTTTGTAGCGGCTATATCTGCATATCACCCCTCTCGGGGCTTCTTCTCTTGGGAGAGATCCTCTTATTATTTGTTTTCTCCGTGGTACATTGAGGCTCAGGCCTGCACTGCAATCTAGAGCACCGGCTTGGGATTTGGCCATTGTACTTGAGCGTCTGGCCTTGGCTCCCTTCGAGCCCATCGAGGAGGTTTCAGAAAAATTCCTCACTCTAAAGATTATATTTCTCCTTGCTATTTCGTCTATCAAGAGAATTGGTGATTTACATGCTCTGTCGGTTGCTCCTTCATGTCTGGAATTTGCACCTAGTATGGTGAAAGCATTCCTCTACCCTAGACCGGGTTATATTCCTAAGGTCCCACTAAATGTTGGGGGCCCAATAGTGCGGCAGGCCTTTTATCCTCCTCCCTTTAATACCCCAGATCAGGAACAGCTTAACCTGTTATGTCCAGTCCGGGCTTTAGATGCCTACATTCACAGAGCTTCTCTGTGGCGTAAATCTGAGCAATTATTTGTTTGTTTTGGGTCACTCAAGAGAGGATGCCCTGCATCTAAACAGGTGATGTGTAAATGGATAGTCGAGGCTATCCATTGGCTTATGAAGCGGCGGGACAGCCTTCACCTATGGCTGTGCGGGCCCATTCTACTCGGAGTATGGCGGCCTCTATGGCCTTAATTTCGGGAGTTTCCCTTCTTGACATGTGTAATGCGGCAGGATGGTCCTCTCCGCATACATTTGTCAGGTTTTATGACCTTGACCTCTCCACTCCTGGGGCGAGGTTGCTTGCTTCTTAGTGTGCGCAGGACTTCACACAGAACGGGCATTTGTCACTATGGCGTAGTGGGTATGGGGTTCCCATCGCGTCTCAAACACAGCTCGAGTTCCCTTGAAAGGGAACGTCTCAGGTTACGTATGTAACCCTGGTTCCCTGATAGGGAACGAGACGCGTAGTTTCCTGGTCTAGTTTCCTGGTCTATGACGTCACCTATGTCGTAGTGGGCTTCCATTGGACTAATTTTACACGTGCTTCACGACGTAATCACGCAGAGCGTTCCCATCGCGTATCAAACGCAGCGTCTCGTTCCCTATCAGGGAACCAGGGTTACATACGTAACCTGAGACGATTTCTTCTGTTCAAAATAACGAGGAATTATGTTTTTCTGAAATTTAGTGGAGTACGATATTATGCTTTGGAATGTAGTAGAAATAAAATACAGCTACTTAAAAAAAAAGATTATCTAACAAATAATTGCTAACTTAATTCAAGCTAATTAAGGGGACATTGTATGTTTTTTTTAAATATATTTGTGCATACAGTATAAATAATGCAACCCAGGCTCATTGGAAATACATGACTCTGCCTACATTTCAGCAAAAAAATAAAATATGTTGCTCTGGGTAAGTTTCACTGCACTTTTCAGATGACATGTCCACAAGTGGCCTGTAAGCAATATCATTGGTTCTCTATTGCAGATGCAGGTTTATTAAACAGCCTTACCTGTGGTTACATGTTTGCAAATGCTTCATGGCCTTTTCGAAGTGAAATGTCCAGTGACTGGCGTTAAAAAGCATCTTAAATTTTCCTCAAAACAGTTAAATGTGACTGGCAGAGTATTATTATATTGGTTGATGTATAATCACAGCAGTTCAGAGATGAAATGAAATGGAGATTAATGCGTACCACCTACACTAAACCCCTACGTTAAACCTGAGCGACCGTGTTAGCTGTGCACACCATGCCATGCCATTGAGCTGTTTAATCTCATACAGGAATGCCTTCTGTCAAAAGTACAATGCTGTACCAGTTGAGCTCCCGAGCAAGTTTACTACATCAGAAAAGCCAATGGAGCTGGTTATGTGATGTGAAACATCAAAATGTATTAATTTACAAATCATGCACTATGATCGTATTGTGCAAAGATCTGCATGAAATTAAGTCTTTAATAATCAATAATTTGTGTGAAAAGAAATACATTTTTGGTGTTTTACTGCCACTTCAATGTTCATTTCAGCTGAAAACTCCAGTAAAACTAATGTGCAGGTACATTTTGCAGAATTGTACTAAGAATCATGTATTTCCAATGAGGCTGGGGCGCAATATTCTATTCACAGTCATATTTTTCTGGCACAAAACCAATATGTATATTGTTTACAGTGTATTGTTTACAGAGAAGTAATTGTATTACTCAAAATGTGTCCTTATGTTATTTTTGTAAACTGCACTGCACACCTAGTGAAACGACATTTTATTCCACTGCATACCTGTATATGGCATGAATGGCAATAAACTTTCTCTAATCTTCTAATAATGGAATTTTGTATGAATGAATCCTAAGAGTGACAGCATCAAAAGGTACACTAAGTACTAATAAACAAAACTTTAAAAATATATATAAAAATAGAAGAGTACATTTAATTATTTTCTCAGTTGTTTGAGATTAAAGCTGCGTATGCAATACAGTGTCACATTAAATGTAGCATGTTGAGGTACACATTTAAAAGTTTGGTACTGTAAACACTGCACTACTGTCATGCCACTGCTAAATGTAGTTAAGTTAGTAATGTTGCTACTTTTAGTTAGTTAATCCCCAACACTGCATAACAGTGTCACATTAAATGTAGCGATGTAGCATTGGAAAAAGTACTTTACCACATTATATAACAGCTGTACCACTGTTACACCACTGTTAAGTGTTAAGTTAGTAGTATCACTAGTTAGTTATTGCTAAACATTGGATAAATGAGGCCATAATTAAATTGTAAGCATTGTACTGTTTATCTGGCCGTGGTTGTTACACACTTCAGCGTTGCCCTGTGTAGGTCCTCCATCACGCCAAATGAATTACTGGCATGAAGTCCCAGAATGCTTAGTGTAATTCTACCTATGGTCTTTCCCTGAGCACCAATTTTATTGTAAACCATTTCAGCATTGCGTTGTCCAAATGGTGTGAAAGACTGGCTTGATGAAAAGCAAGTATGTCCTTTAGAGTAGCATTGGGTTTCTTGAGTTCTTCTATGTGCAAGTCTGAATGTGTCCGGCGGGCTTTTTTTACTGAATGGCTAAATCATTTTTAGAATGCACAGTGATTGATAGAACTTGGTGTGTGTGTGGGCATCTGACCAGGAAGACAGCTTGAGAGTGCTTACATATATATACACACACACACACACACACACACACACACACACACACACACACACACACACACACACACATTGTTGTGTGTGATTACCTTGTCATAGACGTGGTTTCTGCTAATCCGAGATGCTCCGTTCGAGTGTCTGTGTGTGCATATGTCCTGTCAGCTAATGTATTTACATGGTGCACATGGGAGTGTGTGTTCTGCACATCTGTGGAATGCGCTAGTCGGCCCGGTTGAGTGGAACAGCATCGAAACCGGCGTGCAAGTATCGGCCTTCAAAATAGAATGAACCTGAAAGGCCGCAGAGAGCGCATACCAATCAAGCCTTGCTTTTCCTCTTTCAGACATTGTTTATTTGGAAATATATGTTCCAAAACTCACTTTATTCTCTGCCAGCAAGCTGTCAAGAGAAACAGTGAAAGCAAATGCGCGAGAGAGAGAGAGAGAGAGAGAGAGAGAGAGAGAGAGAGAGAGAGAGAGAGAGAGAGAGATGGGAGGCCTGCTGAAGTGCAAGAATTATAATCAGGGGTCATCAGAGGTCAGACACTGTATTTGTAGATTTGCTCTTGCACAGACAAGTTATTATCACAGGCCCAGTCCTAATTACCCTACAGCAGTAAAAAAATGACAACTTAATTTTCAGTTTTCAGATGTAATTTCAGGCCCCACACAGGAACTGAACTGGAGACGACATGACATCACCAATTTCTGATGATTCTGATTGTAGTTCAGTAAAACCATTAAAAATTGGTAACACTTTATTTCAATGGTCCCCATTTGACATCGTTGACTATAATTAACTTTGCAACTACATGCCAACTAACTCTCATTAGATTATTAGTACACTGTCTGCTCAATATCTGCTAACTCTAACTTTATTGTGATGCAACCGACATTCTACTGACTATAAGTAACTGTCCAAGAACATATTCAACTTATTCTTCTAACCCAAACCTAATAGACTACTAATACTCTAATGAGAGTTAGTTGACATGTAGGTGCAATGTTACATTCAGTCAACAATTATATAAAGGTGACCATCAAAATAAAGCATAAACCAACATTTCTTATTTTCATGTAATTTTACTTGAACTGTTAAAATAACTAAAACTAAAATAAATAAATAAAATTAAATGAAATCAGAAACTATTAAATTTTTTTTTTTTTTTTTATTATTCATTCTGGTAACCTGTGCCATTGAAGAAAATTAGTATTTGCCGTCAGCCGTAAGGAAAGAGTCTGTAATAGCTCATAGTGTGTCTACTAATGACTGAGTACATGAATGACCAAGCGAAGTCTTACTTAGGCTCAATCCCAATTCACACCTTGCCCCTACCACTCCGTTTTGCGCCTTCACGTCTAGGGGTAGGGTGTCCCGATTCTTGTTGCGATAGAGGGGTAGGGTGAATGGGTAGGGCTACATAGCCCGCGAAACGGAGATTTTTCAGAGGCACACTCCGAAAGGGAGGGCTAAGAGAAAGGCTCAATCCCAATTCACCCCTTGCACCTACCCCTTAATTATTTTCTAGTGTACCCCTTGGACCTTAAAACAGAGTTACAAGGGCCAAGGGGTTGAAATATTCCCCAACGAAATGGAACAACCCTTCATGAACCCGATACGTCATCAGTCGTCGATGATTTCTCTGACGTTACGGAAGCGGCGAGTTTTTACAGGATTTCTCCATGACAACGACTGACAATGAGTGCGCTGCTCTTACCTCTGAGGAAACATGATAATAACGTTCCTTCCTCGAAATGTATGTGTTTTCTGTTTCAGAAAGGTAATTTATTATACAATTTCTTAATTAAAATTACTATATTATTATCATAAGAGTAAATAAAGTGCATGGTGGTGTTATCTGGGGCTACATTTAAATGTTTGACCATTTGCGAAGCCATCTCGCCGGTGATTCACGATGCATTCTACGAACTTTCTCATAGCCCTCCGTTCGGAGTGTGCCTCTGAAAAATCTCTGTTTCGAGGGCTATGTAGCCCTACGCCTTCGCCCTACCCCTCTATCACAACAAGAATCGGGACACCCTACACCTAGACGTGAAGGAGCAAAACGGAGGGGTAGGGGCAAGGGGTGAATTGGGATTGAGCCAAAGTTCCAAGAATGCATCGCGAATCACCGGCGAGATGGCTTCGCAAACGGTTAAACATTTAAATTTAGCCCCAGATGACACCGCCATGCACTTTTTACTCTTATAATAATAATATAGTCATTTAAATTAAGAAATTGTATAATAAATTACCTTTCCGAAACAGAAAAGACATACATTTCGAGGAAGGAACGTTATTATCATGTTTCCTCAGAGGTAAGAGCAGCGGCACTCATTGTCAGTCGTTGTCATGGAGAAATCCTGTAAAAACTTGCCGCTTCCGTAACGTCAGAGCAATCATCGACGACTGATGACGTATCGGGTTCATGAAGGGTTGTTCCATTTCGTAGGGGAATATTTCAACCCCTTGGGCCTTGTAACTGTTTTAAGGGCCAAGGGGTACACTCAAAAACAAGGGGTAGGTGCAAGGGGTGAATTGGGATTGAGCCTTACAAGTGGGAAACTAGGGATTCAAGATAATACACAAGGTGTCAATTTGAAACATGGCGGAAACACTGAATATTGATCAATATATCATATAATATCTTTAATCTATATAGATTATTGAGCCGAAAGCAAGTATGTAGCAAAAAAAAAAAAAAAAAAAAGCAAATCATCTGCAACAAAAGCATTTAGTGGATATTATGTAAATAAATGGTAGAAATGAATATTTCTCATCAATTTGAATTCAGATTATTTATGTTTTGTTCACAATAGTCTAATAGTCAAAAGTATGTTGCAGTATGTCAAGACCAGTCTTGGACCATTTTTTGAAGGTCTTGGTATAATATATATATTATAAAAAAGCATATAATTAAAGGTACAATATGACATTGAGAATTTTGTATCAAAATATCCAAAAAACACTTGCACAGTGTTCTATATTTATTTCAATTGTGTACTTCCATTATCTAAAAAGTTTCCAAGAATTTGTAAATTCAGAGAAGTTCACAATTTTAAAAAGTGCCTGTCCCTGTTCACTTGTTGCCTGTCAATGACGTTATATCCGCGTTATCCCTGGTTTCTGCTTGTACTGCCATATAACCATGGCGACAGACGTGGGCAACTGCGTAGTGCGTTACGTCTAGCGGCACGCTCACGCTGTTGTTGTTTCGTTCAATTATCATGGACCATGGCAAGCAGACTTTGGGACAAAAGGAGAGCTAAAACGAGGATCAATATCAGCGTGGCGTTTTCGAGATGTGAAGAGCTCCGCGTCCACTAACTTGGACTTGACAGTGTCACAAACACACACGGGGGACAGAAGATCCAAAAGCGGCAGTCTTTTATTTAAAGGGCAATCCAAACTCGTAGTCATCCAGTCCATGCAAGGTTCAATATTCACAAAGGCAGTCCAAAACATAAAACGCAAACAAGACTTAGGCAAAGGAAGGACACAGAAGTGTGAGGACTCCGTACACATACTAACACAGACAGGAAATATATACACATATCTAACAAGACTAACACAGAACAGCTGGGAACAATGATTACGAGGAACAGCTGAGTGCAATGAACTGATGAGTGACAGTGAAAGACAGAATGCGGGGAATTTAAGTCAAACGGTGAGGACACAGTGAGAACGAGGACCTCTAGTGATAAACAAGGGAACACAACCAAACACTGTGACATAACCCCCCCTCTACGGAGCGGCTACCAGACGCTCCACGACAACACTAAAACACGACACAAGAGTTCAGGAGGGAGGTGGAACGGTGGAGGATCAGGGGGAGGGATGGGGGTCCAGGTCCATCCAGGGGAACAAAAAACGGGAAATACGACTTAGCCGGCAACCAGGGCGAAGTAGACAGTCCATCGGGCGGCCAGGGCGAAGCAGACAGTCTTTCGGGCGGCCAGGGCGAAGCAGACGACCCATCGGGCGGCCAGGGCGAAGCAGACGACCCATCGGGCGACCAGGGCGAAGCAGACGACCCATCGGGCGGCGAGGGCGAAGCAGACGACCCATCGTGCGGCCAGGGCGAAGCAGACGACCCATCGGGCGGCCAGGGCGAAGTAGATGACCCATCGGGCGGCCAGGGCGGTGAAGACCCCCCATCGGGCGGACAGGGCGGTGAAGACCCCTCGGGCGGACAGGGCGGTGAAGACCCCTCGGGCGGACAGGGCGGTGAAGACCCCTCGGGCGGCCATGGCAGAGGCTCAGGAACAGCAGACACCGGCTCAGGATCAGCAGACACCGGCTCAGGAACAGCAGACACCGGCTCAGGAACAGACACAAGAACTGTTACAGTCACAAGAAGAGACACAAACGCAGAAACAAACACTGGCTCTGGTGCTGGAACAGGCATTGGCTCTGCCTCCGGCTCTGGAACAGGCATTGGCTCTGCCTCCGGCTCTGGAACAGGCATTGGCTCTGCCTCCGGCTCTGGAACAGGCATTGGCTCTGCCTCCGGCTCTGGAACAGGCATTGGCTCTGCCTCCGGCTCTGGAACAGGCATTGGCTCTGCCTCCGGCTCTGGAACAGGCATTGGCTCTGCCTCCGGCTCTGGAACAGGCATTGGCTCTGCCTCCGGCTCTGGAACAGGCATTGGCTCTGCCTCCGGCTATGGAACAGGCATTGGCTCTGCCTCCGGCTATGGAACAGGCATTGGCTCTGCCTCCGGCTATGGAACAGGCATTGGCTCTGCCTCCGGCTCCGGCTCTGGAACAGGCATTGGCTCTGCCTCCGGCTCTGGAACAGGCATTGGCTCTGCCTCCGGCTCTGGAACAGGCATTGGCTCTACCTCCGGCTCTGGAACAGGCATTGGCTCTGCCTCCGGCTCTGGAACGGCAGACACTGGCTCCGGCTCTGGGACAGTAGACACGGGCATGTCCAGGATCCGAGCCAGACGCTCCAGATAGTCCAGGTCCATGAAGGCAGACGGCACTGGCTCTGCCTCCGGCTCTGGAACGGGCACTGGCTCTGCCTCCGGCTCTGGAACGGGCACTGGCTCTGCCTCCGGCTCTGGAACGGGCACTGGCTCTGCCTCCGGCTCTGGAACGGGCACTGGCTCTGCCTCCGGCTCTGGAACGGGCACTGGCTCTGCCTCCGGCTCTGGAACGGGCACTGGCTCTGCCTCCGGCTATGGAACGGGCACTGGCTCTGCCTCCGGCTCTGGAACGGGCACTGGCTCTGCCTCCGGCTCTGGAACGGGCACTGGCTCTGCCTCCAGCTCTGGAACAGCAGACACTGGCTCCGGCTCTGGGACAGGAGACACTGGCTTCGGCTCTGGGACAGCAGACACGGGCATGTCCAGGATCCGAGCTAGACGCTCCAGATAGTCCAGGTCCATGAAGGCATACGGAACGTGAACAGTCTCTGACTGGGCAGACCGGACGTGAACAGTCTCTCGCTGGGCAGGCGTGACGTAAACAGTCTCTCGTTGGGCAGACGTGACGTGAACAGTCTCTCGCTGGGCAGACGTGACGTGAACAGTCTCTCGCTGGGCAGACGTGACGTGAACAGTCTCTCGCTGGGCAGACGTGACGTGAACAGTCTCTCGCTGGGCAGACGCGACGTGAAGTCTCTGACTGGGCAGACGGGATGAGAACAGTCTCTGACTGGGCAGATGGGCTGTGTCTCCTCCTTCTCCTCCGGACCACCGGACTCAGGACCACCGGAACCGGGACCACCGGAACGGGGATCATCTCCCGACTACATCCTCCACTGTGACCTCCACGGGACCTGCGAAACTTGACCAACCGGGTCCCCTTAAAAAAGTCCCTTCTCTCCCGCTCGGTGGCTGGGGAAGAGATATTAAAAAACATACCGCTGGATCTGAGTGGACGGAGTCGTTCTGTCACAAACACACATGGGGGACAGAAGATCCAAAAGCGGCAGTCTTTTATTTAAAGGGCAATCCAAACTCGTAGTCATCCAGTCTATGCAAGGTTCAATATCCACAAAGGCAGTCCAAAACATAAAACGCAAACACGACTTAGGCAAAGGAAGGACACAGAATTGTGAGGACATAAAGTAACGACTCCGTACACATACTAACACAGACAGGGAATATATACACATATCTAACAAGACTAACACAGAACAGCTGGGAACAATGATTACGAGGAACAGCTGAGTGCAATGAACTGATGAGTGACAGTGACAGACAGAATGCTGGGAATTGAAGTCAAAAGTGGAGGACACCATGAGAACGAGGACCTCTAGTGATAAACAAGGGAACACAACCAAACACTGTGACAGACAGAGCTTCACGAGTCATGACTTGACAGGGACGCCACTCTTGCATGTACATTATTAGACAGGTGAGCAAATGTACATAAAACAAATCAATCTTATATAGCTCAACATGATGAAATGTTAGAATATGATCAGTATGTTATTCTAATGTTTATCTAGCTTACTGCTAGAAAACAAACTAACACAATGAAAACGTTCAACACACTCAAATGCAGTTTAGTATGATAGTGTAACAT
Organism: Siphateles boraxobius; assembly: GCF_051911475.1. Taxonomy (NCBI): domain Eukaryota; kingdom Metazoa; phylum Chordata; class Actinopteri; order Cypriniformes; family Leuciscidae; genus Siphateles; species Siphateles boraxobius. The sequence continues at coordinate 903,715 of NW_027509228.1, forward strand.
TAGACCAAGTGAAACAGCGCCGTTACCTCACAAGTTTAATTCGTCAAATAAACTGACATGTTTGAGTAGTAATTCAGCACTTGCGAGTAGTTTGTTAGAATTAAATGTTCTTATTCCTTTACATCCGCGGGACTTGCGTGTGGCGCTGATATCTGTCTCTTATTAGGAATCATACCATAGTCATGTTAAAAAACATGAATGTTTTCACTCATCCATAAACATTATTAGATCTATCAGCATGACAGCAAGTCCCATCATTCCCCTTATCACTGCGTCATCAACCTATGCCTTTGTTATTGTAAGAGGTTAGTGACCCCTAGCGGCGAAAAAAAAATACATATTTAGCTTCAAGCAATATCACAAGGGCAAGGGAGCTGTTTTCACGAATATGAGCACGATTGCAAATGTGGAATTGATTTTATACAAACGTTCAATAAACAAGAGGTTAATATTACTGTAAGTGTCTTACATTTTAGATAAAATTGTAGACAAGTTTTTGCTATTTGGGCAATGAAAATAGTTTCAAACAAATCCATAGTATAACTGATGTGCGTTTCCAAGAAACACACATGGTGTTTCATTACTGCGGTGAACGAAACGGTTAAATATAAATGAAAATGCAGCTATCTACTGGCGGTTTTAGTTTCATATTTAAAAGTATCATTTTATTTCTCAACTTACATATGTGCCATCTCTGCAACCAAAGATACATTTTGTGGCTAGTAATTTAATTTGATTATATAGTGTCTTATTATTCTAATTGTATTTACTGATTAAATGTAAGACATTTCTCAAGTAGTAGATGTGGATCTTTCACAGCTTTTAGATGGATTTGAGGAGTGCTGGTCTGGTTTTGGTCTCAACACACTGTGGATTGGTCTTGACTTGGTCTCGGTTTAGCTGGACTTGGCTACAACACAACAAACACTACTTCATTTACATGTTGGGTCTATATTTTGGATGCTGCTTAAAGGGATAGTTCACACTAAAATTAAAATTCTGTCATCACCGTTACTGTATAATCACGTCCACTACCATTAGTTATGACTCTATTCTAAGTGGCACAATCTTGCATCTATTGTGTAATCATTTATTAGGATGCACTAATTAATTAACATAATGTGTAATTATAAGAATAATTGATTTTTTTTAAATCCATTCAGTAGGAACTTGAATCAACAGATACAACAATGTTGCATCTATTGTCTGATAGGTGAACCAAAAGAGGTGAAAAGTTAAAACAATTACTTTCATGGAATGTGCCATGAATGATACTTGGCTTTGTTTCCTGTGGAACTGGCTCCTTAGGCGTTTTGGCCTTGTCACCTCAGGCTCATTGAAACAACACCCATTTCTCACAACAATGTTTGTTTACATGTCTCCTAGCAACCCCGTAACATGTTTCCGTGTATAGTTAACATTTTGGCATTTTATGGCTTCTTCGTTTTTTTCCCCTAAACTCAGTTATTAGATGTGCTGTGTTCTCACCTGACAAGCGAAGGTAGTTCTATCATTTCTAATTATTTATGACCAAATAACGTTGAGGTATGAGACAGCCAGACATTACATCTTTGCCTATGACATCACCGTCTTTATTCCCACCTGGGCCAATACTTTGAAGCCATAGTGTTTAGACTATCAAGGTCTCTAATAAGAGAGTTTGAGACACGTCCTCTTCCTATGTCCTGCAAATGACAGCGTTTTAAATAACATTGCATTCAGAAAACAAATCACAGTGTTCAAAAGGCGTTGTGCAATCTTTCTGATCAGCGCATTGTCAATTATTAGCCCTAGAAATGTCCAATAGTAATGATTATATTCACACAACCATCAAGTAACTACACGCAGTTGTGAAGATTCATTCAGTGTTAGGTGTGGTTATTGAGGAGCTCAATGAATGGAAATACAGATGAAGAATTTTCATCATCTTCTGTCAACTGAGATTTAGTCTGAAGATTCAAAAGAATAAAGCCGGATTACGGTGAAAAGTAATCCATCTAAAATTTATCCAGTAACAAAAGATCAGAGCAGAGTGCCAGCAAGTGTGTAAGTGAAGAGGCGTGCAAGCGGGACGAGTTATTGTGTTTAACAGCAATGGAGTGGAAATGAACGCAGGTTAGCAGCATTCATGGTGTAAAATGCTTAAAAAACATTGAGATAAGACTTACAACAGCCAATGATGCATGTGTATGCAGTGTTCTTGCATTTTTGAATTGACGGTCGTAGAAAAGTCTGATAAATCAAAATTAAAGGTCATTATGGATAGACAATGCTAATCTGTCCACAAACAAAGAACGATGACAATGAATTTACTGATATTTCACTATTGTTCAATAATCAAACTTTTTTTTTCAACCCAGACTCATAGGAAAAAACCTGCCTGCCGTGGTATTTTTGCACAAATTATGTTGCATATTCCATCTTTCGCAATACTTTAAAAGTTAAAGGTCCAGTGAGTGGTGCCAAAAGCCTGTTCAGTTTCATCCTAAACAGATAAACGCCAGCTACTGAGAGCTGTGCAGGTACCGTAGTCCGTGCAGATACCGTAGTCTCTAGTGTCCTTGCTTGTGTGCCCGCCTCCCATGCTTGGAGATTCTGGTTCGAGTCCCGCTTGGAGCGGGGTAACTAGGACTGGATGGGTTAGATTGGTGCCGTGACCCAGATGTGAGTGAGGTTTAGATGTTGAGTGTTACGGAGGCTAGCTAGTGAGAGCTGTCCAGGTTCCATACTCCATGAAGAAGCCGTAGTCTCTAGTGTCCTGGCTTGTGTGCCTGCCTCCCATGCTGGAGATTCTGGTTCGAGTCCCGCTTGGAGCGGGGTAACTAGGACTGGATGGGTTAGATTGGTGCCGTGACCCAGATGTGAGTGAGGTTTAGATGTTGAGTGTTACGGAGGCTAGCTAGTGAGAGCTGTCCAGGTTCCATACTCCATGAAGAAGCCGTAGTCTCTAGTGTCCTTGCTTGTGTGCCTGCCTCCCATGCTGGAGATTCTGGTTCGAGTCCCGCTTGGAGTGGGGTAACTAGGACTGGATGGGTTAGATTGGTGCCGTGACACGGACGTGAGTGAGGTTTAGGCGGTGAGTGTTACGGAGGCTAGCTAGTGAGAGCTGTCCAGGTCCCATTCTCCATGAAGAGACCGTAGTCTTTAGTGTCCTTGTCTGTGTGCCCGATTCCCATGCTGGAGATTCTGGTTCGAGTCCCGTTTGGAGCGGGGTAAGTTGGACTGGATGGGTTAGATTGGTGCCGTGACCCAGACGTGAGTGAGGTTTAGGTGTTGAGTGTTACGGAGGCTAGCTAGTGAGAGCTGTCCAGGTCCCATACTCCATGAAGAGGCCGTAGTCTTCAGTGTCCTTGATTGTGTGCCCGCCTCCCATGCTGGAGATTCTGGTTCAAGTCCTGCTCGGAGCGGGGTAAGTAGGACTGGAGGGTTTAGATTGGTGCCGTGAACCGGATGTGAGTGAGATTTAGGTGGTAAGTGTTACGGAGGCTAGCTAGTGAGAGAGGTCCAGGTCCCATACTCCATGAAGAGACCGTAGTCTCTAGTGTCATTGTTAGCGTTCCCGCCTCCCATGCCGGTAGGTTCGAGTCCATTACATAACGGAAGCAAGCTAGTGAGAGCTGTGCAGGTAATCCTCAATCCTCACTTCCCTGATCTCAAGAGGTGCACTAGAGACTGTGGAGCGGGGCGAGTAAGACTGGAGGGGTTACACTGGATTAATTTTATTACATTGGCCATTGTAGCTATCGTTGCAGTTGGGAAAGGGAATATGGCGCTGAAAGATTAACACATTTGAAAATAATGTACCAACTACACTAAACCCTAAACCTAAATCTAGTGTTTACAAAAGAAATTGTGAGATAAAAACACATTTGCTGAAGCAATCATGTCACTTTAGCTTGTTTTTGTCTTTGAGCTCTTTTAATTGTGACTTGTGTTTCACGGGACTCGTACTCGAGTGCTCCGCATCACAAGTGCAATGTTGTACCAGATGAGCTACTGTGCAAGTTTACCACATCAGAAAAGCCACATAATGTGGCTGGTTATGTGATGATAAACTTCAGAATGTAATAGTTTACAAATCATGCATTATGATAAAAGTGTTTTGAGGTCATAACATAGTATTCTGCAAGGAACCACATGAAAATAAGTATTTAATAATCAATAATCTCCCCCGTAATCATAATTTGTGTGAAAAGAAATTAGTTGGTGTTTTACTGCCACTGTTGTTCATTTCAGCTGGAAACTGCAGTAAATTGGATGTATAGGTACATTTTTGGAGTTTTAATTTTTCAGTGCTTTTATCCTTTTTTTTATCACTGCTGAAACTAGTCTAATGCCATAAGGTTTGTGTAATGTGATTTTAACGATGCCATGCTGAGCTATTAGTGTTTCAGACTTGATAATTTGTGCAAATTACACCTGTTTTGTTTGGGTTTTGCACTAAATTGCTGCATTTTATTATGGCCACTATTTCAGCATACTCTTGTAACCAAATTCTATTCATTAAAAGTTTGATTTGTTGACTATGCTGAAGTAATGGGGAAACTATTATGTTATTTGTTATTACTATTATGTCATTTTATACTTATACTAACTATTACGTTATGATGTATTAAGCATGCTTGGCAACCACTATGCAAGTGTAAAAAATGTTTCGACCCCATTTCTCTGAATTAATTGTATTAATTAGAGTGGAAAGGGAAACAGTTAGTTCAGACGTTTCTCTCTCTGTGAGTGTCTCTTTCTCATTTCCTCTCTCTCTCTCGCTCCCTCTATCTCTATTGCTATAGAGCAGCTGTGGAGGAACAGGTGCTGGCCCAGCGTCGCTGCGTCGGGCCTGGTTTTCTCAGCGGGCGAGGACCCAGTGGATAATCTAGTTAAATCTCCCTGTAATTCGGGAGGGATTGAGTTCTTCAGATGAGCTAGTGGAAACCTGCATGGGTGTGTGGGAGTATAACAGGAACAAACTGGCCGCGCATAAAACACAGACACACACATTTACTTGATTCTGTTTTCTTGATGTCTGCCGGGAGGAACAAAAAAAAGAAAAGCCACTACTGTCGCTACTGTTGGTCGGTGGTTGTAAATGTGCGCTTCTATATGAATGCTTCAATTTTATATGAACTGTTTTCTTTGCCTTTTCTGTTTATATTTAACAAAAAAACATGCATTTTCTTCGGACAGGGTACAAAATAGGGCCTAACGACTTTTATTTTATTTTGGGGAAGTATGTGATTAACCTTCAGAGAAAGTTGATTGTCATATTAACATGTGATATCTACAGTAAATATTAAATAATCTGTTTTAATTTGTATATTATATACAATTTTTGCCACGCTGATACCAAATCACGTCTAAATACATTTTAATACCCTGTTTTGTGTGATTTTGTAATCTACAGTATACGTACATTACATAAAGTTAAATAGGCAACATTTTTTTAAACTTCAAAAAATAAAAATGAATGTAACAGAGTTGCAAATGTAGTCCTTTTTCACAAAGTTGCAAAACTAGGTAGCTCAGTTGAGGCTAGTTTAGGGGAAAAAGTTAGTTAGATATAGGCCTATTGATAATATCTTCCAACGAACGGTGCTAGAAAGGGTTGAATCTTGAAACAATTTCATGGTTGTCACAATTTTATATTCTATTTAGTCATATTTATTGTACAGTAATTCTGTTTTTATTTTGTAAGAACGGTTCTTCTTTGTTAAATACTTGTCTATGCTGTTTGTACACTTGTTTTCTCTGTTCTGTCTCTGCTGTTGCAAACCGTAATTTCCCCACTGTGGGACAAATAAAGGTTTTTCTTATCTTATCTTATCTTATCTCTTTAAATAATGCTATATTTCAATTCATTTTAATTAATTTCTAAATATTTTGGTATATTGTTTGAAATATTTATTAAATTAACTTCAGTTAAGTGGTTTGAAAATCTAAATTCAGATTAAATTTGTCAAATGCATTTGGGAAGGTCAAAATCACCATTTTAAGGAGGAATGAGCTTGATCTATACGTTTCATGCTAGGTTAACTCTGTTAAGTAATAATAGCTTCTAATTTGTGCCTTAAAAAGGTTATTGTGGACCAATGTGTGTCATATTCATGGAATGGCACCAGTTTCTCAACAGCAAAAAATGCCTTTCCTACCCTCATCTTTTTATAATTTACAGTTCTAAACTTGACAAAGGAGCAACTGTGTGCCTTTATTTGTTGTATTGGGGAATAAAGGCCTCTGTCAAAAACATCAAGATGTGCTCCGTTTGATAAACTCAACTCTGACCAAACATACACTGCAGGCTGTTTTCAGCACACACACACACACATACTGACAGCTCAGCTAGGATTACTGTCACCATGATAAGTGTGTACATCTTGACAGAAGACATCACTAACACACACAAACAGCAAGACATGCCCCTCCAATAACAAATACTCAGGGGAAAAAAAGCAATTATGAAAGACAAGGAGAAGAAACCAGTTGTTTATTTATGCCACACATCTGCTCCGAAAGGAAAGACAAAAAAATCATAGTGCTGGAGAGTTGATAGATTTATCACCTCAATAAAATGAAGAATTTGTAACGTAGACCTCAATCTAATAACCACGGAGAAGACGAGAGCTCGTGACGAGCAGCGGTTGAGATTTTTCCTTCCTAAAAGGTGTGTGAGGTCTGCTGTCTTTAAGACTGTGCTCAGATAAAATCAGTACAGTCAACACTGTTTCTAAGTAAGCAGTTTGGAAATGTTTTTAATGAAAGCTTGTTTCCCAGTCTCCATAATTGATAAGAGCATTAGCTCATGTTTTGCCCGAGGATGTTACACAAGTGATTCATCCCTCCGTCGATACAATTAATTGTTGCCTGATTTTATTTTTCAGCAATGCCAAATCCCAGATCTGAAGTGTTATAATCATCCTCCTCATGAACATGTAAATTGCTGTTAGATTTAAAAGGATAGCTTGCCGAAGAAGAAAAAAAATATTTGTTTATTTGCTCACATTCAAACCTATATGATTGTATTGCTTCCTTCTAAGTTTGTTAAAGAATTTCTGGAGAATTTTGTGACCAGACTTTTCTGTGTAATGAAAGTGATTGAGATATAGGGCTGGCAAAAAAAATAATAATAATATTAAGAATAAAATCAAAAAATAGTAAATATGATTTGTGTGCTATATTATAATCTTAGTGTAATAGCCTACTACATAGCGTATCTCATCTCTTTGATTGCTTGTATAATCAAAACTTAAACTGTATTATCGACCAGATCAAATCTGCTTTATGCAACCATAAGGCATGAAGATTTTAAAGTGCCCCTATTATGCTTTTTCGAACATTACCTTTCATGCAGTGTGTAATATAGCTGTTTGTGAAGTTTTAAAGATCAACGTGCACGATAAAGTTATCGAAAAGAAAGAATCTGCCGTCAGCAGTGACAAACACTTTAGTTGTAGATGAGGTTTGGAAGGGATGGTTCGTGTTGAGAGTATGTCGAGAATACACTGCATCCACTCATGGATTGATATGGAAAAAGTGACGCAATTGTTGCTGTTCGGATCACTGTGTATCAAGCACCGAGGAAGCTTCCGGAGCTGAAGTTAAGATTTGGCTATAAGCGTTTCGTTTCCGACATGCACTGTAAGCGATCGACCAATCACAACAGACCATCTGACCAATCAGCAGAGAAGGGTCTCAGAAAGGAGGGGTTTAGAGAGACTGAATCTTCTAAAGAACTGTTTTCAGACTCTTCGAGAAATGAGGTGATGTGCAATGTATATTATGAGAAAAATAAAGTACGGACCTTGGATTTATGTAAAGGAGACTCCAAAATAAAATTAGAAACCTTTAAAATAGCATAATAGGGGAACTTTGAGATATAAACATCAATCGTCATGATTCTCTGTAAAGCTTATTTGACACAATGAGAGACTAACTGAAATTTTGTTATTGATAAAAAAATTCAATGGTGTTTAGTTTCAGTTTTGAGCCAGATCTTTTATTGAATCCGTTGATCCAGTTTACAGAACACGAATTAGGTGTATTCCCATGAAGTTGTTCGAGCGGATGACTGCGGTATTGGTAACCTAGTAACCAATAGAAAATAAAACACAATCAGCGGTTCATAATTTATTCTGCAAATGTGTTTCCATCTCCCATTATTCGCATTTACTCTTTTTCGCACAAGTCAAAAAACGCTTTTTTTTTTTTTTTTGCTGTTTCCATCACTCGTTTCTGATGTGATACTTCAAAATGCACATAAAAACAGGGTTCTGGAAAAATATCTAATGTGAATAACTACTTAAATAACTATGTTGAATTACTAAGCGACCAGATAATTATTCCAAGTACATCTCCTTTCATGTTCAGCAGAAGATTAGATCTAGAAACAGTAGTCTGCACTCTAACTCTCAATGCAAACATTGACTCTGATCTTTTAGTTTTTAGTCCTGTTTCCCAGACGTACTGCTATCTGAACTGATTAATTGTGCTTTGGGATTACAACATTACTGAAAAATCTCAAACAAATGTATAGTATCTGCACACTCTTATGTGAGGATCATTATTGCAGTGAACAATGCAGCGGTACATATGCTTTAGTGTGTGTGTGTGTGTGTGTGTGTGTGTGTGTGTGTGTGTGTGTGTGTGTGTGTGTGTGTGTGTGTGTGTGTGTGTGTGTGTGTGTGTGTGTGTGTGTGTGTGTGTACATGGGAATGGGAGTGTATGCAGGTATGCACACATTGAAAATTCTTTGGAGGCTAAAGGTGATTTCCCCCCCTGTGGGTAACAGCCTCACAGAAATAATTCATTTGCTTTCTGTGAGATTCTGTCACTGATTGATAAATGTGAGGATTTTGTGTGGGGCCTCTCTGTTTTGACTCCTATATGTCACTGTTTTTAAGCAGACTAAAATTAAGCGTGTCTTGACTGTACGCTCAGAATTAACATAAATTGCCTCCAAGGCCACTGGAGAACAATTAGCCTTTGTGCTAACTCCAAGTGACTCATTCACGGTGAACTTGAAAGTCCAAATGACTCACCCAGAGAACAACTTCCCATATACCATTTTAATATTTTCACCCCAGCCATTTGTAAGCTGTTCTAGGGTAATTTGAAATTGTGACATACTGTATTTACACAATTGTCTTGGTATACAGACGAGCCAAGACAGCATTTGACTTGTGAAATGTGTAATGTAGCCACAGCTTAAGGAATAAAATATGTCAATATGCACAACAGTACAGTGATGGGAAATCAAAAGCCCTAATATAGAATAGCACTACAGTCAAGTTAATATGTTACTTGCAAGAAGTAGCTAGCTAAATTATTGTTCTGTGGGTTTGTGTGTGTATAGTGTATGTATATACTGTATGTGTGTGTGTATGTGTGTGTGTGTGTGACTATATATATATATATATATATACTTATTTAAAAAACAATGTTTTGTGTGTGTGTGTGTGTGTGTGTGTGTGTGTGTGTGTGTGTGTGTGTGTGTGTGTGTGTGTGTGTGTGTGTGTGTGTGTGTGTGTGTGTGTGTGTGTGTGTGTGTGTGTGTGCGATTAATTTTTTTTTAATCAGATGAAAATGTTTGTTCTACCCCTTATGAATATCTTGACAGGGGTCATTGTTGTTGATTATCTACTGATCGGTTGAGGAACCTCTTGACTGTACTTATTTGAGATAAACGGTCCTGCTCTCACTCATCATTAACACACAGCGGGGTGGACAGCTTCTTTTTGCTCTGTAGTCTAATGAGGAAACATCTTCTGTGACTGCACTGGGCAAATCAAATCATTACCACCCACGCTGCATGAAAGATAAACTTGGAAGTGCATTTATGCGTCTGTGAAAAGATTGTCGATGAACTGCCAAGTGGTTAACTATACAAATGATCCCGCTGCTAATGAGAAGTCTATGACTGGAGAGAAACATGTTTTTCAATCCTCACTTACCTTGGTGATTCTTTTACAATTTAAAAATGAAAATATATCAGTTCAATGGCCTTAAGAATATAAAATAGCAATTGATACATCTTATTATTAATAATATTGTTAATGTTTTTTTCATTTTTTAAAAAACTTAAAACTTCTTTTAAAATGCGTTTTTACTTGTCCCACTTCTAATGCAACACAGTTTCCTATTTCCATGTCAAATGTCACACTGAATAAAATTACGGACAGCTATTAACTGTTCCCCAACAATATCAATGATTATCTCGTTTTCTTTCATGTGGTCTGAAGACAGTTTTTTAAGTAATTGGGGACACTATAGATAGATATATATGTAGTTCATTAGAGACACTATAGATAGCTGTGGGTTTGAAAGAATGATCTCTTTGTGCTGCATGTGATTAAAAGCTTACATACATGCTTGAGTTTAAGAAACACACACGAAGACACACCCACCCACAAAGACAGATTCAGAGTGACATAAACCCTGACACTCATTTTTTTAGTCTGTCATCTCACCCCGTATTTTTGGGTTTCATCAGAGTTAAGTGCTTATGAAATCTTATGCTTGCCGTTGGCTCGTTGCCTCCTCTTCTGCCTCAGTGAACAGCAATGCATCGTGGGCCTGCAGGCTCTGCACTCACCTTGTCAAGACCGAAGGCACATCAGATCGCTGAATATGTGGCAGCACGCCAAACCTAAGCAGATAACATCTCCAAGGAAATATTACAGTATCGCATAGTCAATTCAAATTATCTAAATGTTTATAGCAACCAGGAGCAACACACACAGGCATTTAACAGGGTGGTGGAGAGGAATGCTGGCATCGTTCTTCATTGAACTGTGCTTTCTGATGGGTTTTGACAGCTCGTCAAGTAGACATGAAGTCATCAGTCAGTTGAGTTTGTTGTTGAGAAAATGGGTTTATTGTTTAACTGCAAGGCCACCGCGAATGCGGTTTGACCTTTTTTACCATGTTCGGTCCTGCCAGGATCTGAACTTTTGGTAATTACAGGCCAAAATGAATGAATTTGTAGCAGTTATTATTATTATTTTTTAATATATATATATATATATATGAATTCTGTACTTAATGCAAAAAGGAAAATTAGACTTTGTGTTCACAGAGTGATCATGAAAATATTCAGTAATATTCCACCAAAGACATGAATGAGCTGAGGGCGATTGTGGTTGCAATACCAGTATAATGTTCCTTAAACTGTGATACTTGGAAAAACATCTTGAAACACACTGGTTACACAAGTCTGGGCTCTCATACACACACACACACACACCTAAACGTATTAATGTTGTGAATGAGAATGTCAAATTATTCAGTTTGTAAATGAGAACAACTGGGAAGTATGGTCCAGGTTTATCTGACGCCGTTTCAGTGTATTTCCTTTGGTTTGGGTTTTATGTATCCGACTTTAACCAAAGTTTGTCTTGACGTGCTTTCCTTAGATCCTGTTCCGTTCCTCTGTTCATCAGTTAATATTCCTTGTAATTTATGTTCCTATTGATTTCTGAAAAGTAAGCCTAAGAAGAATAAAATAAATCATGTAAGTTGGCTGAACATTTAACCTAAAGCAGCTGCTCTTTAATAAAGCGTGCAATAACTTTGCAATCAGAGGTAATGCTTGTAAAACGAAATAGTGTTTTAATGCTTTTAGCCTTTTGTGCAGCTCACCTAAACGAGCTGGAAAAGTGTCAGGCTGAGTTACTCCTACCTGAAGACCCATGAAAGCTCTTTTTGCAGTGTTATTTTCCCCATTTTCCTCTCTTTGATGGAGTCATAGGGCCCGTTGCAGGAGCCAAGGGTGTCTTGAAAATATATGAACCTGGTAATTGCAGCGATCAGATGGATAATCGAGTCCGGACGATGCCGTGGTACGAACGGGTTATGTTTTTCTTTCAAAAGTACACGTTCATATAAACTTCTTTGGTCAGTAATCTAAACATCATTGAAGTTTAGGGGGTAATTTCAGGAGTTTTATGTACACGTGAATGGCTGTACGTGGACGTGTGTGTACATGCACTCCTTGTGTCATCATTTGACAGACAATGGCGTTTTGTTTATTTTGGAGGCATTTTCATTCCTTTCCCCCTCTGGCCTATGTGCGCTATAGCTCCAGTGTTAACATACCACATTAAAGGCTGTCCGTCAAACTGACTAACCCCACCCACTGACTCTGTCACGACCCCGTCCTGACCTCCAGCGTGTTGGAGGAAGCAGGTGCCCACAGAAACGGCCTGACATCCACCTCTGTCAGAGCGTTCGTTAAAAATGAGCATAAATGGTCTATGATGGGAGAAGTCTCTCAACACCTGCCACTCAGAAATCCACGCTTCCTCTTTTTTTCTCTTTCCTGCTGGAAAGTATCCTGCAAAAGCACACAGACGGCTTGTTCATAAGCCACACAACCGAGAAAGAAAACAGACGGCCTGACGCTAATACCTTTAATTCTCTTCTCCACAGCGTTGGTCGTGGTGCCGAGCATTTACGATCAAGGGTCTGAGATCCGGTCTATCAACACAGGAAAGTGTGTGAAGGGGATAAGAAAAGTGAGGACATCAGTGCCGTTCGAATCACAGTGTCACTGATCACTCAACTCTATCTGGTGTTCTTTTGCACATCGTCCCTGTCGGGCGGAAACCCTGTATGTACGAATACGGTACTTTTCAGGAAATGGAAAAAACACTGCATTGTCAAAGTTATTGATATGGTCAGACTCTTGCATGTGTCATTCTATTATTAACATTTTACCAAAATCAAGCTCGAATGTAGTTACAAGGTTTTTGAAAGGCAAATTTCTCAGCATACATGTTTTGTCCGTCATTAGAACGGCTGCATCTGAGGCAGCAAGTGCAATACGTTACATCACATTACAGGTTATTACGTTTATTATAGCTATGTGGGTACTCAGTTTTTGTCTGTCATTTGTCCGAAATCTCATGTTATAAAAGAAGGAAGTGTTACAGACAGGCTATTTAAAGCAGTATTGCCTATGATTCAATGTCACATGCTAGACTATAAGACTCTCTTCTCCATAAACATTAGCCTTTATAAATAAGCGATATATAACACGCTATACTTATTCAAACAACCAGTTCTTTATTTACCCTTGCATTGCAAACAAGCAGAGATGGTGAGAACTGCACTGGCACTTTATTCACGATAGAGGCGGAGTTATGAGGTTTGACTGACAGTTTGAGGAGCCAATGAAGTTGCGAGATTTAGTCACAAGCTCTTTTTAATGCAATTCATTGCTTAAAAACCCACAGACAGACGTAAAGGGTGACCAATAGTAATGATTTATGAAAACAAAATGAAAATGGCGAAGTATCTGAAAAACAAGGTTTCCGCTAACAGAGACGGTTGTTTTAGCTTTAATTCAGATCTGATAACATATACAGTACATGCATACATAGCTGCTAAATTAGCCAATTTGTTAGTTAATTGTTTCCATAATCAATTGAAAAGTTTTGCAAACATCTGGAGTGGTGTGTTACTCATTTCATAATATGCTTTATTGTTATGCATTTAAAAATAGCTATTATGCTAGATGCAGTGAAATGGAAGTTTTAGTGTTTTACTTCATCTAAATAATTTATCAAATACTTTAAATGTAAACAATTTGTGGAGTTAGTGTCTTCAATGGTACAATTGCGGGCAGTATTTTCACAAACAATCTGAACTTTTCTAATATGTATACTACATTTTGCAAATATTAATAAGATTATATTGATAAAAAAAAGTTGAAGGACACAATGTTACCTTCAAATACACAAAATGTGTATTTTTCAATATAGTATATAGTGCATCTCAAAATAAGCTCTTTTAATAATTAAATAATAAGCATTTGAGTTAAAATGTTAGATTGTTGCTAATATGAGATAGACATGCAGAATTTGTTACATGTCACAATAAAATTTATTTTTAATAATACAATACAATTGTGCAAACATTGAGTGATTTAATGATATTTAAAGTGTTGAGCGAAATGCTCTGCCACAACAAATGGCAGAAAAAAAATATATTTCTTTTTCTGTTTCTTTTAATGTCCACAAATAGGGACAGGTATTACAAGATTTTTTCTTCTTCCTGTTCCTTTTGTTTTTCGTTCATGGAAATAAAACAATATGTTGTAAAACGGCATGGATGAATAAATAAAACAAATGAAGCACAGGCCTGCTGCATTCAGTTCAACTGGATTTGGGGTATTTAGCCGATAAAATTTAGTTTTTTTTTGCATTGAAACAGTTTAATGAATTCACTTAGTCACTCACTCTTTGCACAGTTCACAATTTTTTTTTTTTCGCAAACAGGAAAGTCAGTAAATGAAATGACACTGGCTTCAAAAACAGCTGCACGGTGTGACTGTACATCATCCAGTATTGACCAGGGAATCCATTGTGCAGCCGAATGTAATGAATCAGTTTTTCAGAAGTTCAAATCTGTTTTTTTTTAACAGTTCGTTGGAATCCAAGTCTTCCAGCCTGACTGTGTTCATGCACTATTGAAGCATATCATTTCCATAAGACATATTCGTTTTTGCTACGGCCTGTCAACAAATACGTAATTGCGCAGCGATTTCCAAAGGCAGTTGATCCTGCATTACACAGTCTGCAGCGTGGCAGTCTTTCCCGATCCCACTGATGTTTCCTTGGCTCTGAAAGCAGTTTCTTTTATAAATCCAAGTAACAGTGTAAAATGTGGATTACAAGCTTGTAGCAAACGTTTAATGAAGTGCATGAAGAGTTGTTTTTATCATAATAGGAAACCAACAGTTGAGGTCTGGCACGAAAACTCCTGTGCCCGTTTATACATGTGCGAGTGTTACTGAACGTACCGTATGTGTCAGTGCTTTTAAATTGGCATTGCCTTAGGCATGGGTCCCAGCACAAAGAATCTGCATGAAAGTCTTTTTTGGCTCAAGCATTAACGGAGCCTTAGATCATGTTGAGAGAAAACACAACCGCAGACCGGGCTACACTGGTGGCTTCTGGGAGATCTGTGTGCAGCTGTGCCCAGTGATGACTTATAGCTCCACCAGCTGGGTGACAGTGACCGCTGTGCCCTCCTCTTCCATCTTCACTGTCTGTCCATCCCCATCACTGCCTTAATGGAGTGTTTGGGCACCAGAACAGGCAGATCGCATGTCCCACAGACTCCATGCTATCTGTGTCATGTCTGACTCATCTCTCTGTGGATCTCTCGGGGACCAGGGTTGAAGTTTTGGACGGCGGACGAATAGTTAAAATGCGGTTATTATTTACTCACCCTTGTGTCATTTTAAACCCTGATGATTCGCTTGTTTCATTTACCGCAGACGGGTTACTCTTACTTTTTCCACAGAATGAAAGTGCATAGTGACCAAGGAATGTCAAGCTCCCGTGAAAATGACAAACAAACACCATAAAAGTATAAGCTTAACACTTTTCCGTAGTTGTTTTGTTTCTGTAGCATGTGAGGAACAGACTGAAATGTAAGTTGTTATTCACCGAAAATCGTTTTCTTCTGCTGTATTTGAGTCATTAGAATGAAATAATATAAATATCCGTCTGTTCCTGTGAGTCATATTGACTACTTTTCTTTTTTTTTTACTTGTATGTTCTTTTAATACTAATTTTTATGTTTCATTTTTGGAGAACATCTAAATCAAATTGGAAACATATTTGATAGAAGGGTGACGATGTCAATGTTCCTAGGCCGATCATAACTGTCCACTACTGTATATGCGGGTAAAGTCAGATACAAAACAGGTCTATTTCTTAGAGGTAGTCTAAGTCAAGCCATTGAGGTCTGGATGATAAGCATTCCCTCAAAATCCCCCAAAATGACATGCAAGAGATTGTGTTCTTCTTTAGGTTTGTGGCCCTGTGCATGTGTAAGGCAGAGTGTTTAATGTGTGTGTAGGCGGCAGCGCCATCTCGCAGACGCTGGACAGATTGTTGACCGGTGTATTAGACTGAGTGAGCGGGGGTGGACTGCTGAAGGGTAATTGCTACTGTAAATACATTTGCAACTATCTAAAATAACACCAACCAGCTGTCCGCATGGAACAGCATTAACCGGAATTAATTAGGTGTGAGATGAAAAAGATTGATAGACTTTAGATGCGCTGATTGGCAAATTGACTGAGAAAATGTAGAGACTATTAAACTGATTGGTCGTCTTCGTCAGATGATTTTTACAATACTGAAAATCAAGCTGAAATCAACATTGACCCTACTTGCGTAGTTTTTAATATTCCTAAATGATTCATTGGTGCACATTATTGCAAATAAAAAGATACCTTTCCAGTTGTCATTATGAATCTCTCTTACTTATCGACCCCTCTCCTGCAACCATTATGACCATTATTGATTATGATTGATATTACTGATTATTGATCCAATCAGTTACTGTTGGATGAAATATAGTGTTCTACATCTCTCACTGAATATATATATATATATATATATATATATATATATATATATATATATATATATATTAACTTCTCGTTAATCCAAATATCTACTGGGGTTTACAGAGAATGGTCAGAAAAAGAGGAAATATCCAGTGAGCATCAGTTCTGTGTGCGAAAATGCCTGGTCAGAGGAGAATGGCTAGACTGGCTTAGCTGATAGAAAGGCAACAGTAACTCAAATATCCATCGTTGCAACCGAGGTCAGAAGACACACCGGTGACACTTCCGTCAGCTGAACAGGAAACTGAGGCTACAATTCGCATGGGCTCAACAAAATGTAACAATAGAATATTGGCCTCCACAGTCAACAGATCCCAATCCAATAAAGCTCCATTGGGATGTGCTGGAACGGTAGATTCATATCATGGATGTGCAGTCAATCTACAGCAACTGTGTGATGCTGTCATATCAATATGGACCATATTGGCATTTTTTAGGTGTAACTAAGAATAATTAATGCAGTCCTGAATGGGGTCCTACACGGTATTAGCAAGCCGTGCCTGAGAAAGTGTGTGTGTGTGTGTGTGTGTGTGTGTGTGTGTGTGTGTGTGTGTGTGTGTGTGTGTGTGTGTGTGTGTGTGTGTGTGTGTGTGTGTGTGTGTGTGTGTGTTCAATTGTTTGCGTATTGATGAAATATTAGGGCCACAGGTTGAAGCATGTGATTTCCTCTGGCTGTGAATAACGCTGACACCTGTAGACATAATTTACGTTGTTACAGCTTTGCCTCTTCACTTTTACCCTAGTAATATGTAATAATTAGTGCTTGACAGTAGCTAACAGTGACATAGCAAAGACACTTTTTAGCAACTGCGTAGCATTGCAACGGCAACCGCTTACAGCACACTTAGAGTTTTGCATAAACAAGCCACTCTCAAAAGTAAATTATTTTATGTATTTAACCGAGATATGTTAAATATTTTTCATGTTTAAGGCAAGACACAAGGAAAAGTACTGTATGTTTTTTGATGCACTGGTCAATTTTGAGATTTTGGGCTATTTTGGTTTCATAACACGCTTCTTTCAGACTATTGTGGAAAGAAAACATCCCAAATTTAAGTTTTTATTTTATTGCACTTCATCTATTTGTGTCAGCAGATTTAAATTACAATTACAAATTTCAATTACAATTACAATGTAATTACAATTACATATCTTTAAAGGCTGTTTTCTCAAAAGTAGTTTTCCTCTGGCATTGAGTCAAAAATCGCTTCAGTAACACTTACATGCACTAAACTTTAGTTTTATTTCTATCGATAATCTGAAGGTTTTTACAGAGTTTGTTCATATATCATATGCGTGATTTCATTCTTAAAAACAGGTAGTTGAATTTTTCTGTTGATGGTATAAACGATGAAAAGAGATATCCAAATTCTCCTCTTTTGACTTTTATATGTCAACAAAATGAAACAAGAACGTGGACTTATCGAATGCTCAGATTTCTGTTCTGTAAATTTAATGCATATTTAATTACATTGTGCTTCATTTGAATACTTAAACAAAAAAAAAACTTGTAATACAAAACAATTTAATTAATGTACAGAGATAAATCAACTGGGGAAGTATTAAAATGTTTAAATATTTAAACACTCTAAAGCTCCGTCGTTGAAGGTTTGTAGTTCGACTACATAATCAGAGGAAGGTTACAGCATTGCTGTAAAAACATGTAATCACTGTTCTCTGTAAAAACCTTCTCTGTCAGAGTGATGAAACTCATCATGATGAATTATGGATACAGAACAGTGTGTTTGCTGTTTAAATATGTGCCCTTGATAATGACAGGTTTTCATCTGCAGGTGAAGACAACAGGGTCATTGTTCGTCTGATAGAAGGGTGGATCCTTTCCTCTGGACAGTTTGCGGTTTCTTCTCTTGGTATGTAGAAATCACCTCCCCTGTCACAGCACAGATAAGGCAAACACACGGATGTTAGTTCGAGTCGTGTGTTTTTTTTATTTTATTCTTAGCAGTATGCTAACCGCGCGAGCTAATCTGACAGGTGAAGGTGGGGGCAGATGAGTGTCATGTGACAGACGTCGGGTTCGGGTGTGATGATGACGTCGCTCGAGTTACCAGACTCCACTGACCTGATGGTGAACCTGAGGGCCAGGAGACTAAATGATTGCCTCTCTGATTAGAGCAATACCTGCGGGCTATTTCCATAAACTGACCATACCACACAGCAATTACCCAGAATGCAACAGGCCTGCTGTGACCCAAAAGAGACTTAGCAGACCTCTCTGTCTGGGACGGCTGTACCTGCGGGATCATTAATGCGATCTTCTCACACAGACACACATGAGTAACTCATCACATATAGTCCTGATGCTAAGCTGTCTTAGATTAAACCTATAATGCATTCGATAAGACATTTATGAAATATGACTTTGGATTATATGTGTTTAAAATATCTCTTCCAAACATTTATCTAAAATAGTCACCGATGATTACTTGCATAGCTAAAAGCTAATTAAAAATATGGAAGCCATTGATGATTGTTGCACAATATGTTACATAAAGCAGTGTTTCCCAAACTTTTTTCAGTCGAGGCACCCTTTGAAAATTTTAAAAAAATTGTGGCACCCTACACTAGTGTTGTCACGATACTACTTTGATACTATACCTTGAAATGTATTGATTTTCAATACCACAGGGAATAACTGCCGTATATAGGCCTACTGTCATATAGATATTTTTTAATATTATCAATTTTTTTGTCCATCCATTTAAAGTCTAGGAAATCATTAATTTCTTCTGCAGAGATGACTTTACATGATGACATATTTAATTAAGGCTTTTATTCATAATTCAGCAAAACATTGCTCAATTACCATTGCAAATCTCACCTAAATGTTTGCTCACTCAGTGTAGGCCTATTTGTGTTTTTATATTGGGATAATTTAGTTATAATTGCACAAGATAGCTTGTTTTTAATATATTTTATAATGTAATAATTTCACAGTTAATCTCCAAATTAATGTATAAACAACATAAAGACAGTATATTTTAAATAATGGTTTAATGGCATCTTTTTTATGAATGAACCCCACTACCACTGATACCAATACTGCTACTGATGTCAGGAAATACACAGAAATTGAATAAAGTTATCAAACACTTTACAGTCTTCACTGCATAAATAATAAATTAAATATAGATGAATCCTTATTAAAGCTACAAGCGTTCTTTAGTCAAGAGCAGTGAGTAATTGTCTCTGTTACCTGTTCTTTGATTCTGTTGTCACTGCTGCACTTGTTTATCTCACACGCGTCCCATCTTCTCACAACTCTAATTTAAGATTTTAACTAATTTAAGACTGCTCTCATGAGGATACTCAACAAAACGGACATTTTGGCATAACTGTGTGTTATTATTCGTTCAAGCACGAAAGAGAAGTCGATTCTGGCACGCGATGCGCGTCGTCCTGTGTCAGCAGGACATTCACAGACAGCGCGTTCTCTTTTGTCTTTTCGCGGTTGCATGGTTTAAAAGCATTTGCATGAATAAGAACGTGATTATATAATGTAAGGCTAGCCAAAGGATGACAGAAAAAAACGGATGCTGCGTTAATTGTGTTTAAATCTTTTTTAACGCGTAAAACTGAAAAACATTAATCGCACGCGTTACCGTTGACAGCAGCACGGACATAACCGATGTGTTTGTGAATATGCGGCATGCGGACGTTGTGACAATGTTTCGTGTGTATTTGACCGTATCGTGTTACCATATTACATGTATATTTTACACAATACACATATTAATTCATATTAAATGTGATTTAACATTTCTGTTTTATTCAAAGAAAGTCATAGACACCAAAGCAGATATGACTGTTAAAGACTTTAAACTAAAAATGTTTAACATTTATGAAGTCATTATAACTGATTAATAAACTTTTTGAGGTAACACTTTATAACAAGCCTCCATTAGTTACCGTTAGTTAATGCGTTAACTAACATTAACAATGAGCATCCCAGTTAACAGATACAACTTTTGACTTTACAAAAGTATTAGTTTTTTTTTTCTCATAGAAAGTAATGGACTCTAAACCAGAGATAAATCTTTACTGTTATGAAAACTATTTTGTTATAAAGCATTTGTAAAGTGATTATAACTGATTAATAAACATCATGCAAACATATCATGCTAACAATGGTTAAGCAATCAGCATTACACTTTTGTTACAGTGTTTATTAATCTTTGTTAACTGCATTGCTTGTTTCATTAAATGATATTAACAGAAACAACTTTTGAGTTTTAATAATGTTTTAGTTAATGTTGAAATTAACATTAATTAAATGAACACATGCTTTAGGACTATTTTTGATTGTTAGTTCTTGTTAACTACTGTTTGCCGCACTGCAGACTGTTACATGACCCGAAAAGTTAAAGCCAAACAGTGTGTCTCTCTCTTTAGTGATAATCAGTGACACTTCAATCATCGACATTTCCACTGCGACTTCCTGTCAGCCGTAATCCTCTGCCTCGGGGTTTGTGGCTACCTTTGACCCTGACCCCTTAAGTTCGCACACACACACACATGTGTGTATGTTCACACATGCACAAGCTCACATACAGCCCAAGGTGATTGCCTTTGCTCTCATCAGTGTGTGCTATAAACTACCAAAAATGCACTTGACGGTACAAACCTGTTTGAGCGAGGTGCACTACAGGACAGCGTGAAGGAAGTGTGGAGTGAATGATAAGCCTTTAATAGTCAAACTTGTTTATTCAAGAAATAATTGTGTTAAGAAAAGGATGTGAGGATGTGTTTTTTAAATAGAAAATAATTGGACAAATCATCACTCCTCTTTGTATTTGTGCTCATCAAGTTGTGTCATAGATTATAATGATCAATGTATTACCAGTTTTTAAGGCACAACCCAGGTAAATTACACTTTTATTGACTGTTTTATTGTCTTGTAGTTGACCCTGGCCTATAAAACGGCTAAGTACATTTTTCACAGACTTTTTGCCGCAAGCAATTTCTACAACAAGACCCTTTCCACGGTGTTTTGTGTTTCATTTCGCTCCCTTGTTCCATATGTACATCTGTATACCGTGAACATGAATCTGATCCAAAGTGTCAATGCTGCTGACTTAATGCCTGCAACACAATTGAAAGGTTGTGCATAAAAATATACCTGCTTAAAAGATCACTGCGGTATTATAAAATATAGACTCATCCTACTGTAGATAATTGTAGAGCACATTACTTATGCTTGACGCACAAGAACAAAATTTGTTATCACACATCAATCACGCCCGTTTGAGTTTCAGTTTAACATATTTGAAAGTGTTGAGACTTTCATAGGAAGAACAAAGAATAATGCATGAGAAAATATTTAAAAATCTTCATTTGTGTTTTGTGTGAAGATTAATGAAGTCGTATGGGTTTGGAATGTTATTAGAGGGTGAGAGAATGGTGGCAGAATTTTTGAGTTTTGGGTGAACTATGCCTTTAATCCCCGTTTAGCACTGAAACGTTTGCAGGATTGTTTTGAATGAAATATAATTGATATTTTTTCTTTCTTTATATATTACACTAGTGCTGATCAACTTGTGAGATTTCAGAGGACATGCCGACATTTCTGGTAAGTGAACAGTGAGCAAATGATACTAATTGGCTTTTATGTTGCATTCTGGGAAATTTCTATGAAACAAAAATCTGCGCACTGGAACCATTTTGACAATGACCGACTCCTTGTGAACTTACTACTGAATGAGAGAGCTGATTGAGACTCAGCTTCGCTGTTTAAAACGATTTTTCAAAGTCGTAAATAAAACAAGGATTATTGGAGTACATTTTACAAGTAAATACTTTGGCCCTGTCCCAAATGGAACCCTAGCGATCTTCCTCCGTCCACATTTTCATGACGTGATGCCTCTTCGGCCCTGTCCCAAATGGCACACTTCATGTGCACTTGCGATCTTTTGGACTTACACTGGCTACCGCGTGTGCGTTAAGTACATGAAACCATAGGATGTCCCATTTGTCATTTTTGGTTTCAGAAGGTTGAGTCGGCATGCACCGCCGATGCACACTATTGCCGAGACCACAATGATGCGAGCTCCTCACCAGACTTCTTCCCAACAGTCAAAGTAGCATTACGTCACAAAAGTGCGGACTCGTAGGAAGACCGTGAGTGTTTAGGGTGCCATTTGGGACAGGGCCATAGACTGTCAGGTAGAAGTCTGCTGCTGAGTTGGAGGCCTCGGCAATAGTGTGCATCGATAGTGTGCATTGAGGGCGCATATCGTCTACAACGGGGATAGCTCGTTTTCTGAACCCTAAAATTAGGACTTAACCTAAACCTAAAATCTTGTGGACTTAACAGACATGTGCACACGACGGCCATTCCACAAGATCGCAAGTGCACAAGAAGTGTACTATTTAGGACAGGATCTTTCAGTGTTTCTACTTCAAAATTGCTTGTTTAATTTACTGATACTTGCCATTTCTTTATTATTTGTGAAATTTACTAGCAATTTCTCAGTGAAAACAGCTTCAAAGTAGCATTTATTTTCTTCACAGTGTTTTACAGTATGTCTATCTAGCAAATCAACAAACATGAAATCATCATATCAGACCTCTAAAATTAATGGCATCTTTATTAAATGTTATTAAATATGCAAACACACACACATACAATAAAAATGACATAACGTTTGGGTGAAAAAGGATTCTCCTCAACTATATAGTCTTCTCCTCCAAAAACAAAGGTATAGTCACCCAATAAAATTCAGTATGTACACCAGAAAAATAGTGTTTTTATATCAAAGAAGGAATATATTTTCAATATTTGTTGTTAGCCAAACACAGAAAAAAACTATACAAATAAAATCTTTGCAAAAGGCAACATTGGTTTGAAAGAGCTTATGACATGCAGGACAGAAGAGGCTGTGGGCCGCCAGTCAGATGTAGGCATGTGCCGAGCTCCCGCGGGCTTCGACATGTCCCGCAGATTTTCGCTTTTCTTGGCTGTTTTTTTTTTTTTACTAGTTCGAGTTTGATTTATTAATTGCTTTGCGTCCCTGACAGATTAAGTGTTTTTTCTTACAGTAATAAAACCAGCCTGCACTTAGTGTTGTCATACTGCGCCACACCACAGAGGGGGAAAAGGGTTCAACATTTTTTGTTGCTTTTTTCATTCAAAGGGAATGAAATGGGAAGAAACATACAATAGCTAGCATGCTCCATCTGGGAGTTCATATATCATGTGTTTCAGCCTCAAAGAATAGTACTAAATGGCCGTGCAAAGGTTACATACACACACACACACAAAAGTGATTTGAAGAAAGGATTCGGTTGAAATACAATGAAGTCGAAGCATGTCACGCATAAAACGAACAAAAGAAACTCCTTTTCTCTGCAAATAGAAAAAGAAAAACACATTGTCGTTTGGCAGAGAGTGGGCACTTTGGAAGCTTTACTTAAATCAATATTCCCTTTAATGTTTTCTCAAAATTTATGTTCTTTTTCTGTATAAGCTGACAGATTCTTTATCCATTGAGATGTTGAATGGATAAAGCTAATCTTTACCCAAACTGGACAATCCTGCTTTAAAAAGAACCACATTTTCTCACGTGAAATCCAGAACTCTGTACATGTTTACACTGGTATTCATACTAACACGTCCTATTAACTTTTAAAGGCAGCAGCTTCATGGATGTGTAAAAAAAGGAAAAAATACCTCAAAGGGCACTTTAGCTATTCAAATATATGTGTTTTGGCACAGAATCCCAAGCTACAGTACACAGGTGCACTGTAAACTACAGGGACAATTAAACAGGTACTATTTACAGGGGGAGAGAGAGAGACAGAGAGAGAGAGAGAGAGAGAGAGAGAGAGAGTAAGAGAGAGAGAGAGAGAGAGAGAGAGAGAGAGAGAGAGAGAGAGAGAGAGAGAGAGAGAGAGAGAGAAAACACTTAATGTTTGTTCATATAGAAGGCGCTGTACCGGTGAGTCTGTGCGGTGTTGCCGTATCTGGCAGAATATTATAAAATGTTTTATAAAATACATTTCAGAAAGGCAGCTGTATGACAAAAACATTTAAAGCAATGTTACAATCTTGATCACTGCGTCGCCATATGTAGTGGAAAGTATTTGGACACGTACTGTAAAATGCCTGCATGTCATTGCATTAGACAACAAAATCAGCAAACAAATGGGCTCAGTGTGATTTTTGGTGGATGTATGTAACCGCTGGTGAACTTTGAACATTTCGTCCAATTGTTTCATCATTTAACACCAGCAAAAGCATATTTTTTTGTGTGAAATGAAACTTTTTTTGGTAATACAAGCCACTTGGTTTGATGTTTTGTTGTTTTGCAATGACACTCACACATGTTTGTGTCTAAAGCACCCCTATACTGTTTGGTGCCTCTTAAAAGCAGGCTCGGGAAGCCGTTTAACTGTCTTTGAAAAGTCTTTCAGTAGCTGTCTTTGGTTGTGCATCAGCTTGGCTGTGTTTAGCTGGTGGTCATTTCTTCTGACGGAGATGCAGGAGCAGCCTGTTCTAGCGCCGGGGTTTCTGGACAGACTGACTCGGTAGATGTAGCGGATGTACTGAGATCTTGAGGTTGAGATTGGAAGACCTCCTTTTCCACATGTATCTTCTCCTCATCCACCAGTTTGGCCGCCAGCCGTTCCTCGGCCTCGATCTCCTCTGTGGTCGGGATGGAGTTCTTCTTAGGTCGGCCTTTAGGCTTGGTAGGAGCCTCGTGTCCTCCTTTTAGCACCTAGAGAAACAGGGACACGTGAGAAATGTGGGCCTAGTCAAAGGTGAGGATGGTTATTACAGTGATTAAGGGAAGATATATAGCCATTTGGGCTGGCCCTCAACGCTTGTTTTTCTCAGAGGTGAACGCGCTGTGGATCTTTTGTTCTCGCTTTGAGAGGTTGATCGCGCTGACGTAGACCTGTACTATCCTTTAAATCATCGCTCATTTGTCCCACACACACTCACCGAGCAGCCCGGGGCCATAGCCGTTACACACACTGATCGTATTGAGTGCTGAGAAGGGCAGATCAACACTGTCTAATGGATTTTTAATGATATGTCTCAGAGTTTCCATTTCCACACAGAAAGCTTTGGTGGATTTTCAACACAGATGTTTTTACTGATACAAGATGACAGTATCTTAACAATCTAAGTTATCTAAGTAGACAATCCTATGAACTTGTGATGTTAGCCTTGTGCAAGCTCATTCAACTCACCATTTTCTTCCATTTCATGCGTCTGTTCTGGTACCATGTCTTCACCTGGAGCTGAGTGAGTCCCAGAGACTGAGCCAGGTCCAATCTGCACACACACATGCAAAGTGCAGGTTAAAAGAAAGTGCATAAATGAAACACAAATAGGTTATTATTCTGTTCCAAAAGTCAAAGAAACCAAAAGTAAGAAACTAAATTATGCTACAACCTATGCCAAATTATAAGGCAGTATAATAATAATAATAATAATAATAATAATAATAAAGAAAATAATTTTAAAAAGCAGACTACTTTACCCAAAATAATTTAATTATGAGTTAAAGTTAACCATGCCCTATTTGTATGACATGCGGAGTGCAGTATATCTAGTGCAACAAGTCATAAATGAATCAAATATTTAAAATATGGGTGCAAAAAAATTTAATTGCTTGGTTTATGTCTTTTAATAAAACTGAATGTGTAATAAGAAGCAATTTGATTAAAAAAAATAAAATAAAAAAAACTCTGAAAATGTTGAATATAAAGGAAATGTGTTTCTAGGGAACAGCCATAATTGTTCAGACTGAGAATTAATTTATTCCATTGAAGTATTTTAGAAAATATATTATGAGTGACATCCTGTTTTTGCATATTGTTAATAAATCAATTAATCTTAATAAATGAAAATGTATTAAACCTACAGCTTATACGTGTGTGTGTGATTCCAAATCAGACACTTCTGAGTATTGTGAACCTATAGGCAGTAGTAGGCAGTGTTGGGCAGTAGCGTCGCTACAAGTAGTGACGCTACTAGTTTAACTACATTTCTCAGTAGCATTTTCTGAATCAAATAGCTTTTCAGTAGCGAAGCTCTTTTTTTGATCAAATAGTGCCATAGCGTCCACACAAGCTAACGTTACATTTTCCCAAGCATTTCTCAAGCTCAAATCGTAAATACAACTGCTAAGTATCACTGATGCTGGATCAGTTAGTGACGGTGACTTCTTCTTCTTGTTTTACGGTGGTTGGCAACCATAGGGCCATATTATTTCTTTAAGTTACCGCAATACGGAAAACATGGACTGAATTGCGATATCCATGCATAAAAACAAAATTTACTGTATAACGCGGAATTTCACGGAATTTGTCAGATCTTGGATGAAAAGAAGGTAAGTAGCCTAAACTTAAATAAAATCGCGATATAGACTAGTGTCTGTGAATATTAACCCGCTTAAAGACTATTTAAAAGGAATCATGCATGTTCTGCGTGTCTCTGTGAATGAATGGCTCAGACGCGCGGATTCATTTACCACACACTAAGCACCCATGACGCTTGCGATGTTTTCGGTAATGGATCGATGAACTTCATCTACACAGCCGCTCTGAGAGTCACTTTAGCAGCATTTTAGCTCGATTTGAGAAAAACTATCGTCATATCAAAAAAAAAAAACAAAACAGAGACTCAAAGGTCTAGCTACATGGCAACCTGTCAAAATAAAAGGTTGGTTTTAACCTTTGAAGAAAGTTTTGCTTAAATCATTAGGCCTACATTTTAAATAATTGGTCATTACAATTTAAACCATTAAAAAAAACTATTTTATAGAGCCCTTAAAATGTAATTTATTAAAAAATGTTAATAAATTATTGTTAAATTATATACGTTTCATGATTTCAATTAATTACACGTTTTTGATTACTAAAATGTTATTTAACCATTAAAATGGGAGTCCAGAAAAATGAAAACAAAATAAAACTGAATTTGGAATGTGGGAAAAAATAAAACGGATTTCATAAGGCCCTACAAACCAGCTTTCTGGTGCGTTACCACCACCTTCTGCTCCGTATGGTGTGACATCACGTACCAGTATCAATCCTTGGGCTGACACGTGAGAAATGGAAAAAGATGCCCACACTCTTGACACCTGGTTTTGTTATAGTTTTATATAGTTATATGGTTTTATATAGTTATGTTTGTTTTTTTGGCCAAATTGGTTTGGAACAGTTGTTGAATAAACAATTGAACTGACAAATTATGCCTGCCTATATGTTTGATTGACAATTTTATTGATCACTGAGATAGCACTGACTTGGAATTAAGTTGGTTCAAAATAAAAATTTAATTTGAAAAAGTAGCTTTAGATGTAGTAAACTACTTTTGCCATATTGCTGTAGCTTAGCTTGCTACATTTCCCAGGGTGGTAGCTTCAGTGTAGTGAAGCTACATTTAATGTAGAGTAACTGCTAGCTTAGCTCACTACATTTTCTAAGTAGCTTGCCCAACACTGGTAGTAGGTAAGTTTAGGAGCAGGGCGTTCTGACATGTGAAACCCTCAAGCAAGTAACAAGACTGACTGCAAAGAAGGCGGGAAACTTCAGAACTGGAAGTAATTGACCGAAATCCCAAAGTCACCTGTTGTCCTACACATAAAAGCCAGTGGGTGGCCATCTAGACTGCAGATGTATATCGAATCACTGCAAAATTCCCAAAGCTGGCATGACATATCAGAAAGTTCTGCCAAGCTCTGAACTGAAGAGTCTTCCCAGGCCGAATGTAATCGCAGACCTCCCGTGGAATGCCATCACGCTTTATCTGTACGGGACAAGGACAAGGTAATCCAGTCATGGAGCTCCTGACTTGCCCGAAGGCAATAGAAGATCTGTTCGGGGCAGTTGGGCAGGCGGCGCATGACTAATGCAGCGATTGGTCTGCTGGAACTTGATAGGCAAGGAGGGGACATGTGAGATGGGATTTGAGGGAACGAGAGAGCCACATATCAAACAAGTGCACAGATTTCTGATAGATCTACATTTAAAGTCCCGCAGGATTACACAGCTCCTCTGTTGAGAGAGTCACATGAGGTGCAGTGATCTTCTGGAAATGAGCAGATTAACACTGGCTCTCAAAAGCCCTTGACTTCGCTCTTTCCTCATCTCTTCCTCGTTATCTGTTTATTATCTCGTTTTCCTCCTGTTTCTTCTAAGTTGTGCATGAGACAAGTTTTTTCATCGTATGAAAAACTAAATGTTAAATGTCCTTAAATGGCAGTACTATGGTAAAGATGCTAAAACTATGGTATTTTATTACATCTAATTTATTACGTTGCTGCAGAATACTCGATTTTGATTGGTCAATTGCAGCAAATATATTTTTTATGTATTTTGAATCTGTGCATCAATTTCCAATGCAGCTTTATGTCTCTAATTTGGTGGTCTCTTTAATATAATACAATATTTAGTATTAATTTGTATTTTTGCCAATTTTCTTTTTTTTTGTTTGTTTTGTATTTATAGTGAGACTCTCTCATCCCAGTCTCACATAATTACCAAATATTTATATATTTCAACAATAATAATTCTGTAAAAATAATTTCATAAAATATAAAATTTAAACTACACCACCAATTACATTTTGCACCAGGTATTTTCATGTAATATTCATAAAGTAATACCACTGTATTTGTAGTGGTTTTATTGACGCTAAAAGACAACAAACCTTAATTGTCTTGCAAACGGACAGAGTAAAACATGAAAAATGTATTTATTTGCTAAGTGTCACATATGTCATATCACACTGGGGTATGTTTAAGCAAAAATGACTACAAGTGATGGGTTGTTGTTGTTTTTTTTGTTTTTTTAAGCAGCAGTCTAGCTGTCTGTCATTTGTGGCTGCTTTCTATGCTGTAATTGGTGGTAAGAAAGCACCTCTGTGTTTGTGATTATTATTCTTCAGAGAGAAACCACACACACACACACACACACACACACACACACACACACACACACACACACACACACACACACACACACACACACACACACACACACACACACACACACACAAGCTGCATTCCAATGCCGGCGCACTCCTTGCAACTATGAGCCTAATTTAAGCTCAGTTTGGGTTCTGACATTTATTCATAATAATGATGAAGATGATTATAATCATCTCTGCCTCATAAAAAAAAACATTAAAACTTCATGATATAAATCATTATGTTCAATATTGCGACATGTATTGCATTGCTTTCATGTTCTGATTGTGTGGCCTGGGCGGACAAGCCAAAAACAGCACAACATCTTCAGGTCGTCTTTGAGATTGATAAACACAAACCTGAGGCGTTTCGAGGCCCATTCCTCAAACTTGCCAGAAGATGAGGAATTCCCCTTACTTGTTTTTCATTCAGCCATGAATGAATTTGTTCGTTCCTGAGGCAAAGTGTGTGACAGAGTGATAGAGCAGAGGCTAACCATGACCTAGCGGTGAACTAAGCGGCCTTGAGCCAAAACCTCCTCAGAAACAGTTTCCCAACTGACCCGACAGTACCCGACAACACAGAATCCTCATGCCAGCTTTTCTTGTACAACTTTGCATACTTGGGTCAGTGATTTCTGAGAAAATGACTTTACTTATTATTCTAAATTAAGAATGAATAATAAATTGGTAACTATATCAGGATCAATCATGCATATTTAAAATTTTATTACACACTATAATTATATATATATATATATATATATATATATATATATATATATATATATATAATTTATTAAACATAATATTTAAAAACAAGCCCTAATATTGTTTTATTCCAATATCAGACAAATCAGACTGATATATGATAATAATAATAATAGTATATGATAAAATTAAACCATGCATGATTGATCCTGATATAGTTGCCAATATATTATTTATTCATATGCTTTTGTCCTCACAATAAAATTACCAACCTAGAATTTTCAATATCGTTTTCCCTGATCTTTTTTTTTTTTTTTTTGCCAAAGATAAATACCTTAATAAAGTTGAATGTTTTGTTCTTAAACATGTAACACATACAGTAAAATATTGTCTTAAAATTTCTATGGTTTAATCGAAGTTGTATGGTCATTTAAAAAAAAAAATCCCCATCGGACAACACTTTTGTTCACTATTATATATGTGTGTGGGTGTGTGTGTGTGTGTGTGTGTGTGTGTGTGTGTGTGTGTGTGTGTGTGTGTGTGTGTGTGTGTGTGTGTGTGTGTGTGTGTGTGTGTGTGTGTGTGTGTGTGTGTGTGTGTAGTTTCATGACTCATTTTAACACATTTTTTACATGGATGCTCAATCAACAATACTTCATATTTGAGTCGATATGAGACCACTACTGCTTGATGCATGGTAATATTTTTGTTCTTGTTATATGAAAGAAAAGAGAGCTATCTGTAAAACAAACGTGAATAAGTGGAGTGAGTAAGAGATAGTCTTAACTTTGCACGTCTGGTGGTGCTGACAGTTTTCAGACAATTATGTCTGACAGCTCATATGTCGCTGAAGGACAGAATCCATCCTTAGGCTGTGTCTTACCAAAAATTCAGAGAATTGTGTGTGTGTGTGTGTGTGTGTGTGTGTGTGTGTGTGTGTGTGTGTGTGTGTGTGTGTGTGTGTGTGTGTGTGTGTGTGTGTGTGTGTGTGTGTGTGTGTGTGTGTGTGTGTGTGTGTGTGTGTGTGTGTGTGTGTGTGGCAGACATGCTCAGAATCCGTGTAGGTGGGGACAGAACTGATTTTGTGGGATTTTTACCCAAATACACCCTTTGGGCTCTAATGGAAACACATCCACTCCGGCCAAATCGAAACGCAGAGCCAAACTGCAATGGAAAATGTGTTATTGCCGGGGAAAAAACTGTCCCATGCGAGAAGACCCACGACACGTAAATGACCTCATCTCATTGTACAAAGCCCCAAAGTTTTTTAAATACACCTGTGTGTGCTTTAAATGATTGGCATGAAATCAATGTAATTCATTTTTGTTTGCTTTTCTTGGCATGTGTCCCTGTTGTCTTGAATGGGGTAGTGTTTCTTTTAAAGGCTTCTTTTGCTATTCGAAGTATGGTTGAAATGTTACTGTCGTCGTAACTACTACACTGAGCAATGTAATAGTTTGGCTAACAGTGATTTGCTTCAGGTTAAAGTGTTTATTTCAGGCTTTATATATGCACTATGAATTATTTTCATTTATAGCATATCGCATTTACTCTGCTTTCTTAAAGTCAACATGAAATCAAATCCCTATGTTTCATTGTGCAAGATTCATCATTGCACATTGCCAAATTAAATGTATTTTTCATTATATAATGCCAATTTGGTATGTTCAAATCAATTCCCAGAAATAAACATGTAAAACAAATCTGATTCATTTTAACATTTTTTTTTTTTTAATTTCACATTTTTTCATAATGTTTTCCACCCAATGAATTGAATCTGTGAATAACATTTTCACTTTTGAAAAAGTGAATTTCAGTATAACTTTGACAGACCATGTACGAGGCACAGATGTAAAAGCCCTCTGTCCTGACCTGTCCGGAGTGGAGAGGTACTTCTGCTTCTGGAACTTCTTCTCCAGGCCCAGGAGCTGCAGCTCAGTGAAGATGGTCCTGCTGCGGCGGGGTTTCTTCAGCCGCGGGGGGGAGTGCTCCGTCTCCGACTCGCTGCTGATGCTGACGGGGGTCTCGCTGTGCGTGGGCTCTGAGCTGAGAAGGGGCAGGTGTGGAGACTGAGGCTGGTGTGTGATCACCGAGAGGAGAGGGTACGATCTCAGAGGGGTAGAGCCTGGGAGAACACAGTCAACAAAACGCTCTTGTTAGCACTGATTATAGCACACTCATATTGACAGACGTTGTTGGCGGAAAACATTAATGAAGAGGAAACTCTTTATAATAAGGTCACATTGATTCAAATGTGTGAGTCAAAAGCAACGTCAATGACCGCGCAAAACACTGTAGGCCGGTTTCACATTCCTCTGGTGCGCAGGCCTCCAAATCAAATCATTATAAAAATCGCTCGAAACTTTGGAAACTTGTTTCCGCCACAGAATAAAAAAGCTGGTTGTGACTTTTTTCACTCGCAATAACTCGCAATTCTTTATATCTTGCAGTTTGGACTTTATTTCTCACAATTCTGAGTTTATATCTAAAAAAAACTAAAAAAAAACCTCTCAATTCTGAGTTAATAACTCACAATTCTGAGTTTATATCTCTCAATTCTGACTTAATTTCTTACAATAATGAGTTCATAACTAGGAATTCTGTCTTTATTTCTCACAATTCAGTGTATATCTTAGAATTCTGACTTTTTTCCTCACAATTGCGAGTTTATAACTCAGAATTTTGACTTTTTTCTCACAATTGCGAGTTTTATAACTCAGAATTTAAAAAAAATGTTCTCACAACTTATAAAAACATTTTAAGGATTATGAGGTATATACTTGCAATTAAAAAATATAATAGTGACTTTTTTAACACACAATAAATTTGTAATTTATTACCTCAAAATTCCGAGTTTATAGCTCACAATTGTGAATTGTGAACACAATTTTTCTCAGAATTGCGAGTTTATATCTTGCAGTTCAGACTTCTGAATTTATAACTCACAATTCAGATTTTTTTTCTCAGAACTGCGAGAAAAAAAGTAATAACTGTGAGATATAAACTTTATCAATTTATAAAGGTAATTGCAACTCTTTATCTCACAATATTCATACAAACTCGCAATTTTGACATTTTTCGAGGGAAAATATAAAGTCACAATTGCAAGAAAAAAAAGGCTTGAAGAATCGTGAAATATAAAGTCACAATTACCTTTTTTCATTTTTTATTCCACGGCAGAAACATTGTAGATCTTCACACAATCATCAAATCTACAACAATCTTTATTCAGAGGCCATACAAATACCATTAAAAAAATGCACAATGCAACGACAAAAATGAGTAATACAACCGTTCATGGTTTAGTTCATGCTAGCTCAGGTGGTCCATTAATTAATATTAACAGATACAATTATTGATTGAAATTTTAAATTCACGTAAATGAATGCGGTTCACTAATGTTAACATAGGAAACCTTATTGTAAAGTGTTACTAATGAATTTAACGTTGTTCATTGTGGGAACCAGTTCTTTTCTGATCAGATCGTAAACATGAATATAAAATCTATTTTATAAGCTGCTAAAGTGAGCCAGCTGAAACCCTTTTTTTAAACCAGCCATCATGTCCGAGTGAACTCAGAGCTTGTAATGGCCTCGACCCGCCGTCACTAATGGCGTAGGTAAGTGTTAAGAGTTTTGCCCTGTGAGATGTAAGGTGCCTGAACTGGAGGTCTGTGGTGATGTAACTGCTGTTTTACACTGAACTCTGGGAGGATAATGATACACGCTGTCACCGACACAATGCACTCTGGGTAATAATTTTTAACCGAGGCATCTGTATGCCCTCCCTCACAGTTTTAATACTTCCAACTCTCTCTTTGTCTCCTGCTCTTTTTTTAGTCAGACATCAGCGTGACGCCAGAGTCCATAAAATGCAACATGGGACGCGTCTGAGATGAGAGAGAGTGTAATACCTCCAAGAGAAATAAAGCTTGTGTCATCAAGCTAAAAAAACTGATCCTGTGATTTATTAAAGTAAAGTGAGAATGGAAGAGCGTTTTATGAAATTAATATATCACGTCATGTCCCTTTCACAGGCAAATTGGTCCCAATATTAATTCACATTTATGTCTCTACAGTCTTATCTGAATGTTTGATTGCTTAGATAAATAAATGACTGTGGTAAAGCCAAATATTTGATAAAATATAATTTCCGTATTATATATAACCTGAAGGAAATATTTAAAGGCATTACGGTTTTGTATTTGTAGTTGTTTACTGAAAATATTGGAGGGGCATTTCCTCTCTTAAATAATGTCACCCTCCTTTTTTGAGCATAGATATGAACATAAATGGTTGTAATTCATGAATTATCTGGAATACAGACCTTAGGCTGGTCTCTTTTCAAAGATATTATTAGTATAATTATATTATATAAGCATTATTACAGATTATTCAGTGCTTTGAAACACGGAAGCCCAAACTAAAACAGCTGCTCTTTTGCTATATATATATATATATATATATATATATATATATATATATATATATATATAATTTTTTATTTATTTTTAAAGAGTGTATAAATGCAGTGATATGTACCCCATCATTTAAAAAAGCCTAGGCTATATGTATTAGTACACTATAATTACAATAAGGCCCACAGTGTATGTTCTAGACAAATTTCTCCAAACATAAGATTGTTGCCTATCATAATAGTAGAATAAGTACCCCTTACTTCTAAAATACTTTATTTACTTTAATTTACAATTTTCCTGGTTGTTACCACTTTATTCCCCGCACTTTACATATTTTTCCCTTATACCGACACATAAATACTTTATAGGTACACTATAACTACTGAAAGTTACGATGTAAAATCGTTTTTACTTACGCAGTACTTTGCGGGCTGTGGGCTAGAGCGTTACAGTAGCTATAAGTGAAAAAATTAAAATTATAAAAAGTTGGTAACGCTTCATTTTACAGTCCTGTTTCCCATGTACATACAATGTACTTATTATAGTAATTACAATAACTAGGTAATAACTGGGCAATAACTGGGTAATAACCCTGAAGCTACCCCTAAACCTAACCTTAACCCATGTACTTACCTTATATTACCCAGTACTTTCTAGGTAAGTACACTGTAAGTACTGTACTGTAAAATGAAGCGTTTCCAAAAAGTTATATAAGTTTAATTTTACTGCAAAGGAAATGTAATGAACTAAACATATTCAATGCTATCTCACGACCAATTCGTATTAATTTTGCGAGATGGCTAACTCGTACGATTTGTCTAAACCCCAGTGATGTGTAGGTTTAGGGGCGGGGTCAGGGTTAGGTCATTCGTACGAATTAGCCACCTCGTAAAATACATATGAATTGCCGTGACATTTTCTGTTATACAAAATATATATTTTACAAAATAATTTGGACTCTATAATTGCGAGAGAAAAAAAATATCCGTATGTCTAACCAAGTTGTCTTCCAAATTTAAAGTTGGTATCACAAAAACAAAAAGGATTATACGAGTTTTACCTAATTTGTGGCGATTCCTAAAATATGTGATAAGAATAAAGCGTGAAAGTGTCTTGAGCTTGTGTTCACCACAGACCTTATTTCAGGCTTTTAACCACAAACCCATTCAAAAATTACAGTGACTAAGAGACGATGGAAGCGGAAGTGCTAAAATGCTAATTCGTTTCTGGGTTTCGGCCTACACAAATATGCCATCCCTGCAGCACTCGATGGTTCTGGAGAATGAATCACTAAATATAATCTGACTATGACAAAAATGTATAAGACTGCTTCAGTGTGCCATTTACAAAGTCTGTTCCTGCAGAGCTTACATGCAGATAAAACCAGTCTAGATATGCAAGTTTAACTGGGCTCGTAATGCCATGAGACAGACCCCGCATACAGTCTGTGCAAAACATGTACATTTTTATGAGCAACATAGTGGAAGGACAGGACATTTTTCAACACACACACACACACAAACATGCATGTACTCACACACACATTCAAATCAGGATGATCTCATTGTTGTCAATGCAACACGTCTAGGCATGACATCCCTTCTGGCTCATCTGTTTAACTCTGTCTTTCCTTCTTTCCCTCCCTGTTCTTTCTTCAAAATCTATAACGTCCATCACTCAGTTCTAATCTATCTATCCCCCGTCTATCTATGTGCAGTCGAAAAGCCTGTAAATATTTGTTCTGCATAATTATCATAACAGCAGACGCATAGATGTACTATTTCTCTCATTTGTAGCAAATTAATCATCAACCTGTTACACCTTCACACTTACACTAGTTTACTTTTATTAGACAACCAATATGCGGCTTAACTGTATCCTAGATCTAAGTTAATTAGCTCGCTTACTTAAACCAGTTAATGAGATCATTTTCCCGAGGCCTTATTATTATGATGCCACACTTCTGGATTAAGTCATGCTCATGTTTTGAGAAAAGTAGTATGGAAAAAAGTAGCATGTGTTCTAAAAAAAGCAGTAACATTTCATTTGACCTAAAAATATCCAAGGCAGTTTTTGGTGTTGCGTTTCCTTGTTATGACATGCCGGGTTCAGGAAATCTTTTTTCCTTTGAGTTCAACAACTTGACCTGTCATTCATGTGTTGTGAACGAAGTGACAAGTTTTCATGACTCGCAATCAAGCTGTGAACAACTGATGGCCAAAAAACAGTAGCGAACGTTAAGCTCTTGATTGCGCTCTTTCAGTCCTGTCTTATTTTCCTCCTGATTGATAGGATTCCAGCGAGATGATTTCATTTGGCACTTGATGAACATTTGAACTCTTAATAACACGGTACAGTTTGTTTCTTTTGGTTGGGCTATGTGATGACAGATTTAATGTTTCATCACTCATTTGAGTTTTTATACCTCAATATCTATTATCCAGCGAGTCGGAAGAACAGAAAAAAGCTCTGCGAGCGAATGGATAGAGTGTATTTTTGCCACATTTCCCTTTCAGCAAGACGAATTTAATGTGTGTTAATGCAGCTGATGGCTTTCTGTTTGACTCTTCCAGGAATCTAACAACATCCCTTCTAAACTAAAAATGAAGCAGTGTATACTTCTGTC
Source organism: Siphateles boraxobius (assembly GCF_051911475.1). Taxonomy (NCBI): domain Eukaryota; kingdom Metazoa; phylum Chordata; class Actinopteri; order Cypriniformes; family Leuciscidae; genus Siphateles; species Siphateles boraxobius. The sequence goes on from NW_027509228.1 coordinate 940,829, forward strand.
TATCACACTTATATAATGTTTAGACATGAAACAAAACCCTGTGAATTATTTGGCATGCATGTTTGCCCGAAGGGTGTATACAGCTAAGATCTCACGAATTAGATATTCACCGTGATAATGCATTTCCATAAATGTGTAAAGCCACACCCTCCGGGTTGCATCATGGGTGACAAAATGTGTCCGTAATTGTGTGTTTTGTTTATGTGTGTGTGAACATAACTGGTTCTCATCTGAATGACATCTGCTTTTATTGTCTGCAGTCAATAAATGTGAAGAGAGACGGTTGTGGACGGTTGTGATCGTTTCCTCCTCTAGGGGAGACTCATCCTTCATTAAGCTGTTTTTCAGCATGCTGTCATAGAAGATTACATTATCGAACATCTTTATCTGTATCTCCACCTTTCAGAAGTGCTTCTAAAAGCCTTTCCCGCGTTATAGTTAAAGACATGTCTCCAAACGAAATATTAAAACCTATTATTACACTCTCACGTCAAGTTTTTAAGTGGCTAGGGCCAGGGTGTGTGGGGGTTGGTGTTTATAGGATGTGTGTATACTGTATATAGAAATATATACAATTATAGTAATGAATGAAACTTCCACACACAGTTGATTGACAGATAAACTGTGCACTCCTATTTCAATGTTGTGGATAAATCAATCAACTGAACTGTGTAAATGCATTTTAAACGCATTATGTTCTTTGTCCGTGCAATAAATGTTCTTTGTCCGTGCACATCCCTTAATGAGTGCGTTTTTATAGTGTACTCTAAAAAATGCTGGGTTGTTTTAACCCAATTTTGGGTCAAATATGGACAAACCCAGCCATTGGGTTACATTTTTAAATTACATTTTTAACCCAACGTTTTTCCATATCTGACTCAAAATTGGGTTAAAACAACCCAGCTTTTTTCGAGTAGGCCATTTAATCCCACTGCCCTGGTAATGTTAATGGTACCCTATGAACCATTTCAGAGAGGTATACATAATTTCACCAAGTACAACATGTTCCTGGACCAACATTCCAGACAACCAACCAGATTTGAGGGAAAAGTTTACAGTTTATGTCTAGTTTAGGTTTAAAACCAGGGTTAGGTGCTTCTAAATCAGTGTTATTCACCCATAATTTCCCTCTGATTTTAGAGATAATGTGTGGATACAGTCAGGTTTAGGGGTAGGTATGTATCTTCATATCTACACATAAAGTTTCATCGTATGGGTATTGCACACAAATGATAAGTCAGGGCTGAAATCAATCATGTTTGAGTTTGGAAGTAGACTGACAGGGAAAAAAACTGGAACTCTATTCCGCCTAAACGTCTTTTATATTTAAATACGTATAATTACTTGTTTTGTTTATGAAATATCATGCTAATTGACTGCAGACTCTCCTGTAGTATTTTGACGTGTCTTCCAGCGGCTCCTAGTGGCGACAGCGTTTACAGTGTGAGTTCAGAGTTATGATGATGTGGGAGAGTCCAGAGCCAGTGGCCTTTCAGTGAGTGCCAGTCTTAATGCCAGCTACATTCTATATTAAGCATTACCATCCATTGATGTGCTGGCATATAGAATATCTCACACCCCTCAGATTGAAAAGAGACAGTGTGCGCAGCGTTCTGATATTCGGGCTGGATATTCTATCCTCCACCCCCGGCCTGCCAACACTCTCGCACTGCCTTTGCCTCACAGCTGGACTTACAAACACAAGGAAGCATGTGCGCATTCAAGCATGCATTATGACTTCATACATGTGTACTGTATGTATACGTCTGTGTGCATGTTTTGTTGCGCTTACAATGGCTACCTGTGTGTTTGATGGGTTGTGTGTGAAGAAAGCGAGTAAACTGCCAAAGCTATTTTTATCGTGCTTCCATCCATTCAGAGGAAGTGTCTCCGATTTCACAAACTGCACAGCAGGAATGAGGGAGCAAAGATGATTTCTGTTCTAATGCTTTTCTTTGAGGTTTTTCTGGCCCAGTTTGGAATTTTGCAAAGCAACACTTGCTGCTAAATCACTTTACACGTTATTAGTATAGTATAAATATTGCAAAATTACATGCAACTAACCCTAAATGTAATCAATATAACTTAGAGTCAACAGAATGTTCAAAAGGAACCATCAAAATAAAGTGTTAGCCTTTATTTTTGTTACAGTGTACTATTAAGTACTAAGTAACTTTGCAACTACATGTCAACTAACTCTCATTAGAGTAGGCCTATTAATCGACTGTCTTCTTAATATCTGATAACTCTTTATTGTGATGCTCCTCCAATAGACATTCTACTTACTATACGTCATGTTGCAAGTACATGTCAACTTATTCTAACCCGAACCCTAACCTAACAGTCTACTAATACTATGAGAGTTACTAATAGAGTTAGTAGACATGTAGGTGCAACGTTACTTAAATTCAGCAGAATGTGTTAAAGGGGCCATCAAAATAAAGTGAATCCAATTTGTCTGCGTAACGAATAACTACATGCAATTGTTACTCAGTTTTATACACAAATAGATGAGAAGATATCAAACTTCACATCTCCAATACTGGCTTCGTCATCATTTTAAAATGCTCTGGTGACGCCTGGTTGTGAAATGAGCAAAATGAATAAAGGAAAATGTCTTTATGGTTTTGTGTTAAAGGTTAGCGAAACAAGATAAATATGTACCTATAAAACTCTGACCTGAAAAACTTGCTTGTCTTACAAGTGTCAAAAGTAACACTTAGTTTTATGAGACGATGAGATTTTATCTGGTCGTACAGGAAACAGACAAAAAATTAAATGGCCGGCACTGGTATGGATGACTGTCAACATATTGTACATTTTCTGCATATGTCAGGTGTTAATATAAGGAGCGATTATATACATTGAGTATATGGAACAGTGAGTTTGTTTTCAAATAATTTTGATCTGTGATGATGCACTCTTTGGAAAATCGCATCGGAAACCACAGAGTTAAGTCCTTGCTAAACCTTTGGATGGGTCACAAATACACTTAATCAATCCCTTAAACCTAATTACACGGGGGCCGCTACCAATACTGCATGACACAGTCATGATCTTCTGGGTCAAGCGGTTTTGTTCACGTCCCATGTTGGCTGATGTATTACAACCCGGATTAATGACATGCCAGGAACATTTGAAAATGTCTTGTGAACTTCGCACAATGCTTCTCATTATGATGGAATGACATTGCACCTGTTGCTTCAGGATGTCATACCTGACTGCCTCCTATGTTGCATAGTCAAGTGTGTGGCAACAGTTCTCTAAATAGATAAATGTCCTGTGGCTTCCAAGAGTTTGTGTTCCTTGGGGCAAGTAAGAGGAGAATATGTCATTATTTTACCACCCAACTGTTTATAAATGTGATCGTTTAAATGAATAAAACAAATGCAGTTTGGAGAATGTGAACGCACCTGAACCCTGAGGTCAATGAAGCAAAATGCTCAAAACAAGGTGAGCAAAAAAAAAAAGTTTAAAGATGAAATATGATGAGAGTGTTGTCTGGCTGTGCAATGATAAATCATCAAGTGAGGTGTGGTTTTAAATAATCTATTCAACTGTCGAAACATTTCTGTGGCCATTGTTTTATTATTTAAAATTTTAATTTAATCCAATTTGAGCTCTAACTGGTGCTAATAAAATGTGCAATGTGAGATGAATGTTAGATGTTGACAGTATCAGTCAACAATCAGACACAGTTAATGCAAAGGTAATAAAATAGGCTACATATACGTTCACGCAATTAAATCAATCACATACAGTTTTATGTTATAAGATTAATCGTCATTTCGTTGTAAGACGTTTCATTATCTCGTGTTTTTGTCAGTGGATGCAGTGCGAATTAAACTTTATCGCACAAACAATGTTTACAGTTTAACTCACAAACTACAAATATGTTTAGAACTTAAATGCGTCCAATCGACTAATTTAAATATGAATATGAGCATGTTAACGCGCGCTTACCTGTTGCGCAAGAAGATGGACTGCTTTAACGTCTATGGGTACATGCTTGCAAGCAATGTTTATTATTTTCTAGTGGACGCAGTTTAATTAAGGGCAAAAATGTCAATAAACATCAGTTTCCTTGTCGTTCCTTCGCAAAACAATATTTTATCCCCTACTATCGTAAAGAGAAAAAAAGCGTGCATGCTGGCTAAAATGACACATTATAAGAAAGCAAATTACGTGATACACTCAACTCGGGAAAAGTATCCTTCAAATTAGTATTGTTCAAAAAATATTGTTCAAATATTATATATATATATATATATATATATATATATATATATATATATATATATATATATATATATGCTCTTTCATAGCATGTTGCATGCACACTGTAGAAATGTTTTCATTATTAAACCTTCCATTTAACTTGTCATAATAATTTGTGTAGTTTCTTCTCATATTATGACTATATTCTCCGCTCGATTTCATTTACTAGTAATTGCAATATACATTCAAAAAAGTTCAACGCGTCAGTTTTTAGTTTTAATGGATTGCATTTGCAGTGCAAGTGTTGTTGTGAGGGCAAAGAAATTATTACAAATATAAAAGTCAAAGAGAAAGTGAGAGGACAAGAAAAGTTAAAGATATCAATGCCCATTCAAAATTACTCAGCATATCAAATAATAAACAAAAAGATCTCTTGAAAAGCTGTGAATTGGCGTCACTTACCCGAGCATGAATGCAGAGGTTTGGGTCTGACGATTAAAGAGGGGCAAACAGAGTAAAGTGAAAGTTTCTCGAAGTAATCACATGTTTCCTTCGAGAGGATCTCGTCGATCATGAACGTCTTGTATCGTCTTCTGGCTGCTTTCAGCGGCGCGCTGCTCGCGAGTCTCAGCTCTGCTTGGCAATGCATAGTGTCCAGATACGCGCCTTCAGCGTGACGCTCGAGACAAAAGCTGTAAAATTCGCCTCGTTAAAAGTTGTGTAAAACGTATAGCATATGCTACTGCTCTAAAACGACATCTCATCTGAACATCCCTTGTGTGCTCTCGCTGGTAGTGTCTGCAGTGTCTCATTCATGAAGCGAGTGCGCGCTGCGCTCTGAGTCACCGCTATATAAACCAGCTCTCCTGTCACTACACAGCAGACACACTTCACGTCAATCACACACTCTCCCTCTCTCTCTCTCTCTCTCTCTCTCTCTCTCTCTCTCTCTCTCTTCTCTCTCTCTCTCTCTCTCTCTCTCTCTCTCTCTCTCTCTCTCTCTCTCTCTCTCTCTCTCTCTCTCTCTCTCTCTGTACATAAGAACAATGAACCGGTTTTCTGCACCCCCAACTCTGAGTTAGATTTGAAGGAATAACAGTTAATTTACTGCACGTTTAAAAGTCAGTATTTCTAATAAGTATTATTAAGATCAGTATTATTATTTTTGTTCTGCTTCTTGTAAAAAAAGAAAGTAGAAATAATACTAAATATGAAATCTATCTATCTATCTATCTATCTATCTATCTATCCATCCATCCATCCATCCATCCATCCATCCATCCATCTATCTATCTATCTATCTATCTATCTATCTATCTATCTATCTATCTATCTATCTATCTATCTATCTATCTATCTATCTATCTATCTATCTATCTATCTATCTATCTATCTATCTATAGCCGTTTATCTGCAGAGGAAACAAATGTGGTTTATTACAAATGATAAAGCTTCGCAATAAGCTTTGTTTCCTAAAATCGCAACTGAGGTTCAGTCAGATTTGATTGTAGACAACAAAACTGAGTTAGTTTTTATGGAATTACAGTTAATTTAGTGTTAATTTAAAAGTCTGCATTTCTAATTATTAGGCTACTATCTAACTATCTATCTATCTATCTATCTATCTATCTATCTATCTATCTATCTATCTATCTATCTATCTATCTATCTATCTATCTATCTATCTATATTTCATATCTATCTATCTATCTAGGCCTATCTAGGCCTCTATCTATAAAATTCAATTAAATAAAACGAATTATTCTAAACTATTCATGCTAAAATATATTTGAAATTAAAATATATTTAGAAAATATAACTGAAGTAAACATGCTTAGCATTTAAGTTGAAAAGGCAACGAATTTTAATAATTTAAGGATTTATATTGCGGTTATTTTTTTCTGCTGTGGTGGAAAACTTCTGTCGATACGGAAACGCCTGCGAGTCTTAAAACTTTCAGCGATCACCTACAGCAACTATTTCACTTGCCAGAACAAGCGGCATCATTCATTCACAAATGAAGGGCAAAGTTAAGCGCGCAGCTTTACAACAAGAGAAAATCTAAATCAAAGATGATGGAAAATAATAATAAATGGCATAACTTTTATTAATATCTAACACTCACAAAAAATATAGCCTAAATATATTCTCTCTCTCTATATGAAATATATATCAAACACCAAACACACAATAGTTATTTCTAGTTATAGCTTTTAATAAGAAATTGTTAACTGTTAATAATTATTAACGATAACATTGAGACAAAAAAGATACCAAGCAGTTTGTAATGAAGGGCTATATTTGATCAAATGATGACTTGTTTTCTTAACTTTAAAAAATTGGAAATGTTAACTGCAATATTAAACTTAATCATAGCCTAGTCTAATCAAATATTGGATTGTTAACGACACTTCTTTTGTAACGTAAATTTAATAAAATACAGACGGAATGCATTTTATTTTGTGTTAGCGGGTTGTATGTTTCTGGAGGAGCAATGATGTAGGCTAATAATGATGTCATTGATGTAGTAATAATACTGATAATAATAATAATAATAATAATAATAATAATAATAATAATAATAATAATAATAATAATAATAATAATAATAATAATAATAATAATAATAAATAGGGTATTGTATTAAACTTTCAATGGTCTCTGAGATCCCAAAAATACTTAAAAGAGTGTGAATCTCTACATTTGAAATCGTAGGCTACATTGGATATAACTCGTAGATAATTCATTTTCAGTTAAATTTGCATTTATTTGCATAGCGCTTTTCACAATAGGCTAGTTTTAAAGCAGCTTCCCATATCTGATCTGTTATTAGAGGTGACTGTGCAAGTAAAGTCCATATTTCATAAATGTACAGTTAAGATAATAAATCACACAGTTTTTGCTAACATCATGTATTAATTTTAGGCAGAAACAATGAGCTCGTTAAAGTAGCCAGCAGTGACATTTCTGAAAAGGTTCTGTTTCCCTTTTATTTTGCAAAAATCGTTGTAAAAATAATATTTTTAAATATATGAAGTCATATTCCCCCGTATTGTTTCTGTAAGAGTTGGTGAATGAAGAGGCAGAATCAACAGGTGTTCCTGAAGTGTTGCTCATATCAGTGTCAGAGAAAGTACAGACCGTGTGAAATGATGGAGGTGAACAGATATTTCTCTTGGTTTTGTTACAGAACAGTGAGAAAGACAGCTCTTTCCAGACAGCAGCAGTTTAGTTTGACATTATGATGCTTATTACAGATGGAGCGCTGCTTTGATGTGAGTGTCGGGTTTCTGTGTGTCTCTGTCCAAATGATTATCATTTTCCCATGTATGAGAGTAAATATAACTCGCGAGAGTCCGAGATAACAGCCGCCGTGTTCAAAGCGCGAGGGATTATGTAAAGGAAATATAAAGATCTCCAATGGAAAAGCTTTGAGCTCTTTTTGTTCGATCAAAGGGAAGAAATGAGAACAACTGCTGCTGGCTTTAAAACAGAGGGATACAACAGAATATCAAGATAAACTGACAGACAGTAAATGGGAAGTGAAGTGGACTCACTGCGGCACCTGTGAACTGATAGATAGATAGATAGATAGATAGATAGATAGATAGATAGATAGATAGATAGATAGATAGATAGATAGATAGATAGATAGATAGATAGATAGATAGATAGATAGATAGATAGATAGATAGATAGATAGATGGATGGACGGATGGATGGATAAATGGATATGAAATATAGATAGATAGATAGATAGATAGATAGATAGATAGATAGATAGATAGATAGATAGATAGATAGATAGATAGATAGATAGATGGATGGATGGACGGATGGATAGATGGATATGAAATATAGATAGATAGATAGATAGATAGATAGATAGATAGATAGATAGATAGATAGACGGATGGATAGATAGATAGATAGATAGATAGATAGATAGATAGATAGATAGATAGATAGATAGATAGATAGATAGATAGATAGATAGATAGATAGATGGATGGATGGACGGATGGATGGATAGATGGATATGAAATATAGATAGATAGATAGATAGATAGATAGATAGATAGATAGATAGATAGATAGATAGATAGATAGATAGATAGACGGATGGATGGATGGACGGATGGATGGATAGATGGATATGAAATATAGATAGATAGATAGATAGATAGATAGATAGATAGATAGATAGATAGATAGATAGATAGATAGATAGATAGATAGATAGATAGATAGATAGATAGATGGATAGATAGATAGAATAAGGTAATTAAATGTTTCACTTTTTGGACAAACATATCAATTAATTAACATTTAACTTACAAAGCAAAAATAATAATTGCGTTGCTTATTGATATATATTAGGCTTCACTGATGTTGTGGTAATAATTACAGCTATAAATCGTGTTTTTCCATAACACGATATGTACACATACATAGGACTACATTCAAATTTGAATTTTAACAGGTAGAATATTTCAACTTAAAATTAACTAGGAAAAAGTTGAATATTTAAAGTTTTAAAATGTAAAAAAAAATGTATATATATATATATATATATATATATATATATATATATATATATATATATATATATATATATATATATATATATATGTTGAAAATGTAGGCTATAGCCTATATAGAACATGAAAAACACTCACTTAAAAATACTCACAGAGACACAGGAGTCAAGTCATAGCCTGGCTATATTAGTGTGAAGAGACAGAAGAGGCTCAGTGTGAAGAAGTTCAAGCCTCCGGGATCGCGGACGCCGAGCGGCTCAATCTATTAACCAGCGCTTTCAGTCCGGCCGCTTCCCGACAGAGAACACGATCCTCCGCAGATTAGTGCAGGACGCTTCTGGAGCGAGGAGCTTTGCGGGGATGTGCGGCTTCACACACACCGGGAGCCGCTGCTAGCAGCTAAAGCACTTTCGGAAGGGCAGATTATGACCTTATGATTATGACCTTATTTCGGACATTACAAGATTCCTGCAGGGTGTCGCGCACTGACCACTGCAGCTCAATACTTCTGAGAATCACTGGTTGCAGGAAATTCCAGATTTTATTATTTAATTTGGCGAAGGATTTTATTTTTCTCGAGTGATTAAATAATGTTTGAACGGAAGACGTGTCATAATGTGCAATTTTTTGCACAAAAAAGGGTAGTTGGGCTTTAGTTATTAAGAGAAAATGACATTTTGAAAACGTGGTTGCAGTAAATTCCATATGTATTATTTAGGCTATAGTTGTAATAATTGTAGCCCACAATCATTTTTCCTAAGGTTTTTATTTTTATTCTCGAGTGATTAAATAATGTTTGAACGGAATACGTGCCATAAATGGGCAAAAACTTTTTTATTTTTTATCACGAAGCACTCTTGGAAAAAAAAAAAAGTGTTAATTGTATGAAAACAACAACAAATCAAACTACCAACATCTGAGCAAATGAGAATGCTCTCTATAAAGAAGACGAATACAAACTTAGCAAAAAATGAGCTTCCGCCTTAAGCTGATATGACAGGGATGTTACTGTAGATCTAATTTATATTTAAAATTGACACTTTTTTGTTCAATACTTAAATTTAAGTTAACATGTTTTATATAAACTTAAAACTGACGTCATACACATTTTTAGAGCATGGAAACAGTTTTTGGTCCATTGACAATCTAGCAAAAACTGTTTCACTTGTTTTTAACCTGCATGTAACACCCTACATTTTCATTATCTTAAAAGTATGCATTAGAAGCCAGAATTATACATTTTATGCCTAAATATGCTTCAACTGGAAGGAAGTATGGCACCATCTACTGGTACAGACTACTAAATTCACTAAAAGAGCCATTTGAAATTTGCAATAATCAGTTAACAAATACTAGCTGAATTATAGAAACCAATCAACATGGTCTTAATATGGATGTAAAGCAATGTAAGGGAGTGCAATAAATTAATTCACAACAGAAAAAGATCAGTGAAACAGTGACTTTTATGAAAACGAACAAATAACTAAATGTTGCACTTGACAATAAAAATGGTGTATTTACAAAAGTATTAAAACTAGTTACTGTTACAAGTTTTCAAAGATCATATTGATTAATTAAGAGTCAATAGAAACCCATTCTTATCCCAAAAGAGGAACGTAGAAAGTAAAACAATCTGCTTTTTAAAAAACATTAAACATTGTTAATCAAACAAAGAATAAAGCTTTCTGTGAAATCCTGAGAAATTACAAATTTCTATAAAAACAAAAATCCACCATAGCAAATTTGATTCTTTTATGCACTTTGATGTTGTAAATACAGAAATTTCTCAAAAAGGACATTCTTTTAAATAAAATATATATATATAAACATAGGTGTCCCCCTGAGATCAAAACATATTTTTTTAAAATAGGCCGTCACACTAAATGACCTTAGTCTTTTTTCTTTTTTTTTTGTTCTTGCATCTCAACAAAGAGATTCTGGTCAAAATGCCTAAACCGTGTCAAATTTGTGTGTCAATAGGTGCCCCCCCCCCCAACAGTTGTACTGCTAACTTTTTTTTTTAAAACAGGTAATATGTAATCCACCTAAATAGATTTAAAAATCTATGAGGATAACAAAAGATAATAAAAACAGTTGATAAAAAAAAAGGTTTTCAGGAGAACTAAAAAAGTAGATTTCTAAAAGCGCTTCCAGCGCCCGTCTCGTGGGCCGTCCCGTGAGTCTCTGCGCCTCTCAGGGGTGTGGTTTCGGTTTCCTCCACTGCGGTCGTCCTGGTGATGCAAGTCGCCCCGCTGGCTGTCGCGCCGCTGGCGGTCGTAGTTGTTCCCGCTGTTTGCGTGGCGCTGGTCTCTGCCGTGATGGTTGTTATTGTCCTGGGGAGAGTGGCGATGACCTCGCTGGCCAGACCAGTCCGGTTGCCACGGGTTACCGTCTCCAGCGCCCCGGAGCTGCTGCATGCTCTGCTGGAAAGCCCCGTTAAAATGCTGCAACTGTTGCTGCATCTGGACCTGCCACATGTTGTTCATCTAATCAAACACAATAAATAAATAAAAAAATGCTTTAAATGCTACAGGGTATACATTTACATATGTCCATGCAGCAATAAAATGCTTCCACGTGTTGTTCATCTATTCAAAAAAAAAAAAAAAAAACAGGGTACAGGGTCTACATTTAAGGGCGTTTTCACACCTGAAAGTCTGCAACCAAAGTTCACGTTTTGATACATTTTATACATTCGATTAGTTTTGGTTTGACACTGCAATTATGCGAGTGCACTAAAGATCTCTACATGACATGCTTGCGTCCTGTCGGCTTCATCTTGACATTGATTGGTTTATAAACGGATGTGCGTCCGACGTCAGCGTGTTGTCAATTCGCCGGGTAACTTTGACAATAATGGATGAACAGATGCATATCGTTGCAACTATATTGTCATTACAGCATTACTACATGCAGCACCAACTATACGCGAGGCTAGTTCAAACTCGCCAAATCAACGTCCTCGTCGTGCGAACATTTTATCGTCGCCGGCAGGAAAGGAGGAGAAGACCGCAAGCAATCCATATTTCAATTAAAAACCTTGTCTCCTCCTCTCCCCATGTGCTACCACTGCTCATTTCTCCTGCTGTCTTCTCCGGGTAGCGGGAACCACCGGAACTTCCTGTAAATGGTCTGAAAGTCCGAACCATACAGAAAACGAACCAAACCTTTGTTCAGTTTGATCCGGACCGAGACTACCGCTTTTCATCGGACCAGATTTCATCTGTTCGTCCGGGCGGGTTTCACACCTGTCATTTTGATTCGGATCAAACTGAAAATTCCGAAGGTCGATGTGAATGGGCACTAAATGCGTCCATGCAGCACTAAAACGTCCATGAACGAACAGAAGTTTGAATGTGGAGGTGTTCTCACCATTGCCTGTCTCTGCAGACTGTCGGGGGAACTGAAAGACCTCTGGATGTTCTGTGGAGGAGAGTAGGACGGAGAGCTCATCTGCTCTGGGGTTCTGCCAGAACAACAAAAGGAAAACAGTCACCAAACAATCTCAAGAAAGCCATTCTTCTTAACTGACATTTTATTATTTTGTAAGTTAAGGAAAAATAAAAGAATAATATTGCAATAATTTGCAAAAATAGGCTATTTCTTATTGTTCTTCAGACCAAACTTAAGTTCTTAAACCATTCGTAAATACATTTCTTAAAGGTAAACCGGGCTCAGACTACAGGAGTTTTGAAATCTTAAAAGAGAAACTTCACAGATTTTCTTCTTTCATATCTCAAACCTGTCCTTGCACACACCACAAGATTTGAAAACCGTGGCGCATCACACACTACAAGATATTCCTAAGATTATAATGCCAGATTTAGCATGTCATCTCACGGGGAAGTGGATGTAAACAAAATGGATACTGTGTTGTGGAGACTTGCTGTAGACATTATAAAGGCATTCGTGTTGTTGCCACATTGTAGTCTGAGCCCAGCTTTAGGATCACTGCCAACTTGTCGTATATGTCCAAAGGGTTAAATCTTTAATGAATTTATTGGTTTGATTCAAATAGTAAACATTTCAAAACTATAAAACTTGCCACTTATAATTAATACTGTAAAGTACACCCTTTTATTGTTCACCAAATCAACATCACTAACTGAAGTGTCTTTCTTGCACTCATTTTCTCTAGGGCCGCATTAACGCATTTACAGTTCATGGTCCAAGTAAACTAATTACGGCACGAAAAAAGCACATGGATTCTTATACTCTCAAATCAGTTTCTTGCCTCATCCATATGTAGAAATAAATCGTATATTAATCGGATGCGTGCATTTGCGTCTGCCATGCAAGCGGATTTTCCCGTTAATGAGAGTAGTACAAAAGCGACGGTGGCAAATGACGTCAACTCAGGTGGACATCAACGTGATCACATGACTCTTTTCTATGGCGCAATGGAAGATGAAGGCTCAACCCAATAAAGATGGTACTCAAAATAAAGGTATTATGTATTATTTTGTCTGCGTTCAATTGCAAATTGAATCCGTTTTTGCTCTCTTTTCAGCCTAAGCTTTTCCGGGTCACCTTTGGGTGTTTAATCAACCAATCAGAACTGGGCATCGAGAGCTGCAGTGTAAATGCAGCCAATGTCAAATAAGCTGAATGGCTTCCAGTTCTCAGCAAGTAAATTCTCACATGACCATTAATGTCGGTTAATGTCGTTAAACGAATAATCTAATGTTCTTTACATTTGAATAAATGATCAGGATGTCATTGCTACATAAAAAAAATTGATTGATGTATTTAAAATTTAATCACACCAGTTTTCAACATTGATCATCAGAAATGTTTCTTAAGGATCAAATCAGCATATTAGAATGATTCCTGAAGGATCATGTGACACTGAAGACTGGAGTAATGACGTTGAAAATTCAGTTTTCCTTTGCAAGAATAAATTACATTTTAAAATAAGTTACAAAAGAAAACATCTCACATTTTGACTTCTGTCGAAAAAATGTCCCAATCTATTGAATAGTATTGTATATACAATCACGCAATCAAAGATTCAAAAGAAAATGCACTGTCTGATAAAAAAATAATTTGATGAATTTAAATTGTAAGTGCACAGCAAGTAAAGAATAGAGTCGTGAAATCAGAGACCCGCCACTTGATGAAATCCAAACACAAGTGGAAATGGTCACAAGAGACGCATTGAGATGCATGTAAATCTGTCTCTGCTGAATCTTGTGACGGGATCACTTGAAGCAGAAGTTCTGACCAGGTATGAACATGAGCACTGAAGAACTACATTCAAAACAAAGATTACCTTCCCCCACGGTGACCTGGTGTATTCGCTGGACTGGGGTTCTGAGAGTTTGCCGGACTTTTGCCTTCCTGATTGATATGACTGCTGCCTGTTAGGAGCACGACAGATTGAGATGATGATTAATCAGTTACAGTTGTTTGTAATTGATGTGACAACCCTTTTACAGCCCATTTTATTTCTGTAATGTGAAGCATTGTTTTATGATTTAACATCAGCAGCAATGGCTACATTCATGGCAACATCAACAGTTTTATTTATATATGTATATTTATATATATATATGATTACAACACCATTTCAATACATAATTTACAATTTAACAAACGCATCTTAAAAACAAACAAACCGGTTTCTCTTCCTTTGTAAAAAACAAACCAGTTTCTCTTCCCCTTTCAAGAAATATGAACAAGTGAGTCTTGCGGGACCAATTCGACATATCATATATACAAAATAAAAATTAACTCCTTGATTTAGTAGGCTACTGGATTCCCCTCATATAGTTTGTTACATATGCATTCACTCAATTTGCCATTTACTGTAAATGCAGATTCAATAATGGTTTAACATCAGATACGATTGTTTCTAAATTGCAGAACATTTCAGAGAAAGAGCAATTTATAATATTGCAAAGATTATTTGAATTATTTCAAATAATTTGCACACTTGAATCACTCACAAAACGACCAAAAACTACCATTAAATGAATGGCTTCAATGTTCATTTCAAATGCATTTAAAATGGAGGCGCAACCTTAATCACTACCATTTAAGACAATTGTAAAAAAATAAATAAATAAAAAATAATAATTCTAATTCATGAAATGATTGGGGAGTGTCTATGCTGGAATGATGGATGGTGACGAACCTCTAATGAACCCCAAATAAAGCAGTATAATATGGAAATTCCTACCGGATCTGAACTGTATGTTGAGCTGGCGTCCATACAGACGGATTCCGTTGAGCAAGTTCAAGGCGTAGGGCACAGACACTTCGTGTTTAAAGTTCACAAATGCAAACTGTTTTGATTTTCCATCATTGTCTTTGGGGATTTTGACTTTGATTAATGGCCCAGCCTATTGGAAAGAAATACAGGAGAGAGTTCTGATGTTATATGATAAAGCACTAGCCTAACAGTTACTGGCAAAACACTTTTCATGCACTGGTTATTTGAGAGATTTTTTTTGGCCTATTCTGCTTCTTCAATATTCAAGATCCAAAATACACATTTAGGTGTTTATTTTAGTACACTATTTGTGTCAGTATATTTCAGTTAATACATATCTTAGGCCATTTTCGCCTATTTTTTTTCTCCTGCACAGAAGCAGTTATCAACACTTCAGCGACACTTGCATACACAAAACGATAGGCCTATATATTGTGAAGGTTTGTTCATATATAATTTGCCTGATTTATATTCAACAAAATTAAACAAGGATTTTAAACCTGGCTTTATCCAATGTGGAAATGCATGCACATGATAGCATATTTAAACATAACAGAAATCCTGCAATACAAAACAATTGTCTTAATGTACTGTGATTAATCATCTAGGTATGGTGATAACTATTCGTTGAAATGTTTACTCTATTCACCTGTAGTGTAGTGTCTTAATGAACGACACATTAAACACACTAAAGACAATGTAAATGAATGGCTAGCGACAGTGTGTTTGCAAAGACAACAACGATAACTTGATATCAAAAGCGCAACAACACATGTATTATATACTCTTACAGGTTAACTGTTAAAATAAAACATCAAATCGAAGTCAAATAACAGACACACGGTGATGGCACTTAACATAAAACGATACGTATGTGTCAAACACGCGTCTAATTAGTTTGAAAATCGAGCTAGAGCATACAGTCTATCATTAGCATTAGCAAGCTAATCAACGACGCTAAAGCACTTACCTGTAAAAACAGCTCGAATATAACTTCTTCTGTAACTTGAGGGTCCAAATTCCCGACAAACAAAGTCCGGTCAGCCTCATCGGCGATTCCCATTTTGTAAAATATTGATAATCCAGCCGGTTGAATACGTTCGCTCGGTTAGCTTGAATTTATCAGCAACCCATCTGTATTTTGCCGTGTGTGAGCAATAACTGTCGTGATGAACAGCCGCTTCACGACACAGTTCCAGCAATTCCAACCACAGGAAGGCGCTATTGTGCACATGTTTAGAGAATATAACTCACCGTGAACTATAAAGTAGCAATTACCTTTAAAACATTGTAGGCTACTGTATATCCAACCTGGTGCTCTTAGCCCCATGTGCTTAAATTAGATTAATTAAAATATAATGATTTTTCTTTTCCGGCCAAACCTTAAGAACACAGAAGGCTGCACTTGTTGACACTGCGGCTGGCTCTGTCACAGATAAAGAACAGCATGCCTGTGACTCAGTAAAGTTTGGCGTTTTAGTCTTCAACCTTATTTAATAACTACTTTGAGATAACGTAGCCTATTTATAAAGTATATAAATACTACTAAGTATTGGCATAAAATTCAGTGATGTGTTCAGGTCACACTGATCACTCTTGAAATAAACTGAAATATGAGACTGACAGATTTCAAGCTTCGGTCCCTGGAGAATAAAACGTAGGTGAGCTCCATATAACAAGCTGGAATTCCTCAGTTAAACTTAAACGGGAAAAGAAGTGACAAAGTGATGTTAATATTTTCTAACTACGGGTCATGCAATATTCACAAATGAGTCACTCCTTGTAAACACACTCTATTAAATGTGATGCAAGCTTAATTTGATGTCCCTGTCACCTCTTATTTACCTTGAAATAATGAACTTAAAAAAAAAAAAAAACGTGATACGAGTTTTTTAGTGCTCGAAAAGGTTAGCCAAACCTTTCACCTCATCACATAAGAACTGTAATAGTGTTTATATCTGTATTTATTATTGTAGGCCTAATAGTTCATGCTTGAATGCTAATTTGTAAGACCACAGACCTGATAAGCATGAAGAGCAGCCATTCTACTTGTTGAAAATATGATTATATTATTGTTGTTAAATACATTCTAAATTTCCAAGTGCAGTTTTATATTGTGATTGTGTGGAAAGTGGTATGCCGGATATGGTTCAAAATGAAGACCGTGCAGAAAAAAAAAAACTTTTAAATGTTTTAGTTTTTTGGTTGATCTACTGTGTATTATAATTTATTATGGTAACATGCAAAATGCTCTGTTTTCAAGACTCAATGACTCAACTATAGAGATGGATAGTTTTGAATGTGTTGTTGTTCTTGTTGTTATTTCATATTTGAACATGGAAATGTTTAAGCGGGGGAAAAGTAACAAATAAACTTACAAGTGACAATCACATATTTGCACTTTTCAAACAAAATCTAAAGCAGCAATAACATGGTAGTTGTATCAATAGTGTAGTTTGTACCTTGAGTTAGTTTTTTTCCCCTTATAGTTTTCTGTAAATGTGAAAAATTATGGATTTATTCCAAGTTTCAAACACTGCCATTGCTTAACCAAGTTTTGTTGAGCCAGTCACACACACACACACACACACACACACACACACACACACACACACACACACACACACACACACACACACACACACACACACTCTCTCTCTCTCTCTCTCTCTCTCTCTCTCACACACACACACACACACACACACTGTCTCTCTTCAGCTTTAGGTGTATATCGGTTATCCAACAGTAGATGGCAATGTTCACCTTCAGAACTGCACTGACGTTCAACGGAGACGACAAACTCCTAAAACATAAAAAAATATAGCTAACTCTGTTAAATATGTAGAGCCAATGTGTATACTGTACAAATCTCAGCCAGGAAAAGCCAGAGTGAGAGCCCTTCGTGTTCAGTCATTTTATAAAATCAATGTGCCTTGTTTTAGCCTTATTTGATCCATTAACTGAATTAAAAATGGATATCCTGATGGAAAGCTGATAGTTGTAGTGTGATCAAGAGTGCAAGTGTGTAACGAAGAACGGTGTAAAAAAAAGTAAAAAAGGTTGGGCTACACATAAATTGGGTCTTTATACATGAAAAACTTGAAGCACTGTTTACAAGGTTAAGTCGGTCAAAACCAACGAAAACATATAAGATTTAACAACGTACGAATCTGTACGAGTGATTAAAAAGTGGCTAATTCGTATGAATTCGTACGAGCTCATTTGTACATTTGTCTAAACCCACGTGATGGGTAGGTTTAGGGGCGGGGTCAGGGGTAGGTAATTCGTACAAATTCATACGAATTGGCCAACTCGTAAAATATGTACGATTTAGCACAAATCATACTAATTCATACGAGTGAGGTCGTATGAATTCGTACGAATTAGCCACCTCGTAAAATTGGTACGAATTGCCGTGAGATCGGGCTGGATATAAAGACTGACTGGTCCAATAGATACAAATTGAGCCCTGATATATTGAAGGCACAGGAAATGTGACAATTATTACAGAAGTTTTATGTGAAGATTGTGTAAAGTTCACTTAAATTCAAAGTTGTTGTATTTTTGAAGCAGCCTAATGTTAAAATGTTGAATGGCTATAGATTTTGTTTACAAATTTTAGCCATTAATTAGGCTATTTCAGAGACATCAGTAGTAGCCTAGTATTGGTATCAGTGATAGTACTGGCCTTCATTCATAAAAGATGCCATTAAACATATTTAAAATATGCTATCGTCTTTATGTTGTTTCTACATCAATTTGGAGATTACATGTGAAAGTACTACAATATAAAAATATATTAAAAACTTTGATGTTAGGTGTGATTAATTGTGATTAAATTGGCGATTTATTAGTTAATATTTTTAATCGATTGACAGCACTAGTTTTAAATTCATTCTTAAAGATTTTTCTCTTTATTTAGCCTACTGGGAACACTCTTCTTTGTCAGTCACTGAAAAGCGTGCGAGCGCAGAATAGTTCTAGTTTGTTTATATTAAGGGGGCACTTAAGCGTATTGAATTCCTGATTAAAGGCAGTCCAAGGCAGCTCTAGGCAGACTGAAATGTCAACTGTTACACTTAACATGATTAAGACATGCACTCTGGCATCCGTGTCTCTATCATATCAGAGCGTTTTTAGCGAGCCAGCGTTATTTTAGCGTCACAGAGGAACGTGACGAGGGGGTTTATCGCTTTGAGCCAGGTTGGAACGGGTGAAGCCGTGAAAAAAACACCAAAGCGTGGCTGTGGAGATTCCCAGATCTAGGCCATCAGCGACGCATTCACCCTCTTCTCTAACCTTGGGGAAAACACCAGTATCGCCACGATTATTCACTGGTGGCTTCAACCTCTGTCCCAGTTTCCCTCTTCCTCCGCCTCTCCAGCAATTTTCTTTTTGACTCATCGTATTCATAATTCATGTGGAATGAAGTGATGTAGCATCATTAAATGCACATGAATATTTGCGGGATGAAACCTTAACCGACTGCTGGCGCTTTCAGCCCGGTTGAATGGCTGAGAATGGGGCGCAATGTCTTCAGGGGAGATGAACCGAGCTTACAGCCTCTCTGCCCTGTTACGGATTAGTTTTGTTTTGGGTTTTTTCTGTTTGTCTTTTCTCTCTTTTGATAGGTTGTCAGTTAAGGATCCACACCTGTCTTGAGTTTGTGGATGGATATAAGATGTCTGCCCTCTGTCTACCGGGAGCCTGCAGTTGTGCTGAGGAGCTGGACCTTCATATTGTTTTCCTCTTAAGTGTTTGTTTATTTACTGTTGAACAACTATTTTCTTTATTACTTACCCCTAGATTTAAATAAATATATTGTTAAATATATTTTTGGACTCTGAACCCTTTCTTTTGTTACTTCCTTGAGCCGGAACGTAACAATTGGGGGCTCGTCCTCAAAGTTTTTTTTTGGTTAGAATTCGGAAGGTCCAGCTTCTATTGAAAAAAAAAGGTATTGTTTGTAAATTTTTCGCTAGCGCCTGTGTATGTGTAGGCGGAGCGTATTTGACTAGGCTACTATTCGATTCACCTGCGTGTGGCTTGGCGTTCTGGCGCTAGCAAACAGGTTTTTGTTGGGAAATGTGCGCGAGAGTTTTCGGTGTCTTTAAATCGGTGGATTTTCTTCATCATAGGGTTCAATTGAAGAGAAAGTAAGTGGAACCCAAAATAGACCATTAGATATGGTAAGTGTATTGATTTCTCTTAATATTTCCCATTGTAAAAACGTTTGTTTCTTTTGATAGGCTAGCTTTGGCAGGATTTTGATGGGTATGTTTACTCTGGTACTCTGCTCGGTTAGCTAGGATTGCTGAAAGAAAGGTAATTTGTCAGCGAACTCTGTATTTTGTTGCACAAATAGTGAGGTTCCCCGGTAGGTTTAGCAACGCATCGCGTTGATCTTTTTTTATTTTAGTTTGTTGTTTTTGTGCTGACGCTGAGTTGAGAGCACTGCCGCGATTGTATGTCTCACTGGTTTGTCCGTGAGTTTATACATCTGACGGTATTTGAGTGCTTAAAGATACTCGACTCTTGGTGGAGGCATGAAGACTAGGGTTGAGTTATTTTAGGGGAGAGGAGAGAGAGAGAGTAGGGGGAATAGTCACTTTTTGGTGTGACACTTTTTTAACTACGAGTTCTGCTGAATAGAATAGAGAATGGCTACTGAATTAGACTTATTTTTTGAATCTCCTAGTGAGGAATTCTTTGACCAATTAACGAAAGAACAGTTATTGGAGGTGGCCGCTAAGTATGATATCTGCTTAACCACCAAAGAAAAAAAAGTTAAAAGAGTCTGTTGCACTAATTGTTAAAGCCACTCTAGTTAAGTGAGAGGTTTTTGATCCTGATAAGCCTGTTGATTCTGATGAAGATGATGATAGCGCTGCACAAACTTCAGTTATTGCTTCCAAGTTCTCTTTTGAGCAACAAAAAGAACTAATGCTTTTAGAGTTAGAAAAGGCGAAAATGAATCGTGAAATTGAAATTCGTAAATTGGAGGTTGAGGCTTTGCGGTTTCAGTTAATTGAGGAGGGTAAACTGGGGGACAGTGCAAGTGCTCTAACCAGATCTGTCAGAAAAGGGTTGGATGTAGCCAATAATATTAAGCTGATACCCAAATTTAGTGAAACTGATGTAGACACATTCTTTAGTTTGTTTGAGCGCTTGGCAGATGTTATGAAATGGCCAGATTCTGAACAGACTTTGATGTTACAGTGTGTGTTAACCGGTAAGGCACAAAAAGCTTACTCCTCTTTGAGTGTTCGTGATAGTCAGAATTATCATAAGGTTAAGGAGGCTGTTCTGAAGGCTTATGAGCTGGTGCCAGAAGCCTATCGGCAGAAATTTAGAAACATGCGAAAACCTGCAGAACAGACGTATTGTGAGTTTGTGAGAGATTTAAAGATCCAGTTAGATCGCTGGTGTGCTGCTTCAGGAGTAACTAGTCGGGAAAATCTTCACGAGTTGTTCCTGTTAGAACAATTTAAAAGCACTTTGTCTGAGCATGTTTCCATCTTTCTGACTGATCGTAATGTTACATCTACGGAGGAGGCTGCCATTCTTACTGATGAGTATGTACTCACTCATAAATGTGAAGTCAAGAAAAGTAGGTTCAAGTTCAGTGAAAGTCCAACAGAGAATGTAACTATCCGTCATGCCTGGGCTGATAATAGTAAGAGTGAGAGGAGTTTTAAAAGTTACGCTGATAAAAATGACCGGTGTGCTTATTGTCATTTAAAGGGACACTGGAAAAAGGATTGTTTAGCACTTAAAGGGAAACTGATGCGTGTTAAATCTGAACCCAAGCCTGCTCTTGCTGTTTCGTCTGTTCAGACAGATAATAATTCTGACTGCTGTCTTGATATTTTGCAGAATCTGGAGAAACCAGCGGTACGTTGCAATGTTGGAGATGTTGGATATTCTCCCTTTATTACAGAAGGCTATGTGTCACTGCTTGAAAGTACTGAGAAGGTTCCTATTAAGGTTCTCCGAGACACGGGAGCATCAGAATCATTCATTTTGCAATCTGTTCTTCCTTTTACTCAGGAGTCCAATACAGGGAACAGTGTGTTGATTCGCGGTATTGGGTTGCAAACATTGTCTGTACCCCTGCATAACATGTTTCTCCAATCTGATTTAGTAAATGGAGCAGTTGTGATGGGAGTCCGTCCTTCACTACCAATGGAAGGAGTTTCAGTGATCTTGGGGAATAATCTGGCGGGTGACCGTGTGTGGCGTGATGTTCCACCTCCACCTGTGGTTGCTACTTGTCCTGCCCCATTGGGTGACAATGATATATCCCAGCAGTATCCAGAGGTATTTGTGTCTTGTGCACTCACGCGTGCAATGCGTAAACAGTCAGCCGATGCAAAACTAAGGGATGTGAAGGATTTGTTAACCTCTAAGAGAGTGGTGCCAGGTCTCCTTGCTTTGCCTTCTATTCCCCATCAGGTTTGGGTGTCTGCTCAGAAAGAGGATTCATCTCTGAACTCGCTGTTTGATGCTGCTTTGTCTCCTGATGTAGCAGAGAGTTCCGTTAATGGGTACTTCATTGAAAATGGGACACTATTGCGGAAGTGGACTTCTAACACAGAGGGAGGTTTGACGGAACCAATTATACAGGTAGTAGTGCCTGTTTCTTTGCGAAATTCTGTATTGGTTTCTGCTCATGGCGGGGTGTCTGGACATTTGGGCGTAAATAAAACCTACCAACATTTGCTGCAGTACTTTTACTGGCCTCGTATTAAGAGTGACGTAAGGCAGTATATTAAGACTTGTTCGATCTGTCAGCTGACTGGAAAACCAAATCAAACCATAAAACCTGTGCCTTTGTATCCCATACCTGTTATGGAACAGCCTTTTCAGCATCTTCTAGTGGATTGTGTTGGGCCTTTACCACCTTCAAAGTCTGGTAGCGTTTACTTATTGACCGTGATGTGTCAGAGCACTCGGTATCCTGCGGCTTTTCCTTTGCGTTCAATCACCACACGATCAGTTGTAAAAGCCTTGTCCCAGTTCATTTCTATTTTTGGAATTCCAAAAGTTGTTCAGAGTGATCAGGGGACAAACTTTACATCTAATATGTTTCAAGAAGTTCTGCGGCAGCTTGGCATTAGGCATAACAAGTCCAGTGCATACCATGCGGAAAGTCAGGGTGCCCTAGAGCGTTTCCATCAGACGTTAAAATCTTTGTTGAGGGCATATTGCACTGAGTTAAAAGGTGATTGGGAAGAAGGGTTGCCTTGGTTGTTATTGGCCACACGTGAGGTTATCCAGGAGAGTTTAGGATTTAGTCCCAATCAATTAGTCTTTGGACATTGTGTACGAGGACCCATGGCAGTACTGAGTAAAGCTGCGCTACCGGAGGAGCCACCACAGAGTCTGATTCAGTATATACAGGGTTTTCGTCGACGTCTAGTCCTGGCTGGGGAATTGGCAAGAGAAAAGTTGAGAAAAACTCAGGGAAAGATGAAATGCTGGTTTGATCGTAAGTCCGAGGTTCGCATGTTTAGTCCAGGAGATCAGGTGTTAGCCTTATTTTCTTTACCAGATTCTCCTTTCTGTGCAAGGTTTTTAGGACCTTACACTGTGCTTAAAGTGTCTGATCAAAATTATATTCTTTCTACCCCTGAGCGCAGGAAACCTACCCAGTTGTGCCATGTGAATTTATTAAAACCCTTTTACTCTCGTAATGTTGCTCCTGAAGTCGTTCCTTCCTCAGTTGCGCTAGCTAGTTTAAGTCAAAAAGGTGACGTACAACAGGATGTGAAATCACCTGATGATGTCATCTTACAACCTCGTCTAAAAAAAACTGAGACTTTGGCTAACCTAGAAGAATGGGTAAAACATTTATCTTGCAAACAACGTTTCGAGTTAAAATCTATGCTGACTGAGTTTTCTGTTCTCTTTTCAGATACTCCTTCTCGTACCCAATTGATTGAACACGATATAGATGTTGGTGATGTTAAACCTGTCCGGCAACGATTTTATCGTGTATCGTTTGACAAACGTCAGAAATTGGAGGCTGAAGTCAGTTACATGCTTGAAAACAACATAGCAAAGCCTTCCTTTTCAGATTGGGCTTCGCCTTGTTTGTTAGTGGGAAAGCCAGACGGCACTCAGCGTTTTTGCACTGACTATAGACGAGTAAATATTCTAACTAGACCTGACTCATACCCGTTGCCAAGGATGGAAGATTGTGTTGACCAAGTTGGATCAGCTACTTTTGTCAGTAAATTTGATTTGCTCAAAGGGTACTGGCAAGTGCCTTTGACCACCCGAGCACAGGATATTTCCTCTTTCATTACTCCGTTTGGACTATATTCTTACACCGTAATGAGTTTTGGTCTTAGAAATGCTCCAGCTACATTTCAGCGGCTAATGAACAGAGTGACCGCTGGTTTAGAGGGCTGTGCCGTGTACCTAGATGACATTGTTATTTATAGTGACACATGGGATCAACACCTTATCCGAATTCGTGCACTGTTTGAACGATTGTCAGATGCCAAACTAACAGTTAACCTGGCAAAGTGTGAGTTTGCCAGGGCTACTGTGACTTACCTGGGCAAGGTTGTTGGAATGGGCAAAGTGCGACCTGTACGTGCTAAAGTCATAGCGATTGACCAATTTCCTAGCCCTCAGACTAAACGTGAATTGATGAGATTTTTAGGAATGGCTGGGTATTACAGGAGTTTTTGTCCCAACTTTTCTTCTGTTGTTGCCCCGCTCACGGATTTGTTACAAGCAAAGGCTAAATTTGTGTGGACTCCAAAATGTGAAAGTGCCTTTGAGAATGTTAAACTCTTGCTCACGTCATCTCCTGTTCTGACAGCTCCTCGACTTGATAAACCATTCAAACTTCAGGTGGATGCTAGTCAGGTTGGAGCGGGAGCTGTTCTGCTGCAGGTTGATGAGAATGGTATCGATCGCCCTGTCAGCTATTTTTCACGGAAATTCAATTCATATCAGACCAATTATTCGACTATCGAGAAAGAGGCGTTAGCGTTGATCTGGTCCCTGCAGCATTTTGAGGTTTATGTGTCTTGTGGGACTATGCCCACTGTGGTGTACACCGACCATAACCCTCTTACATTTCTTCACTCTCTGCAGAATCCAAATCAGCGTCTTATTAGGTGGTCTCTTTTCTTACAGCCTTATGCTTTGGAGATTCGTCATGTGAAAGGCGTAGATAATGTCTTAGCTGACGCCTTGTCCCGTGCCCCATGTGGTGGAGAATAAGTCTTTTGACAATCATTTTCCTCTTCTCTTTTCTTTCTTTGGTTTTCTATTCCTTAATTTTGCTTTCTCCAGGCGCCGGGAGATTGCTGGTTTCGAAACCAAGAGATGCGGGGAGTTGGGAAAGTTGTAATGGTTAATGACTTGGTGTTAACTCCGGTAGGGTTGTTTTTGTTCCTCATAAACTTATGTATGCTTTGGGGTTGGAAATTGTATAAGGTAGAGTTTCTAACGAGAATCTCTCCCTTTTTAAGGGGGGAGGTGTTACGGATTAGTTTTGTTTTGGGTTTTTTCTGTTTGTCTTTTCTCTCTTTTGATAGGTTGTCAGTTAAGGATCCACACCTGTCTTGAGTTTGTGGATGGATATAAGATGTCTGCCCTCTGTCTACCGGGAGCCTGCAGTTGTGCTGAGGAGCTGGACCTTCATATTGTTTTCCTCTTAAGTGTTTGTTTATTTACTGTTGAACAACTATTTTCTTTATTACTTACCCCTAGATTTAAATAAATATATTGTTAAATATATTTTTGGACTCTGAACCCTTTCTTTTGTTACTTCCTTGAGCCGGAACGTAACAGCCCCCTCCGCTTGGGAGAGATTGCTTTTTAAATGCCCCTGAGGTGCCACGGGACGCACAATGATCAATCTTGCTTAATGCAATTGCCAGGGAATGCATCTGCGCTGTGCTGCATCGTAAGTGAATGCCTGTAATTATTGATGGATCTGCAGAGTGCATGGATAGGCATGCACATGATATTAAAAGCAGAGTGATAGGCAGAATGTGGCTCATGACATATATGCAGATGCGTGATAGAAGGTCTGGACTGGAGCAGACGTCGGGCCTGTCGTAGCTGTGAAATGGCTGCCAGACTGCGATGAAATGTCCTGAAGATAAGTGGAAATACAAGTCCTATCAGCGCGCAGAGCGAAACACTGATGTCATGTCCTGTTTGCTGTTTGCGGGTCATATAGAGGGCCAAAGGCAAATGACTATGTCCTAGAGAATGATTGGAAGAAGTCTAGTTATTTAATTTGACTGTGTTTCCCGGAGTTTTCTGCTTTTGAGAGAAATCTCGTGAGGCGTTGTATCATAACCCAAGCAGACGTATAGACTCTCCTTTAACGGAACTGATTTCCTCAGACTTTGCACTGCTTTAGGGGACACAGTTTTGAATTTAAAGGGACAGTTCATCCAGAAATGAAAATTCTGTGATAACCGCCATTCTAAACCTGTATGACTTTCTTTCTTCCGTATGACATAAAGGAGATGTTTTTGAGAATTAAGGCTGTTAGGATCAATGGTGAATAACAGGGCTGTGCACCATTCAGTATTGAATTGAGAATATCTTTTAAATTTAATATCATTTAAGGTAAGCAGAATGCAGAATTGCAATTCGAATCCACATGTAAGAAAACAAATTCCAGTGAATTGAAATAAAAATGAATTCATAGCTGTAATTGTTAACTTATAAAATCAACGTATTTCATATTTAACTTTGCAACAAAATCCTTGTTTGAAGGCCTTGAAGTTTGATAGATAGATAGATAGATAGATAGATAGATAGATAGATAGATAGATAGATAGATAGATAGATAGATAGATAGATAGATAGATAGATAGATAGATAGATAGATAGATAGATAGATAGATAGATAGATAGATAGATAGATAGATAGATAGATAGATAGATAGATAGATAGATAGATAGATAGATAGATAGATAGATAGATAGATAGATAGATAGATAGATAGATAGATAGATAGATAGATAGATAGATAGATAGATAGATAGATAGATAGATAGATAGATAGATAGATAGATAGATAGATAGATAGATAGATAGATAGATAGATAGATAGATAGATAGATAGATAGATAGATAGATAGATAGATAGATAGATAGATAGATAGATAGATAGATAGATAGATAGATAGATAGATAGATAGATAGATAGATAGATAGATAGATAGATAGATAGATAGATAGATAGATAGATAGATAGATAGATAGATAGATAGATAGATAGATAGATAGATAGATAGATAGATAGATAGATAGATAGATAGATAGATAGATAGATAGATAGATAGATAGATAGATAGATAGATAGATAGATAGATAGATAGATAGATAGATAGATAGATAGATAGATAGATAGATAGATAGATAGATAGATAGATAGATAGATAGATAGATAGATAGATAGATAGATAGATAGATAGATAGATAGATAGATAGATAGATAGAGTTCAGTAAATTCCTCTTCCTGGCATTCCGATTCCAATTCAACTTGGGTCATGTGGCCAATTCATTTCAAATTCACACTTGTGAATTGAAAGCAAGCTTAATTCAGAATTTTCTACAAACCTGGTTAATTAAAAATCAACATTTCAGTCTGTTTGCCACAAAAAGCCATCACATGACTTCAAAAGTCTTGGAACATAGTGCACAAGTCATATGTACCGCTTTTATGATACTTTAATGTTTTTGTGTGTGTGTGGTTTTTTTTTTTTTTTGTTTGTTGTTATTTTGGAGCTTGACTTAAAGGTCAGAGTTCTCTCAGCCCTGCTCCTGGAGATCCATTGTTCTACAGATTTTTGCTCCAATCCTAATCAAACACACCTGATGGAGTCAATCGACCTCTTCAGGACTGCCTGAAAACAGAGATGGTCTTATTATTGGGATAGACGAGGGTCCAATGCTCTTCTACTAAAGAAATCCTAACTGCTAACTTAAATCAGTCGTGCCTTGATAACCAATCATATTACAGCCTTGATGTCATTGAATTTCGTTCAGAGTTGACTGACAGTCAATCACTGTTTTCAGATACTATATAAATGAACAAGAACGCCGTAAACTAAATCATGCATGTCTGTGACTTCTCTTGTAAAACAGCATTTTTTTCGGTGTAAGCTCTAAGAATAGATCGATCCAAAACAAATGTTTAAGAGCAAACATGTTGAAGATTAGCCGATGGGCTGATGATTCATTAAATGATAAGCTATTTCCTCACAAATGCGGTTTATTTAGTGGAGTGAAGACTCCTCTCCATTGACATCCATAAAAATAAAAAAATAAACGGCCTCTTGTCTCCTTCCTGCGTCGCGGGCGATAGGGGAGAGCGGGGCATTTTGGTTTTGGCTCAATTATTTAAATAAAAATAATTAGGTTAGATTCATTCTTTTTGAATCTAGTAACATACACATCTGTGCTACAAATGAACACTTAAAGTTTTTTTAAAGACCTACCATTTTAGTACTGTTGTACTGAAAGCGATAGAAGTGCAAATGTTACAACTTACCCCATATGAGCTGTTAGTTGTAACACACATAATTCAGTACTATTTTATCTGCGTAGTTTGATATTGTTTGTGCATCTGGATAGATAGATATCCATACATCCATCTCTCATCCAATCATCCTTCTATTATGGATCAATATCATGGATAGAGATATAGGAAAGGGCTGCACAGTTTTGCAATAAATAAATAAATAACATCATCAAATATTGTAAATGAATTATATTTGTGTGTGGCAGCTGCATGCACAAGTATTCTTATTAATAATAATAATAACAACAACAGTAATAATAATAAAAACGAGCTTAAAATCACATTTTAAAGGGTTTATTGCATGAACAACAGGCTATTTAAATAAATAAACAAGTGATCAATGCATAGTAAAAAAAAAGTCCAACATTGTTTGTGAAAGTCCAAGAAAGTTAAATATATAAATAAATACTCAAACCTGAAAAGTTTTGTGGCTATCTGTTTTCATTTCATTATCATTGTACACTTGGCGGCTTAGTTATAACACTGTGCTACAACTAACCCCGCTGTGTAAAACATATTTTAAAAGCCTAGCTAACAATTGATAGGAGTTGCTGATATGTTTCAAAATGGTGCTATATTTTAGCCAACAGGACCGTGATTAAGGTAATATAAAGTTAGATCTGGTGACGTACACACTCAACCCAGAAACTGAAAAAAAGTATGATGAAAAAATTGACTTGCATGTTGTCAAAACACTCTTTGTCCAGTATCTTCACAAAATCTTATCAAAACTTTCCACAAATTCGCGGGAGACCGTCTTCTGGCAGCGAGAGAAAAAGAGCGGAAACACACCCTGCTTGATCCTGACTAACTATGTAAAAGGTCTGTGTTACATTTAACCCAGCGTTAGGTTGTGCCCCGCTTACCTTCATGTGGCTTTGTTAAAAAATACAAATAAAAACATGCAGGTGTTCTGAAGCAGGTTGGGAAAAGACTTTGCAGGACAGTGGGTCACCAAGAGCAGAGTTGAAGACCTCAGTTATAGAGGTCTGCTATTTTGGGAAACTCACCCCTGATCCCCATACAGAAGCTCCAGTTTATCCTTTGATTTGAGGTACTGTTTGTTTTAACAGCAATGCCAACCACTTTTGTTCCACAAATACCTTTTTAATGAGCAGTCCTTAAAAAAGAAGAACCATTTTTTCATAGTGTGAAGAAAAAAAAATCTAAATATTTTCCTGGATGATAGAGGTTGTTCATGGAACCATTGATGCAAATAAACAGCCTTTATTTTTAAGAGTGTATCATGCAAAAACGTAGTTTTGTGTGAAACTTCCCACCCCCTGTTGGATTAAACACTTGTTTGCACTGCAGCATTATTAAATTTCCATTCTGAATGGATGCACAATTACTGTCATACCAGCCACTCTGCTAACAGTTGCATCACTCACACTATGCTAACTGGCAACAAAATACACACACAAATAGACTGCAGAATGGTTTCCACTAGTATAATCAAACTGTCTGTCTCAGAAGGTGTTTAATTATTTCAATAAGGTTGAATTATACATAATGGCACTCGTATCATGAATCAAAGAGTTACAAACATACAAACTCACTGCATTAGCCTTAATTCACCCACAGGAGAGACTCTCTCTCTGCTATCGTCCTCTATCTCCTGGTGAGATGATAGCTTTAGCCAGAGGAGCTAGAATCAAGATGCTTTGTGAAATAAGAGTTGGGTTGCATTAGCCATGCGCCTATAGCACTAATTAACAGAGGGACATTAAGATCAGCGCTATCTCGTCTCCAATCTCCAGCATCTGCTGGATCCCCATGCTGCATTTTACGCTTCAGATGCTTCAAAGGAGATAATGACTCCTGTCAAACCTCCCATTTTTATACGAACGCTCTCCCGCAGCACCAGAGAGTGATTGAGGTCGAGTGGATTCAGTGAGGGAATCAGATTATAGCTTCAGTACATGTTTCTTCCAAGAAGTTGAGGAAACAAAGCGTTGATCTTTAGTTAGCATAATCTGAGTAACCATGACTGTGCAGTTGAGGGTGAAATTAGACAAATTCACCCAAAAGAGCAATTTGACACCACAGTGAGTTTAATTTGTAGAAATTAACATGATTCTGACCCAAATCGTCACTACGGATTAAATTCAGTTGTTTGGCTAGAGTGGGACTGGAGCTGATCTGCATACATTTAGACTGAAGTCATCCAGGATGTTACGACCCTTTAACTCCCAACCACTGTTTATCGGTTAGCTTCTCTCTCTGGTGAAATGTCACTCTTTCGTTCCTTTTTTTAAAAGACCCCTGCACTCCTTGTCACCTATCCCTGCACAGGGGAAATTAAGGTGGAGTGATCTTTGAGGAGCAGGATAGGGAAAAGAGAGAGAGAGAGAGAGAAAGAGAGAGAGAGAGAGAGAGAGAGAGAGAGAGAGAGAGAGAGAGAGAACACACACACACACACACACCAGCAACAAAACAGCCCTGGGAATAACAATTGGGAATCAATAAGTGCCTGAGACAAAAATATCTGATGTCGTTAATGTCGTAATCTTCAGGGACTTACAGGTCAGTAATGACATGAATTCTGTATTTTTTTCCTAAAGATTCCCAACACAGTGTCATTTTCCATATATTGTGTTTAATAGCATTCTGTGTTAGAAATTGTACCTTTTTTTTGTTGCATAATTTGCCAAATTTGCAGCTTGACTAAAATAATGCACCTTACAAATATTCTGCTCACAAGTGTCATTAATCTAGTAATATTGCCATTAATATGTCACATGTATAATGTCACCTCAATTACACTATCGTCAAAAGTTTGGGGTTCGTAAGATAATTTTTTTTTATGTTTATGAAAAAAAGTCTCTTCTTCACAGCAAGGCTGCATTTATTTGATAGAAATACTGTAAAAACAGTAATATTGTGAAATATTATTATGATTTAAAATAACTGTTTTCTATTTAAATACATTTTGAAATGTAATTTATTTAATTTATTTTCAGCATCATTACTCCAGTCATCAGTGTCTCATGATCCTTCAGAAATCATTCAATAGGCTGATTTGTTGCTCAAGAAACATTTCGTATGTTTTTGCTGCTTCACATTTTAAAGTTGAAGTTAAAAGTTTCATTTAATACTTTAAATGTTATTTAAGGACACGTGGCTGGAACAGTATCTTTTATGGGTCTTGGAACATCAGCTCCTTCCCTAACCACAGGGTTGCCTTGATTTTGCCGAGTAATTTTTTGATTTTGTCATCTTTTGTTGATCCTGGAACAAGATTCCTGTTACAAAACATAATCCCTTCCCTTTACCCATAACGTATCCCTAAAATCAGAGAGAAATTATGATGTAGAAGCCCCTAACCCTTGTTGTAAACCTAAACTTGACATTAACAGTAAACTTGTCCCTCAAATATGATTGGTTGATAGGAATGTTTATAGGAAAAACAAGGACGTTGATCCAGGAACATCGGCAAAGTTACATAATAAAATCCCTGTATGAGTTTTTGAGCGGTGCACAAACATAAGTGTTGGTATAGGGTTTTCTTATTCATATAAATCACATTTTAGATTTAATTGGTACAGAAGAGCATCTAGGCCTCAAGAGTTGAAATGGGCAGAAGACTGAGACCTGCATTTAGCAAAGTAATTATAGCAGAAATCTATTTGTATAGTAAAGCATTTTACAGAGTGTAAAAGAAGGTCAAAGAATCCTCAATCTTGTTGGCAACGCTTGGCGTGTAAATTAATTGCGGGCGGAGGCTTTATGGAATAATTGAATCAAGTAGCAGACTTATATCGGCATAAAATTGCTAAGCTAACCTTCAAATAAGAAGTGAACTCTCTGGAGGCTGTCCTGTTTTTCTCTCTCATCCAGACAATTCACCTTTTCCTCTCTACCTCAGAGATAAACCAGGAGGCGCAGCCATGCAACGCCGAGGTCATAGTCATGTGTGAGAACACATTTTTACAGTCCGAAATGAGTTTGTCTCTGCTAATTAATTCTACATCCATCTTTGAGATGTATGTTGATACATTCAGAAATGGCTTCATCAGCACCCGGAAAGAGTACATGGAGTGTGTAATGATATTTTAGCTAATAGATTTTTAATTAATTGTAGACATTGCCATGCTAATGTTAGCAGAAGAGGCATGTTAATCATTTGTAACGAGGCAATCAGTGCAAGAGATGCTTGTGGTTAGATCGTCACATTACTTATTTACTCAGTCTCCTCCAGCATATGAGCTATTGGATGTCAGAACTAGTGATGATTCTGCTTTGTAGATGTGATTCATCATTTTTCTCTTTGGTTATGAAGCAAACCACTGTAGCAATGTCCAGCTTGTGAACCAAACATTTTTATGAGTCAGATGTTTTCAGTGAGTCAGTTGAATCGTTTAACAAAATTCACGCCGTTCTCAAGTCGGCAACTCACTGGCTTGTTAAAAACAAGAGCTTGACACATATCTGACAAATTAAATAGCATTTCATTAAAACACATGAAAAAAAATGGTAAAGGAATATGCCATTGATTAATATAAATGCAAATTATTAAAGTTTTTTTCATTATAATTGACCTTTATTGGGTGTTTCACATGATATTTCAATAAACACAGTGAATAATAAAAAAAAGAAAACTTAGATTTATAAAATAAAAGGTAAAAAGAAAAACTGTAATCAACAAAAATATTTGATAACATGATCTCTCCGTCACAAAACACAGACTCAGGAGAACAGTGATGAAACAGTTTATTAAGAAATCAGGGGGAATGAGATGATGGCAAAAAAAAGAGTGGATGAGGAATATAACAGTTCAAACAGGTAAGTTGCATCATACACACCTTGATGAACGCTGAAGATCAAGATAATAATGTCTCTTATCTTTGTAGGAGCAGGACAGACGACAATGGAGGAGACGTCAATCCAGGAACACAAATGAATGGAGCACAGGAAGTCAATACATGTAAGTAAATGCAGGTAAGACGATTAGCAATACAGGCAGTGTCCGAAATCGCCCCCTATACACGAACGCCGTACGACGTGAGCTGAACTGTGACTATCGACCAGCACGTAGCACGGCGTTCGTGGTTCGACTGGTCAAGACTGTTTTCCAAAGATGGCTCCTGCTTGTATACGTGAAGTGTACTGTCTTTATAAAGTAATTTCTTATTAAACTGTCTGTACACTTACAAAGTTCTCAATGGTTCGGTTTTAGGGACCCTCATTTATAATACCGTGTTAGTGTGGGGCTATTTTGAGCCTTGTTAGTGGTATTTACTAGCGATTTTTATTTGTACTTATTCGATGCCCCATACACTAGCATTATAAGCTAATCTGTGGTCAACCTAAAACTAACGTTAAAACTGGGTACATTCGATTATCATGAAAACGCATCCCAGAGAACGGTCGACTCGGTACCCATGTGTTATTTAGCCCTAGGTTCATTTTTGGGTCACAAGACTGTAGAATGTACCTTTTGTCATATGCACATTTTTGCTGAGGCTGTAATGAAGCGAGCTCCGCATCAGACTTCTTCTCGACTGTCAACGCGGCGTTACGTCACGAAAGTGCGGACTCGTAGGAAGACTGCGAGGGATTAGGGTTACATTTACAACTCTCTGTCTGATTTTTAAAAGGATGCAGGCTCTGAATTGGGAGCTGTGTTGGCATGTCAATGGCAACATGATGACATAATCACGCACTGACATACAAGAATTGCTGATTTTTAAAAAAAAAATTAGACTTCCAGTCACTAAAACCACTGTTAAATCATTTAAATTACAATTGGCCTTGAAATGAGAAGCTGAAAAGTGTCAAAAACCCCTATAAAACCTGCAAACAGACCAGCCTCTGCAGCCTTATAAACATTTTGCACACTGTTTTATCATAGATTAACTGTTACAAGTTAAGGGTTATTGTTGTGATATTTTCCTCTTTTATCAATGTATATAAAAAGCCACAAGGTGGATATTTAGAGATACATGTAATATTCGATGTGAAGCAGATTATTCCACTGTCATGAACCCAATAAAATTGAGATGGCAAGTCAGTGCATTGCATTGAAGCTGTTAACTCTAATTTAGCAGGAGACCATGACGTGCGCCTGCCTACCCGACTCTGGCTCCCAGCTAAAATATATAAAACTCACCCAAAAATAGCCTGTGTGTCAACGCCCACTCACACAGGTTCACGGCCTGCCCACAGCCATCATATTTCATCAATCTTTCAACCACGTATTGACGGGACGTCCACACGCATTTGTCTGATGGGTGTTGTGGCCCTGTGAAATATTAATTTCTGTATTATGGGAGGTGCTGTCCCTAAATGTGAGAGGTAGGATGTTGCCCGGGGCCGTGAAAACACTCGTTCTGTTCATTAACCCAGCAGAGATTATGTCCATAACTAGCACAATGGAACATGTATTGAACTCTTGCATGGACTGTTTAGAGTATAAATATGCCTATTAGTCCTGTCATGTCTTCATAGCAAAGACCACAAGACCCCTTTATACATACTTTAATGACAAGGTTTCTTGTTTGTGTGCTTTTGCTTTACTTGTGTCCTCTACACTGGTTCTCAATCTTTTTGACTCATTGTAGATTAATACTGTATATTTCTCTGGTACATCTGTTGTAATGACAAAGCTGCTTGTTGTATTTACAGAAACTAGGAGTTAATAGATGTTAAAAATGTTCACTCTGAAATTAAATTTCATAAATAAATACAGAAATGGGAAGTGACACAATGAGTTAAACATGTAAATACTTTTTTTTTCCCAATCACCATGTCTGTTTAGGGTATTCAGCTTTGGGCAGATCCCTATGTTGTTTTATGTACAACTTCATTAAAAATATATTTAAAATCTAAGTATTCTTCAGAAATCCCTTTTTTTTTCTTTTTTTTTGACCAGTGAATATGTTTTGCTCATTCGCGGAGGATCGTTCATGATTTACCAAGGATAGGGATTTTTAAAAAATATATTTTACTTGCAATTTATACCGTAAGGTATATTCGAGCTTGGCATAACTAAACAATTATATTATTTGCAAAAAAAACAAAAAAAAACAAAAAAAAACAATTGCATTTAAGGTTTTACTAGGTTGCATATTTACAAATGCTTTAGAAAGTACACTTTTATAATTAGACTTCCTCACATTTCCAGGTTTACAAAAACCAAATCTTGATCTTTTTTGGTTTTGTTTTTTGAGCCCTTTAAATGAATATTAAAAATGTGACAATAGAGAGCAAGCCACGGACTGTTCCCGTATTCATGGCCAAAGTTCTTCATGACAAACAGAAGGGAGTCACGACTGTGTTTACTGAATTAGCATATCCAGACTCACTTATAATCAAAGTGACTGTGAGACGACTGCGCTTGGTGAATGCAACAAGGTTATGCAGCGTTTCTTATTATGTGTTTCTTATTGAAAAACTGTTGGGAGGTAAATAATGCACATCAGTTTGAGCATGGCACGTACTGAGGAAATCGAGACAGTTGAGTGTAATTAGACCGCAGTGTGTGGACGATTGGGAAATCAGAGGAAGAATTCATAAATCACTTGTTGGATATTATACTGTGGTCTGAAGAATTCACACAGAATTCCTGCATTTTATGGCTAGTGTTAACATGCTCAAGGCCCTATATCCGTCAAATGAGATCCACTGACATGCATAATGAAGTATAGGGGTATGGTCTGGGTTACTGCTTTAGCCATGTCTAGCTGGATGCCTTCAGAAAGCGATGAGGTGTATTGTATCAAAGACAAACTCTAGGGCTCTACTGCCAGTGTAATTAATAAATCCTAACTCAAATGGAGCCTCAGAAGTCACCAATATAGGAAACTGCATATCAGCAGTCCACTATAGCAGTTCTTAAGTACGCATTGTGTCTACTGAATGTTTTCAGATTTTTTTTTTTCACAATTAAATTAAAATGTGTTTACGTTTGATTTAAATGCAATTAGTTGAACTTAAGCCCTACTTAAGTGGATCAAAAAGCATTAAGTACATCAGTATATGTAATTTTATAATTATTTTGAATCTACTGACAAGCATTTATGCTAAACTAAAATGTACGTTCATGTAATTTCTATTGAAACTTGTGTTATTAGTTAAATATATTTGTAATACACATTAGTAATGAAGTATTAACTTTAAATTAGTTTAAATTATAATCAGTTTATAATACAGTTTAAATGATGATCATGTACTTTATATGTGATTTAGTTAACACATCAAAATAAGTGTACTTTTTAAAAGCACAACAAAATATTATGTAGGTATATTTATAATAATTTCTCCCACATTGTCTACTTTCTTAGATGGATTTTTTTTCATTTTTTTTTTCAATGAGCTTGTCACAATGCAGAACAGGACTGGTCTTTTTAAATTAAATTCTAATTTTGAATATAATGTGTTTATAGTAAAGACTGCACACCAGTACATGTTTGCTGTCGGATGTTTTGAAAATACCTTTTAATTTAAAACCTACTTTCTTTGTCTGTTACAGAGAGAGATAAATCGCTCTGTTTATATGTTCTAATAAATCGTTACCTCTCGCATTAAAGTTCATTAGTGCGGTGTCTGACATCCGTTTGTAATGAACACCTATACAGGTCACTCTTAATTTCTTTGTGTAGATCGTGAGAGTGTGATTGTTTGTGTGTGTGCGTCTGTTTATCCATCCTGAAGGGCTCTGCATTCATTTATATTCATAATTTCCGCCATCTTAATTAGGTCTGATTTAGTATTTAGCCCAGAGGTGCTGTTGTCTGTGTTACTCCATTTTACTGCTAGTTAAATGTTAATGGAGTTTTTATTTATTTATTATAAATCCTCTTCATTTCATTTAAACCTAATTAATATCATGCACACTCTCTATGCAGAAATGACATCTTCAGGTGTTAATACTCTAGGATGTCTGCTGATTATTGACTTT
Source organism: Siphateles boraxobius (assembly GCF_051911475.1). NCBI lineage: Eukaryota > Metazoa > Chordata > Actinopteri > Cypriniformes > Leuciscidae > Siphateles > Siphateles boraxobius. Next base: position 978,275 of record NW_027509228.1, read on the forward strand.
ATCTCTGGGTGTTATGAAATCAAATGCCTTTCCCTCTAAACAGCCATCTGGAGACTTACGAGCCGTTGTGACGCTGACACAATGATCTCAAATCAACAGCGCAATCGGCACATCCTTTAAACTATGTAACTGTCGGTTTATGGAAAGAGTCCCGTTCCTCACACTTCCTTCACGAGCCTCCCAGCATCTTCCATCGCCTCCCAGGCTGAAACTCCTGTTATTTACAAGCACTTTCTGTTGCTCCAACCCCCATGGTCCACTAATGAGCAGAGAGTGTAATTAGCCCCGAGTCTCCCTCTTTGGGTCCCATTATGCTAATAGTGCCTGAATGCAATAGCAGATTATCCCAGGCTATTAGACAGGAGGCATGGTACCAGCTTTTGTCCTCGTCTATAAACACTATAAAATGTGAGGCTATACTCGGCTCATTTGCTGCTCTTGGAATGTACTGTTCATTTTGATATGTATCCTCAGCTACTGACTTGGACCTTAAGTCAAAGTCCCATTAAGGCGAGTCATTTCACTCGGCCGCCGTCTTTGTAACGCATCTCGGGCTGCAATTTCAGTCATGCAAGTACAGCTCCTATCTCTTTGACAACATTCACACTGGGATTGACAACCGCATGTATTTACAGGTGTGAGTCTTGAAATGTCCCGTTCAAAACCGCAACTCACAGTAGCTCCTCTAATACAGTCTGTATGAACGTGCAATGAGAGTCAAGCTTGTATTCTCTTACCAGTGACTATATATACCAGTGAGAACAAAAATCTTAAATATGTTTTAACATTATTAACATTATTAAGTTAGAAAATAAGAACATTGCAGCCGCTTCATTTTACAGCACGTTAACTTATGTGTACTTACAGTGTACTTACCAAAGAAAGTACTGGGTCATATAAGGTAAGTACATGGGTTAAGGGTAGGTTTAGGGGTAGGTTCAGAGTTAGTACCCAGTTATTACCCTGTTATTGTAATTACTATAATAAGTACATAGTATGTACATGGGGAACAGGACTGTAAAAGGAAGCGTTACCATTTTACTCTTATGAATGTTTTGTGAATCCATCTCCAGATGGTAACTGGCAGATTTGCCTTTTGTGTCTGTGCCATTTAAAGCTGAGACTATGGTTCTTGTCTCCTCCTTAATCGTGTGCTTTCTTGAAAGCAGCATTGATAAGGAAGCATCTGCCAAAAAAACAAATGTAAATGTCACTTTTTTTCCCTTTCTTTTTTGTTAACTTTTTAGGAATCTTGCTTTGGCCATGTGGGATAGTCTCAGAGGGAAATGTCATTTGGTAGCATTAAGAACAGAATTAGCTGTAAACCTTAGGTTGATACTGTGGTGATTCCCACATACAAAAAACAAGACCCAGACACTCATTAAGTCAATATTAAAATGGCCTCTTTTAACATTCTTAATACACATTTCTAGTCTAATTGTGAATGCTTGGTGCATGTTTTTCCAAGTGTTAGTCTTTAGAATATTTATTTAAAAACTAACAAAGGCTAAAGTCAAGTTATGTTATATTATATTAGACTTTTCTTTTCTGCTGCCATCATTTATAATATATTAACCAATACCTAAATAGCAATTCATGCATTCTTTAAATGCCATGACTCATCAAGCCTACATCAAAGAACTAGCAGCGATGTTGTTGCCTGGTGTCCAAACAAGTTGTGTTTGAACACACCGCAAAGACTTACCATTTTGAGCTTGAATCATGTGGATCACTTGCATGTCGTTATAAAACAGTTTGTGTATCGGAATGGTCAGGTAAGAGGCTTTCATGGCTTTCGTTTTTCTTCTCATGCTCTGATTCGTTAAGCTGAACAGCCAATCAGAGCTCTCTCTCTCACTGAAGACGGCGGCAGTGTGGAAGTTTCCTGTTCTCATAGAATTACAACGAATGTTATAGTTATTGTTGGTGTGAACGGAGCCATAAGACTACATTGTTGCCCAGTGTACGAGCAAAAATCTTCAGACTGTTGCATTGTATAATAGTGCATTTTGAGTTTTACAAGATTCTATGCAAAATACTGTTTAAATTAAATATAAAGACGCTCAGCGGCCTTGGAAACAGCACACTTGTCAGAGATGCAGAGAGAGAGCTTGTCGCTGTGTGCGACTGATGCTACGGTGCTTTGGTGCAGGGTCTGTTAAAAGCTCTGTGAATGTATTTTTAAAGGCTTCCTTACATGTCACACACCTCCCTACTCTTAGTCCAAGGTAAAGTGCAAGTCAGAATTGCATTAAACATTCTGACACCACAGACATTTTTGTTACAACAGTGTGAGATCCCCTGAGGTTACACAGGCGGATCCTTGAAGGTGGACTGTGAGTAAATTGCTCTAGGAGAAAAAAAAGAACTTTTACTGAAAAATATCTCTAACAGCCCCTAGTTGTCAATTGCATTGAATTAAGGCAGTAATGCATCTATGAGACAGGAATTAACAGTCAAATGAGGCTGTATGAGTGAGTTGAGAAAGCCATTGTGCGCACAGAAGCAATGCACATGTGCTCCTTCTACACTAATCCACTTCTTCTCGAGAGCTGAAGTGTGAGCGCAGGGCTTCCCTTGTCATCTCTCCCCAAGACTAGCAATAAATCACCCTCATCCAATCATGATAAAGTTGGCTGCACAGATTAGTTCCCTCCGTAATGGCGTAGTAAAGTGAATAAGAGAGGGAATCCCACTCCATCGACTCTAACTGCTCCAATTCCTGTAATTAATGTGGGGCCTTAGCTATTTTAAAATAAAAAAGTTATTTAAAAATCCTCCTTAAGCTTTCCATTGCTCTCCTTCCTTACATAGAGTTCAAGCAAATATGTCTGTAACACCTGAAGAAACCTATCCGGTTTTACTTTATTTTGATGGTCCCTTTAACACATTCGGTAACACTTTATTTCGATAGTCCACTTTAGACATTCTACTAACTATAAGTAACTTTGCAGCTACATGTCAACTAACTCTCATTAGAGTATTAGTAGACTGTCTGCTTAATATCTGCTGACACTTTATTTTGTTGGTCCCCCAATAGATATTCTACTGACTGTTTTTGAAACTCTCCCGAAAGGCCAGCAGCATCTCTTCTCTTCACGGCTGCAATGAAGCTGGTGTTCAGTGTGTAGTGTTCAGTGAAGTTGGTGTTTAGTGTGTAGTGTTCAGTGAAGCTGGTGTTTAGTGTGTAGTGTTCAGTGCAGCTTCCAGCTGAGCACCAATCAGGGGTCTGTTTCTCAAAACTACAGACGCACATGTGCTCCTCATCTTGTGCTCCATTCATTTCTCTGTCTGTTCCGCTTTGATCCATTTTATTTCTAAATTTGAGACAGTAGTGTATGGAATAGCCTTCACATTTCAAAAGAACATCAGACTGATGTGTTTCTAAAAAAATGTGTTTGTGCTTGTGTAGCAAGTGCAATGTGAGAAATGCAAATGTGCTCAATACTTCAGCAGCTGAAAATAAAACACTGTATTGCTGTTTCCACACTTCATTAAGCAGCACAACCATTTTCAGCTGTGCTAATAACACAACACGTACCAAATTATCATGTTTGAATGCTTTCTGAAGGATCACGACATTGTTTTTTTAGTAGACTGAAGGAATGGCTGGTAAAAATGGAGTTTTGCTCTTACAGGTAAAAAAAAAAAAGAAAAGAAAAAAGGAATGCTAATTAAGAATTAATTTCTTTCAATTCCTAACTCTTCACTGTGTTGTCAGTGTCAACAAGAGCAAAACTGGCCATTACAGCAATACATCCTGATTGGCTGTTACATAAAAAAAAAAAAAAATTTGTAAATATCACCATAATAAATAACTATACTACATAAATCTCAGAATATCGCTTAAGTGGTAGTTTATCACAGAAATGAATTAGTATTTGACTTACAAATATAATTAATATTTGTGTTCAATTTCCAAGAAAATATTTGAAAATGATGAGCTGCAAGTTTTGGTGGATTTAAATTAAATAAGTTCACATTACTCATAAATGTTGGATTTTAAATTGGCCCAAATATTTGAGTTATGTTAGGGGGAAAGTGAAGAGATATGCCATTAACAGATGCTGCTACTATAGTTTTTAGGGGACTACCAAGTTTTTAGATTGTAGATCTCGCCGGCATATTCAATTGGGCATTAATATGAGTGGTTAACAGCAGAGGAAGAGGACAGTGAGGGATCTTATAGTGGTAAAGTGGGCTTTAAATGAGAGGCATGAGAAATCTCTTCATCGGGGCACAGATGCTGTATATAGGTTTGTCCCTGCAGTGGGGTGTGGGTATTTTTAACAGGCAAATGTGGGTTGCTGCTTCTTTTTTTTTTTCTTTTCTTTTTTCTCTGGAGGGAGAAGAGAGATATATTAATACTCTCTTCCCTGTTTCCTACATCCGACCCTGGAGAAAAATAAAACCTCACAATTTCATCTATAATCTGTCGTGCCTATCGATGGTGTTAGAGCCGCACGGAGGTAGAAATTGTATTTTTATTAAAATTACTGATGCAACACAAACCCAGGCCCTGATGCAATGCATTGAGGTCCCTCCGATGGAATCACATCATCCGTCGGACCAATTTAAATTGATTCCTCTAAATACCCCTGGGCTTCAGATGCCCATGACTCCTTATGAATGTGTCAGAATGCCAAGCCCTACTGAAGAAATGAATATAACAGAGATGAGAACACATCTGTGGTGGTGATGGGGCCACGAGAAGTCACACTGACTTTGTGTCTTTTTACTTTTTGACAGGACAGAATATTTGGCCACACATGTGCTTCCCAACAGGAGTGGTCGGTATGACTAAAATCTTCATGATATGGGTAATTTTATACCATGGCGTTGCTATTTATGTTTGCTGAAAAATTGCATAAAAAAAAAACATTTTATATATGAGATAAAGTGAAACTGTAACAGATATTTTGAGTAAAGCAATTTATTAAATACCTTACAAATTAAATGCAATTCATTTTTAAGAACTGTGTTCTGTTTTTGTTTTGAACTTGATAGACCCAATTGAAATGATGAAAATATATTTATGACAAAAGAATGAAAACCTTACTGAACAGCTTTGAAGTGTTAGTACGCTTCACCCAAAAATGAAGCGTAGCGTCAGGCCGGCAGGTCACGTTAGTCAAGCTCGCATCAGATCCCCGTATACCTATAGGACACCTATCACTGTATACACACTGTTTCTCAGGAGCTAATTACCCTCCTCCATCCCCAGCTCCTCCTCTAGTCAGTCAGGATTTGGTATTCTGATTACCCCTGAATCAGACTAAAATTCTCTAATTATGTTGTACATTAAAATGAATTAATGATATCTGCAATACATTCATGTTGGTTCTGTTCTGTTTACCCCAAGGAGGGTTATTGCTTATCCATGCTAGGCTGCATGGATGCGCAAGTAGTTCTTGCCCAGAACAGAACCATACCGCCAATCCAAACTGCATGCTAATTGTCAATCGAATTTGACGATAGTTGTCCTGACAGAAATGAACATTCTGTCATCAATTACTCACCCTCATATTGTTCCAAACCCAAATGTTGTTTAAGACTTTCTTTCATCTTCGGAACACAAATGAATATCTTTCTGAGACCTTTTTGTAACTCCATTGGCAGCTATGCAACTACCCCGTTGACACTTCAAAAAGTTCATAAAGAGCTCATAAAACTAAGATACACGAAGACACACGATTGCTTTATATAATGAACAGGTACAATTTATATTCACATATAAACATTCTTCAACTCAGTACTAAACGGAAGCTCAAGCATGTTTGCTTGACATGCAAGAGCCAATGAGGGTCATTCTTGTCTTACACCGCACATTTGAGCTTCAGCAAGAGCCAATGAGGTTCATTCTCGTGTTACACCACACTTGAGCTTCAGCATGAGCCAGTGAGGTTCATTCTTGTGTTACACCGCACATTTGAGCTTCAGCAAGAGCCAATGAGGTTCATTCTCGTGTTACACCACACATTTGAGCTTCAGCATGAGCCAGTGAGGTTCATTCTCATGTTACACAGCACATTTGAGCTTTTGTAAGAACCAATGAAGTTTGTTCTCGCGAGTCAAGCAGGTTTGGTTGAGCTTCTGTTTAGGTTCACTAAACTTTTATTCACAAATAAACAATGATAAAATTAAAGCTGTTCCTCGTATAAAGTGCTTGAGTCTCTTCAGAAAATTTAGACTTAACCACTCAATTCATATGGATTAGTTTTATGATCTCTTTGCGAACCTTTTGAAGTGTCAAAGTGCGTAGACTGTTAATGGAGGGAAAAAAAAATATTTTAATTTGGGTTCCGAAGATGAACGAAAATCTTATGGGTTTGGAACGACCTGAGGGTGAGTCATTAATGACAGAATTTTCAATTTTGGGTAACTTACCCTTTAAACCAACCTAAGATGGTTTGTTGGTTTTAGCTAGTTCTCCTAGACTAGCCAATCTGGTCTTATCTTGCCAACTGGTTTGAAAATTTAAAAAAGTTTCAAAACCCCTTTAAAATCATCAAACCAGCCTGGCCAGACTGGTAAGCTGTTTGTTTAAGAGGAAAGCCCCTTCACGTAAGCTTCACTTGTCTTAACACTACACAAAAAAGTCTCAAAACGGTAAAACTGGTTTTAAAGTCCCTTTAAAGTCAAAATTAAGTATGTGTTCTGAGTTTGTCACACCACAGAAAAATGTGTTATTAGCCACCAAGCCAAATTTGAATGATAAAAAAGCCGGCAAGTACATAAAATAAGCTATCAAAATCTTGAAAAAATTAGCAGTAGTCTCTGCTCTCAAACGCTGGGGGCGTGTCTGCTGGCTGCGCTGAAACCACGCCCACTCGCAGGAAGTAAACACTCACCAGTTGTCGACGCGACAGGAGGATGAAGGCCGAGGAGGGAGATAGTCGGTTCGGCCCCATTCACCAGTAACAGCGGATTATTAGTGAATACCAGTTGTCTCCGACGAAAGTTTATAAAACTATCCCGTGTAAAAAGATCACTACAGAGGCGGGTGTTTGCGGTGATCGTCAGCTCTCCATCAAGGTGTCTCTTCACAAAATTAATCCACCTCTTCTTGATGTGATCGTTTTTTGGAAATGTAAATAAGGACACCGACATGTTTTGTATGTGACCGCATCCAGGTAGTATGTGTTTCCGTGACGATTGCATAGCTAGCTAGCAAACAGAGGGCTGTAGTAACTAATAGTACTGACAGTAACTCGTGATTGAGCGGCAAACTGATGTTATTATTGTGCTCTATTTATATTGTTAGGGGAGCGGCCAGCCTCAGTGGCTCCAGTGCGTCATCAAGTAGGGGCGTGTCCAGGAGCTCGGGGGCTTCAGTGCGTCATCAAGTAGGCGTGTGTCCAGGAGCTCTGGGGCTCCAGTGCGTCATCAAGTAGGGGCGTGTCCAGGAGCTCAGTGGCTCCAGTTCGTCATCAAGTAGTGGCGTGTCCAGGAGCTCAGGGGCTCCAGTGCGTCATCAAGTAGTGGCGTGTCCAGGAGCTCAGGGGCTCCAGTGCGTCATCAAGTAGGCGTGTGTCCAGGAGCTCAGGGGCTCCAGTGCGTCATCAAGTAGTGGCGTGTCCAGGAGCTCAGGGGCTCCAGTGCGTCATCAAGTAGGGGCGTGTCCAGGAGCTCAGGGACTCCAGTGCGTCATCAAGTAGGGGCGTGTCCAGGAGCTCAGGGGCTCCAGTGCGTCATCAAGTAGGGGCGTGTCCAGGAGCTCAGGGTCTCCAGTGTGTCATCAAGTAGGGGTGTGTGCAGGAGCTCAGGGTCTCCAGTGCGTCATCAAGTAGGGGCGTGTTCAGGAGCTCAGGGGCTCCAGTGCGTCATCAAGTAGGGGCGTGTCCAGGAGCTCAGGGGCTCCAGTGCGTCATCAAGTAGTGGCGTGTCCAGGAGCTCAGGGGCTCCAGTGCGTCATCAAGTAGGAGCGTGTCCAGGAGCTCAGGGGCTCCAGTTCGTCATCAAGTAGGGGCGTGTCCAGGAGCTCAGGGGCTCCAGTTCGTCATCAAGTAGGGGCGTGTCCAGGAGCTCAGGGGCTCCAGTGCGTCATCAAGTAGGGGCTTGTCCAGGAGCTCAGGGGCTCCAGTGCGTCATCAAGTAGGGGCGTGTCCAGGAGCTCAGGGGCTCCAGTGCGTCATCAAGTAGGGGCGTGTCCAGGAGCTCAGGGGCTCCTGTGCGTCATCAAGTAGGGGCGTGTCCAGGAGCTCAGGGGCTCCAGTGCGTCATCAAGTAGGGGCGTGTCCAGGAGCTCAGGGGCTCCAGTGCGTCATCAAGTAGTGGCATGTCCAGGAGCTCAGGGGCTCCAGTGCGTCATCGAGCCCCTGTTTTAGCCCCGCCCAAAAAATCTGGAACATAGCAATGGTGAAAAACTGTTTAACGGTCTAACTCCACAATTCAGTACTTCACAGTTTACAGTCTTTGTAATATGTTTAAGCAACTTAAATTGCTTCATATGTTGTGTTGTCTTTCACAGTCCATTGAAAAAGACACATGCAAGCATGTCTGGGCTGTTTGTTTTCCCTAAACGAGACACTTAAATTATGTCTCAACAGAGTTACAGTGTCTACTGTCTTGCTTGCTTTGGCATTTTAAAGCCATTAGACAATTACTTGCCTGTATAAATTAATCTAAAGAACATAAATACCCTAACACAACAAAAAATTCCCATCATGACTTTCACGTGCTGGATGTGAATGTCAGCTGACCACTGCAAGGAAAAATGTGGGATCCCTATTTTTTCTTCACCTCCTGCATACCCTCACATCGGTTCGGCCCCACCCTTTCATCCCTAACCCCATGCTCATCCTTGGGGCTATCATTTGTGAATTCATGTCTGGCCTTCTAGCTCCGCTCAGCTGTCACATTGTATCTCACACGCACAGACAGTCAACGAGAGGAGCGCGAGCCCCTTTCATCTCTCATCCCCCTGATCAGCCAGCCAACTATCTCCAGTCCTGGATGAGTACTGTTTACATGCCGCTTCTCCATTCTCTCCCTCTCTTTTCCATCATGACATCCTCTTTCTCTTCCTTGTGATCCCTGGCATTCTGTTTTTCCTGCCCAGTCATCTGTCTGTCTGTATTCCAGTCTTATATATGTGTGAAATGGTTGTCTACCCCTGTCCGCTTTGGAGAGCTCATGATTGTGTGAATATGCTCCAACTGTCAAAGGAAACTGTTTTTCCTCCTGAGATTCACTAAGTGAAAAGCTGGTAAAAGTTTTTTGGCCATGTTTTATGATTGAGCTTCAGTCCAAATCAGCTTCGACGAGCTACAGCTTTTGTCAGTTTCTTGATTGCACAACATTTTCACCTTCATCACTCTCAGAAAACAGGTACAAAAGCTGTCACTGGGTCGGTACCCTTTAAAGGAGGCCTGGGCAAATCTGGCCCTTGAGATTTACTTTCCTGTAGAGTTTAGCTCCAAACCTGATCATAAATCACCTGCCTGTGTCTTTCTATTAATCCCGACAGATTTCATTGGTCATGGCAATCACAGTGATGATTACCTACAGCAAACACTAATCCCTAACCCTACCCTTCACCCTAACCTTAATCAATGAAATTAACTGCAGGATTTCCTCTGAATTGGTTTGTGGGAGAAAAAAAAAATCTCGCATCATGAAGACCTAGGGTGAATCTCAATCAGCTCCCTAGTTCAGTAGTCACTGATCAGGGAGTCGGCCATTTTAAGGGTTGTCTCAATCGCAAAAGCCTACCAGTGCACTGAAATGTTCAAACCCTAAAAAGTCCCACAATGCACCGTGAAAACCAGGGAGCATCGATGACCATGTTCTGAAGCGAAAAACATAAACATGTATTGTTGTTTTTTAAAACAAAATTTAATTATATTTCAACACAAACATACATCGCTAGACAGGTAATGAATATTATCTAGCTATAACATTTATAATTTATTTATGGCCAAAATGTTGCACGTATATGTAAAAAGCAAAGTATTTATCATAATGTACTTTAAATAACATTAAAAATTATGTCAGAAAGATATCAGTTCTGCTGTTGTTCGTAAATACCAGTAGAAATGTTGTAAGATGAGGATGTTGTCATGTTGTTCGAAATAGAATCATCAGTGTCTCAATGTATACTGATTCAGGACATAGGAAGCTAGTGAGCTGATTGAGATGCACACCTAGATTAGATTGTTCTGGTGTGGTTGATTGTGGTTACAGCTAAACTCTGCAGGGAAAGTGGATCTCAAGGACCAGAGTTGCCCACCCCTGCTTTAAAAGGTACCAAAGTGCACAATTTACGTACAAATATGTACACTTTCAGTACTAATATGACAAGGGCTTGACATTAACTTTCTTGCTCACCAGCCACGGTGGCTAGTGGTTTTCCAAAGTTACTAGCCACTCAATATTTTCACTGGCCACCATTTTGACATCAACACCATGGGGGAAAACTGCCATATAGATATTTTTTCATATTATCTCATAATTTTGCAGCAGGTATATCAGGCTGCTGTCACTTTAAGACCTGACGCACAGATCTGTTACACATGCATTTTCTTTGAGCACAAAATCTGCAGGAATGAGTAAAATTATGCTAAATTCACACGCCGAAATTCAAACCCTGTAATACCCACAATATTCATCCAGAGCAAATTAAACGAGTGAGTGAGTGGAGGCGGGTTTGTGTCACTCTTTCGGAGAGATTAGAGAGCGAGAAAGAGTAGCTTCCTGTGTCTATTCTGCAGAATATTAGTATTGGAAGCGTTTAAGATATGTATACACTACATTACTTTATTATTTCAAAGGCCTTTTTTAAAAGACTACAATTGAAAAATGTAAATATTATATATAAAATTCAACCTGCCAAAGTGGCTGCGGCGGGCTGTCGGGTGTTAATGTCAAGAATATGAGGTAAGTAAGGTGAATCATTGCAGTTTGGAAAATTAGGTTGTTGTTTTAATCTTGTTGAAATCAGAAAGTTGCAGAATAATGGAGCAAGTTGTTTTTGCAGTTAGGTTTATATAAATGGTCTTTTTGAACCATTCAGTACATCATGTCTGTACCAGGATAAATTAAATGAGTGTTTTAGCTTGGATTTAATAGCTAAAAAAACCTTACCTATCAAGGGCAGTGGCCTGTTTCTTGAACACGCTAATTGTAGTAGAAAATGTTGAGAAGACAAAAACATAAAGTAAAGTCTTACATCCGGGGGGGATTGAGTCTAATGGAAGAAAAATAGGGCAAAGAACAAAGAAAAGAACTACTGGGAGATGGACACACATACACACACAAACCCCGGAAAGAGCATTTCTTCATCTCTGCGCTGATGAGACCTGACAAAGTGGACAAATAAAGTGCAAGAAGGAAAGAAAGAAGTTAAAAAGTGAAAACATTAGAGAATGAGTCGGTTTTAAGAGCTACTTATGGGATGTAGCCTAACTATATTGGCAAGCTTCAAAGACATATCAAGCATGCTCAGAATGAACAGAAGACCTCAATAGGAGTGCAACAGCGCTGAGAGACATCAGACCCTTGTCTGATCTGCTAAAGGCAAGAGAGTCAGTCACACCTTAATGCTTCTCTGCACAAAGAGCATGTAAGTGATCACTTAGGAGACAGGGACAGAGAATGCCGAGGGCAGATTTTCATCAAGATATTTCACATGTTCGTTAAAGGGCTGAGGTCATCTGTTTAGGTCAGCTTTGCTTCATTGGTTTATGGCTGGGCAGTGGTGATGCGGTTGCAATAAATAAGAGCTGTTTCGTTGCTGTTGTTGTTGAAGAGTCTGTCTAATAGCTGAACGAACATGAGGAATCAATACATAACATTTTTTTTATTTTTTATTTTAATCTCTCTGGACAGAATTTCGTGTTACACAAGAAAATCTGTTGGCACGCAATGTTCTTGTCCCGAATGCTCTTGACAGGCATGGTTAAACATAACACTCTTCTTAATATTTTACGAAAGCACTGCTGTCAATTGTTTAAAAGTTGAGAAATCATGTAACATTTATCTTTTCAGCAAAAAGACATGGCTTATGGGTGCTGTGATGGATAGTGAAGATAATAAGAAACGAATCTAGATATTTATTAGTTATTTTTTTAAATGTATTTATTAGTTTATCTTTTTTATCTTGAGGGCCTCACCCATGAACCAAGTTTTGCATTGAGCTTAAAATAGTATTACTGATGGAGGCAGACATAATGATGATATTCTGGGCAGTTAATCGCTCTCTTAAATACTTGGCTCGTTTACATTTTATACATTTTGTACATTTCACTGTTCATGACTGTATTTCTCTGCAACTCTCACCTAACTGTAGGAGAAAGGCACAATTTGGCAAGTGTCTATTCAATCCAATGGTGGAAATGTGTTAATTTGTTATACTGATGTAGAAAAGTCTTTGTAAACACACTAGTTGTCACTTTTGATGTAGATTTAGATGAATTTAACTTTAATCAAAATGTAAGGATTTAAAGGGATTTAGGGGAATAAAGAAAACTAAAAACAAAATTAAGAACTCAAATTTATTGTAATCTGTTGGGACTATTTGCCAATAAATATTTTTAAGTAACACTTTATTCCGATAGTCCACTTTAGACATTCTACTAACTATAAGTAACTTTGCAGCTACATGTCAACTAACTGTCATTAGAGTATTAGTAGACTGTCTGCTTAATATCTGCTGACACTTTATTTTGTTGGTCCCCCAACAGATATTATACTGACTATAAGTAACTTGGCAACTACAAGTCAACCTATTCTATTTACTCGAACCCTAACACCTAACCATAACCTAACAGTCTACTACAGTCTAATACTCTAATGAGAGTTAGTTGACATTGAGTTGCAAAGCTACTTATAGTTAGTAGAATGTCTAAAGTGGACTATCGAAATAAAGTGGAACCTATTTTTATTTCAAATTATTCTTGTCTCTTCACATTCAATTATGTATGGTGAAATTTGACAAAGTCGGGTGGTTTGCATCACTGGATATTACTGTCAGTCTTTTAACGTTTCCAATATAAAAGAGTTGTCAAAGGAAATGTTTAACTACTTACATCTAACCTTGCACTCTTTCACTGTTAAAACTGAAGCGTTGGAATTCATGTGAACTGTTCAAATTCTTTAATTTGAATGGCCATCTCAATCATCGACATTGATGAGCACCATTAGTCTGTTAGCAGACCAGGCCTAATAATGTACCTTTAAAACTTTGGTAACACTTTACGGTAAGGGTACATGAATTATCATGAATTCATATATAAATTCATGCATGAATTATGCATTCATTCATGCATTAAGATCTCATGAATCATCAGGAACTAATACAAGAATACATAATGATCATGCGTAATAAATCATAATTCATGCTGATGTGCTCATCTTAGTTAATGTTTTAATTAAGGTGTTGTTCATCCATGAAATCATGAATGAAAAACGTTGAACTCGTGTTAGTTCCTGATGATTCATGAGATATTAATGCATGAATGAATGCAGAATTCATGCATGAATTTATACATGAATTCATGATAATTCATGTACCCTTACCGTAAAGTGTTACCAAAACTTTTTTGTTATCCTAACAACACAGAGAATGCTCCATAATGGACTGCAATGATCATAGGAAGTTGAGTTTGAAACCAATGAGACACGAACAGCATTGCTGCCACATTTAGCATTGTGGTTTGTGTCGACTCTGTCCCTGCAGGTTTATTCATGATGTTAATATCCTGCAAACAAGTTGATGCTAACAAGTGATGTTCTGTGCTGACGCAGACAAGCACTTGGAGCCAGTTGTTCAACTGCTTTGTGTCCCTATTCCACTGGGCTTATATTTCTCTCCAGCTAGCCAGCCATAAAGACTCGCCTGTCTAAAGGTTAGATTGATTCTTAGAATGGGCAGTCAAGAGTCGACAAGCTGAATGCCCATCAAAATGAGCTTCCGAAAAAAAGCGAAAGTAAGAAAGACATGCCAATGACCACCTTCCAGCTTGATATTGAACTCAAAGGCAGGCTAGGAGAGGAATAGATGAAAAAGAGAGGGTAAAAATAGTGTGTCAGTTCTTCAATTTCACGGAAGAACGGGTAGCATCATTGCAGCACATCCTAGTAATAAAGAGAGTTGTGGAATGCATCATAATCAACTCACCGCAGACGTGCTGCTAAGACTCAACCCAATATAACAGTTTTGCAGGTGGGGCAGTCTCCGCCGTACCCCACAGGCACTGTGAAAGTGGGTTTTTATGCATGTGGGAACAGTGTGTACCAAGCACACCTTGTTTTTGAAGGAAAAACCCCCCAATGGTTGCTCATCTTGGCAGATGGGCACTGTATAGTTTGTTCCCGCCGTTCTCCCCGACTGCTGGTATCGACTGGCACGTCCATCAAAGCTCACGTCTGTTCTCCAGGGGTCCTCCTCTTGCTTTGCCACAGCCAAAACGAAACAGGCCCCAAGGACACCTGTCAAACCAGTAGGCTCCTACATGTCCTCTTCCCTCAAACCTAATCAATATGGATTTGGAGGAGGACACATGTGCCATGATTAGCTTACACCAGCCAGTCGCATGTGGACACCCAAAGCACAAAAGCACACATGCTAGCAGGAAAAATCCCATGCATCAGCAGTGACTCTACTGAGCTATTAGATTTTTGTGAACGCTTCTGGCTATAGCATGAAGGATACAGTGGATGTTGTGTCATAAGGGCGGAAGTGTATTCGCACAGTAGTATATTTGTGTATTTGACAGTGAAAACCATAACATCCACCTACGTTCCAGTGTCAAAAGAGGTGAGAGAGGCTAAGCAATGACAAAAGTAGAAATGAATGGAGACAATATAGTTCCCCATCCAGAGTGGAGGATCCGAAGTCTCTGATAGAGTCTCTAAGAGGCTTGTTTTCAATCTCAATCTCTCGAGAGTGAAAGGCTCAGTGACATCTCGCCTCATGTCTCCCATGTGGGCTCTGTGATTCACACAATGGTGTTATGTAAAGATGCCTGCCAGATAACCCAAGTTTCAATGAGTAATGCCACACTTAGGAGCAGAGCAATGCAAGAGTAACTCTTAATAAAACACTGTGACTGTAAAGCCCCCGGGTCACTGCATGCATTTCCAGATACACAAGAATGCTCAGATGCAGGATGTCGAACGATGTCATGGTTCATGTGTTTCTTAACGCTAAAGGTTTTGACTGGATGTGATTTGTGATGATGATCTGGTATGATGAAGATCTGAGTCATGTTGAGGTGTTCGAGTGAGCATAACATTTTCAGGGAGAGTTGGATAATAGTAGTTGTCACAGAGTGTGTCGCTTCTTTTTCTTTGTAATTCCTTTAAGGTTTGTAAATTGATTTTATAATGCTTTATTATGTAAATATATAGTTTTTTTTTTCTTTTCACACAATGGGGCATCATGTCAAAAATGATCATATCAATTTATGTAAGAGTTGCTTTGTGTACAATTTACATAAAAATGTATTCTGCTTTCATAAACAAGTCCGTGACCTTATTTATTTTGCTCCAGTATTATTTCATGCAGGGGAGATGGGGGCTAATTCACACATAGGGAAGTTGTCACAAGGGCGTTATCTCCATAACTAAAATGTTAAAAGTCAAAAGTCGAATTATTAAAATGTGCATGTAATTGTTATACAGACAGTTAAATATAGCTTATAACTCTATATTGGCAGTTTAATAGCAGGTTCCATTGTGACAACTTACCCCATAAGGTGTGACAAGATGCCTCAATAAGGTTCACAAAATGTCAACATGTGCTAAATGAACTGCCTCTTTTATCCTTGGCAATAATGAAGCAAACGTTCAACAGTTTTTTTTTTTTTTTTTGTAGCCTGGACATTCAAGGTAGTGTATACAGACTGACTTAGATGTATGCACTGGAGCAAAAAGTGAAACTAACTCTAGTTTCCCTGATTTTGAATATCATATCTACATGCCGGCAGTTAAGGGTGTAAAAGAGAGCTATTTGCTGGTAGTGACACGTAGGGCTGTAGTCAAGACCACGTTTGTCGAGTCCAAGACAAGTCCAAGACCAGGACTAGTCGAGTCCAAGACAAGACCAAGACCAAAGAGGTCCGAGTCCAAGACAAGACCGAGTCCAAAAAGTTTTGAGTCCGAGTCAAGACCGAGTCCAGGACAGGAAAAACAAGTCTTGTGCAAGACATTATCAAGACAATCATTTTGGGTTATTATTTGTTGATCTAAAAGCAAAAACAGTGTCACAACATCCAGGATTTTTAAGTATAGACATTCCCCTTGATATCATATAATCTTCTAATTTAAGAAAACAGAATGATGACATATGGTGATACTTCATAATAGCAGTGTTTCACTGTGGATCTGAAAGACGCATACTTTCACATACAGATAGCCCCCCATCACAGGCCATTCTTGAGATACGCCTTCGAGGGGCAAGCTTATCAATACACAGTTCTGCATTTACGAAGTGCATGGGCTTGAGCCGCGCCTGAGACGCGCATGTCACGCAGGCAGTCTGCAAGCTCTGACCTGATAACATGGGAGCCGAAATAAAAACGGACACGGCACGCGGCTGATACGCTTAAGCCACGCAGCCACAGCCAGCTGTGTCACCGGCCTTAAGACTCCGGGGAGTGCGCGTGCTGAATTATCTCGATGACTGGCTGGTTCTGGCACAATCGCGGCTCACACCAGAGCAAATAAATGGCGCGCATATAAATGGCTTTTATGTGTGCTTACTGAGAACACGATAAAGACACCTGGACTCGGTCGAGACCAAAAGCCATATTTGGCAAGACCAGTGGCCGAGACCGAGACAAGTCCGAGTCCGAATACCAGCGAGTCCGAGACAAGTCCGAGATCATAGAAAAACGGTCTCGAGTCCGGACTCGAGTCCAAGACCGGACTCGAGTACTACAGCCCTAGTGACACGCCTACCCTCTCTAATGACAGATCCAGAAAAAAGAAAAGCAGAGGTGATTGGCCCTGTATTAGCTATAAAAAGATCCAGACTCACACCAGCTTGTTCAGCATTTACAAGCAGTCAGGATGCAGTCTGCAGTTAACGGCAGTTTATTCTGAGGATTTGCCAGGGAATTTTTCGAATCCTTCCTCTACTTTTATTTGGTAAGCCTCGGTGTGGGAGATGAAGCATTAAAGAAGCCAAACATGTCTATAGCTCTGGGGAAACCAGGGCCCTATAAATTATTCAAGGGCACACAAACACAGAAAGACAGGTTGTCAGTTACCAGACTTTTTTTCTCTTTCATTTCTTCAGGAGACAGCAGAAGAAGAAAGGACAAGGGACTGTGTCTGGCGTTTCCGCCGTTGTTCCTTGCACCGGTCAGTAGCGGTAGCCTGAGGTTGTTCATAACTGTCTGGACAAACCGTTCTTAGAGATTATTCGAACTTTGGAGGAAGAGCCTTTCATATTAAATATCCACCCAGCTGCAATGAACAGCCTAACCGCCTTTGACAAGTTGGGACACGCAGTTTCTGTTTGCCCTTCCAGAGTGTTTGATTCTTTTCCCTCTCCGCCACTTTAGTATGTTGTAATGTAGCTTTTAGTGGCCCAATCCATGTCCTCTCCAAGCACTCTCCTCTCCTGAGTCCATGTGAAGTAAATAACAAACAGTGAGAGGTAATCGGTTGGAAAGGATCTGTAGGGTCAGGATACTGAGATTGGATTAGGTTATTTAGAATAGCACAAGTCACAGAACCGAACACAACTGAACTTTGCACCAATTTGCAATTAATTAATTAGCACAAGAAATATTTGTTCAAACAATTACATTCCTGGTAACCACTTGAATTCACTTCTGGGTTGGTATAGTTAGCTATACTGAAAGGAATTGGAACCCACTCCTACAGCAGATGGTCATACCGTGGAGAGCAACAACATGTAGCCATCCTGACTAAATACAACAGGGCAGGAATCCGATAAGAGGGAAGCACCAATCCCAATACCGTGTGATCAGTAGACCCGCTAAAAGGTGCTTCCTTCAGTTAGGTTGTGCTGTAGGTTTTTATTTGCACGCACAGGCCTGTCCTATCTCAGCTATATTAAAGTAGCAATTAGGAAGTTAATCTTAACTGAAGTTGCAGGATGAAAACAATGGCTCAATCTCGCCAGTTGCAGAAACCGAGTCAAGTGACTCATGATGGCATGGCTCCCTCTCCATTTCACTTCCTCTCCTTGCTGCTTTTGGGATGGAGCCAAAGCTGGGACGGACCTTTGCTGAATGTACAAGTCAGCATGACTCATTTAGTCGAGACCTCCATCAGTGGATCTGTGTGATGTGTAATCCAAGGTGGGTGGAACTTGGCTCTGATCAGTCTGGCTTCCTCCTTAGATGGGGACTCACTTCTACGTACAGCCACTGTGCAAACATTTAGGTTAATTTATGCTGAAATCTTTCTGTACTTTCTCTCAGTTTTATTAAAAGCAGGTTCTCAGACATAAGTATAACATGAAGCGTGAAATTCATTTACACCTCTACCCATCTCGTAGACAGTTAGATACAGATATTACTCTGTCTGTGTGTGTCACGTATAACCAGAGAAATATACACTGTTCCATCTGGCTGCATTGAAATGGCACATCTCTTGAATACCTGTGCATGATAAATGCAACTGTAATAGATCACCTACATTTCAAACACATGTGGTAGAGACTGATTTTTCTACACTGTGGAAGTGAATGGATTCTGTCAAACGCTGATAGATATCTGCCACTTGAGCCTTTTACACATCAAAGTGTCACCAGTCAAACATCCAATACTGTTCAAAGTGACAACATCATATTTGTCACATCCTAAGATCTTAATTTTGACACTTTTATGCTAAATTTGCACAGAATGTGGGCAATTACACACTAATTGGCTTTCCAAACACACGACAGATGTTGAACATGTCAGGTGTTCAGTTGACAAATCAATTAAAAATACAGAGACCGGTTCAACATGAAGTTCAAAGCAGGTGCTTAACCAAATTCTGAGTACAAAACAGGAACATGAGATATGTTTTAATCAGTGTGAGTTGATGTGTGTCATATATCTCCCTGTTATACTTTATGCCTCTTGGCCAGACTTGAGTGTAGTTGAGAAGGAGAGTTATCACTCAGTTGGCCCTTATCCAAGGTGAGGGCTGGGAATCAAAAACAACAACAACAAACTACACAGTAAGTGGCTAACATCATGGAAAAGTTTCCCAGCCTTCTTGGCTAACATCCAGGTGAGATAACTGCTAAAATCAATCAAGTTTGTCACAGTCAGGTGTGTGTTTTTGTGCCTAAACTATAAGAGTCAGTGTATTTGAAAGAGTTGAATGTCAGAGTCTGAATGTTTTTTCAGGTTTACATGATGGTTTCCAGAGCTGCCGACTGTCCAATCCAAAATATGGGGATTATATATGGAATAAACAAGACGAGGGCCAAAGGAAGAGAGGAGGATGTCAGTGAGGTATAAACACCAGACTTCCTCACGTGTGCCGGCATGACCTGTGTTTCCTGTTTGGCACTAGGTCAAATAAGTAGATCTGGTCTATCTTGCACTCAAGTCTACATCTAGATGAAATTTAAGGTTGTATAACTTGCTTGTTTGAATTACCATCCATTCTTCTACAAATTTTAGTGGGTATTTGTCATTGCGGTGTTTGCTGGTCTGTTATTTGTTACTGAAACCAATGGTGGCGCTTAATGTTGAAACACAACAGTGTGAGAGATGAATATGCCACAAGGCCAAACTCTCTCTGGCTCTTTTTAGGGCTTTGTGTACAATCTATGTTGCAGTTTGGTTCTCATTCTTCTCACATCTCTTCTAGTACTTGCAATTAATACCACGACTCAGGACAACTGAGAAATAAATGACCATGCCATGTCTCTTTCCCTCAAGTCCTCTTTAAAGTGTTTACTTTACTTTTGTTGTCACAACGAGAAAGAGAGCAAGTGGAAAGTACTTTCGATCTATTTGGTCTCCTAAGAGGTAAATATCAGGTAATGAAAATATATTGTATGTAAGCAATATAAATTCCAATATGTCACTGCAAACCCGTTTTAGCTGTCATACCAATCAACATTGCAAACATACCAACCAATTCCAATGCCATTGTATTTGCTTTTGTTCCAATAACTTTTGTTCCAAGAGATTTTCACTTGGTAACGCTGTGATCCTTGGACTCTAAATGTTAAGATCATTTGCTTATAAATGCAGGTGACTGTCCTATTCTATGTACTACAAGAACAAATTATGCTAACAGTCTCTATATGCAATGCTGTCTTTCATTTCACCACAACACAGATGCGCTGTATGGATGGAAATCAGAGAAGACGATGATAATACAAATGGCGGGCAAACTGCTTCTGATCAATTTTCTCTCCACTATAACAACAAGCTATTTATGTGCTGTTGCAGTTAACTCAGCTATTAACCTTTTTGTTTCACTCAATTTCCTTTGCAAATGGTTCTCTTATGTAAGCAAACCTTTCTAGTATCTGTGTATTGCTATCCACAATAATAACCCGCTATGAGTTTATCTTAGGAGCATTTTGTGACTGTTTTACTTTGAGTATTTGGTGAGTGCACGTCAATGTTAATACTTCTCCCTTTCAACTTTCAAACAGAATGAATTTGTCATTTTTCATCACAGATTAGAGATGGTGGACTGACTACCACCCACTGCCCATGTTGAGAGTGCTGCAGGCCAGCACAGGCCGCCATGTCAAGGTCACTTGCTGAAATTGTCGACACACATCCAAAAAAATCCTCAGCCTTGCAGTGGTTCAACAACCAAAGTGTGCCAGCCATCCACATGTTATGACAGGTGACAACCAAGTTCCCGACTAGACTGGAAGTTTTACACTCCCTACCCACACACACCGCAGACAGTTCCCTCAAGGGATCGCTCACCATGGGAACGCTCATTTGCTCGTGGCCACATCTTTCTAAGGTAATTAAGTGCAGGGAGATGAGGAGGTTCATCTTGAGATAAGAAACTAATTGAAACACTCCTATCAGGAAGAGGTCAAATTGTCCATCTCTTCCTTTCTCGCACAATTTACAAGCCTTTTGAGTGGCCCTTGCTATTAAAGTCGAGTGGTCTGAAGAGGTCAGTGGATGGTTTGTCTTGTTAGAAGTGGTGCTCATACACTCATTGGTGCTATTTGTTGGTTAACCTTGATTTGTTCCCTCCCCTGATTTAATCTTTAGCTGTTTTGACTCCATTCCATCAACTTAAAGAAGCTTGATTAGATACTTTTTCTATTATCTTGACACAGCGCATGCGCTCTCTTCCCCTAAGTGGCTCTCAGCACTTTTATGTAGTAAAGGCCAATAACACAAACATGCACTAGTGGCCTCGATCTTTCCCCCCTTGATTGTATGGCATTTTCAGAGAGTTATTAGATCTTACAAAGAGAACAGATGGAAAGATAGCAATAAAGTGTTTGCATGAAGTTAAGCTAGCTTCAAAAACCCAATGGTAGTAATATAACAGATATTACATTATACCCAGATAATCAGTTTCATGAGGTGAAATGCTTATATCTTTATAGTTTATGCTATTTAGCTTAAAGTTCTCCATTTAAAAGTGTAGCTTTTGTTGGAATTAATTAGATAATAATGACTGAGCGAAGAGAGCAAAATGCCTCAAGTTATTATTAGCCATTTTTCCAACCTGTTCTAGACGACATTGCCCGAGGGATAATCAGGGATGTTTACTTATTGTGTGTACCATGTAAACAGTTCTCTTGTAGAGAAATTAGTCAGTGGAAACAGTAAACAAACTGCGTCCCTAAGCCTGTAAGTCACTTCAGCACCTCTGATAAGTACAGCTAATTCTGTCACTATCATAATGGAGTATCTCCCTGTTAAATGAAAAGCATATACAGTGGAACTGATTGACACCTGCTGAACGGGTGGGCCCAGATTGTCAGGCTTGCTGGCTAACTAAAAGTACCAAGTTTCTGTGTGGCAGATGCTCTTTATTTGTCCTTCAGAGGGGAGGGAAGGAGAAAATCGATGGGGCTTTATTGTTGCTTGGAATCCACACATAGCATGAGTAGAAAGGAAGTGCTCAGTAGAACTGCTGGACATATTGGATGTAGGGAGGGGGTTAGGAAGTCTCAGGTATCTGGAGATCAATAGAGGAGAAAAACAGAGGAGAGACAGAAGGAACAGAGGTCTGACCTGAAATATTCTTTGTTTCAATGGACTTTAATGTGATCAAATATTTATTGCATATGCAATATTAATATAGTTTAATTTTGCACAACTCACTTTAGAGGGCTTCCCCGTTCCAACATGCATGGGAAAAAAGGTTTGCTTATGTTTGTACCTGAAATGGGAATTCTTTATTTTACCAAATCTAAACATTAAAAACACTAGTAAATTCTAAAATGAAAAATGGTTGCTATCGTAATGATGCGACTAGGATGGAGGGATATATAGTAACCTTAAGAGAGCCATTTTTCATTAAAAAAACGAAATTTATGAAAAAAATTGATGGATGTTGATGTTGATGCGATCCCAAAAAAAAAAAAATCACAGCTACCTAAAAATGTGAAAATTTCAATTACAATGCCTCAGACATTTCCCATTTTATATTTTACATTAAAGGTGCATTCAGTCCTTCTCTATCTAGTGTTAGCATTGCTGTTCTTCATGTACTTTATGTACCAATACCACAATTATGTTAGATGCTCCACTGCTATCTATCGATGTGCATCAGCATTTCTGAGTGAGAATTACTCTGATACTGAGTTTTAAAGAGTAATTAATTCCCTTACTGTCCAACAGAAAAGAAGAAACTTGGACATCACTACTGTCTTTGTTGTATTTCTGTCTTCTGACCTTTTCTCCTTCTTCAGCCATACAGGTAATGATTATCCCATTGTGTCTGCTAGTAAAGCACGATAAGTGCCTTCCATTTTGCTCTTCACATCACCAAACCACTACTAGCGTGTCAACTAGCATGTCGGCAGCCAATGAGCATGAGGATTATCTTTGTTTAGTGTGGGTGTACTTCACTGTGGGTGAAACACATCATTTCAACAATGCAAAATATATTGAGGGATGACTTGTCATCACAATCTGATGGCAATTCATAATTATTTTATGTTTTGACAAATATGTTTAGACCTTCATGCTTACTTTAGTTATAAAAAACTGCATGCGTACGTATTCATACAAAATCGCCACCTTGTAAAAAAATAGTTAATTTTTTTCATAAGATTGGGTTGGAAATGCACCATATATAATTAAAACAACTTTTATAGAAAACTGTGAGGGTACAGTCTTCATCTCATTTGGCTATACATTTCAAATGACAGAAACACAACTTATTTCTTAATGTGTAAAACTTTAGCACAAAACTCCTGAATGCATTATTAAACACTAAAAGAACAATGTAGTAACTGTCATTTTAAGTGCATTCTTACCTACATCTCCACACCATTTTGACATATTACAAAAGGAACTATACAAAGAAAAAGAAACAAAGGCATTAAATGGTCTACACATTTGTAGTTTGTTCTGTGTCAAGAATAATCATGCAGTACATGGGCAGGAATCAGAATTGAATTGAGTTAGATGGCCCGTAGCAAACTTTCTTGCCCAGGGTGGAATTGCTTGCCTGAGGCCCTGCTGTTTAAAAGTTTAGGAATGAAACAACTAAACTTTCTCATTACAGTCTACATTTTGGTTCTCTTTGTTTTTAAAGTGACATGGTACCTCTAGAATTCATTTGATAATTTAAGTAAGTTAGGCTAAAAAAATACTTTTTTTAAAGTCTTATCTACAGAATTCTGTTTTCGTATACGCACACATATGAGCAAAAATGACTTAAGTTAAACATCACATTTGTGTTTCATTTTGTAACAGTTTGTAACAGTTATTTTTATGGCTAAATTCAATTCACATTTATTTGTGTAGCACTTTTCACAATGCTTATAGTTTCAAATAGCTTTACAGAATATGCATGTTTTTTATTGCTTTAGTAAGAGTGTTGAACTTGCGTCCTGGTCTTATGCGCTCCAGAATTGTTTGAGCTACTTGTACAGGCGTGAATTTGCATTTCTTTCAGGCTGAGGCTTATTCATTTAACTTTCGGAGCCCTATTTTAACGATCTGAGGCCCTATTTTAACGATCTGAAAAGCAAGTATCAAACTCGAAACGCAAGTAACTTTGTGGGCGGATCTCGGGCACTGTTGCTATTAACCGGTGGGATAAAGGATTCTTGAGCCTGAGGCAAATCTAAAATGGGTTGGTCTGAAGTAGCTACATTACTCATAGGTGTGGCTTGGGCGTAATGTGAAATAAAGCAATCACTTTTGGCGCGCTTGTTTCATGGCGGATTGCTATTATGAAGGGCGGATTTGCCAGACGCACGCCAGGAGCGGTTCACAGCCGAGGAGACCGACGTTCTCGTCAGGGCCGTAAAAGACAGAGAAATGGCATTGTATGGGGATGGGAGAAACCCACCCAAATTATCTTCAGTTGAACAGGTGTATAATAATTTGGGTAAACGTGTAAACTAGATTTATCCCTATTTTGTCACATCTTCATGGACACCACAATGATTTCCCTCATGTGGTAATATTTTTCCTTGCAATTATGTATGGTTTGCAAAAATTGGAACTGCGAGAAGTAAATGAGAGAAACAAAGTGTATGCGCGTTGTGCACACGCTACGTAATGGCCAAGCATGCGCCCTTAAAATAGCATCTAAATAACGCGCCACTGACTTTAGACTAGGTTTTTCCTGGTCTGTGGCGGAATTGTTTCCTGAAACTGCAAAACTGCAAGTTCATTCCCTAATTTACTGACGTGCATCTGTGGAGGGAAAAGTCCGCTGTGCGTCGGGTGCAAAATAGGAATGATACATGCGTCGGTGTACAAAGTCAATTGCGCTGGCTGCAAGATAGGGCCCTTGGTGTCAAAGGACCAATAGAACTTTTGGGTTTTTTGTTATTAAAAAATAAACAAGCAAGCCCAGCCCAGATGAGAAAAAGTAACTTAGGACATTACTTTTCAAAAAAAGTAACGTAATTAGTAACTTTTTTAGGGAGTTAACACTATTTTAGCGCATCACCTTTAAAGTAACTTTCCCCAACACTGCTTGGTACTGAAGTACAGCTCTGGTCTTTGCTGTGTTTTCATTGTGTTTTTAATTCTGGCCTCTATGACCATAGTTTCCCTGTTGTTGATTAGTTTTTGTTTGACTAGCTTTGTTAGCTCCATGTATTTAGTTCCTGTGTTCTCCCTCAGCCTTGTTCCGTTCTCGTCAATATATGTTTTTTCCCCCTGCATTTATCCTGTAAACTGAGTATTTGATTTGACGCCTAACTGAGTATTTGACTCCTGCACGCTGAAAAAAAAAAATGGTGTGGGATTTACTTCACTCAGAAATTGCTTGTAAATGTTACTAAAGAAATAAACAACACATTGAATTCAATGTGACACGGATATACTGAAATAAATTTCTAGTTAAACTTGCTCCAATAATTTGGTTTAATCTTTGTTTTATTTACAACTTATTTTTTTAAAGTTTAGTCTATATAGCTGGGCACTGAGTGACTTGCTGTTGTGATATTACTATGGCTATTTTTGTGCTTTCTCATAAAAAGAAGGGGAAACATACTTTCGGCCTGGAGTGGTTGTATTATTTGAATTTTTTTTTTTAACACTAGTGGACCAGCCTATTTTCATACTTTCATAATCTCACCCGGAGCCTCAAAAAACCCACGGGTCAGTTCTGAAATCACAGCAGTGGAATAGTGAAGCAGCAATCACTATTTATAGTGTCTATGTTTTATAGAAAGACACGAACCAGGGGAGGGGTTTTGTCTAGTAGCCTACAGCGTTTTTACACAATGAGACTTAACACATACATTCAAGTGAGATCTGGTTATTTCTGTGGTTAAATCAGTGTGAAATCATTCGTTCATATAGCCTCTGTGCTTAAAGTCACTCCTTACATTATAGCTGCCAGATCAGCTATAGTCAGATTAGTAAATGCAGCACTAGTGTTATTTCGAGCACACTGCACATCAAACAGGCAGGAGTTTGAAAAAAGAGCACCGCGTTCCAAAGGCCAGGGTGTTTAATATGAGCCATGGTAATGCAGACTAATAACATTAATTTTGCCCCGTCAGCGGTCTCATTTTTACTCCTGTAAGCATTGCACCCATCTCCATCCCAGGCTTATAATAACTATAAACATTTCCATTTTTAGTAAATATATGACTTTTTAAATGTAATTAACCAGTGTAGCAGGCTGTTGGCTTATTCATCAGTTTTCGGGAGAGAGAAGTACAAAGAAGGAATAAAAAATTACATCCCACACTTGTATGTAATTAGCAATGTGGCTCCCACAATGCATTGGTGGCATGCCTTGTGGTCTATTTAGCAATTGTACTTGCCCATCAACAAGTCAAAGTCATTCCAAGCCTTGTCATGTTCCACATTCAGCAAATCCCAATTAATGTAGTCCGATCCTCATGGGGAACACTCAGATGGGGCTTTTCCAGCCTCTTTTTCCTAAAGTGCTTTGTTTGCCAGTATCAAGGAACTTAAGGCACTTGTGTCTATTTGCATTACACAGAGGAGTTAAAAAGTAAGAAGACTAAAAAAAGAAACCCTCCATTTCGTGTTCTTTCACTTCATAGTTTCTGAATTTAAGGCAAGATGCCTGGCTCTCGGCATTTTCTCCCTTACCATTTGTTTTTTCCTTTTTTTATTAGAATCTTTTGGGAGTGAGTCATTGCACTGATGCACAGGGAGATCTCTCTCTATGCTATGAGTTTCAGCCTGCGCACACCTCGAAAATGACAACAAAAAAAACTAAAAGTGCAGCAAGGACAGATCTTCTTTCTCTACTGTGCATGACTGCTGATTCAGGAACAGTTTAATTCATCTTTCAGTTTTAGAAACAATTTTTCAGTGAAGTGATTCTCGGTGTGTTTTGGCATAAATTGCTGCAGTGCTTGCAGATCTACCAATGTATGCAGAACTTTATACTAATAAAAACAGCCTTTAATATCTTAAAGACATCAATATTTTTTTTGATAGTCATTCTTTTTCTCCTATCTATATTTTCAATGTCTGACAACAAAGAACAAAGAATTTGTCGAATAACAAATGTGTTCAAATAGTATAGGTGTAGGTATATATGCAAAAGAACAAAACAAAACAAAAAACAGCTGAATATGGTAAAATTGATAATATTTTTATAAATAAATAAAAAGGTATTGAATCATGCAAATTTCCTCAAGTATTTTTTTAGAATTAATCTCTTGAACCCTTGAAATTACCCAGAATACCAACAGGAGATGAATAAGCTTAAAATGTTATGAATATTAAAGTTAAAAAGAAGGAAAGTTTAACCTAATGCACAAATGTATATTGTTTATCTACTTCCATGTTCCTCTATTCAGCCCTGCGTTATGAAGACTTCTCATAATTGGAGATTTTCATAATTAACAATCACAAAAATAAACTAAAACTTTTTGGGTAACACTTTAGAATACTGTTCTGTCATTAATGAATAACTACACAGGAACAAATGAGTAACGCAATACTAACACTCTAGTAATTACTATAAACTATCAAGAAACAGATTAATTAATTAGTAAATAATAGTGTTAAGTTGAATGAAGTAATTCACTATTAGTTAATCAGTAACTAGTTATTTTTTCATACCTGGCAGAGGACTATAAGAACTTTTATATACAGGTTCATAATTAACATGAATAAGACAATGTATAATGTATAATTAATTCTAAAGCGAAGGTCATGGTAACCCACTAGCAATGACCCAAGTGTTACCAAATCCTTCACAAGAAATTACTAATTATTTGGATCAGTATTCTAAACTGAAAAACATAGTAACTCTCAGGTACACTTTAGTTTGGGGTCAAACTCTCACTATTAACTAACTATAAACCACAACTTTTGCCTCAATAAACACCTAATTACTGCTTTTTATTAGTTGGTAAAGTAGTTTCTAAGTTATTGGGAAGGATTTAGAATATGATCATGCTAAATAAGGCATTACTATGTGCTATAAATAATAATAAACAACTCATATCCTTGTTAATAGTGATAATTGGACCCTTAACTAAAGTGTTACCCTAACTCTCTAATTCATTGTAAGTTTTTGAGGTTTTTGTAAGGTTTTGGATAGTAATTCCTTCCAATGGATTTGGTAAAACTTGAGTCATTACTAGTGTGTTACCATGATCTTCACTTTAAGCCAGGGATACACTTAATGACTGTAAGGTCATTATGACTGATCATGCCGAAAAGCGCAGAGTCAGAGACAGTTGCGTTCAGTCGATGTTCACAGTTGTTGTTTTTTTTATCTTCCTGACGACGTTGGATAATGAAAATCTCAGAAAAATTGTTTGACGCTGGAATCTTATCGCATAACGTCTGATTAGGATACGGTGTAAAATAGAATCGTCGCGTGTCACGTCGCGGCTGGTTAGGACAAAAACTCTGATTAACATGGAAGAGATACCTTTTATCGCGCGTCACGTGTAGTTCGAACACTCATAAACTCAAATATTAATGTTGAAAAAAAAAGGTTGAATGGTATCCAGAGACCCCGTTAAAATGCAACTGGTTAACTGTGATGTCAAAGTCTTAGATGCACATGTACATAATTCTCTCCCTACGGGCAGTAAATAAAGTTTTTATCCCACTGAGAGCAGAGTCGGCTCGGCTAGCGCACGGTGAAGCGTTATTTATAGATTTCAGACAACAGGAACGAGAAAAGGGGCCAACTCAACCTGGCATGATGCACAAGAGAGATGATACTCGATCAGCCAGGAGTAAACATGAGGGTGAGGAGAGAATGACCAACAAAAAACTGAGAAAGAGAGGGAAGAGAATTAAAGAGAAATACTAGAAGAACTTGGATGGGAAAAGCCAAAGGAGGAAAGAGGAAAGGTAATTAGGGCAAAGAAATAAGAGAGAGGGCACCAGAGTGGGGAAAAGATAAGGGTGAGGTAATGGAGAGAGAGAAGTGATAGAAAGCAGCATATGAAGAACTTAATCCCCCTCAAAGACGATTGAGAGAGTGTGAGAAACATGGGGAAAGAGGACACAGATAAAGTTGGGGTGAGCGAGTTAGAGATAGTGAGTGAAGCCAGTGTGTAAAAGAAAGAGTCGGTGTGTGTTGGGTGAGGGGATTCATTGGAGACGGATGGTGTTTTATCTGTCCTCTGCAGTGGAATTGGGGTGTTTGCCCTCTGCTCCTCTCAGCCCCAGGAGAATAGAGGGATAGAGGAAAGAAAAGTGAGGGAGGGACGAATGAAAGGATAATCATTTACTATGTAGGTCATTCCTGCACTCTTCAGAGGAGCAGGACTGGAATAGCATTGGCTCAAGCTCACACCGTGAGGTGTCCCATTTGGATGTTTCACGCTAAGACCACCATCTCCTCCCTCAAGAATGTGTCATCCTGAAGCTCAGAAAGCGGCTTACTGGTCTATAACTATTTAAAGGCCATACCAAGAATCTAAATAAAATATATTATAAATTAATATTAATAATGTCTTTCTAATTAAACATTGATGTTTGTTTATTTTATGAATTTATACACTTGGAACTCTTACAAACTCAAACTGGGTGAACAATTGTCATTTATCCTTTATTACTGTTCTTAAATTCATGTTCATCCTTACTTTTGAGCATGTTTTATTTAAGCCCTTTGTTGTCCAACAATGTAGCATGTAGTTTTTCTTCTTCTGAATAATGTAAAATGAAAAAAGACATGTTGACAACACCTTATTCCATACACACTCTTTTCAAAAATAAAGGTTCCAAAAGTTGGTTTTTGAAGTGATTTCAAGAACAATTTGTTGGCTCCTCAAATAACCTTTCAGGGAACAGTTCCTAAAATAAACAATTTTCTTTCTTAGCGTAAAGAATATTTTAATACTCTAAGTATTGATGATGCGACGTGAATTCCCTGCTACCTGAAAACAAAGAAGATGGCGGCTGCTGGCGAACAACGGTCTTTCAAATCGGCTTTGGCTGCGACTCTGGAAGACTTGGAGTTAAGCTTTTCTTTGAGAAAAGAACAAAGAACAGCACTGAAGTCCGTCGCTCTGACTATGTCACCTTCTTCGTTGCTCTGGTTGGTTGTAGTGCTATCCTATTGCGTGCAGAGGGAATTTGAAAGACAACCGTTTATCCCGCCCCTCGGATTGAGCCCTGCCAATGGTGTGTTCCCAGACCCAACATGTTGATGTGGGTCTGGCTTGTCAGGCTATAACCAAACAGTTTCTGCTCCCCATTGACTTCCAGGTGTGTGTTTTTTTTTCTTTTCTTTTTTTTCCCTATATTATGGAAGTCAATGGGGACCAGCAACTGTTTAGTTACCAACATACTTCACAATATCTTCCTTTATGTTCAACAGAAGAATAGATTTCATGCAGGTTTAGAACAACAGGGTAATTAATGACAGAAATTTCAATTTAGGGTGAACAATCCCTTTAAAAGTTCTTCATGGAACCATAGTTCTCTCATGATAACTCTCAGAGATTTTGGCATGGTAATGGATATGACAATGTTGATATATTTGGTCTAGGTGGAACAGATCTGCTGCTGCTGTTGGTTATTGCTGCTGTGGCAGAGCAAGTACTTGCTCCTACCAATACATACACAACACACTGCTGTGAGCAAGTAAGACAAGTTTCTGCTTTACAATAGCGTACATGAATTACCCGTAGCAGATCTATACAGGTGGAGCTGGGGAAGGTGGAGGGTTTCTGAAAGTGCGCTGCACTGCTATAGCAAATGCTGACCAAGTATTTGAAGTTCAATGGCTACTGATACAGCAGGAACCAATCAGCTGTGCCCTATAGAGAATGATGGGATTGCAATCAGTTTGAGTTAAGGACCTAACAGCCTGCGCCATCTAGCATTTCATGACAGAACTTTGTATATACCTATAAAGAACTTTTATTTTTAAGAGTGCAGGGTAAACTATTTCAAAACATGCAAGCTTTAAAAAAAGTCTGTCATGTTAGGGTTTCCTGCTTGTCAAAATACTTTCTTCCTTCTTCTTCTTTTAAATGTCTTCACCTGTTTAAATTTCATGTTGTCATTTTAGTTTTTCCACCATCTAACCACACTACTCTTTTCCTGTTCTGTCGTTCTGTTCATCTTGTTCACAGTCATTGTCTTCCCTCTTATTCCCAATCTTTACTTTTCTCGTTCTCCCTCATCAGAGCCTGACTTCTCTATCAGTTGTGTGAAATGACTAGGTACTTCACTTCAATACTTGCACCTTTGATTCTAGGTCATTTAATAAGACAGCCATTATGCAGAAAATATAATCATGTGCAATTAGATACCGTCCAAGATAATCACACGGTTCCCTGAGCCATTCCTCATTGATGTGTTTAAGATATGCAGGAAGAGATGGCTCGCACCCTGGCCGAGGTTCTTTCTCTAATTAAAGCGAAATGCCCTCAGAGAATAAGCTGTCATGGCAACCAAGTGATAGAGAGTCTGTGGTGTTCTTGAAGAAGACGAGGTACAGTGTGACAATGCATCACACATGCAAAGTTTTCTGGAGTTTTTTTTTTTTCACAAACTAGCATGCTTAACAAAGATTGAAGCATATTGCAATATGCTTAATGATTTAAATTGTTAATTTTATTTTATGAAATAATTTACATTATGATAGTAGAAAAGCAGACATAATTACCATATATATATATATATATATATATATATATATATTGTATTTCATTGAACATGAATTAAACCATAAATCCAGGTTATTTATAATAAAACAGCGTTTAATATTAAAAGGTGTTTGAAGTATTTAATAATGATATATTTCAGCAATAAGCCACATGTAGCAATTTGGCAATTTGTTTTAGTATTTAATGTACATGCGATCACAGGTGTGCATGTACTGCATATTATGCCTTTAGTAACACTTTATTTTCGTTAGGCAACTTTAGATATTCTACTAACTATAACTTACTTTGCAATTAAATGTCAACTAACTCTCATTAGAGTATTTGTAGACTGTCTGGTTAATATCTGCTAACTCTTTATTGTGATGCTCTTCCACAGTCATTCAACTGACCATAAGTATCTTTGCAACTACATGTCAACGTATTCTAACCCGAACCCTAACCAAACAGTCTGAGAGTTAGCTGACATGTACTTGCAAATTAATGAGAGTTAACTGACATGTAGTTGCAGTTACTTATAGTTAGTGGAATGTAACCAAAAATAAAATCTAACCAAACCTTTTATTTGTTTTAGCTTCACTGTCATTCTGTAAATCTGATCATATTACACAATTGTAACTTTAAAACATCCATTGAAACATCCATGCAAATATTTTAGAAAACATTCTTTCAAAATTTTAATGTTGTTTTACTTTCTCTCTCTCTTTTTTTTTTTTTTTTTTTGTGTGTGTGTGTGTGTGTGTTCTGGGCAACTGAATCTTAGACTCCATGGTGAAGATGTAATAAGATTTAGGTTTCTTGCTGTCATGAAGCACTCTGGATTTGGTGTTCATGTGGTTATTTATATAACATATTCGGGTCAAGAGGTGTTATTTTAAAGTGTTGGCCCCTTTAGCCAATGTCTGCTGGCAACATGCAATAATTGACACTGTTAAGTACAGAAAAAAAAGAAAGAGAACAAAAACACGTCTGACCTTTGCTGTGTTTGGTTTCGTTAGTCAATGGCCACTCCAAAACTGCCATTTATTCATTCCCCCCAATTACTCACCTGTAAAGAAAATTCAGATTATGTTATGTTAGAGACACGGTTTACCTGTTCTATCCTTAAGTGACCTCTCACTTCCTCCTTATAGCACAAAGGTTGACATTCCCAAGTCCGTCAAACCAGACACCAATTTTCAAGGGAAAAAAAAATCAAATTTTTGAATCTATAGGATTATGGTACCAACCTGTGGATTTATTTATTTATTTATTTATTTGAATGACATGGTATAAAACCGGACGCTTTGGGTATTTCGAGAGGACAAAATATGAAGTGCTAAAGACTGATTGGACTAGGACATTATAAATTAAGAGGAAAAATAAGACTCAAAGTAGTCAAATCTTGAGCCCCTCTGAGAATGTTTTCATAGCTTTTAGTGCTTCAGCTTCAGTCATAATATTAGGCTGTGTTCACACTTGTAGTTCGGTTCTCTTATTTGTTATGGTCCGGACTAAAAAGGAAAATGATACATTTAGTCCTGGTTCGCTTAGCGTTCACACAAAACCCCTTTAAAACCACTTTGACCAGATGAGAGCTTATAAAATGTGTAAAGAAGTCAATACAGTGACCAGAGGTGTCAAGTCCAGGTTCAGAAAGTAAAATTCACCTGGATTTGCTAAGCACAGTTTTTCAGCCAGGAGATATAACTAATTAGTGAAATCAGCTGGCTGAGTTAATGGGTGGAATAAACATATGGCAGGACTTTTACTTTCTGACCCCTGGAATTGACACCTCTGACAGTGACATGAATTCCTCCGTCACACACACGAAGATCTGCTGTGAGGAGATGCTGTTATGGAACTCAAATGGGAAACATTGCTCCTATGACGAGAAACAAAACAGATACGCTTGAGCATTCTGGGCTTTTTAGGGTTATATCTTCTGACATCATGTCCTGTTTTTGGTTCGTTTAGATGTCTTGGATACGTGTGGTGTTCATATCTCAGTTGAACCCCCACAGTTTGTTTGGTGCGCACCAAGTTTCGGATGGCAGCGTTCACACTTACTAAAATGAACCGCACTGACAGAGAAATCGCACCAGAGTTTGTTTTAATCAAACCAAACCTGCCAAGTGTGAACACACTCTTAGTCATGGAGACTGGGGAGTGTTGGTGAGGTTTAAAACCATTGGTTAGAAATATCATACATAACCAATATCCTCCTGAAGTCTCAAATAAATAAAGCTTTGTAAAATATACAATGAATGGAATTTATAGGGCAACAATTTTTTTGGTTTATAACTTGAATAATTAAATGGTACAAATATATTACTTCCAAGTTTGTTTGTTACAAAACTATTCTCCTTTAAATAAAATTCTTTCATCTTTGTCTTCATTGCTTTGTATATACGCAGTTGTAATGACAAATCAGACAATTATTTGTTATATTTAACAAATAATCTTTAAAACTCTATGGGATCTATGGTCCCATCCCCTCAACAAGGGCAGGAAGGGTCTTGGTTACTATGACTACGATCAGAAAAATTGGTTTTATTGCTGTTAAAAATGTGGTCACGTGGAAAAAGCAGAGGCCATAGGAAAGACCCACAGCCCTTAAAACAGACTTTCCTGCATTCATTTATGGACGAACTGGTCTGTAAATGAACATGCACCCAAGGACACTGTGTGAATGATTTACGGTCTTGTGTAGTGTCTTTTGATACTATTATGTCTTTGATACTATGCATTTTATGATAGAACCAACAGTCAATGTAACCCCACCTGTATCGTGTCTCCTATCTAATTAATCCTCATTTAATGACTCACACTTTAGTCTACATCACCTTCTCATAGAATGCAGTGTATTTGTTATATGTATATGTATTATTATTGAGTATAAATGGACACAAAAACAGCAAGGCCTATTTCTAACCACACTTGAGACAGAGGCATAAATCCTCCCAAGGGGAGGATTTCCCGCTTGGAAATTCCCCCTTTCTTATTGGTCGAGCCAACCCTGAGAGGTTGGACCTTTCTCAGAGTTTAAATGGCCTATCCACAAGCCCTTCCCTCTCTTGGACTTCTCGGTACATTCACCTAGCTGTCCTGCGGGGCCACACTAGACCCCAGGGCAGCAGGCCTTGGCCCACATCCAGCCATGTGCTCTTTCAGGAGAGAGAGGACTCTCTCAACCAGGACAGAATCAAAGGACAACATCAGGAGTGTGGCACAGTGTCTTCATTCAAAGCAGAAAAAGTCTCTAACCATCAACTCTTCCGACTTCCTCCCTTCTCCTGTTTGCTCTGCGTGTCCTGCCACAATCTGCACTTCAGCCAGGGGAACAGAGTCAAACCAACCATGCAAGTTCATCACCAATTCTTCAGTCAATGCCGAAGAAATCGATTGATACTCATGGGACCATCAAAATCCTTGCATGTGTAGCCGGTTCGGGTTCGCGTGTCTCTGCTATTACGACTCGGCTACCCCTCTGCGTTGTGTTGTGTTGTGTGATGAATAAAGACTAGAGTCGAATCAGAATCAGAATCAGAATCAGAATCAGAAAGAGCTTTATTGCCAAGTGTGCTTGCACACACAAGGAATTTGTTTTGGTACTGAGGCTTCCAGTGGACATATACAAATACAGCATGAAACATAATACTACAAATTATAAGAATAAAAAATAAAAATATAAATATATGAGAATAAAACTATCACAGTTGGGTTTAGTCAGAATAGACAGTTTCAGATTTACAGATTATGAACCTATTTACAGTGTTTTGAATATTATAAATAAATAAATCTACATATAAGTATCACCTGAGTTGTGGGAT
Source organism: Siphateles boraxobius (assembly GCF_051911475.1). NCBI lineage: Eukaryota > Metazoa > Chordata > Actinopteri > Cypriniformes > Leuciscidae > Siphateles > Siphateles boraxobius. Next base: position 1,013,765 of record NW_027509228.1, read on the forward strand.
ATTGCACTAAACAGTGGGAGTATTGCACTTACAGGCATATGCCTTGGGAGGAGTGTTAACTGTTCAGGAGGGAAATGGCCTGTGGGAAGAAACTGTTCCTGTGCCGAGATGTTCTTGTGGCCAGTGATCTGAGTCTCCGTCTTGACGGTAACAGTTCAAACAGGTGGTGTCCAGGGTGAGTGGAGTCTGTGATGATTTTACCTGCTCTCTTCCTCACTCTGGAAGAGTACAGGTCCTGGAGGTTTGGCAGGGGGGCACCAATAATCCTCTCCGCAGTCCGGACTGTCCGTTGTAGTCTCCTGATGTCTGATTTGGTAGCTGAACCAAACCAGACAGTGATGGAAGCGCACAAGACAGACTCAATGACGGCTGAGTAGAACTGAATCAGCAGATCCTGTGGCAGGTTGAACTTCCTCAGCTGGCGAAGGAAGTACAGTCTCTGCTGGGCCTTTTTCACAGTGGAGTCAATGTGATTGTCCCACTTCAGGTCCTGAGAGATGATAGTGCCCAGGAACCTGAATGACTCCACTGCTTCCACAGTGCTGTTCATGATGGTGAGTGGGAGGAGTGCTGAGCTGTTCCTCCTGAAGTCCACGATCATCTCCACTGTTTTGAGCGTGTTCAGCTCAAGGTTGTTATAACTGCACCAGACAGCCAGCTGTTCAACCTCCAGTCTGTAAGCAGACTCGTCACCGTTTCGGATGAGACCGATGACAGTGGTGTCGTCTGCAAATTTCAGGAGCTTGACAGTGGGGTCTTTAGAAGTGCAGTCATTAGTGTACAGGGAGAAGAGCAGTGGGGAGAGAACGCACCCTTGGGGAGCACCAGTGCTGATTGTGAGTGTCTTGGATGTGTGTTTCCCCAGTCTCACTCGCTGCTGCCGGTCCGTCAGGAAGCTGGTGATCCACTGACAGATCGAGGATGGTCTGGTCTGTCGAGATGTTGCAGGATATAATGCAGTCCCATGTTGACTGCATCATCCACAGACCTGTTTGCTCTGTAAGCAAACTGAAAGGGATCCAGCAGGGGTCCAGTGATGTCCTTCAGGTGGGCCAGCACCAAGGACATCACTGGACCCCTGCTGGATCCCTTTCAGTTTGCTTACAGAGCAAACAGGTCTGTGGATGATGCAGTCAACATGGGACTGCATTATAGCCCTGCAACATCTCGACAGACCAGGGACTTATGCAAGGATCCTCTTTGTGGACTTCAGTTCGGCCTTCAATACCATCATGCCTGGTCTTCTCACAGCCAAACTGACCCAGCTCTCCATACCATCCTGGTATGGTTCTGAATCGCTGAATCGCTGGTTCAGAGGTTCTTTATCTGCATGAATTGAAAAATGCAGTAATTATTTGTTGCATTCAATGTAGTGTGGTTTTAATCAGCCTTCTCCTCGCTCCGCTCAGACCTCCCGCGGACTGAAGCGAGCTCACAATGTACAATCTCATTTACAGTAATAAAAAAAATAGAAGAGAAAATAGTAATAATTAATATAACATCAGGTGTATCAACAATATAAAATATATATATATTTACATATATATATTTCTCTGAATATACATTGACACTAATCAAACTCATAAAATATACATCTTTAAATCACCCACATTCCAGCATTGTATATTACCAATACGGTTGAACACAAAGAAATCACAAAAACAATTTATAACCATACCTGCATGAATTGAAAAATGCAGTAATTATTTGTTGCATTCAATGTAGTGTGGTTTTAATCAGCCTTCTCCTGTCAAACATTTGAACATAGAAAAGATATCAACAGACACGCTTCACAGGCCTACTTTCACACTAACATACTAACAACGTGATACTGCATTCACTCGGTTAAACTTTAACTTATGCAGGGAAAACAGCTTCAAAAGGGAAAATCACATACTTGTACATACTCCTTTACATTTTAACAATATCAAATCACTTAATTAGGGATTATTTTCACTTATAACACTCTTTTGAAAAGGAGTGCACACATTACATACCTCGCTCCGCTCAGACCTCCCGCGGACTGAAGCGAGAGCGCGCGCAACGCGACAATGACGTCACAACTGCGACGAACGCAAAACTCATAGATATATATAGAAAATTATTTATTTTCTTCTCTTACATACATATGTAACAGGAAAATTAGGATTTTGTGTGAATTTAAAATTAAAACACAAGTTATAATTAATACCCGTTACACATGCATGTATGTTTGTTTAGTTTATTTATGTTTCTGATTTAGTTAATAAAACTTGTGCACAAGTACGTATTTGGTTCTGATTCTCTGCTTGCAACAACGTTTATTTTACGATTGTCGCGATTTGGTCTAGTCTCTGTCACGTTTTGGTTTGTTCATGTCATGTTCCATGTCTGTCATGTGATTCCCTGTTTGTCATGTGATTCTGCCATGTGTCTTGTCATTGGCTAATCATCTGTTCGCAATATTAATTTTACTACATTAAGTTAATTCTATCAACTGATCCATATATTCATAATCAATTATAACAAGTTATTATTGATTATTAATATTTCTTTAGAGCTAATTTGCTATACAGTCTACTGTGTATATGACTGCAATATGCTATTTCATTGTTTCCTCTTGTCTTGTAGTTTTATTGAAATATTGTCTCTCTTTGGCAATTCAATTTGAGAGAGTCTTATCTGGCCCAGACGAAATGGTGCGTGTGTTCTGGAGCCTCTGTTGCTGCAAGGTGAGAAAGACATGGGAGTGATTTCTTTTGCCATCATGCACAACTATAAATCCCCCATGCCCACCCTGGATAACAGCAAATGCTTGCTGACAGGTTAACGTTTACCATTTGATATTGATGATCTATGGACTTTCATAGGAAACACAAGCACATTTCAGCTTTGATTTAGCCTTTACATAAGAGTCTCTCAAGAAACAACTCTGGATCTTATATTCACAACTATGGAATTTGAATAATATATTCATGAAAATGGTTGGGGATACAAACAAAAGATGTGGATCTTATGTTGCTTTCTTCGAGTCATTACAAAATGTACCTATGAAATGATATTATTTTGTTCTATTAAATTTCACATTCACTTTCAGTACATGTTGCAATATGTGACTCCAGAGTGAAGGAGCACTGTTTCTTCACTGATCTAATATTTTAAACCCCATGTGATGAAGAAATATCTGAGCTCAGAAGCCAAATATGGGATAAATTCTGGGAATTTGTAGCAGATTCCTCAGGTTCTTTATCTGCAAGTAGAGAAAGTACTTAGTGAATTTGGGCAATTTAAGTGAAGTTCAATGTTAGATGTGCACATTCATCAATGTTCAACTTTGAAGAGATAGTTTCACTATCAAAATAATTTACCCATAACTTATGGTTTGTCTTATACTTTCTTCAACAATATTATATTAATATTCAATAATATTATTGATCTGCCTGCATTGACACCATTATATAAGCACTGAACTGCGCTGGACGATGCAGTCGTCGATCACTGTTTTCTCCAGAGTGCTTGTATAGATAAATTAACTAAATGAATCACTTTTTTTAAAACAAAAATTAACCATCACTGAACTTATTTAAGCTGGACAATGACACTATTTTCTTCTATATCTGCTGTACAGCAGAAACACACTTTGTTGCATTATCCTGTCATCATTGTAAAGCTGCTTTGAAACAATCTGCATTGTAAAAAATTGTTATATAAATAAAGGTGACTTGACTTGACTTCATTAGAAAATAGAATTCTAGGCCGGATGAAAGTGTATGGTGTCTAAGGGATGTCAAGCTCCAAAAATAATTTACGCGAGTTAGCTGAAATGCTCATTTTTATTGGCAGTCCCTTTGCTTGAAGAAAATGAAAGAAAACAGCCAATATATAATGCATATCATTAGTAGCATAATACAGAAAGAAGCGTAATTCAAATATAGTCTTGTTTTGAATGAGAAAATTCAACATCAGTGTTAATATTGCTGGTTATCAAAAAGCCCATTTCTTAAAATTATACGTGGATGAATAATAGGAAATGTATTCTCTAATTGACTGTGGTTTTGAGTTCCACTGATGTAAAGAAATCAAACATTTGGAGAGTCTCTTAAATGTCACTCAAGTCTGTATGATTCAGAAGCCTTGGAAAAAGGTTGTTTTTTCTGTTTTACCTGGTATTAAGATGCTTTCCCCCCGATCGGATCACAAGTGGACGACGCTTAATATAGGTGTGAACGGGGTCTAAAACGTTTTGAGCTTGTCCACTTTCGACCACTTCCAGATGTAGTGGAAAACACATTTGACCGCATTGCTTTCGTAGTGTAAACGCTTATGTGGTCAAATGTGTTCAAACAGCCACACAAGACCGCCTACACTCCGTCTACTGACCCAATGCGCCGGATTTAGGGGTCGTTTACATGACACTGTTTTTAACTAAAAACTGAAAACCTTTTATGCATTTTGGCCATTCATTTACTCGATAACAGCGTTTTGGAGGACTGAAAGGAAGAACTTTTCTGTTTTTAGTACATCGTTGTCGTGTAACCGTACCCTTAATCTATGTCGGCTGAATATGAAAAATACTAAGCACAATGTTCTTTGACCATTCCTGATTTCTAAGTGTGGACAAAGTGGACAAAAGAGACCGATTAAAACACCAAACAGGAATGTGTCTCCCTCGTCAACTTGTGATCCCATCGACCAAAACGCATCTTAATACCAGGTGTAAACAGGGCCTTAGACTCAAAATAACTAATTTTATAAAACATTTTTGGTTCTTTTTGGCAATGTGGGAGCTTAAAAGCTAATCACAATCCGTTGTATGGAAAAGATCTGTGTGAACTTTCTGCTACATCTTTAGTGTTCCATACTGTCATTCAGGTTTAGATGAGTAAATGATGATAGAATTTACATTCCCTGGTGAACTGTTCTATAATAACACCACAAGCTTAAGGATTGTGTTACAGGGAAGCAACACGGCTGCTAACAAGGTGAATCACACTGAAACGTTCCTGGAATGCACACATTTATGTTCACAGACATAAATCAAATGGTTCTTTCTGTCCATATCTCAGTCTCTCTGTCATTAAACCTCTCTTCTTTGCTCATTACGGCGTGAGGAGATTCAGCAGAGCCCTAGTTAAAGGCAGGAGATGTCGGCTGTGTGTGAGCCGAGCCCGAGGCATGAGTTAGTGTGCTGTGTGTTTGCTCTGGCCGTGAGCTCTGTGTATTTACTAATAGTGGAAGTGCTGGAGGCAGAAGAAAGAGAGGCCAGGGAGGGCTGCTATTTTTACTAGTCAGCCTGTACCTTGTTCCTGGCCAGGCCCTGCCCACGCGTGGCCATGTGTGCGCTCACCTAGTGGTGCTGCATACAGCGCAGGGCACAACTCCTTCTCTTTCTGTCTCTATTGCTTTGTGTCTCTGTCCACTGTCTATCCTTCCACCTCTAGCACTTCTGCAGTCATTTAATGACTGAAAAATGGACTGATTTTGACAGATTTTTACACATTCTGAAGAAAATGTGAGTGGTCCTTGCCAATGTAGAAGGTACTGCCACTATTGTGGGTGGTTGCAGCCCAATCTCATGGCAATTTGTATGTATTGTACAAGGTGGCTAATTCGTATGAATTCATATGACCTCACTCGTACAAATTCTTAAATTTTTTGCTAAATCGTACATATTTTAAGTACATGAATTTGTACGAATGACCTACCCCTGACTCCACCCCTAAACCTACCCACGAGTACGAGTGAGGTCGTATGAATTCGTGCGAATTTGCCACCTTTTACTCACTCGTACGAAATTCGTACAAATTGGACGTGAGATAGCGTTGGTGGTTGCCAGGGTTTTTAATAAATTGAAATATATATTTTGTAAATATATTATTTTTTTCAGTATGAATAAACAAGTTATCATAAACACAACAAATGAGATATTTCCATGAATATTATATGATATTTATAGCAGGGTTGTTATTGTTAAATAAAACTTCAACTAAAACCATTACAACCATACAAAAGTTACTTGATTTTTTTTTTAAAGAAAATGCTTATTTCAGCTTGTTGACAAGTCACATTTTCAGTTATGAAGTGTAATACTGCGGTTATAGGGTTTTGTTGAAATCCTTAATGCTAAATATGAACAATAGTGGTGCTAAAAAGTGGTGCTTTCTAAAAATATATACACGTGGAAAAAAGCCTGAAGTTACTGCCTTTTGCCTGAAGCTATTTTAAGACTTTTTGCTTTATGTGCTTGAATTGGGCTGAGGTTTGCGAAACAAATGAATGCTTCTGCTCAGCCTTTAAACAGCTTCTTGCAAGACCTATGCAAAAACAAATCCATTCATACAGTCAATGATGTATAGTCCTCATTGACATTGCAGTGGTAATGCAGGGGCGTGATGTGTCCTTCTCTGGGCTGGACGAGGTGTGTGTGTGTGTGTGTGTGGGGGTGTGTGGATAACTGCTATACAGCAGCGAACACCTCCTCCCGCCACTCTTTCCTTTCCTTCTTCTGTTTGATTTCCCCCTTACTTTTCCTCATTACTTCCTTTTTCCTTCCATTTTCTTTCCCCTTGCTATATTTTCTTTTTTCAATTTCCTTTCCCTTCCTTCCTCCCTTATGTTTCCCTTTCTTACTTTTCCTTTATTTCTCTATTTTCCCCTTCTATTTCCCTTTCCTTTTTCCCTTTCCTTCCTTCCTTCCCTCCTTCTTTTTCTTTTACCTTGTCTTCATTTTCCCTCCTTCATTCCTTCCATTTCCTTTACCCTTCCTTCCTTCCTTCCTTCCTTCCTACTTTTTCTTTTACCTTGTCTTCATTTTCCCTCCTTCATTCCTTCCATTTCCTTTACCCTTCCTTCCTTCCTTCCTTCCTTCCTTCCTTCCTTCCTTCCTTCCTTCCTTCCTTCCTTCTTTCTGTTTCCTTTACCGTGTCTTCCTTTTTGCTTTTTACCTCCTTCCTTCCTTCTGTTTTTTTCTTTTACCATGTCTTCCTTTTTTATTTTTCCTTCCTTTTAAATTGGTTCCTTCCTTCCTTCCTTCCTTCCTTCCTTTCTTCCTTCCTTCCACCATGTCTCCCTTTTTCCTTTTTTACCTCCTTCATTCCTTCCAATTCCATTCCTTTCTTTCTTTCTTTCTTTCTTTCTTTCGTTCTTTCTTTCTTTCTTTCTTTCTTTCTTTCTTTCTTTCTTTCTTTCTTTCTATCTTTCTTTCTTTCTCTGACCTCCACATTTGTTTCTTCTTCTCTTTGCCAGGCCTGATTTTATTCATTCATACTTGTAGCAGTTCTGTATGCTATCTTCATTCATTTCCCTGTTACCTTCTCCTCGTTTGTTTTCACAGCAACAGAGTTCCCACGCTGTTTTTCCCCTCTCCTTTCATTCTTCAGATTCAAAAAGGACTACTCTTTCAATTGAATTTCATCAATACACACTCCGGCTTGTGGAGATGTCCTGTGCTTAATCTTGCTTCAGTATTCTGACAACAGGTGTTGCTAGACCATATCTTACATCTCAACCCCTCTAAATCTGTGGAAGTATTTCTCATTAAATTATATGATTTTACAGTTTAACATAAAACATAAAATATAAATAAATATCCAAACATAAAATATCCACCGTGCTACTGCTGGACTTCAGCCCAACAGCAGCAATTAAAGCACCAGCTAAACTATGAGCTCTGGTATAATTGTTCTTCAGTAAGTCAGTTATTTTTAGTACTCTGACATGCACAATTATACTTGTATATGTCATTTTCTCTGTTGTTTTGATGAAGGGCTGGATGTCACCCTGCCAACCATGAGCATCTGTGAAGTTAGCTGTGTTGTCAAGGCTACAGCATGTGGCGTGTCAGCCTGTTGCTTGAACATCCTGTTCCCAAGCTAGCTCTGCTTGGGATCAATCAGGTTGGTGTATATATAGCACATTTTGGCTATATCTGAAGTAAATGAACTAATATGTAGCAATATTTAACGATTTATGCATCTAATGCACTTTTGGCAGCAGATTATAAGACATCATAACCTTGGCATGCAACTATTGGTTACCGCCTGCAGTTACCTCACCTCACCTTTTGCATCCAAAACTTTGACGCACTCATGGCTTGCTCCACTGCACTGTCAATCCCAAAATCCCTCCACAAGCCTGGAGCTCATCTCCCATAGAGAACGAATTGGAAACGGCTGCTCATACTGTCCTCACTCTGCATCAATGGACACATTCTGTTAGAGGCACTAACAAACCATTGCCTTCACAAAACCTAGAACATGTATTGTTCGAACACAATGAGTGGCCGCTGATGTCTCATTGGCACGTCGGAGTGTACGGCTCTCTCATCAGAGTGTTGGAGCCTGTGTGTTCTCCTGTAGAGAGCGCCTGCAGTCAGTGATCACTCACACTGTAGCAGAGGAACTCTTCAGCCAGGCTGGAGGGAGACTGCATTGCTGGCACAAGGCCAGTGCTCATCTACTGTAGCAGGCCCACAAATCAGCGTTTGTGGATGGAAGTGTGTGTGTGTGTGTGTGTGTGTGTGCCAGGTGAACAGGAGGCTGCATTGATATAGAAAATCTGCAACGAGTAACGGCTGTGTATGAAAATGATTGTAAGCAGATCAGTTTTTGAGTTTTTCTGTCACTTATACAATAGTTTCATAGGAATCATTCATATTCTTTTATGTTTTTGAAAGAAATCTCTTATACTCACAAATTTATTTGATCAAAAATAGAGTAAATAATGTGAAATATTATTACAATTTAAAATAAATATATATATATATATATTTTATATATTGAAAAATGTAGGTATCCCTTTGATGCTTTGTTATCATTACTCCAGTCTTCAGCGTCATATTATCTTTCAACAATCATTGTAATATGCAGATTTGCTGCTCAAGAAACACTTATTATTGTTATTATTATTATAGATTATTATCAATATTGAATAAAGTTTTACAGGATTCTTTTATGAGTAAAACATTCAAAATGATCAGCATTTTTTTAAATATACATATATGACCATACGATACACATACACAAATATAAAAGAACATGACAAATAAACAAATCTTTAACAAAAACAAATACACTTAACTGTAAGCTCACATTATTTCACATCTTAAAGTAATTTAACATCTGATTTATCCGCACCTTTGATTATATGCATTATTATATCATGTTTCATGATCATCTGTCCAGGAACTTTAGACAAGGGCTCCATATTTTTTTTCAAAAGCTGTCATTTTGTTTCTAAGTGAGGCAGTCATTTAAAAATTATAATAGAAATGTTTATTGAGTAGTAAATCCGCAATAAGATTTCTGAAGGATCATGTGACACTGAAGGACTGGAGTAATCATGCTGAAAATCAGCTATGCCATTACATTTTATATTACAATATAAAACAGTACATTTATATTGTAAAAACATTATAAAATATTACTGTTTGTGATCAAATGCTGCCTTTGGTGAGCATAAGAGACTTCTTTCAAAATATTTAAAATATCTTAATCATTCCAAATATGTGACCTGTGGTGTATTCAGCAAAAACAAATACTCAATTTATGACGTTATAAACAATTCATGCACAGTTCATTGAGCCGGCTATTGAAACAAAATCCCCAAAGTAGTAATTACTCACTTGCAAGAAGTAGTTTCTCTTATCCCAATATATAAAGTTTTAGAGTATACATGACAAAACCCACGAAACAGAGCGTCTGATACAGCTCTGCTTTCCTCTGATGTGAATAATGAGCAAAGAGACGGCAAGCGTTTAATGAGAGTGCTCTGCTCTCGTAACGCTCTATGTCTGCTGGCATGCGGAGATGTCATTTGTATTTTATGAAACCCAAGTGTGAATGTCTGAGAGTGGCTGATGGAGTTTTTGGCTCAGCGGGATCAACAAAGGCCTCTTACTGAGTGGCATAACTAGGATGCCGTCCTGGGGTGGGCAGCTAAAGTCAATGTGAGCAGAAACTGGGCAGGAAAAGCAGTTTTGATGTTTAAGTTGTACAAAACAAAGTCACAATGTCAAAAGGTAATAGTTATGGGCCATGCATGCTGTTGAGAGCCATTCAAAAATCAGGTTCAAATGAGTTAAAGTTAAAAGCACAAGGTGTACGTTGTGGAGTGGCTTTGAACGCAGCTCAACCAATCAGAATCAAGAACCAGAGCTATCTGTTTCATAAAGCATATTTTATTTATTAAAGTGATATATGGATTATCCAGGCATTACCCTGTGGTTATTAAAATATCCATCTAAAGAAATCAATTAATTTCCAGCAAAAATACTTAAATCTCGATGTAAATCTTGAATACTTAAAGCTTGAACAGCCTTCTACTGTTGGTGATTCAGAAAAGAATCAGACCTACAATAACAACTTTGCAATTCAGATAAAGGCTGCTACATAACAGGCTGTTATTTTTATTTTCTTTGGAAAATTGTGAGAAGCATTAAAGTAGAACAAGACTTAGCTCTTACAACAGTCCCTCAAAGAGCGCTCTCAGATCCCAGCAGGAGAGCTCCACTTAAATTCTGTATTTCCGCCTGCAAGCTCTTCTCTCTCCATCGCATGTCTTTAGAGGCTCTTGCCTTGATTTATGCAGCCCAAAGCGCTATCCTGCACAGTCCTCTCATCCCTACTTAGCAACCAGGCTGCTATTGTCAAAATCCTTACCTGTTTGATTGGAAAACATGCCTGCAAAGTTGACATGTTCATCTCTTATGGGCAAAGAGCCACAATAGCTGTCACAGCTGTTGGATTTCAGTTTTATAAAAAGGGAGTGGTGAAATGCATTAAAGGAGAACCACAGTAGTCGATTGTCGAGTGCGCGCGCGCAATCATTGGTAACTAAGCAATGGTAATTTAACAATGGACTTCGACCGAAATCAGGAAGTAAATACAGGTATGTGAGCTGGCTGAATTAAAATCACTTTTATTCATATCTTTCACATCTACTGCAGTCAGATTCACCGTGTTCAGTCTGAATAAAATCACTCACATGGCTGTGCACTTGTAATGACACATCAAGGATGTTAAGAGGCTAAAAGCAAGTTTAAAACTTGCCCCATTTAAGTCAACAGGGTGCACATTTTAAAAAGAGGATAACACGGTGTAGGCAACACCGATTTTTGTCGTTGTTCTCTGTACTGACATCACTCCAAATTTACAAAAAAATGAGCTCAATGTTAAAATTGACCGGAGTTCTCCTTTAAGCTTCATCTTGATGGGAAGAAAAAGAAGTCAAGTCATGAAAGTTCAGAGACGTAAAGGGTGAAATGCAGGGTAAGAGAGAAAACAAGAAAAAAAGACTGAGGCATTAAGAGAAATAGAAGGTAAAAGATTGAGGAATTAAATCAGAATGACATTTGAGCCCACATGAGGGAGGCCGTGGACCGGAAGGATTTGATTTACCCCTCAATTCTACCAAACGCCAGAAGTATTGCTGTTAAACGTCCAAAATTCCTTACAGAAGAAGAACATCTATGGAGATTTCTTTATTTACTTTGGTGATAAATGAAACTGTTTCCAAGACAAATAGTCTAAAAAAAGAGGCAGACTTGTGTTTGAGATAAACGGTTATAATCCGAAATAGGATTAACGATAGTGTTTTTCTCCCATCTGATATCCTTTAGGCAATCCACATGTTCTCTGTTCACAGAGTGCTGTCAAATATGTATATCACAGAAATCTGACACGTTTAGGATGATACTCATGTGGCGAATTAGCTCGAAAGACCGAAGACTGCCATTATCATTCAACCGACATCAAATAATACTGTCTGAGCTATTTTCCAGCACAAAGCCTTTGAAACAACCAATTACATGCACATTATCTGTCAACTGATTCACATTCAAGTGTCACAAATCGTTCATGTGCGCCCTTATCTCTGGATATAATCTGTATGCGGTCTCCAGGAGAGTCTGTGAGCGAAGGCGGATTTATTGATTTTTATTTTTTTAATGTGCGAGTGCTGGAAGCCTGTGGGGAGACTGTGGACTCCCAGCGTAATCTACACACAGCTGCTGAGAATGTTAAATAGCAAACCTTGAAAATCTTTTTTGCCTGGAAAGACCCACCAACCTTTGGTATTTTCACAAAAAGCCATTCTTTCTTCTTTAATTGTCCGTTGACTGCGCTTTCAGAGACTGTGAGGAGGAATTCATGGCTCCTTGAATCCCAGACTAGAGGAAATCTATTTTTAGCTCACTGGCTGTTACTTCACAAGAATAAGCTCAGCATACAAAGGGATTGTGAAACATCGGCTCTGCTGTACGTTCATTAGGAGCAAATGCAAAGCGTATAATCTTCTATATCATATGCTGCAGGGCCGTCTAATGAGTCTCTGCAGTTGTGTGAGTGTTTGGAGATTAAGTAACTTTTAATCCTGTTGAGGTTCTGATGGACTGTCACTTTTCTTTTGTCAAAGAAATGCCCTTGCTTGGCTTAACTCTTTACATTCTTTTTTACACTGTAAAATAAATCAGTTAAAAACAGATATGTTTATACTTAGTTTGTTACCTCTATGGACAGTCCCTTATAAAACAACACAATGCAAAGTGTAATTTAAAATGTGGTTAAACAGTGGGGAATTGATTAGATGGTTGTGGTTTGCTATTGGTGGATCTCATGTGAGTAACAGGTTGCCTCGCCATCAGAGAAGAGATGAGATGCTTCAAGAGGGAGTGAAAGTAATTTTGATTCAAGATTACGAGGCACATGCCTTTAATAAAAAAAATTATGTGCATGGATACATCATTTATTATAAATACTGCAATATTTTATTATAAATACTGCAACATTAATTGTCCATTTTGATTTCATTGTGAATCGATTTTCCAAACACTCCTTCTGTCCACCATTGGTCAGACAAAAATATTTTTACCTGCGTTGTCTCTTCTTTGTTTCCTGATGATGTCGTCTGTGTTGGTCGGCAATTGAGGAATAGATAATTCAGAGATGTTCTTATAATTGGGAGAAACCATTCTCTGGCTCTAGCATTGGAGAAAGTGCAAATGTCAACCTGGTTCACATAATGCCTTGATAACCCATATTACATCATAGCCTTGACGTCATTAAATTGAATTAGAAGTCCCATAAACTTAATCCAAACTGTGCATGTTTCTCCAGTGAAAGGCACATAGTGCACAATATGGAGAAGTAGGGAACGCCAGAAAAGGCTCTGGGAAGCCCTCCAGAGCAGCAGAAATAACTGTGACATACAGTACACTGTTTGATTTTTTTATAAAGAATACTTTTCTGTCATGAGTCAACATTTCTGTCAACACTTACAAAGTGTTTGGGATGGTAATGGGTATGACAATAGGCTTGTTCGAATTCATACAGCACTGCGCAGACCGATGGGCGGCTGACTTGAAGCAGTGCATGCCGGTAAGAAATTTTGTCCGGCTTGAGACAGCGCCGACGCCACATGACTGTGACGTTTGCAATCAAAGTACTGTGAGAGCGATACCGCTCCGGGTGTACGCGCTAAGAAAAGGCGCATGTCAGAACTGAACACGAATGAAATGTTTAACCGACAAAGCTTTAAAGCTTTTGTGATTGCGAATAAATGTGCAGTTTCGCATGAGAGTAACTCTACCGCTGCATTAACATGTGATGCGAATGTTTGTCGAGTTGTACAGTTACAGGTCACGATCAGGCTATATGGTCGGACCATGGTTTGGGGGCCCCCTAGTGGCGGCGGGGCCCTAAGTAGCCGCTTAGTTTGCTTGTAGGGAGGGCCGACTCTGTGTACAATATAGCGTACATGAATTACTCGTAGCAGATCTATACAGGTGGAGCTGGGGAAGGTGGAGGGTTTCTGAAAGTGCACTCCACTTCTATAGCAAATGCTGACCAATATTTGAAGGTTGAGCAGTGAGTTCCTTGGACTCAACGAGGACACATTCAATTTATCAAAAGTGACAGTACAAAAGATTTATATTTCACATAAACGCTGTTCTTTTAAACTTCTATTAAACAAAGAAATTCTAAAAAAATCAAGAATCCTAGGTTTCCACATAAATTTGAAGTAGCTATTTTCAAAATCAATAATAATGATAAATGTTTCTTAAGCAGCAAATCAGCATATTAGAATGATTTATGAAGGATCATTTGACTGACGAATCAATGATGATGAATATTCAGCTTTGATCGCAGAAATAAATTCAAATTTACTTGAACGTATTCAAATTGAATTTTTTTTTAAATTGTAATAATATTTCACAATATTACAGTTTTTCTGCATTTCTAATCAAATAAATACAGCATTGGTGAGCAGAAGAGACTTTCAAAAATGTTAAATCTTAAAAAAAACTATTTAACATTATTAGATTATTTTTTCTTAAACATTGGATAATAATGAGGATGTAAATAATATTAAGAACTATTCTTTGTATCTATACATATGTGCTTTGTCAGAATTGTTGTGTAGTATATGGAATGATGATACAATTAATCTTTGCTTTTTTTGCCATATTTAAAATCTAATTATCGTAATTATCAAATAACAAAAAAGAATTAACACATGTGAAACTTTATTTTTTTATTTTTAAAATATTATGTTTTAGTATCTAGAAAGTATCTTATAAATTGAGCAGTATTATTTAGAATTGTTTCCCCCAACCAAACTATTTGTATTTACAAGACTACAAATATGTAAAGGCATTAAGAGAGCAAATTTACTAATGCCGGACATTAAGTATGTGGTTAAGTTTTGCATATTTGAGAGGGAGAAATTAAACTATGAATGGCTTCTGATTTTGTCTTAAGGCAGGACAAGCGCAAATAGTTTAACATTGAAAAAAAAACACTCCCCCTTTAAAGGAGCATTGCTTAGGTTCTGAAATTTCTAACCGTTACTGACACCAGTGGCCGTTAGAGAAACTGCAGTCAGTCTCATGCTTATTCTCGGTGCGCACACTCGTATGAGCACGACCACGGCAACCAGAGAGTTGTAACTATGTCTTACCTTTGCAGTAAAAATAAAGCCAGCTCGGGGTCTGTTTTTATACCCAGCGCTGACCGGAGCTCCCTCCAAGAATCAAATGCCGCTCCGATGTTGACTCTTGTCAGAGCCCGTCTAACAGAGAACCTTGGCACTTCGTATTAGCCCCGTTGTATATCATCTTGGTTGCAGTTCCATTAGAATTCCATTGGAGGTGATCGCGGGCGAGTGCAGAATGAATGGGAGTCTCTGGAGCTAGACGGCTAGATGTATCCCTTTCTCCTGCTTATCGTTGAATCAACGTAGATTTTATTGTTGATTCCGCAAGTTCATGGGCGTAGGTTTGATCTCAGCTTTGGTGGGGACATCACCGCCCCCCCCCCCCCCCCCCTTTCTATTATTAAAAAAAATGCATTAGATTAAACTGGGAAGGGTCATAAAACTTGCATATTGTTATCATAGGTTTACTGCTTCTATTGTTCTCAATTGTAAGTCGCTTTGGATAAAAAGTGTCTGCTAAATGAATAAATGTAAATCTGTTGTGGTTTGATGCTATCTTTCCTGCATACAAAATGGTAAATTAATTTTGTAGTCTATCCTATGGCTAGCAAGTTTAACCCTCCTACCAGATATTGTTATTTGGATATTATCAATCAAATAATGATTCATTATATTTGAATAACCAACCGTGTTAACTTTTGCTTTTTTAACATTGCCAACATGTTTTTCCAGCACATGTGTCTAGCAAGTAGGCTACACTCACAAATACATTACATAAACAGAATGTAGAAACGAAAAATGTCTCAGATGATCCACTGTTTATGACTGCAAGATTCTAAGTTAAGGTAGGCTAATTAACATTCAGTGACTTGCTAACGTAGCATTCTATCATGATAGCGCGACTTCTATGAGTCTATCCGTGCTGCACACCCCATTAACGCTCCTAACCTTGAAAGACCAGTTAAAACTATTTTCCACAGTAGAATCTGCATTTGAAAGCCTGGTCAGTCACTACTACTGCTATTTATTTGTGTGGCTAGTTATTTTTGCCTACTTACACTCTGCTTTATGAAAAAGCTTCGTATGTCCCCTTTCTTCTTCTTGGGTGACATAGCTGATCTACAAAGTACAAAAAGGGGCAAAAAAACGGAATATTAAAATGTTTTACTCTGGCCTTTGTATATGGCAGGCAGAGAGACAGCCCTGGTGACTTACCGTCGGCGTCGTCACGCGCACACACACACACGCACACACCACCCGCTCGCTGCCAGTGAGTGCAAGCACAAAAAGTAGTCCCGGCCCGCGCGTGTAGCCTGCCTGTCAGATACCCCGCCGCCAATCAAATTACGGCGTATCTTGTACTGTCGTCGTCCTGGCCGTTGGAATCGATCCAAATAGCAGCGCAAAGATTCAAATGCAGCGCAAATATCAAAATAGCAGTTCAAAGGAGCTTGCTAAATATTGGTGGGGACAAATTTGTCATCTCAAAATATTGATTGGGACTAGTACCTAGCGTCCCCCCCTAATCCTACGCCCTTGCGCAAGTTCAATATAGATTATAGACCAAAAGTCGAATGAATGAGTTCTTATGTCCTTTCGATTTCTTACAGGTTAGGTCGTTGCTGGCCGGAACACGCTAGCATTCTGCTATTATGTGACGTCATCACATTTTTGAACGGATTTTTAGAACAGATAAGTGAACTTAAAAATGCAATTTTCAGCTGAGTGTATTATCTTAGCCCCCCCTTTTGAATGCAACTTTCAAATTACTTGACAAAAAAATTCCATCCTGAGAAAAGTAGATTTCTGGGGGTGAAACCCCATAGACTCCCATTCATTCTGCACTCGCCTGCGAGCGCCCCCGCATGGACAGAGCAATTACTGCAGCCAGTCCAGAAACCGGAAGTAACCAGACAGTGCCAATTCTCTTTCTATTAGATATTCTCTGCTCTTGTCTTGTCTTTGCCCGACGCCGGTCACTCTCTATTTTGCCCGCACCAGATAAGGCTTTTTTTTTTTTTTTTACTTACGAGGAGTTTCCGTGGGTGTCTGGATTGTGCTGGAGGCTGGTTGCTTCTTTCCGTCCGCAGAGTCCATTTGAAACACTAACGTCACTGCTAGCGATTGCCGGATGTAAGCCCAAGTAGACGAGAACGCGCATGACGTCACATTTTGTGAGTTTTCGCGCCAATTCAAACCCAAATCCTCCCCACACAATTGAGCCTACAGGCTGATAGAGGCAACCGTGGTGGACATTAAGATGTCATTCTTTCTATACATTATGGTTGGCTCATGTACAAATGAAAACTCTATCTTAAAGATTTTTTTGAAGTAAAAACCTACACATAGCCCTTTTAATTTGTACTCTATTCGCTTTAAAAACTGCATGCATGTTGCACTCAGTTTAGCCTCTTTCAGACATTTAGTATTTAATGTAATATTATGTAGCCTATTTAATGTAGCCTAAAAATCCATGATACATTACAACATACAATGTTCCCTCTATTGATGAGTAAAGAGAAGATTATGACATTTCTCCTGCTCGAATTATGAGGTGAGCAAAGGTGAACCTCAGTTATCTTTAAATGCTTAGTGACCGTGAGCCTTAAGACACAGAGATATGAGTCGTCTCATCTTTCTTCACTTCTATAAATTGAAAGCTGGCCCTTTTGCCCGGCTCATCACACTGCCGTTGTGCACGGGGTCGAAACTCTCAGAAATGCAATCTCACCTTTAACCTCGGTGATTCTGATGGTTAAGAGACAGCAGTAAAGAAAAGTGCTGTCTGTGCTAGTTTAAGCGAGAAAGCGGCGACATGGACTGGTGATTTCCAGAGACCCCAGAGAAAAGTTCCAGGGCAGAGACAACTGCCGTCCACACTGTCCCCTTCAGGTGAATCTCATGAGGAAACCCTTGTGGCCTGACATAACAACTCTGCCAGTTTTCTTCAGTTTCAGTCATGGGCTTTGCCAAGTTTGAGTTTCTTATTCGAAGCCATAAATTACACGAGTGCTTCTTAGGTTTTGTTGACTGCACTGAACCGCTAGAGAACTGGCTAGTGTGTAAATCACAGGCATCTTATTCTGTTGTCAAGGCTGAATGGTTCATTTAGCCATTTGATTCATGACGTGGCTGATAAACCAAAGCGATTGGCTGTGCTTGAGTTTGCCCTCCGATGCTGACTTGTTGATTTAGAAGCCTTTCCTCCTGCAAATCCACATACTTCACTCTTAAAAATAAAGGTTCTTTATTGGCATCTATCGGGAGGAACGTTTTCATATTTCCTATAACTATTGGTGGAAGTATACCTCTTTTTGGCGTGTTCGCACCACAGGAACTGGGAACGATTTTAGTTATAGAAACGCCTTTTGAGGGGACTAAATTAGTTCTACCCTAGCACAATAGGAACTACCAGTGCCATAAGTGTATGATCATTGGCCGAATGCATGCGAAACACCGGCACCAGCCATTTTTTAAAAGCTGTGTAAGCACACAGTTTACATAACTTCAGGCACTTCTCAACCTTTACCTTTAGGAAATCCAATGCAACTTTAAAGTGGCCAAGCGAAACACGATTGTGTATTTCTGCTCAGCTAGCGACATTGCTCATCAACCACACATAAAACGCTATCATTTTTTGATATACCGTTTACTTTGTTTGTTTAACAGTTCTATCTAAAAACATAGATAGGACTGTTAAATGGATCGTAAACTAATGAAGATGGAGAATGGGAACACTGTATGCCCCAGGCTCTGGCGTTGTCAGCGCTGTCAAAATAAAAGTCTCGCACAACAACCGGGGCTGCGTTTCTCAAAAGCATCGTTAGCCATATACGGTCACTTGTTCTTTTGAATTGTGTTGTTAATGATGGAAATTGCGACCATAGTTGGCTTTGGGAAATGTCACTGCTCTGGCAGGGTGTAAATAATGGATTGTCACTTATACAGTATAAGTGGTGTAAATGCAACCAGGAGAACAGCTCTATGGGAAAATGTTGTTCTCTGGACACCTGCCCTAGTTCCTATGACGGTGATCCTATAAGTACCTGGTGTGAAAGCCCCTTATGCTTTATGGTGTGAAACCCCCTTATGAAGAACCTTTAATGTCCCTGTAAAGTCAAAATGAAGTATGTGTTCTGAGTTTGTCATATCACAGAAAAATGTGTTATTAGATAGACACCCAGCCAAATTTGAATGGTAAAAAAAGCCGGCAAGTACATAAAATAAGCCAACAAAATCTTGAAAGAATGAGCAGTAGTCTCTGCTTTCAAACGCTGGGGGCGTGTCCACTGGCTGCGCTGAAACCACGCCTACTCGTGGTAAAGCTGCCGTTGCCACACTCAACTGTCACCTGCTACAGCCGGAATGGATGCTCCTAGCAGCTTATTAGGTTAATTATAACATAAGCGCACAAGGCAACTTACACTCATTGGTGGGCACGCACTGCCGATGATGTCACCAGTTGTCGGCGCGACGGGAGGATGAAGGCTGAGGCGGGAGATAGTCGTTCGGCCCCATTTACCAGTAACAGCGGATTATCAATGAATCCCAGTTGTCTCCGACGAAAGTTTATAAAACTATCCCGTGTAAAATGATCAGTACAGAGGCGGGTTTTGGTGGTGATCCTCAGCTCTCAATCAAGGTGGCTTTTCACAAAATTAATCCACCTCTTCTTGATGTGATCGTATTTAGTAAATTTAAATAAGGACACCGATCTGTTTTGTACGTGATCGCATCCAGGTAGTACGCATTTCCGTGACGAAGACATAGCTAACTAGCAAACTGTAAGCTGCAGTAACTAATAATACTGACAGTAACTCGCGATTGAGCGGCAAACTGATGCGAATGTGCTCTATTTATATTGTTAGGGGAGCGGCCAGCCTCAGGGGCTCCAGTGCGTCATCAGGTAGGGGCGGGGCCAGGAGCTCAGGGGCTTCAGTGCGTCATCAGGTAGGGGCGGGGCCAGGAGCTCAGGGGCTCCAGTGCGTCATCAGGTAGGGGCGTGTCCAGGAGCTCAGGGGCTTCAGTGCGTCATCAGGTAGGGGCGGGGCCAGGAGCTCAGGGGCTTCAGTGCGTCATCAGGTAGGGGCGGGGCCAGGAGCTCAGGGGCTTCAGTGCGTCATCAGGTAGGGGCGGGGCCAGGAGCTCAGGGGCTTCAGTGCGTCATCAGGTAGGGGCGGGGCCAGGAGCTCAGGGGCTCCAGTGCGTCATCAGGTAGGGGCGGGGCCAGGAGCTCAGGGGCTCCAGTGCGTCATCGAGTACCCTTTTAGCCCCGCCCAAAAAATTAGTAAAATATCAATGGTGAAAAACTGTTTAACGGTCTAACTCCACAATTCAGTACTTCACAGTTCACAGTCTTTGTAATGTGTTTTAGCAACACATTTTTAACATTTATAATGTGTTTAGATTTTTTTTTTTAATTGCCTTTACAGGGACTTTAACATTTTATAGCACAAAATTTTCTTAAAAAGGTTATTTAGATTATTAAAATGTTCTTCAAAACAAAGAAAAAATGAACCGTTCACTGAAAGGCTCTTTGGGGAACTGAAAATGTTTCTATGGAATCACCTTTATTTTTAAGAGTGTTCAGAAAATAAGTTACATTCACTACATCCTATAAGAAGCATTTTTGTCATTTCTAGGTTCAAGTTGTTTTTACTAGGTGCCATTTAGGTCATTCAAGATTCACACATGGTTATTTATTAAAAGGTGAAGAACCACCACCATGCCTTCCGTGTCAAACTCCAATGACAGTTAAAAATATTTTATTGGATGTTTAACCTTGAAGCCTTGCTGCTAACAAAAATATGAAATACATAAAAAGGGTGGTAATCACAGCCGTCTGTGATTCAAAGATTATGACATTTTAATTAACATAAGCAGTGTTGCTCTCATCAATAAACGTATTCATAAAGGACAGAAATGCTTTATAACTGAAAGAGGATTTGGCAGAATTCTGTTCAATTTGTTTTCTTCCTTATCAACACACCAGCTAAGGAATCAATGTGTTTAATTTGCATCTAAATCCAAGGCTAATCAACTAATTAATTTAGTCATTCATTTGGTTCATTAAACTAGCCTAAGCTGTACAGTCAGCCGCTGCTGCTGCTCAAAAGTTATCTTAGGAATAAAAAGCTTTCTGTTTTCCCAATTACCCTCATACGCTCGGTTTATTTGAGTGGGGTTGAGGTTTAAGATTTAGCAAACTGCACTAAAAAAATATTTTACCCTAAATTTAAGTCCCATTTTGTTTACACAGTTTTAAATTAAACAAACTAATCTTGGTTAAAATATGACCAACTGTGAAATAAATACTATATACACATTTAAAGTGGCCCCAAATTTAGAAAAGAAAAAAAAATGTTCTCTCATTTTAGTAAATTGTGGCCATGATTTACTAATTTGTTCACTCTTTTTAATTTTTTAACAAATTAATTCATTCCAACGACTTATTAATACATCAGCATGTTTTACTAATTCAAGAGCGCAAGATTTTATAATTTGTTCCCTCAAGGGAACGAATAAGTAAAACATGCCGATGTATTAGTTTTCGTTGGAACGAATAGTTAATTCATGGCCACTATATATATTATTTATATTTGTCCACATGTCATGTGCAGGGCTCATTAATATGGTTATCCTATTCTGCTCATACATTAGGCTTAAGAGATATAACCAGTTTAGATGAAAAGGATCTTAAGCTGTCTAGCTGAAGACATTACTGCTATTAATAGACACAGATCTTATAAGTATTACATATTATCCCTTATTAAATAAATTCCTCCGCAGCGCTACAACAACCATAATGAAATCACAATATATAATGCTTTACATTGAACTCTGTTAGAGAGCTACATACACATACAGTATGGCAATTTATCTGTTATATAAAATAGCTTACTTGCCTGTTGAGTAATAAAAACGGCATATCTACTTTGATTTTACAACATTTCAAATCCCTCAGTTCTCACTATCTCTGATTGATATCTAGTGTTGATTCTGGTTTTATTACAAGCACCGTCACGTTCTCTTTTTGCCAGCAGACTCTCCTCTTTTCGTCATTTGTTTAAAACGTGTGATATATTTCTTGAGTGTTGTTTACATTTACATGTATTAATTTAGCAGAGGCTTTTATCCAAACAGACTTACAATAATTCAATAATACAGGGATACAACAATTCATCTAAAGAGGCAAGTCCTGTTAATACAAAGTTTCTGCAATCCTGCAATATATATATATTTTTTTTTTTTTTTTTTTTTTTAGCAGGCTGCAGTTAAGTGCTCAGAGAAGAGATGAGTTAAAGCTGTTTCTTGAAAATGGTCAGGGATTTGGCTGTCCGAATAGTGTTGGGAAGATTATTCCACCAGCAAGGAACCGTGAACGAAAACATTATTGGCTGTGATTCTTTTAATCGCGACTGAACTCCCAACAGGACATCCCGCGAGGCGAGACGGGATGGGGCGGGAAGAGCACTGGTTTTAGTCTGGTCAGGGTTGGAGTTGGGGGTTGATGGCGAGATCTTCCACTGAGGCTGTAACTCAATTTAGCCACAATCTCAGTTGATCTCATCTTATTAGTGTCTCTGTCGTCTCTGTGTGCTGAAGCACTCTGTTCACAATCAGGTACTGTAGAAGGAACGTAAAGAGAGCGAAAACAAGCCGGTGGAGGAGAAGATGCTCATGGACTATATGAAAATTCACCTAATTCAATTTCAAATATCAACCTTTTAATAACAGAACCATTTTTAACAGTAACCATAGCCATACTTTGTGCAGACATACATTTTGAGAAGAGTAAGAATTTGGATTTGGTATTAATATACTGTTGAATATAATTTGTAGCTGCTGTCCATCTTTTGAAAGCACACGTTCTTGATCACAACCTTTAAGCTGTTCTCCCATTTACTCACAGTCAATGTGTCTTTCTTAGAATTTATCTGACATTTCTATTCCAACTCCCCTT
This sequence comes from Siphateles boraxobius, assembly GCF_051911475.1. Lineage (NCBI taxonomy): Eukaryota > Metazoa > Chordata > Actinopteri > Cypriniformes > Leuciscidae > Siphateles > Siphateles boraxobius. Next base: position 1,036,638 of record NW_027509228.1, read on the forward strand.
TCTATCAAAGTCAGATTTAAAGTCGATGATCATCTATAAAAATATTGATATTTTGCTTATATTGTTGATCATATTTACCAGGGGTGCCAATAATTCTGACCACAACTGTGTGTGTGTGTGTGTGTGTGTGTGTGTGTGTGTGTGTGTGTGTGTGTGTGTGTGTGTGTGTGTGTGTGTGTGTGTGTGTGTGTGTGTGTGTGTGTGTGTGTGTGTGTGTGTGTGTGTGTGTGTGTGTGTGCATATGCGTACAAACCATGTATTAAAATGTATATTATTCACACATGTTTGCGCAACAAGCACATTTACCACGTGTTAAGTGTTAATTTTGGACCCTGGTGCTTGACATTACCTCAACACACATTTTGGCAGAGGTGTCAATTCCAGGGGTCAGAAAGTAAAAGTCCTGCCATATGTTTATTCCACCCATTAACTCAGCCAGCTGATTTCACTAATTAGGCTGAATCTCCTGGCTGAAAAACTGTGCTAATTAGCAAATCCAGGTGATTGGAACAAAATACTGAGGAGGATTTTTTCTTTCTGAGCCTGGACTTGACACCTCTGCATTTTGGGTCATCCTCTTGACTAAATTAAGTAGACTGATATATATAAAATGATACAGGTGATGACTTTATATTAGATTAAAAGGTGCTGGATGCAAATGTGCAGTGACCCAGACCCTGCTCTATTAAAATGAATAGGAATGCTCTTTACTGATCCATAAACAAACAAAATGATGTGGATCAATAAGCCATGTGGCTACCGAGGCCTTGAGCCGCTGTCCATAAATCTCAGAAGGCCACCAGTTCATTAAATTATAAAAGATCCATGAGCCGTGAAATTCTGAGGCCGAAAGATCCCAGTGGTGCCTAAAAACAGACTTCTACAGACTTTCCCGTCCGTATTGTTTCTTCAGAAGCCTTTTATCTTTGTCTCAGTCCCAGGGGTCACGGAAGACATGCGTTCTCCTTCCCTCAGTGCAAATGTGTCTCTTTTCGTTTTCTTGTCAGAATAATGCTCACACGTCTATGAAAGATGTCACGGAGAGAGGTATGTGCGTGCTTGAGGAGACAGAAAGTCTTTGCAGCGGCACGACCGGCTACTGACGGTATACTCACATCTCACAATTAGCATCATGAAGCCGCTTGTGGCATGTAAGGAAAAAAGGCTAGAAACTAAAATAGAATTAAAAAAAAAAATTTATCATTCCCTTTGCACTTGGAAAGAGTTCCCAATTATGAAGAGGTCTTCTTCTCAACATTAACACAAAAATGTACACTCACAAGTCATTGCGTGTATGTTAAATCAGAAAGCAATTGACACTACTCTCCCTTTTTAGATAGAGAGAAGGCCAGAGTCATTGTTTAGTGCTACAATGTATTCCAAACCAATCAGTTTTAAAAAGCTCTTTCCACCCAGATGAGTTTTTGGGACCTGCGATATAAATATCAACCATCTGTGTGACCATCTGCATTCAGATCAAGTGCAAAGGCCAAGCCACACAACACCCTCATATTGGTCCTCCATTTTGAGACCTGTACTAGTTTCATAGTCTTTGTCCCTGCTTTTCCTTGAGGTCCTTTTCCAGGTAATCCAAGACGTATTGGTTTTTATTCGGCTGGACTTTAAGATATCATACGTGGGGTGCTGAGTCCCATCTATACGTCCAGTGAGAGTGCAAATAGTTTTGTCACTCAACAAAATGGAAATACAACAATCCAGACAAATTCTGAAGATACAATCTAAATCCAAATTTGATGGTCACATATTCAAATCAGCTAATTACATGCTAAAATGGCAAGTATACAAAGTTAAAATATCAATAGATATAAATATATCTATCTATATCTATATATCTATTAAAAGTGATTGTGTCAGTAGTGTTTATCTGGTACAAAAAAACTAAGATTCCCTAAGTTTCAAATAAGGAATCTAAAGCTGAAAGCTGAAAACATGGCAAATAGAAGCATTTAAATGCAGAAATGAAGTAAAATAACTTGGAAGGAATTATAGGTGTAATTAACACTCTGGTGCTGCTCGAATGGCTATTTCAATAAAATGAATGTTTTAGATCATTAATGTTTTTTATTTCATATTTTGTATTTTTAGGTGGATTTTATGGTGATATTTTTGAGCATAGACCTGACAATGAAATTTCCAACTTAAATCTTGTAATAGTTTGCAGTTTAGTTTCATTTTAAAGAAGACACTTGGCAGATTATTGATGAAGTTAAAAAAAGAAACACGAAAAAGTTAGAGAAGTTACAGTTCATTATTATGACAAATGCATAAATATTCTATTTTTAAATTTAAATGAATGAATATATTTTCCAAAACTTGTAAAACTGCGAGAAAATCAAAGCCATAAATCTAAACAAGTTGTGTTCCAATTTTGAGGTTGATATCTCACATGACCTTTCAGTAAGATGTTTTTTTTTTGGCGCAGTACCAAGCGCTTCCACTAGATGAAATTTGCTTCACATTTGTTTTGAATGTGCTCAGTTTTGAACTGTACAAGTGTGACTATTTTTTCGGGACCATTTAACCTTGACAAAGTAGACGGAGCAACTTTTCTGTATTTACAGTTATGGCAAAACACGCATGGACGAGTGACATATGTGCGCATTTTCCAGTGAAAAATATCCCGCTATAACACCTATAACAGGCTTACCATAGTAAATCAGGGTAAGACTGTTATGAGGATGCAGGAGGTGAACCCACATGCAGACAGAGTGCGATGAACACAAGGTTTATTGGTAACAAAACAGGAAAACAAAACCCACGAGGGGGAACAACACAACTAGACTAGACAATGACTGAACAATAAAATGACAATTCTTCAAATAAACTCTCACAAAGACAAGACTCTACACTAAGTACTCATGGGTAAGATATAGCAAGGCATAGCAACATAGACAGATTCGACAACATTCCGCATAAATAGGCAATGAACCTCCACAAGACAGCAAACACAAGGGGATTAAATACCAATAATCTAACGAGGGGAACAGGTGACGCTAACAAGGCAATCATGACTAAACAAGGATAACAAGGGGGCGGGGTTGCAAGACGAGACAACACAAGCACATGGCCAAAACAACAGACCATGCGCTTGTACATAAAACATGGGTCTGTCATGATCCTGCCACAATACTAGAAGAATACAAGGACATGATGGCAGAATCATGACAAAGACAAAAACATGTTTTGGAAGTAGGATTGATGATGTATTGACTCGTTATTTACATTTAGTTAATTTTGAACAAAAAAAGTTGCGTAGTGTACTTTTTTTTTTTTACTTCCCAATGCTACTTATGAGTATGTTCGCATATACTGTATATGATGGCATATTTAGTTTGTAACTGTGAAAGCTATAAAATATCAGCAGCTACTTTCATGTACCATTGCAAAAAATGTCTATGTTTATTTTCTATGTTATTAAATACTTATTAAAACATTGACTTATTACAAAGACTTATTAAACATTGGTGTTCCACAGAAGAAAAATAAATGCATAGAGCTTTGGAATGAAAATAATTTTTTGAATTTCTGTTTTTAGGTCTATGCCTTTAAGAAAGCAGGGCAGCTACTTTTAAGACTACATCTACTAGATTTGAAAACTGAATTTCGCAACATATCTCACTATTCACTGATGCGTCCAGATAGCACTCACTCAACATTATATGTTTGGACTAATCACGGCTGCTCTCATGTTTTGCCAGGACAGTAAATGCGAGTCTATAACTGTTATCTTTGCAGGACTGTGATACAAAGAGTGTGCAAAGTAATATATTTTAGCAACTGTGTGAAAGTGAAAGGCACATAACAGGCACAATACCGGTATACACATGAATATCTATATGTTCAATATGCGTCACATGACTAAACTTATGTCATTTTGTTTTTTTTTTTAAATACCTCCATTTTCACAGTTCATACCACAACACGAAAACTGTGTTTTCAAATGTATCCACTTTGGAGAGCTTTTTCAAAAAATTTAAAACACCATCTCAGTGTGGACTGAAGCCAAAATGGAGAGAAAAAGATGCGTTTTGTGGACAAGGCGCTTAGTTAGTGTGGTAGATTTTTCCCCTACGCACCTGACTTAGGTTGAACCTGGTGTCCTTGACACCTGAATACATTATACTCAGTTGAGTTACATCTGAACGCGCGAGTCGAAAATCTAACCCCGCCTAAGAGTCTCACAAAGAGTCGAATGACGTCTCGTCCCCTATCGAACACTATCACTTGGGAATAAGGTCTCTAGTGTTCCCAACACGCTCCACACTATCACTTGGGAATAAGGTCTCTAGTGTTTCGCTAAATAACTTATTCCACTAACTAGCTTACATCCTGCGCAGGAATAATCAACAAACAGACTTCAGCAAATGTCCGTTAAATGCTTTAATCACGGCCGAGAGAGTACTCGAGCAGTTCTCAGAGCATCTCTCCCAAGAAGAAGCTTTAAGCTAGTCCAGAGGATCAACAACAGGGGTATGGCAACATAGGCCAACAACATTCAAAAACACAGAACAGAACGTTTTAGTACATGGTGTTTCAAAGTGTTAGTATGTTAGATAAGGTTAGATGTGAGGAAACATGGTTAGTTTAATATTGCGTTTAAAATTTCCACCACATTAATTACTCCTAAACACTGCAAGGGAAGCCTTAAACGCACAGGACTCCATAGGAAATGAAATAATAGTACTAAAGGTTAACAAATAGTTCAAAAAAGTTGTGTTAAAAGTAACTACTGAACAAAATGTTTGATTTGCTAATGAGAGAGTGTTCTTAGGTCTGTCACTGTTAGAAAAAAATCACTGTATGTCTGTAGTCCTGTAGGGAAATGAGAGAACAGAAACGAGCTCCTTATTCCTTACAGCTTAAACAAAATGAAAGGGAACTTTACAGAATACATCACAGACAGCTTTCTTACAAAACTGTCTTTCCTTCCTATGTGATTAAGAAGATGGAAAACAATTTCTCTTGCAGACCATAATAAATCCTTTCCAAAAAATCAAAAAGTCCCCTGTGACAAGAGCTTTAAAATTACCTCCGGTGTTTAAATTCATGTTAAATAAGGACGCAGATGTATATGCCGAAATAGAAACTTGTGATATGTGATGATCCTTCGATCCTCCTAGCAGTTATTCAGCTAATAATGGCCAGATGAAAGACAATCCTGAGAAGAACAGAAGGCAAGGTCAAAATTAACCTAGTATGGTTTATGTGGGTGCATACAAACTCTGTCTATGTATTCACTAGTGCTTTTATGTGTATGTAGACGTCCGGGCCAAATGAGGAAGTTCAGGCCTCTTGCATTGCTGGTAAGTTGTTTTGAGAGGTCAGTGCTTCTTTATGAGTCTTGAAACATGCACACCGCTGTGTTCTTCTCTCTGTTCTTGTTTGCCTGTCTCAGCCTGTTCTTGCTTAAACCTTCCATCTCAATTCTAATAGAAACAGAATAAATAAATCACCAGCCCAAACTGCCGTGAAGGGAATGTGGTAGTGTGGGAAGTTAGTTCTCTCAGGAACACGTTGAATACAGATCAAAGCTGGGTTCTATTTAATGTCATTTTTTCTAATCATGCCCTGCATGAACTGTGACTGACATTGAAAAAATACAAGAGAAAGCTGCATCATTACTCTCATCGCCTTGCTATTACTGGTGCCGCAGTTGTTCAAGCTAAAATGTGTCAGTTTAAAAAAAAATACTTTTTTAAACATAGGATGCTTCCTTTTCCACTAAGCCAAGGCGCGAGGACTCATGTTTTGAGTTTGTTTCTTATCTGTTTTCCTGTTCTGTCAAGTCAAGTCACCTTTATTTATATAGTGCTTTTTACAATACAGATTGTTTCAAAGCAGCTTTACAGTGATGACAGGAAAATAATCCAACAAAGTTTTATTCGGCTGTAAAGCAGATCTAGAAGAAAATAGCGTCATAGTCAAGCTTAAGTAAGTTCAGTGATGGTTCATTTCTGTAGTAAAAAAGTTATTAATTTAGTTAATTTATCTATACAGCTGCTTTGGCGAAAAACAGTAATGTCATCGTCCAGGCCAGTTCAGTTCTCATACAATGGTGTCAATGCAGGCAGATCAATAATAGTGTTAAATATTAAGTGTTTAATATTAAGCCAAAGGCAACAGTGGCAAGGAACCAAAACTCCATCAGGTGACAGAATGGAGAAAAAAAAACTTGAGAGAAACCAGGCTCAGTCGGGGGGCCAGTTCTTCTCTGGCCTACAAACGAACAGTGTATGATTATGATTCAGGCAGCATTACAGTTCAGAAGTCAGATTGGATCAGAATATTCAGAATATTTATCCAGTTGGTTGAAGACTTCATCACGTCGGTATGGAGACTTTGTTGTTGAGGTTTGTTGAGGATCAGTGCCACTGGCTGTTGTGTCGATGAGGCCTGCACAGGGGAGAGTCTAGTTGACACACAATCTCTGCTGACACTTCAGAAATGCGTTGTGGTCGTGTCTAGGCACAGGTCCACCATCTGATCTGGATACGGCCCGGATGACTACTAGCGCGTTGTGGTCGTGTCTATGTCATGGTAGACGTTTCTCTGTTTCCTTCTAGTCTCGTGTTTATGTTGTTGTATGAATGCACGTGTGTGAGTGGTGTGTCTGTATGACATCACTTGATCCGCTCCAGCTGCTCATCATCACATCACCAGCTGCAGTTGATCATCACCACACTATTTATACTCACCGTTGTTCTCTCATCCTTGTCAGATCGTTGTTTCATGTGGTTCGTGTTGGTGTTCCGGTGTCCAGTTCCTGCCTTGTGTTCCTGTTTCTTCGTCTGGATTCGAGTTTCTACGTTTGTCTCACCATCGTCTCTTCATCGCACCACTTCACGGATCCTGACCATCTTGTCCCTGCGTCACCGTTACCATCTGTTTGCACTGCCGATTCTGTGATTCTCTAATAAACTGTTTACTTGCAATTGCTTCCTGTCATTCGTCCTAGCCCGTGACAGAACGATCTGACCTAAAGATGGAAGCAGCGAGTTCACCGCAGAGCCCCGTGGACGAGTTTATTCATCATAGCACCAGGAGAATGGATGCCCAGCAGAGAGAGATCAGCGATACAGGTCGCGCAGTGCAAGCCTTGGTGACGCAGGTGTCCGAGCTCACCCAGCATATCCAACGGCTTCAGATTCCCACTGCGCCGCTCACACCGACCGTTCCCCCACCCCTTCCAGAGAGACCCACGATGTCGGAGCCCCGCCTGCCGGTACCTGAGCATTATTCCGGGGAACCAGCCTTTTGTAGAGCATTCCTGACCCGTTGCACGATGCATTTCGCTCTGCAACCACGCACGTTCGAGACTGAACAGGCTAAAGTGGCTTTTGTACTAACTTTGCTTACAGGAAAGGCAGCGCTCTGGGGAACGGCGGTGTGGGAGAATCAGAATCCATGCTGCGCCTCGTTCCAGACCCTCGCCGCCGAGATGAAGAAAGTTTTTGACCGGGCTGTCTCGGGAAGGGAAGCAGCCAGAACATTGAGGGAACTACTTCAAGGAGAAAGATCGGTCTGGATCTTCCTACCACACTGAACGGTTTGATTGATCTTGCTCTGCGGGTGGACGCTCGGCTATCTAGGATCGAGCGACGAGTTCCGTCCACCCGTACCTTCGGAGGAGTCGACGTTCCCAGATCCAGCGGCAGGGACGTGGTCAGCCCCGTCTTCGATCCCGACCCCATGCAGGTGGGTCGAGCTCGGCTTTCCCGGGAGGAGAGGGAGAGGCGGAGGTCCCAGGGCCTGTGCCTGTATTGTGGTGGAGCGGGACATTATGCTTACAACTGCCCGGTAAAAGGCCAAGCCCGATAGTAAACTTGAGGCTACTATCGGGTGGGATCTCCGCCAGGAAGACCTCATCGACTACATCTACCTCCACGCTCCTCCCGGTTAGACTAAGATGGTCAGTCCACCAGCACGATTGTCTTGCACTGTTGGACTCCGGGGCGGAAGGTAATTTTATGGACTATAATTTCGCACTTACATTCCAGATTCCCCTCCGACCCCTCACTCACCGGATTTCAGTTCACGCATTAAATGGTCAAGAGCTTCCCATCATTTCCCACACCACTGAAGACATCACACTTATTACCTCTGGCAACCACACCGAGACTATTTATTTTCTTATTTTGGAATCACCCCTGGCACCCGTTGTTCTCGGACATCCCTGGCTGATCAAACACAACCCTCGTGTGGACTGGATTAATAAAGCTGTGCTGGAGTGGAACAAGGAATGTCATAAGTCTTGTCTTGTGTCTGCTTGTTCGTCTGTACCTGTTTCTGTGTTGCAGGAAGAAGCAGGGGATTTGTCTAACGTGCCCGTGGAGTATCTGGACCTGAAGGAAGTGTTCAGTAAGTCTCGTGCTGCTTCTCTCCCTCCGCATCGTCCCTATGACTGTGCTATAGATTTACTGCCAGGTAAGTCTCCGCCTAAAGGCAAGTTATATTCACTTTCGATTCCTGAAAGAGAGGCTATGGAGAAATATATTTCTGATTCTCTGGCAACCAAGTTCATTCGCCCTTCCCGTTCTTTTTTGTGGGGAAGAAAGATGGATCGTTGCGACCTTGCATTGATTACCGAGGGTTGAATAACATCACGGTAAAGAATACTTATCCTTTGCCGTTGATGTCTTCAGCCTTTGAGAGGTTGCAGGGAGCATCTATCTTCCCAAAATTGGACTTACGTAACGCTTATCATTTGGTTCGCATTAGGTAGGGAGATGAGTGGAAAATTGCTTTTAACACCCCTAGGGGGCACTTTGAATATTTGGTTATGCTGTTCGGGCTGTCCAACTCCCCAACAGTTTTCCAGGCACTGATCAATGACGTGTTGCGAGATATGATCGATCAGTTTATATATGTCTACCTGGATGACATATTGATTTTTTCTAGGTCTCTCCAGGAACATGTGCAACACGTCCGACGAGTGCTTCAGAGGTTGCTAGAGAATGGGCTTTTTGTCAAGGCGGAGAAATGCGATTTTCATGCACAGTCTGTTCCTTTTCTAGGGTACATCGTGTCGTCCGAGGGAATGCGGATGGACCCTGAGAAGATCAAGGCTGTGGTTGATTGGCCAAGTCCAGATTCACGCAAGGCCCTGTTAAGGTTTCTGGGGTTCGCCAATTTTTACCGGCGTTTCATTCGCAATTTCAGCCAGCTAGTCGCGCCTCTGACTGCCTTGACCTCCCCCCGAACTGCGTTCAGGTGGTCTGACTCAGCCGAGGCTGTGTTCTCTAAACTGAAAAGCCGCTTTGTTTCAGCTCCTATTCTCATAGCCCCTGATTCATCACGTCAGTTCGTGGTGGAGGTCGACGCGTCAGAGGTGGGAGTAGGAGCAGTGTTATCCCAGCGTTCACCTGTGGACGACAAGGTGCACCCTTGCGCGTTTTTTTCACATCGATTATCCCCAGCCGAACGTAATTATGACATTGGTAACAGAGAGTTGTTGGCAGTCAAGTTGGCATTGGAGGAGTGGCGTCACTGGTTAGAAGGGTCGGGGGTACATTTTATCGTCTGGACTGATCATAAGAATCTCGAATACATCAGAACTGCTAAAAGATTGAACTCCAGGCAGGCTCGGTGGGCACTTTTTTTCGGTCGTTTTGATTTTACTCTCTCTTACCGTCCGGGTTCCAAGAACATCAAACCCGACTCATTATCTCGCATATTTGATTTTTCTGAACGCCCGTCTACTCCCGAGTGTATTTTACCCGAAACCATATTTGTTTCAACACTCACATGGGAGATCGAAGCGAAGGTCAAGAGAGCCTTAGAAGGGGTAACACCTCTGCCCGGATGCCCACCGAACCTTTTGTTTGTGCCGGAGGGATTACGGTCTGACGTTATCCAGTGGGGTCACAGTTCTAACGTAGCTTGTGATCCAGGAGTTAATCGCACTGGGTTTTCAGTCAAGCAACGATTTTGGTGGCCACGTATGGCTCGCGACATTCACGATTTTGTTTTGGCTTGCTCAGTTTGTGCCATTGGTAAGTCTTCCAATCAACCTACAGATGGGTTACTTCAGCCGCTGCCGGTGCCTTCGAGACCCTGGTCCCATATCGCTCTAGATTTCATTACCGCCCTCCCATCCTCTCAGGGTAACACAGTGGTTTTAACTGTGGTGGACCGATTCTCGAAGGCAGCACATTTCATTCCCCTACCCAAATTGCCTTCAGCTAAGGAGACAGCGGCAACGATCGTAGATCACATCTTTCGGTTACATGGCCTCCCGATAGACGTGGTTTCCGACAGAGGTCCCCAATTTGTGTCCAAATTTTGGCGAGAATTTTGTAGATTACTGGGGGCGACTGTTAGTCTGTCCTCTGGGTTTCATCCCCAGAGCAATGGTCAAACTGAGAGAGCCAACCAGGATTTGGAAAGAACGTTGCGATGTTTGGTTTCCAAGAATCCTTCCTCATGGAGTCAGCAACTGTCAATGGTGGAGTACGCCCACAATATGTTACCAGTGTCATCTACGGGCCTATCTCCGTTTGAGTGTAGTGTAGGTTACCAGCCACCAATTTTTCCTAGTCTGGAGTCCGAAGTCGCGGTCCCCTCTGCCCACGCCTTCATCCAGAGGTGTCATCGCACTTGGACTAGAGCCCGCGAGACTCTGCTCCAAGTGGGAGCACGCACCCAGGTCAAGGCCGATCTCCACCGGCTGATACCTCCCGTATACGTCGTCGGTTCTAAAGTGTGGCTTTCTACCAAGAACATTCCCCTCCGATCCGTCTCGAATAAACTTGCTCCCAAATTTATTGGCCCGTTTGCTGTCACCAAGATCGTTAGTCCGGTGGCAATCCGCCTCAAACTTCCTCCTGCGTACAGGAGAATTCATCCCGTCTTCCATGTATCCAAAGTCAAGCCCGTGTTTTATGCTCGCATTAATCCGCTAGTCCTGGTTCCCCCACCGCCGCGACTCGTAGATGGGGAACCATCCTATTCGCTCAATCGTATTCTGGATTCTAGACGGAGGGGACGCGGATTTCAGTACTTGGTGGATTGGGAAGGTTACGGTCCGGAGGAGAGAAGTTGGGTTACTGCTAGAGACATTCTGGTTCACTCTCTTACTGATGATTACAATCGACAGGTAAGGGAGTCTGAGAACGCCAGGAGGCGTTCTTAAGAGGAGGGGTACTGTCACGGTAGACGTTTCTCTGTTTCCTCCTAGTCTCGTGTTTATGTTGTTGTATGAATGCACGTGTGTGAGGGGTGTGTCTGTATGACATCACTTGATCCGCTCCAGCTGCTCATCATCACATCACCAGCTGCAGTTGATCATCACCACACTATTTATACTCACCGTTGTTCTCTCATCCTTGTCAGATCGTTGTTTCATGTGGTTCGTGTTGGTGTTCCGGTGTCCAGTTCCTGCCTTGTGTTCCTGTTTCTTCGTCTGGATTCGAGTTTCTACGTTTGTCTCACCATCGTCTCTTCATCGCACCACTTCACGGATCCTGACCATCTTGTCCCTGCGTCACCGTTACCATCTGTTTGCACTGCCGATTCTGTGATTCTCTAATAAACTGTTTACTTGCAATTGCTTCCTGTCATTCGTCCTAGCCCGTGACAGTCTAGGCGTAGGTCCACCATCTGATCTGGATACGGCCTGATACGGCAGACTGCAGTTGGGATAAACAGAGAGACTAATATTAGCATAGATGCCATTCTTCTTATGATGTAACGAGTACATTGGGTGTTATAGGAAGTGTTCCCGGTTTCGGCTGACCTAGTATGCAGCCTAACAATCATTTAACGGATTTGAATAGTAGACATTTTTAATGTACAATGTGTATGCGAGGCTAAAGAGATGTGTGTTTAGTCTAGTTTTAAACTGACATAGTGTGTCTGCTCTTCGAACAGTGCTAGGAAGACTGTTCCAAAGTGTAGGTGCTAAATAGGAAAAGTATCTACTGCCTGCAGTTGATTTTGATATTCTAGGTATTATCAACTGGCCATAATTTTGAGATTGGAATAGACATAACGGACTATAATGTGTTAAGAGCTCGCTCAAGCACTGGGAAGCTAAACTACTTTATAAGTAATCAGCAAGATTTTAAAATGTCAGAACCGGGCTAATTTAGTCATACTTCCTGGTTCTAGTAAGACATCTACCGGCTGCATTTTCGACCAGCTGGAGTTTGTTTATTAAGCATGCCCCATGCTGCATGCAATCATCCAGTAGAGCATTACAATAATCTAGCCTTAAGGTCATGAACCCATGAACTAACTGTTCCGCATTTGACATTGAGAGCATATGTCGTAATTTAGATAATTATTTATGATGGAAGAATGCAGTTTTACAGATACTAGAAACGTGGCTTACAAATGAAAGATTGGTATCAAAGAGCACACCCCGGTTCCTAACTGACGACGAAGACTTGGCAGAACATCCATCAAGTCAGTATTCTAGGTTACTACGTGCTAAGGTTTTTTTGTCCAATAATTAAAAACTGTGTTTTATCAGAATTAAGTAGTAAATTACTAATCATCAAATTTTTTATAGCAGCTATATATTCTGTTAATTTTGTGAATTGATACGTTTTGTCAGGGTGTGAAGAAATATAGAGCAGAGTAAAATCAGCATAACAGTGAAAACTAACGCCATGCTTCCTAATGATATCTCACATAGCATGTACAGGGTGAAAAGCAACGGTCCTAGGACTGAGCCTTGCGGTACTCCATAGTGAACTTGTGATCGGTATTACATCTCTTCCTTTACTGCTACAAACTGATAACGGTCCGATAAGTATGATTTAAATCATGCTAATTGAATTCTGTGAATGTTGTGTTTCTTTGTTAGCTTTCTAATTTGCTAATTAGTTCTGTCATTTGCCTGTTCGTTTCCATGGTTACTGATTTGATTTGAGTTTCAGTTCAGGTGTGTCTCGTTAATTAGTCTCATTAGTTCCTCGTTTTGCTTTGTATTTAAACCCTGTGCGTCTTTCAGTTTATTGTCAGTTCTACGTTATTACTGTGTTGGTTATTCTGTTCATGTTCCTGTTATTCCTGAGTTTGTTCCTGAAATTAAAGTTAAAGCTGCTGCACTTATATGCTGGAATCAACACTGACAGATACTCAGTGCTTCTAAAAATAAAGTAATTCTATTTCATACTATACTATTTCAAAAAGATGATATTGCTAATTATGACCAAAATATTCATGAGGATTCATAACATGATTGGAGTGAATTCTATATGTAGTATCTTCGTGGAAATTAGCAACTATATTTCATAATTAGGAGGAGGCTGAAGCTGGAATAGCAATTAAGTAAGTAATTACGTATTAAGTAATCATTTAGTAGACATGCATTTATGCACTTATTCATAACATTGATTGGGATATAAAAAAAATAGACAAAAGTTTGATTAAGGCCACACTTTTTTTCTTTTTAGGAGAACAACCTAAAACATTTTAGGTAACACTTCATTTTACAGAGTCCTGTTGCATGTACTTTCTATAGTAATAGGAGTAAATTATGCATAATTATAAGCAACTAACCCTAAACCCCAACCCATATGTAGTTAATTAATATTACACACTTAAATGATAATTACACAGTAACAAGGACACAATAAATAGTGTAACCATATTTATTTTATAGTCTAATATATTTTATGTTATTGATACAATATATTCAAATCTATTTTAATATATTCTGTGTAACCTGCCAAAGTTAATATTTTACTGTTGTTTTGTTGTTGTTTTACAGTTTGTAAAAACTGTACAATATAATATAAAGATATATGAGTTCTAGTGACATTATAATATTTATTCTAATTTTATTATATAACAACACAGCCATTTAACAGTAATTTTCCAAATATTATTATTATGAATGAATTATTTATTATTATTTTATTAATTATTATTATTAAACACTTTTATGACATATGATACATATGCTGAATGCACTATATGATAAAACATCGTTGATTTTGCAAGATCCTTTTGTAGACAGTACTATAGGGCCTATATTGTGAGGCAAGCAACAACAAAAAATACTCACCCACATAAGAATGACGTGTCGTGTATGCAGTAACACTATTGTTAACATACTGTTCTTACACGGTGGCTTTTTGCATCCGCTTCCATCAGAGCACATGTGCTCTGCCCCTCTCCATCCAGACAGTGTGAGACTACAGACTCTAGAGGTCTCCATCCTTCAGCATCCACGCACTGTGCATTCTTCTGCATCGGCCACAGACTCAGAGAGAAAGAGAGAGAGGGAGGGAGGGACAGATAGAGAGAGAGTGAGAGAGAGAGAGGACAACGCGCAACGGCAACCTGAGACGCGTGTCCTCCCTCAGTGCGAACGGGAACTTTGATGATTTGACGGGGAAACCGATGGAAACGTGGAGATGATGTTCCAGTCCTTGATGATGGATTCGTCTTTCAGCATGTCCAGCTATGCTGTCCTTGTGCTCGTCTCCTAATAGACAGCTGATTCATTTATCTCCTCAAGCACTTCTGCTTTACTACAGCTTTTGTGATTGAACACTTGAGACGGCGTGAAGAACAGTGAAGGAAGCAGGGCGCATTGTTCATTTTTTCAATTATCATTATTATTAAGGACTTCCAGTTCATACGGGATTCGTGATGTCTGCAACATACCGCTCCTTGTTCCTTTGTAAGTAAACTGAGTTATTTATTCCTTTAGAGTATGGTATGCGGTTTCATTTTTGAAAATCTGACCTTGTGTTTTAAGTTATCCGATCCTATCGTTAGTAACATATTCTTCACCTTCATCCATGTCAAATAAGTTTGAGCAGTGGATGAAGTCTTCAATACGAAGGCATAAATATAACAAATTTAACCTGTAAGCTTTACAGAATAGTCAGAAGTCCTGTTCATAACAAGACCCCCACCCAGTGGAGTAAATCAAATCCAGATGCTTTTGGTTTTTGGTTTCTGATGAGTTACACCCTTCAGACAGACAACTCTTGAAAATAAGGGTTCCAAAACCAAAAGTTCCACGGAGAACTTTTAATTCACTAGTTCTTTAGAAATCCATCATGTTCTGGTGCTTTAATGAACCCAGAAACAAAATGCTGATCCAAAAACCTAGTAATGAAATCTCAAGGTCTGAACCAGGTTAGAACCCAGAAAGGGCATACAAAAATATTTTGTTTTTTGTTCTGTTTTTTCAAAAAGAGGATTTTATGACGAACTTGATGATCTTTATTTATTTTTAACATTATTCCATCACAGTGTTTGTGTCTGAGAGCCCAATAACATAAGTATAATGGGAGAGACCCTAGCTATAGGCTACAATGTGCATTTATGGAAACATTAAATCATAATTCATGCTGTGCATCATTCAAATACACAACAAATGTAATCATTTTTTAGTAATTACATTTTTGCTACGCCACTAAATTGAACGTTCTTTGCAGAGCGGAACAAAGACAGGGCACGCCGCCCAATCCAGATCTCTTAATTTGTTGTGACATCTGATGGCAAAAATAGATCCTCATGTTAAACGTCCAGTGATGAGCCGGTGGCGCGGGCACGAGGGTCTCGCGTGTCTGCGTGTGCTGGAGGATGTGTGAAAGCATGCATGCATCCATGGGTCACATTGGGAGTCCTCCACGGTCTCGCGCGCGGTTCATTGTCCTATTCTCGGGCGGTACGCATGCACGTTTGTAACAGGAGTTTAGTGCGCGTGACCCATCGTTTATTATAATCACTGCGCCAAACTTTGTCCCATCTTTCGTGTCCTCTGCGCGTCTATGTGATGCGGATGAAAGCGTTGTGTTGAGTCTAGTGACTATTGTGCTTTCCAAATGTATGATACGGTGTATTAAAATTCCTCACGCATTCTCCGTGCCGTGTTGAGAAGGTCAACGCTGCTGTAACACCCTTGACACAAGCTTCAGCTTGCCGAAAACATCTCCTTTCACTATTGTTTTATATCAACATTATTCATGCTTTCATTTTTCCCTCAAAGGTTTCAGCAAAGTGTTTGGGTCCTGCGAATATTACTCAGAAATTAGTTTGTTTTGAAATTCAGGTCTTACACAGGCTACCATAAAGAGTTCGTTACCAAAGATAAAAAAAGTAGAACATCTACAGTACATCCATCCGAGGAACAATGATAGTTGATTTAACACACAACCCAATAGCATTTTGTCACACTGTCTGGGGTAAGTTGTCACGTTGAGAACCTATAGCATAAATATTGTTTTCAGCTAAATGTGCAGCAAAACAATTACGAAACACAAAATGATACATGAGCATAAATGTAAAAGGTAGACTAACATACAAAAATGCCAAGACTATTGTCTTGGCAAACTATTAACAAATGTTAATAAATAGTTTTCATTTTATACTTGAACCCTTGTTTAAATGTTACCCAGTATGTTTGTATTTGCTTTTTTACTATAAACTTTAAACTATACAGCAAAATATAATGTTACAGCTAACATATCTGTCTTATAGGAACATAAAATGCCTGGTAACACTTTACATAAGTGTCCATGACTTAATTTGCATACTTAATATGAAATTATTGCTAGAGTAATTAGTAAGCGTTTATTTACATTTGATTTTTTTTTTAAATATCTACACTGCAATGTAAAGTGTTACCAATGCATTGCTTATAGCGCTGAAACTGTAACCCACACACCTATGGGATGCTGCTAGTTGGTGCTATCCCATTATATGGTGATGGCAAGATGGCAAGAGAAGACAGAGTGTGTTTTACATGCGCACTGACACATGCATCAGATCAAGGGAAATATTTGTTTTAATGTAAAGAATAAAATCCTTCATGTTTGCACATTTGCATTTGCTTCACATTAAGTAAGATGGTTATATCTAAAATATACATATATACAAATTCAATCTAATAATTTCTAAGCATACTTATCTATTTAAATGCGATATAAATAAATAGAATCCTGTTTAACTTTGAGCACTACTTTGAGAAATATTGATTTATCAATCAGGTTACTGCATTTTAAAGGTCATGCTTATTAGCTATTGTTTGTCTTATGATTTTTCTCTTTTTTGTCTTTAGGCATTGACTGAGCTTTAATTATTTTCAGACATGTTATTAGATACATTTTAATGTGTTGTCTGGTTAATGATTATCTACTTCGTCTGTGTTGTGGGAGAGGAATGGATTGAGAACTGACACTGTGCTTGTAGTAAATCCCATTGGCTTCTGCATTAAATTAGTTTAATGAAATAGCCTTGTAGTGTCATTATGAGTACATTTCTTCAAGAATGTATAACTCCATTAATTGAAAAAAAAGCTTTACAACTGGTATGTTTGGCGTGTAGAGCTCATCTCATTGCTGAATATCTGCAATGATAGTGAATCAATGTTGCATAATGGGGTAATTTCCATTTCATTTGATTTGATGCTTTCAAAGATCTTACATTACTTAAGTGTAGCACCCTTGAGGAAAGTAATATTTATTTAAAAGTCTTATTGCAAAAATGAGCTGCTGCTACTCTCTGGAAATGAGCTAAAAAAAGGACAAACCAACCAATCTGTGCAGAAATCATGACTAACCACATGGATGATAATAGTCTAACACCTCTTACCCCGACTGACTTGAATGGAAAACGTTAAATGGGAAGTCTTGGAAAGTAATAACAGATTGTAATTTACTTGTCAGGAATGTAATGGAACCATAATAAAGAACTTTCTCCATGAAAGTCACGTGATTAACGCTAATCCAACATAGAGACTCTGTGATGTTCACACTGTCAGTTTTGGGGATTGACAACCGCATTTACTTACAGGTGCGAGTCTCGAAAAGTCCCAAATACTGTCTGAATGAACATAGAAAGGAGTCAAGCCCGTATTCTCTTACCAGTAACCATATTGACAGTGACCATATCAAAGATCCATAAAACTTAAAAGTTTGATCATTTTTGATATGACAAGTCCAATCGAGCCAAGAGTTCATCCCATAAATCTTCATCAGCAGCTTTTATATCAGAGTGGAAAACTGACTGGAGCAGCTCTGGTGTGGAGAACAGTGACTGGATATAAAACGTTCAGATGCAATATAAAGGTCGCTGTACGTTACTGAAAGCAAAACCACAGACATTTTAAGGGTGTGGGTTCGGTTATAGAATGCGGTTGTCATTCACGTAAATAACTGAACTGTGTGTAAACGTAACCATATTAAGGACTCAAATACAGGACTGATGACACCTATGTCTCTTTTTACAAGATGTAATATAAGTCTCAGGTGTCCCCAGGATGCGTCTGTGAAGTTTAAGCTCAAAATATCCCACAGATCATTTATTATACCATGTTGTAAATGCCCATTTTTGAGTGGAAGGAAAAACATGCTGTTTTCGTGGATGTGTCTTTAAATGCAAATGAGCTTCTGCTCCCCGCCCCGCTTTCCAGAAGAGGGCGGAGCCTTTACAGCTCGTGCCTCAGATACTCTGCCAAGAACTAAAACATCAGTTTGGTTTTGGTTATCATCTCTATCGCGGTCATGCTCACGTGACATTGCAGTTCTTCATCATCATGAAAGTGTATTATCTGCATGTGTTTTAAAGCCATATCAGTCTAAACTTCTGATATATAGTTTTCTGAGCGCACACATCCCAAGCACGTGCAGTTCTCTTTCACGTGTTATTGTGCTTAAACTGTCAAATGCACACAAGGGAATGTCAAACAAAGTTCACATAAACACAGTCGGTTGTGTCTGTGAACATAAACAGCAAGTTAAGAAATCGCATGTGTATATTAGAGCTCCTACTGCTGTTTATGCTGTTAATATGAATCGAAAAACAAAAGAAAAACAGAAAATCACTCACTGCTCTTGATAGAATAGCTTTAGTAGCTTTAATAAGAATACATTTTTTATTTGAATGCTTCTGTTAAATGCTCTGGTGAGGAGATAAACATGGCGGACTGTGTACTGCTCACTGAGGGCGGAGTCTATGCTAATAAGGTGGAGTCCTTTAGCAGTCGTGGGCGGGGCCTGTGTAATGTGAGGTCACAAAAGGTAGAAATGCAAATGGCTTGTTTTGAGACACTGCTTATGATTTATGGGAATTAAAAAAGGAGGACGGGGTGGATTTTTACCAGTATAGGGTGGTTGTGTACACACTGCCAACACGCATATGTGCAAACACCATGTAAAAGTGAATTTTGCATAAAAGGTCCCCTTTTAGGACTCAAAAACAGGACTGACAACTGGATTCGGTTGCTGTGTGAACGTGGCCTGACCACTAGAAATTTGACTTTTTTTCAAAATGCAGTGAATGAATGCAGTTATCAGCCTACTGTTTTGAAAATCAGGTTGCCATTAGCTACGCTAACACGAAAAAGTCTTGGTTAAAGTAACTCGTTTTTTCATCCTGTGCTATATTTGGCTGATAACCACAGGCAGTAAGAAGATCTCTCATATCTGAAAATGACAGGACACCGCAGACCCAGAGGTTATAAAATGACAGCTCGATGCGCACGCCCCTGAATCACAGGGAATGTGCACAGAATGAATAAGCATGCGAAACGCTTACAAACTTTTACGATAAAAAGCTGCGTAGTGATGAGATCTTTGGCATTTTAATGGTTTTTGCCATTTTAATAAATTTTTCTTCTAGACATGGTGAAACTGAATGCTCTTATGATGTATATTACATTTTAAAAGGATTTTTGTTGTTTTGTACAATAAATATTTATGAGAAAACTTTTGCAGACTTTAATTTAGTATGTATGTGCAGATTGCAGAATGAAATGAGTGGGTCCGAGTAGCTGAAATTTTCATCTGGAGATTTGAATATTTTTTTTTTTTTTTTGCCTTGTTTACTGAAGCTCAGATGTTTGGTTAGGCAACATAAATAGCATTGCAATTTTCCCGAAGTGTTTTGGGTGTCTGGCTCACGTGTGACATAAACATTCCTGACGTTTTCCATCAGGATATCATCCAAATCAAGCCTATCTGCACTTAGGGCCTCACAAAAACACAGTGCTCCAGGTCTAACCTATGTTTTTCCTCCTTGTCTTGGCCACTGGATATTCTTTTTGTCCTGGGATAATATGGCAGGTCTCTACATTAAGCACTCGTCTCTGAGCTTCTAGTTAGCTGGTGCAGTGCTGTAATAACAACCTTCTCCTGAAAGACAGTGTGCTTGTTTCCTGCTGCCGCACATCTGAGGTGACATTGTCTCAACTCGGTAGTGAAATTCAATATTCTCCCTTTGCTGTCACCCAGCCGCTCCTCACAGAGCAGATAAACAGCTTGAAGAGTTCTCCAGATGTGTTATTCTACTCGTTTGGCCTTGAGGAACATGTGGTGCTGTTTCTTTTTGTAAATATGCTGAGACTCAGCCTGTGGGAGGTGCTTTATCTATGTGATCGATGTTTTTTTTTTAATGGTTGTGTGTGTCATTGTATTAATTTGATCATAGGCAGTAATATTGTGAAATATTATTACGATTCGAAATAACTGTTTTCTAATTTACTATATTTAAAAATGTAATTTATTCCTGTGATTCAAAGCTGAATTTTCTGCATCATTACTCCAGTCTTCAGTGTCACATGACCCTTCAGAAATCATTCTCATATGCTGATTTGCTGCTCTAGAAACATTCAATATTATTATCAATGTGGGAAACTGAGATATATTTCTTTCAGGGTCCATTGATGAATACAAAGTTAACAGAATGAACTCGATTTGAAATACAAATCTTTTTGTAACATTATAAATGTCTTGACTGTCACTTTTGGTCAATTTAATGCATCATTGCTAAATAAAAGTTAATTTCTTTCAAGAAAAAAAATCTTAGTGACCCCAAACTTTAGTGTGTGTGTGTGTATATATATATATATATATATATATATATATATATATATATATATATATATATATATACATATACATATATAATTGTTTGGGACAGAACTATATCTGTTTATCCAACCGATTGTGGGAGTATAAAGGAATATCATTCCTTAATAAAAAAAATAAATAAAAAAAAGTCATATTAATGCAAGGAGATATTTGTTTCATCATTCCTGGCATTTCTAAACACCCTTCCCTCAGCTGCTGTCTCATGTCTATAGACTATAAGAAAATGTTAGCTGTAATTGTTTTAAGTATAAAATTAAAACTCTTAATTATGAAGAAAACTTAACTGTTTGCAACAATGAACAACTATAACACACTCCTTGACTGAAAGAAAAAAATCAAAGGAACCCACAGTAAACACCAGGCCACGTTTGAGTCGTTCTCTAGCCCATAAATCTCAGACTCTTTTGACTCCCTTGGCTAAATTACTCCCAGATTACTTTGGAGCCGCTCAACAGGAACTGCCTATTTTCCTTTACGGCTAACCTTTGACAGATGTTCATGAATGGTCTGGTTTGACAATAATTCAATCCAGCTGCTTCGTTTTGTAGCAAAGCCCGGCTCGCTTACATAAGTCATTGGTCACGAGCGGCCCCCGCCCCTCACTCAGCCCTGATACACAGGTTTTGGCTTCTAGAATTGCATGGCCCAAAAGGATTTTGCTAATCGCCACCTCCATGCTTATTTGCAAGAGAAAGAATAGAGGATTGTGTGCATTATTTGATGCAGTAAATGACTATGAAAGGCAATGGTGCAAAGGCAGTTACTTTTTTCCTGATTCCTGGAAGTAATCTGTTTTTTAGTGAGTGTAAACAGTTTGATGAGGGTCCTCCTTGAGGAGATTAGCGCAATGATAAACAATATAGCCAGAAGAATTGCCAATGAACCAAAACAATGAAAATTGGGGAGAGAATTTACAGAACGATTTTTTTGGGGGGTTGGGGGGGGGGGGGGGGGGGGGGTCGTGTAATATAGGCTACATGTGCAATACTAAATGTTTACTATATAATATACCCATGAGTATTAATGTAAATATCATTTCTTTTATCCTATTATTAATTGAATTAATATAAATGATCTTATTTGAAAGAACTTAACAGTGACAAAAGTCTGTTGCGGTGTTTAACATGAAAATAAATTAAATTTGGTTATATTAGCTGTGTCTTTTATCTTATTTAACCATAATCACGATATTTGGATTAAGTTTTGTGTCTTGCACTTACCGGTAATACCCACGAACAGTCTCATACCTAGAGACCTTATGTGCCAGAGAAACAAGCTCGCTGACATCTTTAGAATTTTGTCTTTTGACCTTCTGTTTTTGCGGTAGCTCTGTATATTTCTATGGCAGCTATGGTGAATTGGATTTGTAATGTAATGTTCATTGTAATGTTTGAAGTGGATGTCATAACAAATGTCAGTTAGACCGGGAATATTTTAAAACAAACGGTTCATTCATAAATCCATAAGTTCTTACCATCATGCTGTGGAAATCGGAAACCGGAAGACAGAACAACGAGTACAGAGCTGAAAAGGGGCGGGCCTACCTAAGGTCTATAGGACTCAATAATAATAATGATAATAAAAATCATCATCATCATAATAATAACAATACTGGAGCCTCATCTCCTTTTCATTGCCCATTCTTTAACTCAAAACTACTCAAGTTTGAGTGCTGTGAAATGACTGGTACATTTCCCTCTCCACTTCATGTGAAGTGATGTTGTTTCCCGATTCCCTATGTCGTTTGCAGTGTCCTTTGAACTGAACGCTCCCTTCAGATTGGAATCTCAATTAAAATCGGCATGAAACTGAAGTCGCAACTGTCTTTCCTTCCCTATTATGATGTATATCAAAGTTAAACGGATTCTTAAAAAAATAATACATTTAGGATGAGGCTTGATTTTGTCTGTGGGGAACTGAATGGATGGTTGTGGTTCGCTATTGGTGGATCTCATGTGAGTGACAGGTTGCCCCGCCCTCGCTCCTGTAAACACGTCATCAGAGAAGACAAAATATGCAAAAGCAAGGGGAAGTTATTGTGGTTAAAGATTACGAAGGCACATGGATTTAAAAAATAAATACAATGATGTGAACTGCACAGGTAAATCATTTACAATAAATACTGCAGTATTCAATAAAGGAATAAGAATTGTCCGTTTTAATGTCATGGTAACTTTAGGATTTTTTAGGATTTTCAACCAATTCGTTCAAAAACACTGATTCATCTAGAAATGCTACTTTATGTAGATGTGCTAATTTGGCTTTGGCTTCATTTGGATCTAATTTCTTGGGTGAAACTAAAACAGGCAAAGTGCAAGTTACTCAATATCACACTTGCAGTCGAGCTATTATGTACAGTTTATGTAAAGAAACAATGCTATGATTATGTACAGTTATTCCTTAGCGAATTCCCCCTTTTGTATTCCCTTTCTTAAAACATCCAGAAAGAGCAAATGAGAACAGTGTCTCAGCTTTTGCATCATGTTGATAGCAGTGATTTCATCATGGATGTATATCATCTGAAGACTCTCCCCCTGAGCCAGAGGCTTTGCTTACTTCCTCTCGAGAAAGGAAACAGTACCTCAGTGAAACCAGGCAGCATGGATGAGGCTGGCGTGCTTGTCTATTCTGAGCGCAAGCAGCTTTTGATCTAGACTTTTTTTGGGAGGGAGGGAAGCAGGTATATTTCCATTTCCAGTGAGGAGCAGTGATCTGTCTATTCAGAGAGACAAAAAAATAAATAAATAACCCGATTGCCAAAAAGATTGCAAACGGCTCTGGAAGAAAAAAAAGCATATCTTATCAAATTTTGAAGAGTGTACATGAGGAACATAGATATAAAAGTAAGTGTTTGCTCTGGAAAGAATACCCAGGAGATAACTTGGTCTATTCTGAGAGATACAGCTTTGTTGATCCGCCGAGGCGGTTTTGTTGGAGTTAGAGAAATGGCTTTGTCTGGCAAGTGAAGCTATTAAGACTAGAGCTGTGATGACAAATGTTCTTCGGTGTTGTCACCACTCACCAGATCACATACTATCACGAAAATTATAGTTTTACCACAATTTCTCAATGATTGAGTGATGATGTTCAGCCTTTTAATGAACCTGTATCTTTTGCACCCTCTGTCCACCGGCGAGCTCAAATACAACTTTGCAGAGTGTCCTGGCTGCTCTTTTCCATACAATGTAAATAAATGTCAATGTCAAGCTCCAAATATGACAAAAAAACAACATGTAGCTATCTTACAATCACAGTGAACCGGAAGTTGCGACTGACTTCAGTTTTGTAACGTATTTTCTGAGTGGAAAATAGACAGTGTGTCTTGTTTGTTTTTTTCCCACTGGGAATTGATTGGATCTAGAAAAGTTGGCATTCTACTTTCTTTCTAAGCCGTCAAACTGACATCATCAAAGAAGGAAGGGGAATTACATTTTCAAATTTTGATCAACCATTCAACTTGCACGGATGAATTGTTCACCACAAAACTAGTAATGCGCACTAACCAAGTAAATATGGTCACTTCTGATTTCATGCTGACTTTAATTAGATAAACCAAAGTTAAAAAAATATTGAAAATCTTCCCCTCTTCTGTGTATGTGTCTTTTGCACTTGTGTACATTTAAAAATGGCATGTCAATATGCATTGCACCAAGTTCTTTGTTCCTAATGACTAATTGACATAATTTGATGTTTCTTTTAAAATACTGATGGATGGTGGCATTTTAAGTGTGTGTGGTTATCTTTTAGAATTGTGTATTCTTTTATGAAGCTTTTATTTTCTACTCTGATCTGATTTCATGCAGCAGTTGTTTCGCATTCGTAGGCATAATGTGTTCTTGCACTGATGCCCTGTACTAATTTACATTTCTCTTTGTTTTATCTGCTGCTTCCCACTGTGCTTTTGTATTTATTTTCTGATAAGATTGCATGCATCTGCAGTGGTGTCTGATGCAATGACGCAATGTATTCCAAATGAGTTTTCCCTCCTTTTCTGTTGCATTATTGCCACAAGTTTTTTTGTATATTCATCCAAATCCACTGATAATTGCTATCCGAGAGCCGTGAAATCTGAATGTGACAGTCTAAAGAGGTTGCTTATGTTGTGATTGCTTGATGTTTTCATAGCCGATGCACAGAATGCCTCAATGCAAGATATTCTATTACAGCAGGAAAGGATGTTTCATCATCAGACAGGAAAGTATCTTCTGTCTCCCACCAGGAATTCATTAGCATGAGACTCCTGCTTTATTTCCATTGGTTTGACAGGCAGCTGTAATTGAATTGAATTGATTATAGATAGATAAATATCTTCTCCACTGCAGACGCATGTTTCTCCATGCGGAGCGCGGCCTTTAGACTCTTTTTTGCTTGTATCTTTTTCTCTTTGTTCTGGGAAAGGCTGGAGACTGAATGTGAGGGGAAATGTTCCACGTCGCTCTATTTAGACACCTGCTGTTCCTTGCAATTTGAAACAGTCTATTAGCTCTGCTGGCAGGTCACTCCATTTGCTGTTTTGAACTGGTTTGCTCCAGGGTCTCACTTCATTTCCATCGTTTTAGCCAAAATGTCCTCCACCTCACTTTTGTTCATCCTTGACCACATGGTTTCTATCTGCTGGTCCACAGGTTTCCTCCGATCAATTCAGTCATGATCTGTTGAAAGGAAGCATTTGAGTCATTCCATGTCCAAACCATTCAAAATTAATTATGAATTTAATTATTTTATTATCTCATGTGATGAGAGTGTGTTATTCTCCAATTATTTTAAGAGTAATGCAGGTATGTGCATGTGTAGCCAGTCATACATATTTGCAAATGAAATGCTTAAAACCACGTAACTGTCATTTTAAGGGATAATGATGGATATTGTAAAAAGGATAGTTCCGGTCCTTGATTCTGATTGGTTGAGCCGCATTCGAAGCCGTTGTAAATTTCTCAACAAACATACACCTGTGACCGCATTACATTAGTATTACCGTGCAACTGCCGTTGTGATTCTTTGTTGCTGCATGTGTTGCTTGGCAACTTCTTTGGAACTGCATTGCTTGGTGGAGGAATAAATGTGTATAATGTTATATTTTTTGTTGCTTGAGTTTATCTTATGAATAAAATAAATATTCAAATGAATAATGTGATGGAGTAAACGTTTTATAAAAGCAATAAGCCCCTTGAAGCCCACTCTGCCCGCGTCGTGCCTAACATCGCCCCTTAGCTGTTCTAAATTCACTGTAAATCATGGCTTCACGAGGCATATTGCTTTAATATCATAGAGTCAGTTTAAAACATTGCAAAAATATTAGCACTTCTGAGCATTCTTACAGAAATGTAGGCCACTTCAAAAATCACATTGCAAAGTGGAAAAGGAATCTGTTTCATGGAATGACTCATTTGTTGTTGGCGGATACTTTGTTTTAACTCTGAAAGGTCATTAATTAGTGGAAGGTAACGGCACAAGCAGAATATGATTGCAACGATCGGTTATTGATTGATGAGATGCAGGCCATGACTGAGGATTTCACAATGCTGTTTTCTAAACTTAGTTAAGTTGATGTTTGTACTTCCAAGATGATGACTGTTATATTCACAGTTCCCTTAATGGACCTTTATGAATTTAGAGACAGACAGACATTAATGTTACATCAATTGTCAGTGTTTTACTTATATTTCATACTTTCTGAAGTTTGATAATTAAATTCATGCAAACCGGATTTCATTAATATTTGTTTCTTTTAGACAAGTTCTTCATAATTTACTCATAAATGAGTCCCAATTGTTTTGCTTATTTAACTCGGTCACTTTCCTTTGCAAAAATATTCACAATTCCAGTTTAGTCTGTTTGGGAATCTGTTTTATATGATTGGCTCTACTATTTTGAATCTTTTGTTTTAACATGAGACTTGTGGATTTTTCTGAATACGATCTTTTGCATTGTGTCCATCAAATTCCAAACAGGAAATAATTGAATGAGATAAATTATACTTGATTTACAGTTGACTTTAGTTTAATTCACTGTTGAGTTTATCCAGACATAGCCACCATCACATGTATATTGATCTAAACTCTTTTATTTTTCACTAATGTAAGAGTACTTAAAATAGAATATACAGTTTTGGCCATAAACCAAATACAGTAGTGGCCAAAAGGAAAATGGACATCTCCACCCTTTATTCAACTACTATTGAAAATGTTTTGTAAGCATGTTGCAAAGTTGTGCTTGGAGTAAATTTTGTTATTTGTGATAATGCAATGAAACATGACAAATTGTGCTGACACCATGTTTGGCCAGGCTGTCACAAAGAAATGATGAACACAAACAAAAATCTGTAGCTGTAGCTTGCTTTTTTTGCCAAATTTTAGTGTTTTGTTCTTCCCTCATATTTAAGTTATATGAAAAAAAAATACAAAATATTTTGATGGATGGTCACTTTTTTGCTCTTCCAAGTTAAATGGATTTTATTTGGAGAAATCTGGAGAGCTCCTAAATGGTACTTGCACAAGGAAGTAATAGGCTTGGGTGATGAATGGCTTAATTATCAGGCCTCAGTGTCAGACATTTCGTTCTTCATACTAGAGCAAAAACATTGCATAAAGGAGTATCGCTGATCAATCGCAAGCCTGTCTGCAATTAACTCCCTAATGCGCCTGATTACACTGACTCCAGCGCGCCCGTTTAACTAAGTGCCTCAACCTTTTAAACGGCCAGCCACTGCACACACTCACTGTTTGCACTCTAAATTAAGCCCCTTGTCCAGGAGCTTTCACCTTGAAAAAATGGTTTTGTGCACTACTCTGCTGTAAAAAGCACCCACCTTCCTTCTTTATTCTTCGGCAATGGTTTCAGAACAGATGGCATACCCACCCTCATTTTTTTTTACGAGTCGTTAGACTTGACTTGTTGATGAAATGGAGACCTTCCGCTACCCAGCTAATGCAGAAGTATATCTTCCGTGTCCTTGCATACCAGGTGCAGGAAGCGGTTTATAGCTGACTGTACCTCTGTACATTACACAGCATCTGATGGAGGTGATGTCGGGAAGACTTCGCTGTTAGCGTCTAAAACAAAGCCTTTGGCTGTTACTCTGTTTGGTTGAAACATGCACACTCCCACATTGAGACGTTGAGACTAGGTCTGCGTATGGCATAACAAGCTTACCGCACCTCAGGGATCGGACATTAAAGCCGTCCTCTTCCTGAATCCCAGCCTGCAGCCATATTCCTCTGTACATGCTTAATTGTTTAGTCATTTTCGCCTCCCTTGTGTCTCTTTACAAATGATTATTTATGATTTTCATATAGGTAAGCTGTCTCCTTAAAACTAGAAAACAGTACATTTTCAGAGGGAGCTACAGTATGCTTGGAACGGATGGAAAATTAGAAATTCTAAAAATGCATAAATGTATTTGCACACAGTGGGTCTCATTCACTATTAATTGCACACAAGGGTTCTTATGTGAGCAAAAAATGTTCTCTTGGAACAGGTGCATACACACATTGAATCTTGGCCTTCTTTTAATTTTGATGAATCCGGATTATTCTAAATGCCGGTGTGTGCAATGATCTCCATATAAAGGCTTTCCACACAAACTCTCCTGTTCAGTCATTCGTCACTCTCTGCAAACATTTCCTTACACCGTCTCGCCTAGACTTCACATAAATAACTGCATTTTTTTGTTGAAACTTTTCCCAGATCCAGATTTGTTGTGCTAAAATGTTAAATAAAATGTAAAATGTTATATATACACACTCCTAGGCAAAATAAAAATGAGCCAAGCCCAAAACGGCTAAATACTCAAAAAATGTAAGCAAATGCACTACTTAAAAATCCATTGCTGTCTCAGAAAAACAGCAAAGACAGAATGAAGTTTTGGGCTGAATATGGCAAGTTTGAGTCAGAGGTTCAGCAGAGTTGTGTGGAAACACAAGTTGCATGGTGATACTCAAGAGCGGTGTCCTCGAAAATCTGCTGAGAAATATAATAATAAATGCCTCTCTACCACAGTGAAGCACAGATGAAGAGTTGTCATTGGGTGAGGAGCCTTTTTAGCAGCTGGTATTGAAGCTGCTTCACTGTGAAAAGTCATTCAATGCTTTGGAGTACAGGAGAATAATGCAGAGTGGTGTGTTTCCCACAATTGAAAAGTTATCTAATGAAGAATGGTGTCATTTTTCAACAAGACAATGCTTCTATCCAAATTGCAAATACAACCAAGAAGTGGCTTGAGATCAAATCCATCAAGCTCATATTTTTGCTGGTCAGATGTAGGATGTGGAGTATTCTGATTTGGCTTGATTTGTTACCCTTGGTCCAAAGAGACTTGGTGGGCTAGAAAATGGCTGCGTTTGCAAAATGAGGTTTTCAGAATAATTAAAACCTGAGCGAGGACTGCAGCAGACCTTAAACAATGCTTTACAGCTTCAGTAAACAGTCTTATTGACTCTGACTTTTTGATAAATTGCAACATATGGTGCACCAGTGCAAACTTTATTATTTGCAGCTCCTCAGGAGTCCATGCATCGGTTAACTCATAGTTTCTCTGGTCTTTGTTTGCTCTTAGGATCTTCTTGCCTTGATTATTCAAAACCAACCCACTGTGATGTGAAAGGGCATGTGATCTCTTAGTCGGTTAACCTTTCCTCTTGGATGCTCTTTTGACATTGAGCAATGTGGTGGATTCAGCTCTTCACCAGGCTCTGTGCTAATGAGGCAATTAAATCCCTGGTGTCATGGTGCAGAGGGCTGGGAATGAGGGAGGAAAGGGAGTGTGCTGTCTCAGCAAAGAAGAAAGCCCAGAGCGACACTAAATTCCATCTGAATGCAGAAGCGGGACTCTGCTGGGTGCTACACGGTCCCATCACATGTCATTGTAGAGTACTTGAATTGAATCGTGCTAAAGATTCAAATCTGTCTAATGGTTTGCAGTTTTCCTTTTTCTTGTGAAATTCCAAGGCTTATTGCAATGGAATCTGATTGTTAGTCTGAGAACAAGCCCTGGTTAGCATGCAAATGATAATATGATGGCTTATACATAAGGTTACAAATTTGCACAACTTCAAATCTCAGACCTGTTAGAAGATAAAGCAGGTTAGAAAACATAGGACGAGGGATGCCATATCGAGGTGCTCTCTTTTGACTTTTTCCAGTAAGCAACCACCCAGAAGATCATAGAAACCACATTTAAATACAATCAGAGCACTGTGACAACCACCAAAAGGGACGAGGGTCACTCACAATCTAATTTAGAAAATGTAGTTGACCAATATTAGCTCACACAAGTAAATGAAGATTTTCAACAGCAAACAAGATTGGCACAATGTGGTTGGTGCCGCTTTGCATGTTTTTTTGCTGATTGACTAAGGTAGGTGTTAGTTAAGGGTAAAGTATATAAGTGTGTTTACACGACACTTTGTATGCGTTTCGGCCGTTCATTTACATGACAATGGCGTTTTGGTGGCCTGAAAACGCAAGCTTTTGAAAAAGGGTTTTGAAGTGCAAGGTTTTGAAAATGATACATTTACCGTCTCCATGTGAACAACAAAAACATGAATTTGTAAAAACAGTGACACCATGCGCATGTGTATTACATGTTCATGCATGCATATTACGTGTTTGTAGGGTGTTAGTTGAAAAATGACATCGCCAACTACTGGCCTGGCAGCCTTTTTAGTCATTTTCACAGATCCATGTGAACGGGGATCGTTTCGACAACGTTGTCGTCTGTTTTTAGCAAATCGTTGTTGTTGAAACATACCCTAAGATCTATGTTAAAATAGATTCACTTAACCCAGTTTATTGTTCGATGATAGCTATTTGTTTGCCACTGTTAGGTTTATCCCCAACAAATGTGTAAACATCGAGTCCCCCAGGCCCCATTAAAACATTGAGAGCATCAATCTCTTTCCAGCTCAACCAATGCAATAATTTGGGGCGTGACTACTGTAGCAGGCGGAGCCAGGGATTGTTTAGCCGCTGTGGGATCATTGCTGATACGTTACATGGGAAAAGACATTCAGTTTCAGTTACAGAAGTGCAAGCCAAAATTTGCTGCATTTAGACCTTCAAAGAAGTCATGAACATGTAGAAAAATAGTCTACTTTTAAGGGTTTAACTCCCATGCACTTTTGATTTTGGCGCCACCCTGAGAGACCGTGGAGGGGATTTGAGGGAATAGAAAAAAAATAGGTCTGATTGTCAAGTCGTCACCTTTATTTATAGAGGGATTTGTACAAAACTGCTTTTTTTCAAAGCAGCTTTACAGTAAAAAAAAACAGAAACATAAGGATCCATCCTGCAAACTTCATCAAATATTGTATTAGACAAATTCGATTTCTGCCGTAAAGCAGCTCTACAGTAGACAATAGTGTAATTTTTTCAGGTCGAGTCAGTTTTGATTCAGTTCGGTTCAATAATGTATAAATTCATTAATTATGAAGCAGCTTAACAGAAGATAATAGTGTCGTTATACAGCTCAGTTCAGGACAATGTTGATCTGTAGTTTTAACAAAAGACCTGGATCTGACAAAAGTCACCGGATGATGCAAAATGAAGCCTTTTGTGTCACCCAGTGAACTTTTGCTGGGAAATAAACAGGGATATCTGGGTGCAGGTAACACATCATTGACATAATTTACATACATGACCAACAATATAAAGCTAGGTGAAAATCGGATAACTTATCCTTTAAGCTAGGTATGAAACTTGGTGGTGACACTAGCATCCAAAACATTGCTTGTGACAACTTTTCTTGATTAGCAATGTGGTTTTTTAACAATTCCCATAGGCGCTGAGCGTCACAGTTGGTGTTTGTCTGCCGAAGCCAGTTTAGCACAGAATCTCCTCTGCCTGATTGCTGTCCTTGGGTCTGTGTGTACTCTGCTATTTAGGACAGTTTGACCCAGGCAAACACACCCGATGCATCTAGGAAGTGGTCACTGAGCCCTCCGCTCTTCGAGGAGTGTTTACCTTTCCTTCCCGCTACCTCCATGACTTATTCATAGCACAGTGCGAGCTTCTACACTTCAGAAAGAAAACGTTTGCCCATGTAAACCGCAGCGTCTGCACCTCAGTGGGCAGGAGAAGGTTTTTTTTTTTCTTCCATCTTTTGTTACCTCATTCTGACCTCTACAGCACTTTAGCTCCTGGAGAGAAGTTCTCTCCCATCTGGACTGATATTATTCATAGTTTGATTCTCATTGTTTACACCGCATCGCAAGTTGAGAATTGTGGAAATAAAGTGCCTCCTTTTGTGCAATTTAATTAGAGCGACATAAATTAGCTGCTAGCAGTGCTGTTCACTGTAATGTTACGCCATGACGGGGTTCGCATTAGGGCACCAGGCTAATGTGTTTAAAGCAGACACAATTAAAACGAACGCGCCAACTGATAACGACAGGCTTACAGCTACTCTGAAGGAATTACGGAGTATAGCTGTCTGTCTTATAATGTGCAGCTTATCCGACAGATTTGCTGGCAGAAATGAATGGCTGGTGTGGCGTATGTTTAGGCAGAATGTATGAAAGGCAGCGTCTCATGCTGAGGGATGCAGAGCACGACTCATTATCGCCATACAGATGGGATCTGGACAGTACGCCACGGGAGAACCTGTCAAGAAAGGAATTGTTGTCTGTCTCGCATGTCACAAGACTGTGTTGTGATATAGTGTCTCTGCAGACAGTCTCTAGTGGGTAAATGACTTGATATAGATTTTTAAATCTAGATGATGTTTTAAAGTATTTTTGCATTCTTTATTTTTTATTCAGATTATTTCAGCATAATCTTTCATTATTCTATATTAGGAAAAAAAATATTTTATTGAAACTACTTCACTGCATAACATTTGAAAGAGTTTTGTTTCTGAAAAAGTTTCCACAAAGTCATATGGTGCAACCAATATGCAGAAAAAAACAGAAACGCTCTGTAGTAAATAAATCTCTTATACATCAGATCATTTAACATTATATGACAAGGTTAGGTTAGTTCTGGTTGTAAAACAACATGTTGTGGGACAAAAATTATATTTATGAATTAATAATTCATTATTTAACTTTTAAATAATTAGATAAGATGTGAACACTCATGTGTATTTAAGGTGTGAGGAAAATGTTGATCCTTTTTACTTGATGGTTGCTCCAAATTTAAACTTTTATTGAAAAGGGTATAAATGTATTTTAAAGCCACAGAAAACCAAAATAAATACAAAGAGTACATTTCTACAGTGGAAAAATGTAAATCTAATTCAACGTAAATATTTAAGGATAATCAATAGGGATGTCTCGAGCCAATTTTAAGGCCGATTAGGCATTTTTTTAAACTGATCCGTATCGGCTATCCTAAGCCCTATCCTTTATTTTACGTCAGCTGTCATGCCGGTGCCGTGCAGTAGGTGGCGGTATGCACTTTCAAGTAGGTTTTCCAACAGCCATTAAAGGTAATAGAAGAAGAGTGAGAACCAATGAAGTCTTTTGTAGCGCGTCACAAACGTTCCAGCTTCCGTGTTTAGCATATTTGATATGCACTGTTGAAACAAATCATTCGAAATCTGCCGTTAGACTATCTGAGATGTACTTCCCATAATGCTTTGCTAAGGGTTGCGTCTTGCTTTTGACTTGACCGACAGACTGGCATTCTGACACCGCAAGCTTCATGCTTTCTAACCTTAAATCCATTTGTTATATTATTACTATGATTATTGTATATATAAAATGCAAGCTTATATCAGTAGTCCCATTTTCATAATTGTGACCTCACAGTCTGTTTACAATGTCTACCATTGTAACAGATATTGATGTATACAAACAATCTGTATATAATTACTGTAGTAATTGTTATATTGGAATTACTCTATATTGATAGATTCTCCTTTTTACATTTGAGCTCCTGAGAAACTATCTGCACATCCCTGTATACATTTGATGGATTTTAATAAGTTTAATGTGCTTGAAGTGTGCACCAAGCACTAGGATAATACAAGTATCGGATCAGGACTCGGTATCAGCAGATATTCAATATTCAATGACTCGGATTGGATCAGGGGCACAAAAAACTTGATCGAGACATCCCTAATAATCAAATTTGCTGCAGCACAAGTAATTTCAACTTATTTTTTAAAATCTTGTCTTGATGAATTTCATTCGACTTTTCAATAAAATTCAAAAAATGTTCACAATGTAAGATCTTAAAACACTTGCTATTGAGACATTTGTATATCAAGGACACTCTTATTTTTCATTGACACAGAACACTTGTCTCAGTGTGCACCTGTTTTGGGGTCAATAAGAAGACATTTCCTTTAATTGAAGATGCTTTGCTGTTAAAGAACTGTGTGATTAGCTTTTGTCTGTTTCCTCAGACCCATGCTAGGCAACTATCTCATCCTTGGTTGCCTTTAGCATCTCAGAACACCCTGTGGGGTGATGTATGGTGCGTATTGATCTTTGGATCATGTGACCTGAATCAATACCCAGAAATCACTGCCCTGTATTCAGTGACAGAGAGGGGACAGAAAAGGCGGTCTGGCTTCTAAAGGTCAGCTTTAGGGCGCAAGGACGGGTCCTTGAAAGTGCTCTGGATGTGCAGCGGCTGAGCACATCAATTATATCAAGCCAAGAGGAAGGTCATCCTTCCAGCACAGATGTATTTATGGCCCTGTAGGGCATTCGGGGAAGTTATTTCCTCTAGAGTTTCACAGAAATATCCGACGTCATGCCAAGGTTCTGCTTCGTAGCATGGCTGTGTTGGCCCGTTTCATTACAAACGACTTGAATTGAAGTTGAAGTGCCTTGGAGAGTTAGATGTACTGTGTGTCTGGCTTTAACAGTGTAAGACATTACTTGCTCTTTAGGCATGTCAAGACCTGACTTTGGAGTCTCGGCTGTAATGAGTGATTGACGTGCTTGTTAGCAAGATCTAACAATCAACTGGAAGATGGATCGACAAAATGGCACCTTTTTAGCTGCAGCATCAGTTACAGGCACATTGAGGCATGAAGGGGACGGGAATATTGACCAGCTGGTTACCGCTCTACACTTCTCCCTGGAAGCATTGAATTCATTCTAACAACAGCATCCTCACTGCTGTGGGGAAGTAACATCGCTAACGTGTCCTTTTGAAGTCAACGTGAACAGTAAGGTCATCCTAATGCAGTTTCTGTTGTGTTGGACACTTCCATCAAAATGTAGGAACTAGCTCCTCTTCTAAAGAGACTGTCCTCCGTAGGTCGCACTGGTAAAACATGGTTAATGTTAACAAACAGCCAAACAGATATTTAGCCTACTTTTTAGATCCCAATCTAGTAATAAAATTGAGCATTTTAAGGTGTTAGGTTACATTGTAATTATACATTTAAGTATTTTGTATTGTTAGTAATATTTAAAGATAAACATTTACTAGACTGATGTACTCAAATATTTCATAATTATTTTTTTTTTAATTTTGTTTAAGTGGACTGGACTGGACTGCATTTATATAGCGCTTTCACTGACCCAATGGCCACCAAAGCGCTTTACATATTGCCTCACATTCACCCATTCACACACCGACGGCGGTGTCAGCCATGCAAGGCGCCATCCAGCTCGTCGGGAGCAGCTGGGGTTAGGTGTCTTGCTCATGGACACCTCAACACTTGGTCAGGTGGAACCGGGGATAGAACCACCAACCTTTCGGTTTGTAGACAACCTACATGAACCACTGAGCCACTGCCGCCCCAAGTGTATCAAATACACAACAAAAAGTACAGAGCTTTGATCATAAAAGTACAAATTTAAATATCATCTTACAGACAAGGAAGATAGAGTGACAACTGATATACAACTGATACCCATTTTATGTAAGTAGTCTGCTATACTGTTATACAGATATCATTTACATTACAAGCTTTCAGAATTAGAGTATGAGCTCCATATTCTCACTATCATACTATAACACCGTGTCCTAAGCAGACTCAATGCTGTGATACGCGATAAAAGGTATCTTTTCCATTTTAATTTAGAGTTTTTGTCCTAACCAGCCGCAATGGCGATGCGGAACGTTTATTTTTTAGAAACGGTTTCTATTTTTCTACGACGTGGAGGCTGGAACAACAACATACAAAGTATGACAATGATAATCAGTACTGTTTATGTGCTTTATTTGATGTTAAAAGCATCTAATGTGAGTTTGAATATAATTTTGGATATTTGAATATCAACAATGGATAATTCACCCCAGATATTGAAAATAAATTAAAGGAAACAAGAACGTTCAAACTGTTTGTCGCTGGGATCTTACCGCATTGCTTCTGGTTAGGACACGGTGTAAGTGCCATGAAGAAAAAAAACACACACACATTTGCAAACATTTTATTTTATATTTTGTCTGAAGGTTTTGAAGCTGTTCCATTTAAAAAATATATATTTTTATGACTATTATTTCATATGTAAGACTTGAAATGATTAACTCGAATGCCTTTTCTTGAGTGCCATTGAACCTCACCTTGTATTATTCCCTGGCATTTTATTCTATATTTAATCACTTCCCACTATTGATTCAGAAGGATATTCATGCGGCATAGAGAAAAGCATTTAACCCATCGTGTCCGGCAGGCAGACATTTTGATTTAGCAATCGACGCATTATCATGTGAACGCATTAGCATGCATTGACCACAGGGCGAGAACATTGGGTTTTCGAAGCCCCTATTCATTTTTCTCTCTCTTTCTCATCAGAACTAGTTTCTGCTTATCACAGGTGCTCTTGGAGGTCATGGATTGAGCAGAAAACCATTACCTTCCTGTGAATTGATTGGTAGAAAGACCTCATCATGAGGAGTCCCATGTGTGCATGTGTGTTGCGGCAGGAATGACACAGTTAAATGAAGGGATTGCTGTAGTTTGCCCTTTACAGGCTCCCGTCCTCAATGACTGCAGGGTTTCGGGTCTGACCTGATCCTCCTGTGTACTTAACACATCATGCCGTGGCGAATACCTGTCATTTCAAGGGTGCCACACTTCAAAATATCCACGTTAACACTCCTGTGACCCTCACAAACACACACACACACACTATTCTATCACACTTCTCACTCCATCAATCTGAACGGACAGCCCCCGATTCAGTCTCTGAATTGTGTGAGGAAACGTTTCCATCATCCCATTTTTCTGATCTCGAACACGCGGCCGCCTCTCTTTCATTCCCGCTGCATGTGATATACGTGCTGCTGCAGGGGGCTGAGCAATGAAAATTATGATGATGATGATGGATCTTCATAATCGCCCAGAGTCCTGCCTATCAGAGCAGCTCATGTGGAGGAAAACAGGTAACACAGAGTCAAGGCTGTGTTCACACACACACTGTCAAAGAAAAATTAGTCAAAGAAAATGACTATTTGAAAAGTTTTGTGCGTTTGTGTATGAAAATATTTGTACAATGTTTCAGATTAGGGAAGGGCAATAGAGCAAAATAATACTGTAAATATCTTTAAATATCTAATGTATTTGCTCTTTACTTTATTGTCCTTGAAAGGCAATTTATTATGTAGACAGCAGTATATATAAGTGTACAGCAACACAACACACTGTAACACATTACAATAAGTCATTTAAAAACAAGATTGCTACAGGATTAAAAGTATTCTTATATCTATTTGATCGCTGATATGACTGAAAGACACTATTAGTCTTGGGTTGTCTTCTGGGAACGAACATCTCACAATATTCCTCATTTAAATAATTCCTGCCCAAGGCATACACAAAAAAGAGGGCGGGGCCTGGTTAAGTTGCGTTATTAGTGTGTTGAAACTCTCGGTTATGGGAAGGGTTGTGACATTTCTGAAACACGCTCAAAGCGGTTGACCGATCACAACAAACTGGTCCAGCCAACCAATCAGCGCGCATTGTGGTTTTCAGAAGAAGGAGCTTCATAGAGACAGGAACTAAACAGAGTGTGACTGACTGGGAAGAGGGGGAAGCTGCAACAATGTCAAATATGGAAAATATTACGTGTTTTTTGAACATTCATGCGTGGAAACCTAGTAGAGCCCAAAAACAAAATCAGTACTTTGTAAAAGGACATAATAGTCCTCTTTTAATAAGTCTTAAAGAAACGAATCATTGCAATATTAAATATGTTGCTTAAATTTATATTAAATTACTGTGAAAATATCCTAAGTATATCATGTATTGCCCAGCTTTAGTTCTTGTGTGTTTGTAAATATGTGATTGCAGGCAGTGTTTTAACCTTGGGATGTCAGGTTCGCCACACCAACCAATGTGTGAATCAGCAAGATCCAGTCGCTGGAGAGAAGCGTGTGCCTGTGTGTGTGTGTGTGTGTGTGTGTGTGTGTGTGTGTGTGTGTGTGTGTGTGTGTGTGTGTGTGTGTGTGTGTGTGTGTGTGTGTGTGTGTGTGTGTGTGTGTGCACATACAGGTGCATGATGTGAAATTGACTCCTCCTGTCTCAGATGGGATGGGTGGGCCAAGGTCAGTGTTAGTTTCTGAATGCTCAATGTCCTTTTCTCACACACTCTAGGGGATGGAGACAGAAATTGAGGCATAAGAATGAAAATATAAACAGATCTATATATCTATCTACACTGCAAAAATGCCTTTCTTACTTAGTATTTTTGTCTTGTTTCCAGTCCAAAAAAAAAAAAAAAAAAAATTCTTAAATCAAGATGCATTTACTAGATAAGTGAAATGACATAAGATCTTATGTCTAGTTTTCCCTGGTAATTAATCAAAATGAAGTTAGTTCTTGCTTAAAAAAAAGCAAAATTATTGGCCAATCATGTAAGAAAAATAATCTTAATTCAAACAGAAACAAGATTATTTGTCTCACCCCATTGGCAGATAATTAAGCAAAAACTCACTAAATTTGTATTTATTTCCCTAGAAAACAAAACATAATATCAAATGCATCTTGATTTAAAGGGACTATGTGTAGTTTTTTTAGGTATTTTATTATCTAAAATCAATATTTTTACTCATAAATATGTCTTCAATGGTGTACAAATACCTCTGCCAATTATCTGACTTATCCTCGTAAACAAAGAATGTATTATCTTTATATACATGTGACGGGTAGGTCCACGGAGGCTTCCATGTCGTTCCGCCATCTTGAAAAACTATAATAGCAGAGAGGGTCAAAAAGTACTAGGCCAACGCATTTCCACAACACGTTTTCGTTCAGATCCAGCGTCACGTGACTGAAAGCAGCAGAACCAGAGGAGCAGAGCAGTGAGAGACGCTTCACGGCCCCGGCAAGTTTAAAAGGCTGCATTGCACTGTGTAAGGAACTCAGCTTTTTGGAAATATTAATAATCAATAATATCTTGTTATTATTAATTATAAATATTTGGGTCAGTTAATTGGATTAACTTGATGTGGCTGAATTAATATTACAATCAATTAATCAGTTCTTCCAACGAACTATTTTGATTATTAATTTATTCTAATAAAGGGTATCTTCCATGGCCACCGAAGAATAATTATTTCTTCGCCTGTACAGTACTTTGAGCCAGTAGCAAAAACCGTGATCGTAAAGTGACTTGTATTGCAAACAAAACAGAACCAATTACATATTATGTACAAGTTTTATTAACTAAATATAGATATTTATATGAATATAAATAAACTAAACAACATACACACATGAATACATAAATAGGTTAGTGATAGGATGAAAATTGAAACCGGAAGAGGGTCTATGAGAAGAACCATCAGAATTTAATTTTCACATTTCATTGAATTGAATACTTGCATTTGTAATGGGAACAATTCTTGAAGTTGTTGAAAATTGGAGTCGTTGATGGTTCCGGCAGTGTCAAGTGGAAGTTGGTTGAGCGTTCTCTTTCTCCAGGAACGCATGACTGGTTTGGTGAAGGCCTGGGACTCTGTTGAGGGCACGCCGAGCACCCAGGAGAAGTGAGGAAGTCGGAAGGATGGGTGATTGGAGTCGTTGTTGGTTGGAGTCTTTGTTCCAAAACTCCTGAGATTGTCCTTGGTTCTTTGTGAGAGAGTCTTCTCTCTTTTCCATGAGGCCGGATCTGGTTGGAATCGAGGCCTGCTGGGCCCTGGGGCCCCCGTGGAGGGGGAGGGGGCTCCCCAGTTTCACCAGAACAGTGTTGCGGCTGGATGAAAAAACTAAGAGAGGGCGGTCACTGTTGCCTGCCTCTGATATACCCTGAGAAAGAACCAACCCCTAAGGTTTGAATGGACCTATGAGTAAGGTGACATGTCCGAGAGGGGAAGCGGCTCTTAGTTGATTTATGGTCTTTGTCCCCAGCATGCTTAAACTGTTCATTCAAGCTCAAATAGACATAACAAATTCACATTGCATTCTAAGAGAAGGTGATGTACATCAAAGTGTGTGTCATTAAATGAGGATTAATTTGCTAGGAAGCATGATACAGGTGAGGTTATATTGACCGTTGGGTGGTTGTTCAACCACATACACCCCAATCAAACATACCATGTTGTTATACCTAATAGTACACGAGACAGTAAATCATCACAGTTTCTGTGAGGCATGTTCCTTCATAGATCAGAGTAACACCGCAAAGTTTATTTAATTAAAGATGGTCT
This sequence comes from Siphateles boraxobius, assembly GCF_051911475.1. NCBI lineage: Eukaryota > Metazoa > Chordata > Actinopteri > Cypriniformes > Leuciscidae > Siphateles > Siphateles boraxobius. The sequence goes on from NW_027509228.1 coordinate 1,077,047, forward strand.
CTCTCTCTTAAGCATGTGGCGCATGTGGCCACATTCCTTTGAGGTCGTAAAGTCTGTTATCAGTCTTAAAGTGTTCTGTAACCGGACACCCGGCTGACAAAGTAACTTCATTTGTGAGGTTAGTTTTGGGGGAGAGTTTCATAGACCTTTATATTCATTAAATATAGTGAATATGAATAATTAGTGTGTGTCTGATTGGTCCAGACCCTACAACTGTTATTATTCATACTGTAACATTTGTTTGTTCGCTGTGTCAAGTTGCAGTTTGTTTGAAATAACAAACCTGTTCACCTGAAAGAAAACTCGACGAAGTGCTATTAGAAGACATCCTGTCATAGCTTTTTGGTACATAACAGCCACTGTAGATGCAACACGCATTTGAAAAAGCGAGGCGCTGGAGAGCACAATTCGTTTGAATGCAAAATATAGTTTCACCGCTAGATGGGAGAAATTCCTACACAATGACCCTTTAAGAATTATTTGGATATTTGGACTGGAAACAAGACAAAAATACTAAGTAAGAAAAGCATTTTTTGCAGTTTATCTATCTATCTATCTATCTATCTATCTATCTATCTATCTATCTATCTATCTATCTATCTATCTATCTATCTATCTATCTATCTATTTATCTATCTATCTATCTATCTATCTATCTATCTATCATGAAGTCCTTCTTATACCTCCTTTATCTCTTTCTTTCTGACCTCTCTGTCTCATCAATCAAAGAATTTTTCATTTTTCATGTAAGCGGTAAATCAGCTTATTGGTCATAGATGCATCGTTAAAATCCTGGCCTTCAGCGATTTTTTTACTTCTGCTCAGAATTCAGCCTCAAGTCAAGTATACACTTCCTGGTTTAACCACACATGCACATTCATTCATTTTCTCTCACCCACCCTCTTACTAAACACAATTCTTTGGTTGTCTGAATTGATCTGGATTCAATTGCACCGTTGTGTTTAGTTCGCCAGGGGAGTAACTTCAGAAGACTTCCTTCCTGCCGATGAATCAATACTAGATAGCGTCGCCAAGGTTCGAGAATCTATGAATTTCCCAGGCTTTCCCCTTATCCGCACATGTGTCTAAACGCTAATGTGGCTGACTTTTTTTGTACACATTGAAACAGCTTCAAGAAAAAAATAATGCACACATCTTTTTTCAGTGAGTTCTCCCTTCCAGACATAAGTGGCTCCATGTTTCAGTCATGTGTAACAAAGGGGTGAATAGCACATGCCATTGGCTTATCGAGAAACACAGTAATCTTTTTTATAGGGTGGCATATGTCACTTCATTCGATAATCCACAATGCACTTAAAGTATAGAGGTCATGATGCGAGCTGGAGGATCAGTGCTTTAATCCACCCGCTCTGTCAGTCATCTTTCTCCACTGAAACAAGTTCACTAGTATAGAAATGTAAGGAAAAAATGCCCATCTCAGGAACACCAGCATGTTTTATATCAATACCAGGAGTTCCAAAACTTTCTTTTGTCAGTCAAACCCCTTAGACGTAAAATATTTTTCTGAGATTTTAAGTTAATATTTCAATAATTTAAAGGCACATTTGCATATTCACAGTTCATGTTGGTTAATAGTCAAATGACATGCAGGAAAACAGATAAAATATGTTAGCATTAAAAAACTGTCAGGATCTACTAAAGACTTAGTAATTGACTTAGGATTTACTAAAGATTTAGTAAAGGATTCGTGAGAAATTAGCGATTAAAAGGAGAGGATGGTTCTTTTTGCGGCTGATCTTATTGCATATGCATTTGTTGGAGTTTCCTTTTTAGACGAAAAATGTATGGGAGAAGAGGATTTAAATGAATCACGCAACATGACTTACTTAGCTTTGCACTAGTCTAGTGGTATTTTCGGCATTATTTAATGGCCAAAAAAAAGCATGCCTGCTTTGTGCCAGTGTTGTTAGTAGATCACTCGCACCTGATTATCATTGGATCTGCTTGTTTGTGACTATATGGGCTTATCTTGATTCAGTCAGCCTTTGTTCTTTAATTTGCGCATCATCAGTAGATCAAGCACAGAACTTTCCACTCGCACTTTTATGGGATTGCGCACTCATTGCTTTGCCCTGTTTAGTAAATCTGGCCCTTAATCTTTTTTTTTTTTTCAGTAAATGTTTCCTTTTAATTGTGCTACACAACTTAGCACTAAACAATATTTAGCAATTATTTTGTCATATATGGCGATTTTAACAAAAATATGACATAATTTCATAAGAAAACGTCTCATATTGCTGCTGCTGAAACCAGCCAAGACCTCTTTTAGGGTCTGTATTATTATTATTATTAGTTTTAACTCTAATTATAAAAAATGTATGACTGTTGTAAATTACAGATGTACTGTAAAAAAAAAAAAAGAATATTTAAAGTCAACATGAAATTGAAGTTGTCATGTCTTTTTCTTCCCTATTGTGATGTATATCCAAATGAAACGGCTTCTGGACTGAGAAGAAAAAAATGAGGGCAGGACTTGGTTTCATCATCTGGATTTGATGGATCCAGGAAGTTGGGCTTTGCTAACTAAATAAAGGCTACGGAGCCCCTAAGTGGACATGGTGGTGGAAAAAAATATGAGATGGGAGGAAAAGTCGATGTCGATGCTTTTGCGTTCTCTTGCAAATATTTGCATTCCCCCGAGAAACTTTACGTAAAACCTTTGTGTTCTTTGCGAGTGAACGCAAAGTTTTTAGGGGAAACCAAAACGTTTTCCTCCCATCTCTTATTTTTTTCTTCACCATGTCCCTTTACCGTAGAAGGCAGGTCTGACTGCCAGTTTGCAGTTTGTGGAGGATATTCAGTCTCACCCTCCGCCGAGACACACGTCATAAAGAGAACAGATGCCGTTTGGAGGGCGAGGGGAAGTTAACGTTTATGATTTAAGATTGTGAGTGCACATGAATAAAAAAAAATGATGTGCACATATAAATCATTTATGATAAACACTGCAACATTACTGTATGTTAAAAAATATATATAAGCTTTACATCAACTCACAAACTCCTTGCAGTTCCCTCACGAACCCCCATTTTGGAAACCCTGTTGAACCCTAAAGCATGCCACTTACTGCCTAGTATTTTTTAAATACTATGTGAAACAGAACAGCATACATTATCTAACAACACGCTTATGAATCTGTAGTATGCAACATTACTGTCACATGACCTCATCACATTGCATATTAAATTATTCAAATGGAATCTAATTATCATGGAGAACGTAAATATGCTTATTTTGCATTTTATGGCATATTTGTGTCAAATGTCTTAACTTTTGGCAGTCCAGTGTAATGAGTCAAGATGTGTCAGGTATAACCTCCAGTTCATTTGTGTCACTGTATAGTGTGCCCTATTGTACACTGCACTTTTTGCTAAAAAAAATTGTGCAGGTTGTCTTCATACTCCATGCATACAGGATATTTACGTACTGTGCACTGTAACACAGTTAGATGTTATGAGAAGAAGGAGGTGGGAACCGGCGAACATTTAAATACTTTAATAACGTAAAATAAAGAAATACAAAACGAAAGTAAAAGACATAATAAAACATAAAACACAAGTCCAGGCCTGTTCCTCTCTCTCTCTTCACTGTCGTCACTGCTTCTTTTATGCTTCCGCTCCTTCGTGAGAGATACGAGACCGGTGCGTTGTGCAGGTGCGTTCTGCTCGCCACATGCACATCATGCATTCTGTATACTGTACTAATTATAGTACAGTAATTCTAGTATGCTATTTGGAACTTAGCCTAGATATTACATATACACATATTATCATCTTGTCAGTGATCTGAGGCTTAGGTGATTTTGTAGTCCTAAATTTGCATAGTTGCATTGTGTGTGTGTGTGTGTGTGTGTGTGTGTGTGTGTGTGTGTGTGTGTGTGTGTGTGTGTGTGTGTGTGTGTGTGTGTGTGTGTGTGTGTGTGTGTGTGTCTCCGTTAAGTGGGAGTTGTCAGTTCAGTCAGTCAGTCAGTGGTAATGAACAGTGCCGGTGCACCTGCTGCCTCATGCTGAGCCATTCACAACAGATACACAGTAAAGGAATTACGTGGCCATCTCTCATAAACACAGATAGTCTCTGTGGTCGGCGTGCTGGAACGGTTTCATTAGGGGACAAAAGCTGAGCCCTTCAAAAAAGAGCTGAGCCATGTTTGTGTGTGTATGTGTTTTATTCCCTCTCCATTCACCTAAATATCAGATATTACAGTCACAGCGCTCCGTTCTTCTGTCCGTCTCTAGGGGTTCTCCGGAGAACATGGGTTTTTCTTGGATTCGGAGCAGACCTTTGATGTTCCTCTGTGTTTTTCTCTTCCCTTTCCTCCATATTTTCTCCATCTCAGCTGTGGTACTAACAAAACAAACTTAAGATGCCGAACTCCCGCTGACATTTATCCAGAGATTTATCAGAATGAAAGCAAGACAAAGACTAAAAAAATCTAAATTCTTCGTTATTCACGCTTTTACCAAATAGAAAAGACAAATCTCAAATGTCTCCCCTCGACATCAAGGAGACATTTTGTCTCTTCACTGAATTTTTTTTAAACATTTTATTTTTGTACTGTAATTTAATTGAAGCAAGTCATTTTTGTGGTGTAGTATCTTGTTTTCTAATGGATACTGTTTTTGTCTCTGTTGTCAGACGTCTCAATACAAACTCAAACACTTCTAATCAAATTCCTCCAAAACCAATTGTTATGCTATCGACATTTATTTTATAGCACTTTCATCGCTCTATTTGTTTTATTTTTGAAGTTAAGTTTTTTCCTTTTTTCCCCCACTACATTTATTAAATGTTTGTATTTATTGTGTGGTTATTGTGTACTGAATGTTGAATCTGCATCTACCATGAAATAGCCTGCAGCTGATATGGCAATAATCTTAAATGCAATTGTGTGTTTTCATTTATCCTAAGCAATTTTAGGAGCAAACTCTGAGACAAAGTACAGAAACATAACAGATATATTTTATTAATTATCCTGAGCAATAAAAGAACAACCTCTGCATGAGCAATAAAATGGACCAAGTTTATTCCGCTGGCTGACTTATTTTATTCTCCGATTAAGCCGCTTCCTTATTTGCAGGAAAATATAGTGTGTGAGAAGTGTGTAATTACATCTTTAAAAGTAACATCATTAACCAAAGTAAATAGTTAAATAAATTATAGAGGCAGGGTGTAAACGTGAGTAAAGTTTATTGTGCGCTGGTCCCTGGCTTTTTTTGTGTTGCAACGAGCCGTTTGTAATGATGTTGCGATAATGAAATGTCCTTCGGTGGGAAAGCGATCGTATCGCTCGTTTCTCAGGGCAGTTGCCAGTCCAGAACATTCATTCGGTCACAGAGTTCAGTCTTTTCAGTTGGTCGCCTGTGCAGATGCACGGACCTCGGCGCTTCACGCGCTAATGAAAAGCTATTTAGCAGTTCTTAATGATAGCGCCTCTGAGAGCTCTCCGTCTCCCTGTCCTCCTCTTTGTGCGATTAGCAGGAATGCTAATTTGTCTCTTAACAGTCTGAATGACCTCTTTTCCTACCGCACTCTGACTCATTCATATTCTCTCAGATCTCTCCTTCTTACAAATGGTCACAGGTACATTAATCAGGAGTAGCTGCAAGTTTGAGCTCCTCAAGTGCTCAATTAGCTTCATGGAGAGACGCCCCGGGGGATTCATTCACAACGGTGCAATTTAGCTCTAAATGAATTAGTGCAGAACACTGGAACATTTTGTTTAGCACTGTTTGTTCACTCATTTCATAATTCTTAAAAACCACCACACATGAGTTAAAACAGCAAGGTCTTCCGTTTGCTAGAGAAATCCCTGAAGTCATTTTAACAGCTTTAATATTTCCGTTTTTTGAACCAAAAGCAAAATGCTGTATTTTTGAAAACAAACTCTTTCTAAACAGAGAGAGTGAGCTGGATTTTCCATTTGCATGAACCTCCAGAATGGGTGGGCTTATAGGAATTTTTCAGTCAGGACCACTTCCCCAAGTATATAAAATTATTACAATTATAGCATACAGTTAGTGTTGGCGGTATGCAGTGGTTAAATTGGGCCGGGGCTCAGTACCCGGCACATAAACCTGCTCGTTTGTGTCCTGATGTGCCTGTTTGCAGTCAGTTGCCTACTGGAAATTATGTCACATAAAATTTGATGAAAGTGATGCTTTTGAAAACATATTTCTGACAAGAAATGAACGTTTTTTTGAAATGCATGTCTATTTTGTCTCAGCGGAGCTGAGATGTGAACAATTGGAACACGGCCGTATTCTTGTTCAGCTGCATTGGCAGATATAACTGACAACTGGGTGGGCTTGGTTCCACACTAGCCGATCTGTAAATAAATGCCTAATATCGGTTGGAGATGTGTTTTCACTTTCTTAAATTGTGAACACTGAAAATTATTTCTTAATTAGTATATTTTGGTCTAAAAATTTCAAGTTTTTTCACTGTTTTCTTATATTTATTCCTTAAAAAAGAAAAACAATTTGCCAGTCTTATAAGCTAAATGTAATTCAACACTCAAAATATATTCTCCATAGTCCATATTATGCCCTTTTACAAAGTCTTGATTTTGTTTTTGGGCTCTACTAGAAAATGTTTTCATGCTTGAATGTTCTGTTTTGGCAAAAATTCTTATTAAACATCATCATTGCGTAGAGTCAACTCTGAATCAAATAGTCTTTTTTAAAAGGTATTTATTCTTGCAAGAATAGGCCCATGGAGTGGGCAGAGGTTACCCTGTGGAGTGAGTGATACACCAGACAGGAAACAATGGGCAGCCTTTCTACCATTTTCAAGGTCTTCGGCAGGCTTATTTTGCCTACCTTCAACCGATAAGAGACCCATGCTTACGTAGTTTCTGTTTATCACTTAGTTATCACTTAAGACCATCACCAACAAGTCAGTACTAGGGTCAAAGTTCCTGTCCCATATGTTCCTAAAGTGTGTCACCCAGCCACCTCCCCAGATACCAACACATGCATCAGTTCACAAACATATATGTTCTTATATCTATTGATCAATTAATCAATTTTCCATTACAGTTCAAAAACAAATAATTTTCCCCATATTTGACATTGTTGCAGCTCTCCTCTTCCCAGTCTGTCAGTAACTCTCTGGGGTGTGTTTCCCGAAAGCATCATTAGCCAACTATGGATGCATCATACTATGGTAGTTAAGCAGTGAGTTACTTCATGTATGGGAAACACACCCCTGTTTTGTTCCTGTCTCTATGAAGCCCCTCCTTCCAAAAAGTGCAATGTTCTCTGATTGTCTTTGACTGTGTGTGGGACATATCCCGCCCCTTACCATAACCGCCAGTTTCAACACACTAATAAAAAAAAGACTCAACCACATCTCATACTTTATTTTGGATATACCTTTGGTGGGAATTATTATTTAAATGAGGAATATTGTGACGTGTTTGTTCCCGGATGAAAACTCAAGAGTACAATGGAGGTGCTTCCCGGAACACTGAAACAGGGACACTGATATACAGAATAACTCCTGCTGAAGGGACTTTGTGCTAAAAAATAAATAAAAAAAAGCATAATAGGTCCTCTCTAGTTAATAAAAGTAATTTATAGTTAAAAATTAACACATTTAAAAAAATTGTCCTGGAAAAGAAGACAAAAGTATTATGTTTTGTACTCTGCATATTCAGATATTAATTAAGCGCTCAGAAGAGGAGTGCCCACTTTATTTCTATGCATTGTATATGTGGATATATTCTTTGACTTGGGCTACTTATTTATCTGATGTTCTTGCAAGTATCCCAAGACATTGAACCCTGTTCAACACAAAGCAAACATCACCCGTAATGTTCCATCACTTAGACACACTGTGGGAAGTGTGGCAGGTCACCTCTGTCCTCACACTCACTTAATGGAGTGTAATCCAGCCTAAACAAGTACATCTGTGCACCTCTACTTCAGCGTCTTCCGAATCAATCTGGTTGTATTTGCCTTGGACCAATCTACAGGAGCGTGGGGTTGGGGAGGTTCAGCAGAGCACACAACCCCGGCAGCTGCTTCAACACAGGATTACTACTGAAATGAATGATAACGAAATGATACAGAGTGGTGATGGAAAGACTAGCATAAGACAACACGGAAAGACACCAAAGAACAAATTAATTAAGTATTTGTCTCCGATCGCGTTGAGAGAGATTTGTTTACTAGCGCGCACGATTAGTGTTCAGGTTGATGAATCAGTGCTATGATTGGTGAATCCACATGTGATTTGGTGGCATATATGGTAAATCTATTTGTGTAGTTGGCAGGATTGCTGAGAGTGGTGAAGAAGCTTGAATGTTATGATAAAAAGCAAGACAAGTTAAATTATTCTTCACTTTTCTTTCATATAAAATATATAATAAAAAGGAAAGAAAATATCTATAACTTTATATATATATGTATATATATATATATATATATATATATATATATATATATATATATATATATATATATATATATATATATACATATATATATTAAATTACTTAATTCATATACTATCAGGATGTACATGATTTTTTATCATTAAAAAATACAAAAGTCAGCATTACCTGTGGGAATCTGATGTAGTATTTCTTCCCAGACTTCTATTTTTTTATATCAAATTATGAAATATGGATTGTATTTAGTTTAGTTGGGCCTATCATAAATTAATCTGATTTAGTGAGGACTTGTAGACCTTGATAAGCTATGAGTTTAGCCTGAACCGAGATATAAATAGATAAAATTATTTATCCTCTTTCATGTCATAAGAAAGAAGACTCTCTTGCAAGATAAATTCATGTACAGACTTCAGACCGATTATCACGACGCAGATGCCGTTCCTCCTCCACATTATCATCACGACTAATGCGCTAATCGTGGAAAAACTGGAAATAACTGACGTGGAAAGATGAAAACTTCTGGATGCTTTTTCCAGGAATTCCACTTGTAGCAAATCAATTCTTTGAACAATTGCTGCCTCTATGTAGAAGGAAAGAGTAATGAACAGAAATTACATGGCAATGTAATTTCAACGAAATTACTGCTGAAGCTATTCACCCCTTGAGGAATTTTTGAAGCTCATCACTGTCAATGAAGAATGATTCAAAGTTCACAAAATTACTAAATGTGTAAATTGACAGTCATTTGTGTGAGAGAATGAGGTATGCTTGGCTTACTCTGTCATTTTTTTATGACTTTTGTCCTCAGAGAGAGCTTTTCATTGGTTCATGCTTCTCTATATATGATTTTTTTTTCATGCCTGGATCATTTAGAATAACAACTAGCCTTCCAATGAGACAATTTAGAATCATAATGTCTTATTGGTGGGAGTCAATCATCAAATGACCAATCAAATGACCCGGTGTTGGCTTTGAGTCCTAGTCTCGGATCAGGATTCAATGTGCGTTTTGGACACCAGATGTTTATAGTGTGAGGAGAAATGGTTGATGGGAGGGGACGAGTGTACTCAGCCCGGTTGCTCTCAGTCCCAGATGTGAGAAGTTTTGGCACGGCTCAGTGTGTTTTCTCCTTGGCACAGCAAGGCATTCCCTCTGCCTGAGCAGTGCAATCTAGGAGATGCCAACTTTCTCTCAGTCCCTCTGTTTTCATCCTCTCATCTTCCAAATCAGGTTTCTCCTTCACCAAATCAAGACTTAAAAGCAAAAGCAATCAAACCCCCCTCTTATTTAGATGTGCGTCCCTTTCCTTTCTAAAGACAGGGTAACTTACCAAAAGGCAACTCTTAATTGGCACAATGTGGATCTGCTGCTCTTAATGACTGACCCATTCAGGGACCCTTAGCAATATCTTTTTATTTTAAATGCAGTGATGGGATGGCTAGCTTTCTCATCTGTGTGATTAAATTGGTTCAAGTCCTGTCAAGTCCTGATGTGGCAACTGAATTAATCAGAAAGGAATTAAGATTCACCGTCACATCTCTAATAAAGCACCTTAGACTGGCTGAATGTGATGGAGCTGATGAAATGCTTGTTACAGTGATCACCTTAGATAACCAAAAATCTAATCTTTGTCACTTGGTCATTGAACCCGTACAGAGGGTCAAAGCTGACCTCCCGGGGTCATAGGTCTTACTTAAGCGTGTCTGATAAGCGTGGAAGCCCCTGTCCCCAGTGATAAACAGTAGTCGTTTATGTCACAGCACGGGGCCATTAGTCCTAGCATCTAATATGAAGAGAAGGTAAAGCTTTGTATTTATGACCAAACCTCAAGGACTTACTTTCAGCCTCCATTTGATGCCCTTGGTAAGAGCAGAGGGGAAAAAAAGATGGCCACCCATTGCTCTGTTAACCTTGTGGCCTCACTGATTCTGGGAGGGTTAAGCAGTGCTGTATTTATGATGAGAATGAGACCCTTGGGCCTCGGGCGAGGTGAGAGTAGGTCTGAGGATGAAAGCTTGTCACTGATAATGGTCCACAGGGTTACGGGAAGGTCCCTGCAACATGCTACGCTCACTAGCTTTTATCTGCAGCTCTCAGGGGAACATCTCTGTGTGACAGCTAATGAAAGAGTGAGAGAACGAGGGTGGAGGAATGTTCAGAAGAGACAGATAACGGAAAGAGTGAAGATGAAGGGAGAAGGCCGATGCCAGTAATCAAAAATGACATTATTAAGAGTGCATCATGCTTTATACCAGCCTGACCAGTAACAAAAAAAACAGTTTAAGATGATAGTTATGTTTTGCATCATGGTAACTGAATTATATCTGGTCCAATTGGTAATTAGCTGGCTCAAGCTAGTCATTAGTTGATCCAAATTGGTCAATGGCTAGTTTATGCTACTCATTAGCCAATCCAAACAGGCCATTAGCTGGATAAAGCTAGTCATTAGCCGGTCCAAACTGGTCATTAGCTGGTTCAAGCTAGACATTAACCAGACCGAACTAGTCATTAGCTGGTTCCAGGCCACCATGTGCCAGGATACAGTTTGACAACATTTTACTGTTACAGAATGTCCACCCAGCAGCTTGTCTGGTTTTCAATTGCATCAAGAATGCAATTCTTCAAGAAGTCTGCTTGGACCATGAAGAAACCAGCTAACATATTCCAAAACATAGCTACAGTAGTAGCTTAGGCAGGATTTTACAGCAGTGATCAAGAAAGACCAGGCTATTTTTTTTTGGAGGGGGGGGGGGGGGGGGGGGATTATCCCTGCTTGTAAATGTATGTAAATTTTAATTGTATTACTTTTTGTAATTGGATTGACTATTATCCTGAAACAAGACCCAAGTCTGGTGAAGAGGAAAAATATAGATTCCTCGAATTGCTAATTTAATTTTGCAGACTATATCACAGCCAGACATACAAAAACCATATGGTCCCCAGTTTTAGCACAAATATCCCTTACATCCACACTAAACATTAGAGAAAGGTGGTTTTGACTATGTAAAGTCAGACTCCTTGTGGGCCCATTTACCTGTTTGTGGGCTCTTGACTTACTGCTGATGCCAGCAGCACTCCATCTGTTCACTCTACACAGTGGGAAAGAGATTGAAGAGTAAGAGAGAGGAAGATAGAAACTGGCCTCTTGCTGTGGCTCACCAGGCAGCAGCTAAAGAGATGGATGGTTGTGAATCCAAGGAAGGGCAGCTGGGAAACTCAGCCTCAGATGACTGATGGGATGGTACATTATTTTCTCAACAGGATTGTAGAGGGAAATGTAAACTATGGCCGGTGAAACAACCCATGCAACTTGGGTATGCAACCCATGCAAAAAAAAAAATGGAACAGTGATAGAGCATCCATTGCACTTTCATATATGTCAAGATACTTTGGTATATACCTGTACTTTGTACAAACTGCACTGTCTGTGAAAATGTGCAAAAAAAAATACTTTTAGTACAACGGCATGTTGCATGGTACAACAGCATGTTACTGGGGCAAATTACAGACTTCTCTGGTGACGTATGAAGAACTTCTATGATAATTTGGTTATAATTGAAGCCCACATTCATCTGCCTCCACTTTTGAGTGCAATGCCTACATTTCAAAATACAATTAAATACGGATGGATACAACCAAGTCCCCGCCCTCCCTCCTCACCCCCCATAATCTGTTACAGTCGGATGTACATCGAAATACGAAAGAAACGATCTGTCACTGCTTTTGTTTCGAGACTTTAACGTATCAGTATTCACCTTTTATTGGTAGATAATATAAAAGAGACCCCAAGGCAAATGGGGATTAAAGTTACAAAATGGTAGAATTTCCCTCGCTGGATTGCCAAAGTCCTGCTTGGATTGTCAGGTTGAATTGTGTTCACTGAGAAGACATTGCACACTTCTTTCTCATTTCTAGGCCCTTTTGAAACGCGAAACTGCACATACATGCAACAGACTGTGGCTTAGAGTAAGTCATCCATCACAGGACATCAGTCGATTTTGTTCCTCTACTCCTGCGTCATTGACATGCACATATTTTATGTTCTATGCAATAAATAATCAGATTTTGTTTGGTTATTTTGTCGTGTACCGCTCATTCCTTTTCCACATCCGTGCAATCATGTCTTATCATTGCTGTAACAAGTGAAGCCACTTGTTTTACTGTGAGCGCAAATCAATAAGGCAGTTGTAATTCCCATAACTTGTTTAAAATGTTGTGGCTTTTTAACTGCCTCCATTAAGGTAAGTCAGTTCTAATGTGCATGCGTGGCAGCAGTTATTGTCATCCATTTATAATGAGTCTGCCACTGTTCCCCAGAGTTGCAGTGTGGAGAGCAAACTCCTAAAGTGCAGTCAAGCAGATCGTCCTATAGGACAGAAGAATCTGCTCTGTGTCATGGTTAAGTCTCAATTATTGCTGAGACAGAGCAGCTGCTGCACTTGAATTAAGGAATCCAGGCTGCTGATTTAATGCTGGTCTGCCTTCTGAACCAGCAAAAGTGATGTTTTTCATCATAAGAACTTGGTAGAACAGGTAGACCTACTGGTTAAGATAGTAGAAGTCTACTGGGGAATCCAGGAATCCCTTTTCTCGTGTCTCCAGCAGGTTTATGCTGGTTAACCTATGCAACAGCTTGGAAAACAAGTGCTCGCTAACAATACTTAGGTGGTAAATCTGGTGAATCAGCATGGTGTTGCTGGTAAAGCTGTCTGACCAGTGTAGTCCTGCTGGTTAAGCTAGTTAATATCGCCAGCATCATTTCAACAGGGGTCATTCAGGCCAGGAGAAACTTTATTATTATTATTATTATTGCTGCGATTGCTCTTACATTTACATGTATCCATTTTAACAGATGCTTGAATCCAAAGTAACTTGAAAAAGAGGAACACAAGCAAAGCCAACAATATTTGTGATATACAATTACAGGTTTATTAGACCACTAGATTAGGAAGCAAGCTAGAGAAGAGAAGAAAGGCAGAGAAGAAAAAGGCATGCTTATATAAAATGAAATGTTGTATTTATCCCCAAAGTTTATGTTTTAAGTGTGAAAATCCTGCAGAGTTAAGACAACAGTCCAAAACATTATTGCACATAATGCATTGTTTGAATTAATTTCAAGGTTGCAAAGTCCTGGAGGGACTTCAAGTTGTGTAAACCAGAAGAAGGCATGGAAAAAAGGCCTTTTCTTTACTCATGTATTCCTCTCTCCCTTCGCCTACCTCTCCCTCAGTTCCTTTCTGTATGACATGATTGATATGAGCATGGAAAATAATACATGACAAAAGTCCTGGCTGATTAGACTTATCTCTCGCTCTCTGTCTCTTTTTCGTTCTCTCTCTTCCCCCTCTTCCTTCCAACCTTTTCTCTCCCGTGAAAGGCAAGGGCTTCCCATCATGCCTGTATATGGTTAGAGTAGAGAGGAGCTGTTCAGCTGTGTGACAGGAGTGTGTGTGTCTGAGACTTAACAGGAAATGTGCTGCTCTCACAGCCACCACGTTGTTCCCCTTGACAGGTTCAGGTCTGCTTTGTTTAATCCAACAACTCTGGCAATGGGAGTGTTTGTGTTAGTGCATGTTTTCAGTATATTTTTTTAATGCTGAGTCTTTTAAACGACTTTGTACAAGTTGTGTTTTCTACAGTGTGTTTCGTTCAGGTGACTGTCTGATGAGGGTGTAGGCCTCAGTATTGGCAGTACTGGTCTATATATAGTCTGGTACTGAAGATGTGAAGACTGGGCCCTTTCACACTCCCACCTCATTTCCTACATAGTCTCCGTTAAGTTGATAATACAGTCCAGGACATTTTATTCTATAAATAATATTTGTTCCAAGCTTCCTTACATGATTAAATAAAGGCATGCTGTGTTTAATTCACATTTATGGATACTGGAAAGGACAGGTAACTGTCACGGCTGAGTGACTTTTTGGGTGCCATTAACTTACAGATGTGGGAACTTGAAATTGTTTTGCAACAGTGGAAATTTCCCATGGAGTCTCACTGCAAATTGATCCTGCAGTCTTCAGGCCTGATGCTCTTACCCATTTTAAAGGCACTGCCATGACTACATGTAAAGGAGACATTTTTCTCAAAAACTGTGATTAAAAAAATAATTGGTTTAGCTGACGGTCTGACAAAGCTGCAGTATTATTTTCAGCTGATTGCTAAAACTTGATTTGGTTAACAAAAATAATTATTCATAATTCTACTACTAGAAAAAAATACTAGTACAGATACTAATAGTAGGTAAAAATAGACTCTTAGAAGCAGCATGTGACCTCTGTTTTAATCATAGCAGCAGTGACATTTTCCTTTTGGTTTTGTCACCGAAACAGTCACCTCAGCAGCAACGAGTCAGCGGAGTGTGACGCTACACTAAAAGCCCAATATAGAGGGTTTTTTTGTATAAGTTTCCTTATTTGTCTGTATCTCATGTTGCCTTTGGACACAAACAATGGTGCCATTTGAGCAGCCAATTAAACTGCGCTGACATTCAGAGTATGTGGGCAGAGTGACATTAAGATTAATTTCTTATAAAAGCCAGTGACATTACGCCGCTGATCACTCGCTGAGAGCGCACACACACCTTTACCGCTGTCCCTCTCTGGGCAAATACATGCCTGGTCTGGAGTTTAAGATGATGTTCTTCTAAATGTCATCCTAGTCTTTTCATCTGGTGTGCATGTGTAACAAAATTAGATGATCAAACAGTGCTTTTGTTCTTTCTCTTTTCTTTACACTATACGTTAATTCCTTTGACATGCAGTCATTACGTGGGAGACAGGAAATCCAGCATTGCTGGGAAACTAGTCTCATCTGTACAGGGTGTGGATAGCAATGAGCTGAAAAGAAGAGCAAATTGAGACTTTTGCTTTTCAGTATGTTTGAAGTCAGTAAAGAAGTTTAGGAGAAACATCTGAGATAAAATACCTACTGTAAAGGAAACAACAGTCTCCTGAGCTATGAAAGAGCAAGCTCTGAGCAATAAAAGGTTCCTCTGGGCAGCACATCTTTTGTTTGGCGGTGTTTTTTGACACTCGTTGTCCGTATCCATAGATTGAATCACGCAGTATGACAGAAAGTCAAGATCACCCTGCCCTTCACGCTTATGCAAATATCCCTGCCTTTTTAAATGACTGGCAGTTTACAAGTATCCCACCGTTATCTGGACCAGGAGAGACACTTGGGCTTGAAGGTCATATCGTGGATTGTGTTTTTTCTTTCCCCAGACGCCTCAGGACAGCTCCGGCCGATTGTGTGTGCACGTGTGCAAACATGGTGGTATATGCGTGATTGCTCTAGGGAAGCCTCCGCTGCTCATTAAATCATCCTTGCTGTGTCTCCCTCTTCCTCACCGGAGGGATTCTGGGTAATCTCAGTGTGATTGTGAGCATGAATTGAGAAGACATGTTTCTCAAGTCACATTCACAAAGTCAGCTACATCAGCACCACAGAGGGAAAGAGAAAGAGAGAGAATGAATGGAGGGCAGGCATGTTTACAAATGAGACGGGTTGTGAGCGAGAACCTGAGACCTACAGAAAGAGGGTGAAAAGAGAGACGGGTAATGAAAAAGGGCTGAGATAACGACGTACAAGAAAATTGAGTCTCTTGTAACATATAGCTTCTCCTCTCACGACCCCATTAGCGGACTCCTCCACACGTGTGACGTGCTGCACAGGAGGCTGTCCGTGCCTGGAATGATGGAAACACAAATACTGGAGCGATGCTTGGGCTGGTGAGCAGATTAGGCCCGACTAATCCACAGAGAATACGGGTAATCGAAATTGTGCTTTAGGAATCATGTGATTAATATAAACAGGACAAGGGATGTTGGGGAACTGATAGATTCTGCTCAGATCGTCCCTGTAATGGTGAGTTCACATCGGACGCGAATAGAGCGTCTAGCGCGAGTGATTTCAATGTTAAGTCAATGCAAAGACGCGTTACGCGCGTAAAAAATCCCTGCGGCGCGAATGAGGCGTAGAGCCTGGCATTTATTTTGTGCTTTTTGTGCATTCACGCGTTTGACGCGAATTCGCGTCTGCCGCCCGAGTTGAAAAATTTGAACTTCTAATTCGCGCCGCGTTAACCAATCAGGAGCCAGCTTGCTGCTGTCACGTGGTGAAGTAAATATTTTACCACATAAAAACTTGATTTTAATATATGAGACATTAATTTTGTATGCTATTTATTCCATATCTAATCTAGATTATATGAAACATTATTATTATTCTAATGTAAAGAGAACCAACATACTTTAGTGCAAGAACATAGTTCGTGTCTGTGTTGTGTGAGGGAGAAAAAACACAGGACAGTTTAATCACTTTTGTAGTAGCCTAGGCTGGCTCCATTTATCATCAAAACAAAAATAAATTACAGATTAGGTGGGTGAGGGCGAGGGCGAGGGTGATCCTCGCTCCGATGCGGGACAGCAGGTCATTGAACTGGGCAGGCAAAGTACCGCTGAAAGTGGCCGTCATCCAGGCGCAGCTCCTGGAGCATATGGTGAAACTCGCGAACTGGGTTCGCCTCCGAAGGGTCTGGTGGACCCAAATACGGCGATGATGATCCCTACGCCACTGTTCTGCTCTCCAGAGCAAATACAGAGCGGTGACTCTCTCGATAAATGACCCATCAACAACAGATATCTTGTAAAAAGATGTCCGCCAACGGGGTTCGAAACTTTTGAAACTTTCGCTTCAAACTTTTGTTTTTACGCGCGTCAGTTTCACTCTTGTCGCGCGAATTAACACAAAATGGTCAAGCGTCAAACTAGACGCGGTAGACGCGAATTTGACGCGCTATTCGCGTTCGGTGTGAGCGCAAAGTAATGGTCAGGAAAATCTGAACACCTATGAATTTGCTCGACCATTCAAATTCGACCAATCAGAAATCATTCTAATATGCTAGAAACATCTCTCAATATCAATGCTGATAACAGTTTTGTGGGATTCTTTTAAGTTCAAAAGAACAATATTTATTTGTAATAGAAATATTTTGTAACAGTATACATGTATTTACTGTTACTTTTGATTAATTGAATGCATCCTTGTTGAAAAAATATTCATTTCTTTTAAAAAACACAAAATTTTAAATGTTTTTTTTAACCACTTTTTATTGTTAGTCAGTGGCTGGTGATATTAGGGGGAAGGGCATTCTCATTCTAGAGCACATTTGATTGGACAAAAATTTGGACACACCCTTCAGTGCAGGATGAGTCATCAAAATTTTTGGTTCGTTTTCCAGGAAGAGAAAGACTGTTTTTAATTTGTTTGTATTTTAACTCTACGCTATCATATTGATGATATTTAAAGCTAATTGACATGGACTAAAAGCCACAAAACTTCATTTTTATTTGCATGGCATTTTAATCACCCACTGGGAGTGTTGTCAATGTAGTAGACTCAGCCATGCATGTTCAGCCAAAAGTAATATTACTCAGTGTTGACACAAATACAGTCTGGACCAGAGGAGGGAAGAATGTACAACACTCGGCTTGTTTGGCAGATTTTCAAGACGGATTCATGCGACTGAGCAAACAGAGAGGGAAGGTAGAGAAAGAGGGAGAGCAAAAGAGGCAGATTAATCTCAGAGTGTATGGTTCTGTTGAAATGTTGCATCTGGTGGTGACGACAGTGGGCAGATGCCTAAAGAAACAGGATTTGGCTCTAAAGAC
Organism: Siphateles boraxobius; assembly: GCF_051911475.1. NCBI lineage: Eukaryota > Metazoa > Chordata > Actinopteri > Cypriniformes > Leuciscidae > Siphateles > Siphateles boraxobius. The sequence continues at coordinate 1,095,137 of NW_027509228.1, forward strand.
AACCCATAGTGTTTGAGGAAAACATATGCATTTTAGTATTATGACGCTTAATATCACAAAACACTTATATAATATCATAATACATTAACCGTGCAGGATGCACTTGATTTACTGTATGAAGGACACAGCGAGAGTCTCCAGGGTACAGTTATCTGATACTGTTAGGGTCAAGCCTCTCGTTCTGCTCCTCACTCCTCTCTGAATTTCACTTATTTTGCTATGAATTAATAAATATCCTTTGAGACTATTCTGTATGATTCTGCCTACTTGATGTTGGACATCCAATTTTGAAACTTTTTGAAAGAACAAAGTATATGTTTTCCCAAAAAAGCATGGGAATGTTGATGCAAAACATAATTGAAATCGTATATAAGAATAATTTATAATTATGAAAAAAATGTACATTCGTTAAAGAAAGAAAATATATTTTTACAGCATGTTTTCATTTTGTTTTCATTTTCAAGTTCATGTTAACAAATATAATTAACTAATGTTAACGTGAAACCTTATTGTGAAGTGTTACCATTATAATCATAAATTCATAAAAAATTACATATTTTTTGTGGGCCAGTAAAAATACTCAATTCAAAGTAGTGTGTGTGCATCCAAACATAACTTAAGCAGGTCTCAATCAAAAATAATCTATGTTGAAAAAGTGAAGAAAAAAAGTTCTCATAAAAGTTTAATATATTGCAACGGTTTGTCCAGATAAGGTCCTTTCTATTATCTTAATTTTTTCTAGTAAAAATGCTGGCAAGGCAAGTAGAAATCTGAGCTACTGGTCCAACTGGACAGACAGAAAAAATCCTTACCATTGAGATCTGTCAAAAATTATAAGGTGTAGGAAAAAAAAAGAAATTTAATTATTTGCGTTGTTGATGCAGACACGCCAAGATAAACTAGCATTTTCTTTTGTTTCTTTATATATCATTTCTGAATGCAGATCACCTTTATCAATGCCCGCCACACCAGCTTTAGGCTGCAAGCCGCTGCACCTTATTTCAACTTTAAAATTCAGCCAAAAACATTACCCTTGGGCTGATACATAAAAGACAAGGCATTTAAAATGTCTAGCCTTAAATAAGATTCTTCATTCTGTTGCCAAAAATAAACCTCATTTATGTAGGACTCCAGGGCATGCTTTCTCATGGCTGAGAGGGGGCTTGCTCTGATTAACGTAATGCACTCGCTCTCTTTCTCTTGCTCTGTCTTTTACGCGCTTTCCTTTCTCTCTCATTCTGTTCTCTGTCGCTTTTTAAGGCTGGGGAGGCATATTGTAATGAGAAGATTGAAGGGTTTGATTTATATTTACGCTAAATGCGAAACAATAAAAGCAGACAAAAGGAATGGAAAGTGAAGGGAGGACATATATCAGGCAGGAAAAAGACAGAGTCTGATAGGAAGTGATAATTATGTTTTCTTTTATCTCCCGAAAGCCAACATTACGAATGCATCTCAAATGCGATCATCTGTAAATGTATTCTTTTTCATTCCTACAGTGCATGAGCACATGAGCTGTGTTCATTAATAATCGAGAGCTTCATTTGGTGGTGGATGGAGGGAGATGTTAGCTTTGTTCACTGATCTTTTTTAGTCGTGCCACAGGGGAAGCAGGCTGATCCCGTGTTATTGCTTGACGAGTGCAGTTTTTCTAATGCGTTGGTGTGTTTACTATTGAAGCTGGAAGTTTGAGAAAATGGCTTTTTTTAAAGCCAGTAGCCTTTATTTTACAGCGCAGCTATGCATCGTTGTTCGCTATTGCCAGTTGTTTGCAAGTAGAGGGTAAGATTTGCCTGGTCTGCATTAGCATAATATGTAGGGTCATGTGTGAACTTGAAAATATCATGTATATTCATCCTCTCTGTCCATCTCAAATGGTCCAAAAACTCTGTGCAAATTCTTGTTCCTTAGACTTTGAACTGAAATCGAAATGTATTGATTCATTGTTTGATTGATTGTTTGATTGATTGAATGCTTGATTTATTCATTGATGGTTGGTTGGTTGGTTGGTTGGCTGGTTAGTTGATGGATTGATGGATGGATGGATGGTTAATTGATTGATTGGTTGATTGATTGATTGACTGATTGGTTGATTGATTGATTGATTGATTGATTGATTGATTGATTGATTGATTGGTTGATTGGTTGATTGATTGATTGATTGATTGATTGATTGATTGATTGATTGATTGATTGATTGATTGATTGATTGATTGATTGATTGGTTGGTGGATGGATGGATGGATGGATGGATGGATGGATGGATGGATGGATGGATGGTTGGTGGTTGGTTGGTTGGTGTATGGATGGATGGATGGATGGATGGATGGATGGATGGATGGATGGATGGATGGATGGATGGATGGATGGATGGATGGATGGGAAAGCTAAGAGTGCACTTTTAAAAATTACCCTCATTTTTTGGGTTGATTACCTCTGTAAATGTAGAGTTTGGTATTCTGCTGGTTACAGAACTAGGGCTAGAAGAAATCTGGGGAGAAAGCCGTCTTTAGTCATGTGCTTTAATAAATGAACGGCTGTAATATAATACCATAATAAAAAACGAACAGTATTTTATCCTTTTTAGGATTGATATACAATAGCTAATGCTTGTCAATGAAGTCACAATAAGTTGGCATAATACACGGTATAATTCGGTATCATTGATGGCCATATATTCACTAGCAGGAAGGTCACTAATGAAGAGTTTTGGACTGCTTTAGTGGTATTATCAGCTAGTCAGCATTATAAGGACTTTTTTCTGCATGCAACTCCAGAGAAGTCAAATGGCATTCATGGCTCAAATTACTTGACAAAATAGCTATTGCTATTATTGAAGTGAATGGGGCAAGGTGTTGTATAGGCCCGTGCATGATAGATGCTGTGGTCCATTTACCTGGAAGAGAAAAACCTTGTTTTATTTTATTGACTTTTTGAAGTACACTAGCATGTAATGACCTCAAAGCTAACATGAATTAAAACCCACATAATGCTTAAGGCCCAGCTGTGATTCATAGCAGGAGGAAAGAGGGATAAAGGTGAATGAGAAGCAGCCCTTAGTCCTATTAAGTTGATTAGAAGACTAATTGGCCTACACTTGTATTGTGGGAACTAGTCTCCCATAAAACAGTTTCTCCCAGCAGGTAGAATATTAGCAGGACCTCCTCTCCCTCGGCATGATGGGAACCACATGCGCAGATCTCCTACTCACTTCTTCTTTGGGAAAACTCCTTGTCTCTCTGCTCTGCTTTTGTAATGAGTCATTAGCTTTAGTGAATGGCTCTTTGGCACAGTGGCATGGAGGACTGTGATCTTTATTGGATCAAGTGCTCGTGGATCTGATGTGCTGGGCTCACTTAAGGGGTCGTGACTTGTAGCACTCCTCCAAAACAACAGCATGTTTAGCGCACTGTGTTCCTCATGACAGAGCAATGCCTGTGGTTTTCTCCAGTTACCTTCCATTTACAAGCCAAATATTGCACACATTATAATGAATAAATAGAGGCAATAAAATGAAATACCCAAGTGTGGTGAGTGAAGCATGGTTAGTTTGACATCAGGCCATGAAACTCTAGTTGGCTCAGGCTAATAGGTCCTTAACTCAAACTGCAATCTCTATAGTGCACGGCTGATTGGTTCATGCTGTATCAGTAGCCAATGAACTCGCTGCTTAACCTTCAAATACTTGGTCAGCTTTTACTTGGTCAATACTTGGTGCTTTCAGAAACCCTCCACCTTCCCCAGCTCCACCTGTATAGATCAGCTATGGGAAATTCATGTACCCTATATTGTAAAGCAGAAGCATGTCTTACTTGCTCACAGCAGTGTGTTGTGTATGTATTGGTAGTAGCAAATCCTGTACTTGCACTGCAGCAGCAGCAATAACCAACAGCAGCAGCAGATCTATTCCACCTAGACCAAATATATCAAAATTGTCATATCCATTATCTTGCCAAAAACTCTAAGAGTTATCATGAAAGAAATTTATATGTAGGACACGAAAAGAACATTTCTGTTAATCTGCCAATGTAGACTAAATGTCGGCTGATTGATCAGACTGACTAATATATTGATCTATAATTTTTCATGAGCACATCGAAACCTAGTATTTTCAAGCGTGTTAGGTACAGTAGATGGCTGCATCTCTATGTTGTGCTGCAGCGGCTGCATCGTGACATTGCTGCAATGTCATGGGAATGTGCATAGCTGGTTGGTATGAGCTGCACAGTGTTGCTGCTCAGACTAGCTGTGTAAGTAAGAGAGAGAAAAGAGTCCTGGATCCAGAGAGGGAAAAAAACACAGCAGTGCCTCCCTAGAGGGGCTGTCGTCTGTGCAACGGCACTGCAAACAAGACTTCCAGTCACCCACACCCAACCCCAGCGCTGCGGTTCTGTGTGCACAGAGCTCCGGCACCACGCCAGCCTCCACACAGGCACACGTGGCAGTCGCCGACTGGAAAAACAAGACCTCCACTCTTTATTTGTTTTCTTCTGTCCTTCAGGGAATGTAAAGACCAGAAGGAAATAGGCCAAGTTGCTCAATCCATTGCAGTTGTGGGTTTCAGAACGTCTGCTAGTCAAACTTTGCGCCACTAGGCCAGAGAACATGTGTCCCCAGGGTGACGCTTTGTTTGGTAAGGAGAAAAGGAATTGCTGAGGTGTGAAACGACTGCACATTTGTACTGAATTGCGCTTCTATTCACTGCCACTGTCGTTCTAGTTTAAAAAAAAACTTCCAAAAAATGTTACAGTTTGTGCTCAATTTATGGGAGTATTTCATCATATCATTTCCACCCCTTGGCCTACATCTCGCCTTCACGTCAGTACATTTAGAGGGGGGGGGGGGGGGATTCCACAATGATTCGTGCAGCTAAACCAACTTTTTTAATTAAACTTGTGAGACTGGGGGCGTTGTAACACCCTGAATGTCTGTATGTTTGTTCAGTATATACTCACTGAAGTTCTCAAACTACCTTAGAAAAAAGTGTGCTTGTATCACTGAAAAAAAGATGACAGATATTGGTACAGTAGCCACCTGGTATTGTGTGCTTTCCTTTTTAAGAGCTTCAAAACACGGATTTGTGGATGTATGTCTAGCTTGTTAATTAATGTTGTTGTGCGTCTAAGTTGACTCCCAAAAACGCTACACATACAATGAATGGCTTTTATGCTAAAAGATCGCAAAGAGTCTTGAAGTGTCTCCCCTACACAGCAGCAATGTTTCCAAGTTAAATGTGAAGGCTGGTTTGTTTTTCAGTGTTTATCATCCTCTCAGACTGGAATAGAAGGGTCAAGAGGGCCAATCGAAGAGCGAGAGACTGCGAGAATGAGCCTGGATGGCTCGCTCGCTCTCGCACTGAGGAATCAAAGCGGCAGGGATGTCAGTCAGAGAGCAGAAGTCTGCCAGAGAGCCAGAGTCTTCGAGTGGCCTTTTAATCAGATTTTAGGGAGTGAAATATGAGTCCGCCACACCCGCTGCTCCAGCGCCTCCTTCATCTGCTTTCAATCTTCTCTGCTTCCCTCCTACGGATGTGGACGCGTGGGCATTCTGATCAGGGACAGAGAGGGAGGGCAATAGCGAGCCGGGACTTGTGCGGGTCAATGAAAAGAAGAAAAACATTCATAGTGGGGCCGTTTACAACAGATTGTGCTTTGTGTTGTCTGGCATAGGACAATGTGTTTTTTAAAAGTTGAACTTCTTTAAACTTGAGTCCCACCTTCTGGCATGCGCACAATGGGAGGATTACAAAAATGCATTCTGTGTGAACGCCCCCTTAAAGATTGAAATATATAAATGCGGGATGCAATGGGTGAGTCATGTATGAAGTGGAACAGTCAGAGATTAGTCTTCATAATATACAAGTAATTGAGAATCATAAAAGTTATTTTGTGCACTAATCTTTCATATGTTTATAACATGGCATTTTTTCACATACAACCCTTTGGGATAAAACAGAATAATATAAGTATGTAATGTGTTTAGGCAGTAGTGTTATGTAGTAGTACTGTCAGCCTGGTATAATGGTGTTAGTAGCATGATACTTTGATATATAACATGATATTAAACTATTACCATGTACCATTTACATGGTTATGGTACACCAAGGTACTACAGAAAATATTGGTAAATATGGTATTATCATGGTGCAGCTTCAGAAAACTGTGCAAAAAAATATCTTTGGAGCTTTTGGAAGTTTTGGCACCATTGGCATTTTCAATCTAAAGTAATTGGGGTTAAAATTTTGAGTCAGCCATAAGTTTGGGACATAAACGAAGTAGAAAAAGAGGGTGTTAGAGTGATAAGGTTTAACAGATTTGGTCCTATTTAGTGGTAAACGATACAGATGGTTCCCTGCTCTATTAGTGAGAATCTTTGCTTTAATGGGACCTTCAAATAAGCCTCTCTTTGCCGTGGCAGGACAGGTGTCAGTTTGTCACTGTCACACTTCCTTCACATCAAAGACGCGCTCATATTTGTAACACATAAAGCCTTGACACCAGCTCAACTCCAGGGGCACAGCTGATGCCAACGAAACCCAGCGATTGAACATGCCTCATCAATCTCGTTTGCTTTCTTCTCCCAACGCCCAGCTCCTGTTCCAGGCGAGCATCTCGTGGTAGTTAAAGACAGCTTCAGTATTTCCCTCATGCTGGGTAATGGGAACGCTGGAGCTCCGTCTGTTGCTAATTAGCCAGTTAGTTGTGCAACATGTGAACTGTCCTGTCGCGTTGTCATTGTGCCTCACTCTTATGCTGTCAGAGTCCAGCACTGATCGGCTTCATGAGGCAGGGCTGCTAATGTGGTAAAGCACATCGCTATTACGTAACACGCCACTGTTGGTCAACTACAGTTGAGCTATATACTGTACACTACTGGTCAAAACTTTGGAATAGTTATTATTTGTTTGTTTTTGAAAGAAGTATCTTATGCTTAGCAAGGCTGTACACTGCATTTTGACAGTAAAATGGTAATATTGTGTGTTACCCATGAATTGATAACATTAACTTGGATTTAGATTTTGTCTTCTATTCCTCTTGTGCTTACAATGCACACATTTAGTTGTTGTTGCTGTAGTTTAGGTGTAGTGTATTGTATTTATTTGCACATTTATGTGGTCAAACACGCTTGGAATATATTGTTTTAGATTATAGTTTCATTTGAGATTGTTACAGAAATTCAGAAAGTCTCAATATTATAATTACTGTACATGGCTTTCTCCTTCCCTTTTTTCCTACCTATAGGCTTATTGCCTTGGCAATCACAGAATCAACGTCCTTAGAGGGACATCACCCAACATCGTGAAATATTATTATATTTTAAAATAACTGTTTCCTATTTGAATATATTTTAAAATGTAATTTATTCCTGTGATCAAAGCTGAATTTTCAGCATCACCAGTATTCAGTGTCACATGATCCTTCAGAAATCATTCGAATATGATTTGCTGCTCAATAATTATCAATTATTATTGGTTCTCAATAATTAAAAATAGTTTTTATTATCAATGTTGAAAACAGTTTCTGCTACATAATATTTTTGTGGAAACTGTGATGTATATTTTGTCAGGATTTATTTCAAATATATATATTTTTTGTAACAATATAAATGCCTTTACTGTCACTTTTGATCACATTCATGTGTTCTTGCTGAATAAAAGTATTAATTAATTAGTTTTACCCCAAACTTTTGAGTGGTAGTGTATCATGGTTTTTATTATATTTTTTATCAAATAAATGCAGCCTTGGACTGGTCAGCATAAAAGACTTCTTTAAAAAACAAAAAAAAATCTTAATAATTCCAAACTTTGAACAGTAGTTTGACATTTGGTAGACTTGAAACAATAGTGTTTAATTTTTAATGAAAATTGCCACACAGGACGTTCCTTGGTCATATCTAAGTGATGATGCAAATGAGTGTTTTGAATCAATCCAGTGAACGTGACAGTTTAAACTTATTCATGGAAATAAACTCAAGCAGTTTTTTGCTACTTAAATATATTTATTATTAGAAAAAAAAAATATCTCTAGCATCTGTAAGAAAGGGCAAATTCAAAAAGTGCATTCAAATAAAAAGTGCATTAATTTGATATAATCAGCAAAACTGTCAGGAATAGGCTACTATATAATGCGAATATTCGATTATATATTTCTTAGCGCTAGACTCAATCAGATATGAATGATGGGACTTACTGTCAATTAGCTTTTATGTCCAGACATTTTTTGCATTCACCTTGGTTTTTATTTTATTTTTTTATTCCGTTGTTTATGAGCCGTGAACACAGTGCTATTGACTCATTTTTAAACCCTCTGCAGAGTATTGAATTACTCATAATATACCGGCGAGAGAGAGAGAGAGAGAGAGAGAGAGAGAGAGAGAGAGAGAGAGAGAGAGAGAGAGAGAGAGAGAGAGAGAGAGAGAGAGAGAGAGAGAGAGAGAGAGAGAGAGAGAGAGAGAGGCAGTGGGAAGGATGATAGTATTTCACATTTGCATTGGTCTGCAGGCATCCATCAACCAATAGCTGTGAGATGCAGATACATTCTGCGACTTAACTTCATACACCTATTCAGCTGGATTTCCCATAATGGGTATAAAAAAAATTGCAGTTTGTAGCAAAATGGGCTCGACTGCACAAAAGCTTATTAAGTATCGATCCAGGGAGGTCACTGCTGAAATTCAGCTCCCACAATGTGTGACAGGATCAGACGCCGCTGGCTAGAAATGGAAATGAGACGCTATCAATAAAAAAGCGGGAGGTGTCCTTCTTTCTGGCGTCTCAGATCAGGTGGATCGCTGCCCACTGTGGCTTTAAACGTCAGGTGGGAGATGGAAACAGAACGCCTGTGTCAGTGATTTGAGTGTTTTCTGTGCTGGGCCGTTTTGTGACGGATTCTGCTGAAGTCATGAAAAAAGTTCAGAGATGTTCAGTAGTAATAGTTTTTTATGCCGGAGACAGTGCTTGCACTTTTTAGTCAGTGAACTGAGAGGCCACCTTCCATCTTTCCTGACAGCAAAACTTTATTATGATATTGCAGCCAGGTCTGAACTTACCCAAAGGAGATTTTTATGGCTCAGAGATTGCAAAAAAAAAATCCTTAGGAGAAATAAAAATAGACAAAGAGAAGAGAAATGTTGACACAGAGTAATATGAATGAGGATAGCATGGCTCAGATAATTTGGTTTCAGAAGTATTTTATGAGAAATGTTTGAGGTCATATTGAGTTCTCAGACTTCAGTTCTTTGAGAAATTTTCAGAACAGTTTGAGACAGACATTGTTGAATCTGTAGATGAATTTGTGAGATGGATCTGAGAAAGGTTTCTATTTGATCTATTTTTAAGAAATAGTTTGCCCAAAAATAATTCAGCATCATGATTTTTGAAACCTTTATGACGTTCTTTCTTCTATTGAACATAAATGGAGATATTTTGTTTTGTATGAATATCTGAACATGCAATATATCAAAAGTATAGAGCCTCTGCTTAAAAGTAACTTTCGGCAGTTTTGATTTGTATGCTTTTGAATGCTTGATGATCACATTATTTACATGTGCGTAAGCAATGCTTCTATCGCTTGTTTCTGCTTCTTTTTTGCCTGTGTTTTGATCCAGAGATTATGGACTCTTTCAGAAGATGTGTAATAGCGTCCCCTACTGTATAACAGTGTAAAACTTCGATTGCCAGAAATGTCCATCAATGGCAGGGAAAATAGTTAAAAGGAATGTTGTCAAGCTCCAAAATTATGAAAAAAAGCACCAAAAAATGAAAATAAAAATGGTCAATATGAGTTGCTATATTTCAGTGGACAGAATTGTTTTTATTCTTCTTCCCTTTTTTGGTGAGCTATACCTTGCAGGGCTATTATAGCTAAAAATAAAATATAAATTATATTTAATATTAAAGCATTAAATTACTAACTAGGAATACGTAAAACCCCCCAAAAAAATTATCTACTTAAATAATAATATTTAAAAAAAAACACAAAAGAACTAAAATTAAAATGAAAAACTAAAATATCGAAATAACAGCTAATCCAAAATATTAATAAAAACTATAATAGTATAATTAATACTTATCTAATCTAGGAGAAACAACCGAGATTTTAAAAATATCTCTGTATTTTTTTCTTTCTTATGACTAGGAAAGAAATTGCTTTCACATTTCACAAGTTTACTAACCCCTCAAAACAGTATTTTGGCTGTCAAGTAAAATCCAGGTGAGCAGGAGCGTGTGCTTCTCTCTCTCTCTCTCTCTCTCTCTCTCTCTCTCTCTCTCTCTCTCTCTCTCTCTCTCTCTCTCTCTCTCTCTCTCTCTCTCTCTCTCTCTCTCTCTCTCTCTCTCTCTCTCTCTCTCTCTCTCTCTCTCTCTCTCTCTCTCTCTCTCTCTCTCTCTCTCCCTCCGTCAGTGTCCTCCTCAGATCCCAGACCATCTGCTTGGATGTCATGGTCAAGAATAAACCTGAACTTTGCAGGGACAAATGTGTGTTTGAGTGTGTGTGAGAGAGAAAAGGACCAGCAGTGTGAAATGGAGAGGCTGTTGTAGAGCTTTCCTTCATCATTTAAGATTTCAGTAATGAATATTTACTTCTCATTTTCACAAAATGAAATGTCTGCCAGGGAAAATAATAGACTGTCATCCTGAGCTTTACTGAATACAAAAGTGACTAGATATCCTGAAAAAAGTGCTTGTTTTTTCACAGGGAGGAGATGAAAGGAATGCGTTCTTTCTAGAATTAAGTTTAACGTTTAGACAGATGATAAATATTTGGAGAGTCAAGAATATACACATAGCTATATTTCTTCTGACCCACCCACACATATGTTTATATAGTTATCTGAAATATGAGAGATAAGTAAACATATGTTTGCTTTGATAGTTTTATATTATTCCTTGTGAAAAAGTAGTACACTTTAGCATACTTTTGAAAAGACTACTGACTAAAATATACTTTTATATTGTATTTTCTATTGAAACGTGCGTCATGTATTTCAATTGAATTAAAATTACACATTGCTAATGATGGTGCAATTTAGTATATTTACTTTAAATACCCTAGTTACTCCATATGTTAGTCAACACTGCAAAATAAGTGTACTTTAAAGCAAGACAAAAGATTTTTAAAACGTGTTTTAAAACATTTGACATTACAAAGGGCACTTTGAAAGTATAGTATCTTTAAGTATACTTAAGTGGCCTTTTATTTCACTGATATTATATTATCTGCTAGACCTTTTTTCAAGTATATTTTTAAGATTTGAAGTGCACTACAGGTGCAAATTCAATACAATTAAAGCTGCAGTAGGGAGTTTTGAGAAAATGTTGACTTAACCTGAAAATTTGAACAAGCACAACTTACAGGTCCAACCCCCTTGCTCTCTGCTGCGCTACAGCCCTCCCTCCACAGCTCCTCCCCCACAGCTCCTCCCCCAAAGCTCCTCCCTCCACAGCTCCTCCCCCACAGCTCCTCCCCCAAAGCTCCTCCCTCCACAGCTCCTCCCTCCACAGCTCCTCCCCCACAGCTCCTCCCACAAAGCTCCTCCCCCACAGCTCCTCCCCCACAGCTCCTCCTCCACAGCTCCTCCCCCACAGCTCCTCCCTCCACAGCTCCTCCCCCACAGCTCCTCCCCCACAGCTCCTCCCTCCACAGCTCCTCCCCCACAGCTCCTCCCCCACAGCTCCTCCCTCCACAGCTCCTCCCCCACAGCTCCTCCCTCCACAGCTCCTCCCCCACAGCTCCTCCCTCCACAGCTCCTCCCTCCACAGCTCCTCCCTCCACAGCTCCTCCCCCACAGCTCCTCCCTCCACAGCTCCTCCCCCACAGCTCCTCCCCCACAGCTCCTCCCTCCACAGCTCCTCCCCCACAGCTCCTCCCTCCACAGCTCCTCCCCCACAGCTCCTCCCTCCACAGCTCCTCCCTCCACAGCTCCTCCCTCCACAGCTCCTCCCCCACAGCTCCTCCCTCCACAGCTCCTCCCTCCACAGCTCCTCCCTCCACAGCTCCTCCCCCACAGCTCCTCCCCCAAAGCTCCTCCCTCCACAGCTCCTCCCCCACAGCTCCTCCCCCACAGCTCCTCCCTCCACAGCTCCTCCCTCCACAGCTCCTCCTTCCACAGCTCCTCCCCCACAGCTCCTCCCTCCACAGCTCCTCCCCCACAGCTCCTCCCCCACAGCTCCTCCCTCCACAGCTCCTCCCTCCACAGCTCCTCCCCCACAGCTCCTCCCCCACAGCTCCTCCCTCCACAGCTCCTCCCCCACAGCTCCTCCCTCCACAGCTCCTCCCCCACAGCTCCTCCCTCCACAGCTCCTCCCCCACAGCGGAGCCTGCCGTGAACGCGCAGACTAGTAAGCAGGACCACCGATGACGGCGGATTATAAACAGTTATGGAACATTCACTAATAGGGACGAAACATCAACATTATGCTTTACATTGACTATGGCCTGCCCATACTTTGACTACAAACTTGGTTCTCAAATTATGTATTTTGCAATACATGTAACTTTATAACGTTGCACTCTTTCTATAAGTTATAAATAGCTAGTAAGATAACGTTAAAGGATTAGTTCACTTTTAAAAAAAACTTTTGCTCATAATTTACTCACCCCCATGTCATCCAAGATGTCCATGTCTTTCTTTCTTCAGTCGAAAAGAAATTAAGGTTTTTGATGAAAACATTCCAGGATTTTTCTCCATATAATGGACTTCAATGGGACACAAACGGTTCAAGGACCAAATGACAGTTTCAGTGCAGCTTCAAAGGGCTTTAAACGATACCAGACGATGAATTTCTTATCTAGCGAAACGATCGGTCATTTAAAAAATAAATAAAAAACTTTACATTTTATAAGCACAAATGCTCGCCTTGCTCTGTTCTGTGATGCACGTTCGTGATCCTGTTCGAACTCGTTCATCAAAATGAACAAATCTTTTTTCGAGTCATTTGGTTCGTTGAATGAACGAAATGACTCCAAAAAAGACTCGTTCAAAATGAACAAATCTTTGTTCGAGTCATTTCGTTCGTTGAATAAACGAAATGATTCAAAAAAAGGTTCATTCATTTGGATGAACGAGTTCGAACAGGAGAGTCACGAACGACGGTACGTGCTCGCGCTGTGCAAGAGAGGGGTGATCAGCGCGTACACGAGCGTGATTGACACTGCTAAAACATTCCTCCTGGCTCTGATTGGTTGTTTCTGACCGGGAGCGGTGTATTTCTGCAAATGGCAATAGGACCACAAGGAGGAGCCAGAGGAGCTTGATTTTTTCACAGATTATCTGTCTCATATTCTACTGTCAGGACATAATGACAGTTTTAACAAATATTTGTTTACAAAAGTTACCTACTGCAGCTTTAAGGACACTTCATTTCCACAAGGAATAGCTAGTTTCAGAAAGTTGTGGCAGTTGTTTTCATCAGAGTTGTGGGAAAACATTGTATTTTCTGTTTGGAAACATCATCTTGTTTAGTCTGCAACTTATCTGTTTAGTTATTATCCTTTCAGCTCAGTTTGGTGCAACCAAAAAGACACACTGTGGCTTTAAAATCTGTAAAGCAACGTTGTGTTGACCAGCCATTATTTGGCGGCCATTTGTTTCAAAGCTTTCCTAGCCAAAGGCATCCGCAGATTAGTCTCAGGGTTTGACAGAACTCTCAAAGATTCATAGGCATAATTAAAATGTAAATGGCGAACATCCATTCCAAAAAAGTCTAACCGGCTTTGTCAGTTGGACGACCGTGGGCAGGGAAATCTGCCTTTGGGACGGGGGTGTGAAATGTAAAATGTCCTCTACCCTTTTCCATTTTGTCATGAGCATGTTTTAGTTTTACAAACATAGAGAGACGGAGGCGGTGTGCCAAAGCATGATGGGAAATCTGCCGGTGTTTCTGGGAGCGTTGTATATGAGTAACCCTCTTCTTGAGCACAAAGCAGTCCGTGTGACGGGAATCTTGACCACATGGCCAGGTTTTCCATGATCCAGCTGCATTCCAGAGGGGACCGAATCTAGTGGACTCATTGCTGGAAAAACATGGACTCGTTTCCTAGATACTGATTGAATCCAGATCAGATTAATATTTGATTATTTCAGTGTTTAATCAATAAGAGTGATTGAATGTGAGTGCCGTGTGTATTGTGTTTTAATGGAAAGCAGATGAGGTCTAGCAAGTTCCAGCGCAGAAAGCCACGCTCTATGTATTTATAATTTATGCAGTGCAGACTGTTTGATAACTTTATTCAATGTCTGTGTATATCCTGTTAGACAGGTAGGAAGGGGAACCAGTTAATATGACATTTATTATGGGTTTATGTGAGGAGTTTTAAGTTCACTTAAAACAAACTTAAAAGTTGTTCTATTTTTTGAAGCCTAGTAAATGTTTTTGAAAAAATTGATAGCTTTCATTCAATTACACTGTAATGTTTAATGGATATAATTAATGTTTAAAATTGTGGGGGGGGGGGGGGGGTGATGTCACATTTTCATCGAGACATCAGTAGCTGCATTAGTATCATTCATAAAAAGATTCCATTAAACAATTGTTTCTCCATTCATTTGGAGAATAACTGTAAAATTATTACATTATAAAATATATTAAAACTTTTTTCTGCCCTGTTGCTCATTCGGATTGTTTGAACGTGTGTTCGACATGTTGCATGTTATATGAATTACAAATCTGGATTGTGCCAATGAAGCTGCATTTGGATCTTCAACCCAAGTCTCGGAGCAGTTTGTAGCAATTACAAAGTGCACTTTTTAAAAGCGTACTTAAGTGTGTAAAGAAACCTTCATGAAAGTGGACTCTCTTTAAGTGCACTTAAGTGGCGTTTTATTTAATTAATATTATGTATAGTTATTTTTTAAATATACCATTAAGATTTGAAGGACACTAGAAATGTACAACTTAATGAGAGTAACTATTTTTAAATTGTGCCCCAAACAGCTAAAACTTGTTTCAGTGAACTGTCAGAACGCCACAACATACCTTGTGAAACCTGTAAACATCCGGTCATCCTGTAGTCCGTTATTCCCATCCTTCACTATTAGCATTCAGCGATCACAATCCCAACGTCGTTCCTCAAGGACGAGCTCTGCTGGTATTAGTGGAGTGTAAATGAGAGGACCCAGCTGAGGTTACAGTGACCACCCATGACATGAAGAGGATTATGGGATATTATCTCATCAAAGGACTGTCTTTAGTCTGAAGGAATTGTTGTCAAGTCAGAAGTAGCTAGCGTGTGTGTGTGTGTGTGTGTGTGTGTGTGTGTGTGTGTGTGTGTGTGTGTGTGTGTGTGTGCGTGCGTGCGTGCGTGCGTGCGTGCGTGCGTGCGTGCGTGTGTGTGTTGTTCAGGTATTCGCTACCTTTATACCCTCAATTTTTGTTCTTGTGGGGATGATTTTTTTGGTCCCCATGAGGAAAACAGCTTATAAATCATTCAGAATTATGTTTTTAGAAAACGTTAAAATGCAGAAAGTTTTCTGTGATGACCGAGTAGGGTTAGGGGATAGAATATACAGTTTATAAAAATCATTATGTCTATGGAAAGCCATGTGTATGTGTAAACCGTAGCAGACGTTTGGCTGATGAAATGTTTTTAATTAAAGGTGTGCCTGCTGGTATAGATTGAAGTGAACTTGCAATGTGTATTTTAAAAATTGTGAAGGACGATGTTGGAAGCTAATAAACTTCTGAACAGATGAAGGCTACAGATGATCTCACTAAAGAACAAGTCTTTAAAACAGCAGATGGAAAGTCTGTTTGTGTGACTTAATGCTTTTTTTTTTTTGCATACAGTGTGTGCACAACTTATCATATCTGTTCATGCAGCATATTCAAATGTGACCTAACTTTCATGCATTATGGATTATTGTTTTGTTTTTTTAAATCAATTTATATACAGTACATTACTGTTTTGTAATGTTTTTTTAAGGAAGTCTGCATTTATTAAATAAAAAAAAATGAAATATCATTACAATTTAAAATAACTGTTTTATATATATATATATATATATAGTGTATACACATAAGTGAACACACCCATTCTAAAGTTGACTAAAAAGAGAAATATAAAATATTTTTTTGGAAATTGATCTTAATGCCTTAATTAAAAAAATGAGGAAAATCTTTGTCAATGACTAATGTATCGTAAATAAATAAATGTTCTTCCTTAAAATACAGGTTGCATAAGTCAAGACACCCCTATGTTAAATTCCCATAGAGTCAGGCAGATTTTTATTTTTAAAGGCCAGTTATTTCATGGATCCAGGATACTATGCATCCTGATAAAGTTCCCTTGGCCTTTGGAATTAAAATATCCCCACATCATCACATTCCCTTCACCATACCTAGAGACTGGCATGGTTTTATTTCAGTTAGCCTAATAGCTGATTTGATTTGCATTGAGAGATGATCTTATGAAAAGTACCCCATGCCGATCTCTAGGTATGGTGAAGGGAAT
Source organism: Siphateles boraxobius (assembly GCF_051911475.1). Lineage (NCBI taxonomy): Eukaryota > Metazoa > Chordata > Actinopteri > Cypriniformes > Leuciscidae > Siphateles > Siphateles boraxobius. The sequence goes on from NW_027509228.1 coordinate 1,111,585, forward strand.
GTGAGGATGTGGGGATATTTTAATTGCAAAGGCCAAGGGAACTTTATCAGGATGCATAGTATTCTGGATCCATGAAATAACTGGCCTTTAAAAATAAAAATCTGCCTGACTCTATGGGAATTTAACATCAGAATCAGAAAGAGCTTTATTACAAAGTGTGCTTGCACACACAAGGAATTTGTTTTGGTACTGAGGCTTCCAGTGGACATATACAAATACAAATACAACAAGAAACATAATACTACAAATTATAAGAATAAAAAATAGAAATATAAATATATGAGAATAAAAGTATCACAGTTGGGTTTAGTCAGAATAGTCGACATTTTCAGATTTACAGATTATGAACATAATATAGTGTTTTGGATATTATAAATAAATAAATCTACATATAAGTATCACCTGAGTTGTGGGATATTGCACTAAACAGTGGGAGTATTGCACTTAAAGGCATATGCCTTGGGAGGAGTGTTAACTGTTCAGGAGGGAAATGGCCTGTGGGAAGAAACTGTTCCTGTGCCGAGATGTTCTTGTGGCCAGTGATCTGAGTCGCCTTCTTGACGGTAACAGTTCAAACAGGTGGTGTCCAGGGTGAGTGGAGTCTGTGATGATTTTACCTGCTCTCTTCCTCACTCTGGAAGAGAACAGGTCCTGGAGGTTTGGCAGGGGGCCACCAATGATCCTCTCCGCAGTCCGGACTGTCCGTTGTAGTCTCCTGATGTCCGATTTGGTAGCTGAACCAAACCAGACAGTGATGCACATGCATGAAACAGACTCAATGACGGCTGAGGAGAACTGAATCAGCAGCTCCTGTGGCAAGTTGAACTTCCTCAGCTGGCGAAGGAAGTACAGTCTCTGCTGGAGTCAATGTGATTGTCCCACTTCAGGTCCTGAGAGATGATAGTGCCCAGGAACCTGAATGACTCCACTGCTTCCACAGTGCTGTTCATGATGGTGAGTGGGGGGAGTGCTGGGCTGTTCCTCCTGAAGTCCACGATCATCTCCACTGTTTTGAGCGTGTTCAGTTCAAAGTTGTTATAACTGCACCAGACAGCCAGCTGTTCAACCTCCAGTCTGTAAGCAGACTCGTCACCCTTTTGGATGAGACCGATGACAGTGGTGTCGTCTGCAAATTTCAGGAGCTTGACAGAGGGGTCTTTATAAGTGCAGTCATTAGTGTACAGGGAGAAGAGCAGTGGGGAGAGAACGCACCCTTGAGGGTCGCCAGTGCTGGTGGTGAGAGTCCTGGATATGTGTTTCCCCAGTCTCACTCGCTGCTGCCGGTCCGTCAGGAAGCTGGTGATCCACTGACAGATCGAGGATGGTATGGTGAGCTGGGTCAGTTTGGCTGTGAGAAGATCAGGCATGATGGTATTGAAGGCCGAACTGAAGTCCACAAATAAGATCCTTGCATAAGTCCCAGGTCTGTCGAGATGTTGCAGGATATAATGCAGTCACATGTTGACTGCATCATCCACAGACCTGTTAGCTCTGTAAGCAAACTGAAAGGGATCCAGCAGGGGTCCAGTTATGTCCTTCAGGTGGGCCAACCCCAGTCTTTCAAATGACTTCATGACCACAGACGTGAGAGCGACAGGTCTGTAGTCATTAAGTCCAGTTATTTTGGGTTTTTTGGGGACAGGAATGATAGTGGAGCGTTTGAAGCAGCAGGGAACTTCACACTGCTCCAATGATCTGTTGAAGAGCTGCGTGAAGACCGGGGCCAGTTGGTCAGCGCAGGCTTTTAAACAAGCAGATGAGATGCCGTCTGGGCCTGAGGCTTTCCTAGTCTTCTGTTTTTTGAAAACTCTGCTCACGTCCTCCACACAGACCTTGAGCTCAGGTTAGATGGCAGGAGGGGGGACTAATGGGAGTGCAGGAGGTGATGGTGAATGTTTTAAGTGCAGGTCTGAGCCGGTGTGTGGTGTGAATGAGGGCTTTGCAAACCTGCAATAAAATGAGTTTAAATCATCAGCCAGGTGTTATTGTCCACAGTTTGGGGGATGCTGACTTGTAGTTAGTGATCTTCCTCAGGCCAAGCCAGATTGATGATGGGTCGTTGGCTGAAAACTGTTTTTTCAGTTTTTCAGAGTAGCTTCTTTTAGCAACTTTGATCTCCTTTGTCAGTCTGTTTCTGGCCTGGTTATACAAGATTTTATCCCCACTTCTGTAGGCATCCTCTTTGGCATGACGAAGATGTTTGAGTTTCCCAGTAAATCATTGTTTATCATTAGTAAATGATAAGAATGTCCTGGTATGAATGCATGTATCCTCACAGAAACTTATATATGATGTTACAGTATCTGTGAGCTCATCCAGATCGTTGGTAGCAGCTTCAAAAACAGTCCAATCAGTGCAATCAAAGCAGGCCTGTAGATTCTGCTCTGCTTCATTAGTCCATCTTTTTACAGTCCTTATAACAGGTTAAGCTGATTTCAGTTTCTGCCTGAAGGTCGGTATGAGATGAACCAAACAGTGATCAGATAGCCCCAAAGCTGCCCGTGGGACGGAGTGATACACATTTTTTATTGTGGTGTAACAGTCGTCCAGTATATTACTGTCTCTGGTGGGACATGTAACGTGCTGTCTGTATTTTGGTAGTTCACGGGAAAGACTTTCTTTGTTAAAATCCCCAAGAATGATTAAAAGAGAGTCAGGATACCTTTGTTCTGTTTAAGCTATTTGTTCAGCCAGCTGTTGTAGCGCCGCGCTCACGCACGCATCTGGAGGGATGTAAGCATTCACGAGAATGAAAGAGGAAAACTCCCGAGGCGAGTAGAAGGGTTTACAGGTTATGAAATGTGCCTCTAAATTAGGAGAGCAAATCTTCTTCAGTGTTGTTACATCTGAACACCAACTTTCGTTAATGTAGAAACACAATCCACCACCTCCCCGTTAGCTACGCGATGCGATCCGCTCGGAACAGCTGGCAGCCCGGCAGATGTATTGCGTTGTCCGGTATGGCTTCACTCAGCCAGGTTTCAGTGAAGCACAGAGCAGCAGAGTTTAAAAAATCCTTGTTAGTGCGGGTGAGGAGAAGAAGTTCATCCGTTTTGTTAGGAAGGGATCGGAGATTCGCAAGATGAATACTGGGAAGTGCAGTGCGCAGGCCGCGCTCGCGGAGTTTAACCCTTCGGAGTCTTGGGCTATTTTGGCCGTTTTTGAGTACTTTTATTTTTTTTAAATTTTGCAACATAAACAAATGTTTACCATACCAATGTTTGGTATAATTTTTTTCAGCACAACATCACCTATATGATCAGACAATTAGTTTTTCACTTTGATGTACTCTATCAACATACTGGACCCAAAATCACACAAAAAACACAAAATCCAAATAGAAAAATTATAGCTTTTCTACTACAAAAAACACAAACATGCTCAATGAAGCATTTTAAAAGGTTTAAAATGTAAACACAAGTTGTAAATGTCAACATATACAGGTACAATTCAGATATAATCAACCTATATACAAAAAAAATATGATTTACAAAAAAAAGGGGGTGTAGCCATAGGCTTTTTTTCTTTCTTTTTAGCTCAGCCACTATTTAAAAAATGTTGTGCACACAATTATTCAGAGAGCTATATTTAAGGCCTTGCATTCCCAGAGTATGAGGGTTCGCAAATAGTGCAAATACAACATAAAAAATGTAAAATTGAGATAAAATTAAACTATATGCAGCAAAAAGCAGGTGTGGCAATAGGCGTTTTTTCTTTTCTTTTTTGCTTAGAAACTCTACAAAACACTTCATGTACAATTACACAGACAGCTACATTACAGGGATTTCATTCCTTGAGTAAGAGGGGTTCCTCAATAGTGCAAATATACCATAAAAAAGGTAAAATGAACACAAAATCAAATTATACATACAACTATTTACAACAAATATCAGGTGTTTTTTTATTTTTATTTTTTATCTGTGCCTCTCCTCAAAACAGTTTATCTAAATCTACTCCTAAACTACCTAAACTACTCCTAAACTATCTACACTACTCCTAAACTATTCTCAAAATCTACTCAAACTCTTCCAAAAACTAGCAATAATCTCTCTCTCTATATATAACGTATATATGTCTCTCTTTATCAACTCCGTAAATCCTCTGCCTTTCAATTTTGCGTCTTAGCTCAGTTGGCTCCTCCTCCATTCCCTAAAATGTGCAGCCTGAAGAGCAGAGTCAGCAGATTCACACATTTTTCTCCGTTTTGTTTTATGACAAAAACCGACGAAGTTATTAGAATAAATGCAACGCCTGTCGCATCCCATCTGGCGTTCTTTTACGAACGCGTCAGTATTTTTTTATATAAAGTTTAAATGAGCATATCTCCGTTTTTACTTGGTCTATCAACACAAAAGCCAGCACTTTCGACAGAATTGGACGGCAGCGCTCAACGTGACTTTGTTTTTATGCTTCGACGTCTTAAACTGGTCATGTAACTTGATCACGCCGGCGTGATCGGCGACCCCGAAGAGTTAACCAGCGTGCCGGCGCGCTTCCCGCGTTTGCGTCTGACCGCGCGTTTGAACAACACCGCTGCCCCTCCGACGAGAATGTCAAGCAAAACGTCCAAATAATCAAAAACTGTAGAAAAGGTTTCTGGTGTGTTTCCTAATGTCCAGTAGTTCGTCTTTGGTGAAACTGATAGGAAAAGAATGACTAAACGCAGAACAAACGAACAAAAACAACACAATAGCTGGAGAGCCCCACAACATAGGGGTGTCCTGACGTTTATTTCTCAGAAATAAATATTATATATATATATATATATATATATATATATATATATATATATATATATATATATATATATATATATACTGTATATATAGCATTGGTCTCTCCTCACACAAACATGCAAGGCCTGTTGTTGATGTACTATTTTTCTCACCTGGTTTGGTCATAACCTCTAAACCACATCCATACAAAGCTTCCAAAGGAGGAATATAAAAATTTGTTTTGCCTGTTAATTCTGCCACCTGTCTGGAAGTGCTGTAGTGCTCTACTGCCCCGGAGGCATGAATATTTCCGTGTTTTCTCATCTGCAACGGCACATTATCATGTGTCAGAGAGAATCAGATGATGTGTGCTGTATGTCAGCAGCAGCGCCCATGCATTTATTTTCATAAATGAATTGAATAGAGTTCAGTTGAGATGTAAGACAGGGCAAAGCAGCATCAGGGGTCTGAGCATGTTTAAAAAGAGAGTTCAACAGCTTGTTTACACTACTTGCTGCACTATGTGTGTTTGTTGTCCATGTTCAGATTGAAAACACACACACACACACACACACACACACACACATACACACACACACACACACACACACATATGTATATATGAGTCACTTTTGCATAGAGCGTTTTTGTGTTAAATTATTAATATATGACAATGTTTCTATTTATTCTACTTTCTGAACTTTTTTGGACATATCTACATTGTCAGGAAATAAAAAAACACCAGCCTTTCACTGAAAATCGCATTCAATAATGTTGTAATAAATGGCTATAACTTGCTCAGGGATTGTTAAATGTGGACAAAATTTCATCTGGAAATCTAGAATATCCAAGTAAAACTTTCTAAAGAAAAAAATCCAAACTTCAGGAGGTTTTGTTTGACTTGTTTTTTGAAAATGTGCTACCTAGTTTCTTAAATCGGGTAAATTTATACATTCTAAGACAAAATAAATGTAAAATTGGGAATTTAAATGAGCTAGATTGAAACTTCAAAATGATATATAGCACTTGATGCTGACTGCTATAATGGGTTAGAAAAACAAAGAAAAGCACAGGCGAGTTCTTTTGCTCCAAAAATGTTCTAGGTCTTTAAGGGTTAAAGAGACCATGGAAAACAGGATTGTCCTTGCTCTTTTGAAATAAGGAGTTGCATGTGCTATGTAGATGTACTAAACAGTGCAAACCTCCCTCCCCAGTCAGAGATGGTTCATGAAAACTGCACCACGAGTCAACACAGTTTGGTCTTGACATTAGATCGGGTGACTGAGCATCTTTGCATATCATTGCCTATTCAATGTTTAGAAACATGGCCTGCCAGTGTAAACTACAACAGCGCATGCGGTTAGCCAATCACAACAGATGTAATTTACATATAAAGGCTTACACATAAAGTCTAAATTACAGCACATAAAACAACCTGTCAATTCAAGAAAATGCTTGACTTTTCTTGTGTTGTTGTGTTGTTAAAAACAACATTTTGATGTAACTTTCTTATTGGTAACACTTAATTTTAAGGTGATGTAACTACATGTACTTACCATAGTGATATATGTAAATTACGCATAATTAACATTAGTAACTAACCCCAAACCAAAACCGGTAGCACTTTATTTTACAGTGTCCTTTAGTGATGTGTCGTTCATGAACGATTTAACAGCATAGCCTCTATTGGACTGACAGGAAGAACGAAAGACTCGGACCCGGCCGAACCCGAACTCGAGACTCGAAAGATGAACTAATCAATTCTCTTTCCGGTATTGACAGCATAGCCTCTATGGACTGACAGGAAGAATGAAAGACTCGGACCCGTCCCGAACCCGAAGACTCGAGAGAGATGAACTAATCATTTCTGTTTCCAGTACAGATTCAGAACCCATATGTTGCGCAATGCGCATGCGCGGTCGACACAAAATGAACGAATCACTCTCTGAGACAACTCGGTAGTGACTTGTCACCGTATTGAATAGCCTACTAATTTACAACCTTTTTACAAACAGGCACATAGTTAAGATATTAAATATAATAGTACTTAATTAATGTATAATATATAATAAAACATACCACAGATGTACAAGAAACATTTAGAAAAGAGAAGGACAGGGACAATATAAGATGGAACTTTTATTTTACAGATAATGTTTTGCACATATTTTGTATTTTAATTCCTTTGATCTTAATGCCTTAATTAAAAAAATGAGGTAAATCTTTGTCAATGACTAATGTATCGTAAATAAATAAATGTTCTTCCTTAAAATACAGGTTGCATAAGTCAAGACACCCCTATGTTAAATTCCAATACAGGAGGCACATTTTTATTTTTAAAGGCCAGTTATTTCATGGATCCAGGATACTATGCATCCTGATAAAGTTCCCTTGGCCTTTGGAATTAAAATATCCCCACATCATCACATTCCCTTCACCATACCTAGAGACTGGCATGGTTTTATTTCAGTTAGCCTAATAGCTGATTTGTTTTGCATTGAGAGATGATCTTATGAAAAGTACCCCATGCCGATCTCTAGGTATGGTGAAGGGAATGTGATGATGTGGGGATATTTTAATTCCAAAGGCCAAGGGAACTTTATCAGGATGCATAGTATCCTGGATCCATGAAATAACTGGCCTTTAAAAATAAAAATCTGCCTGACTCTATGGGAATTTAACATCAGAATCAGAAAGAGCTTTATTACAAAGTGTGCTTGCACACACAAGGAATTTGTTTTGGTACTGAGGCTTCCAGTGGACATATACAAATACAAATACAACAAGAAACATAATACTACAAATTATAAGAATAAAAAATAGAAATATAAATATATGAGAATAAAAGTATCACAGTTGGGTTTAGTCAGAATAGTCGACATTTTCAGATTTACAGATTATGAACATATTTATAGTGTTTTGGATATTATAAATAAATAAATCTACATATAAGTATCACCTGAGTTGTAGGATATTGCACTAAACAGTGGGAGTATTGCACTTAAAGGCATATGCCTTGGAAGGTGTGTTAACTGTTCAGGAGGGAAATGGCCTGTGGGAAGAAACTGTTCCTGTGCCGAGATGTTCTTGTGGCCAGTGATCTGAGTCGCCTTCTTGACGGTAACAGTTCAAACAGGTGGTGTCCAGGGTGAGTGGAGTCTGTGATGATTTTACCTGCTCTCTTCCTCACTCTGGAAGAGTACAGGTCCTGGAGGTTTGGCAGGGGGCCACCAATGATCCTCTCCGCAGTCCGGACTGTCCGTTGTAGTCTCCTGATGTCCGATTTGGTAGCTGAACCAAACCAGACAGTGATGCACATGCATAAAACAGACTCAATGACGGCTGAGTAGAACTAAATCAGCAGCTCCTGTGGCAAGTTGAACTTCCTCAGCTGGCGAAGGAAGTACAGTCTCTGCTGGGCTTTTTTTACAATGGAGTCAATGTGATTGTCCCACTTCAGGTCCTGAGAGATGATAGTGCCCAGGAACCTGAATGACTCCACTGCTTCCACAGTGCTGTTCATGATGGTGAGTGGGGGGAGTGCTGGGCTGTTCCTCCTGAAGTCCACGATCATCTCCACTGTTTTGAGCGTGTTCAGCTCAAAGTTGTTATAACTGCACCAGACAGCCAGCTGTTCAACCTCCAGGCTGTAAGCAGACTCGTCACCCTTTTGGATGAGACCGATGACAGTGGTGTCGTCTGCAAATTTCAGGAGCTTGACAGAGGGGTCTTTATAAGTGCAGTCATTAGTGTACAGGGAGAAGAGCAGTGGGGAGAGAACGCACCCTTGAGGGGCGCCAGTGCTGGTGGTGAGAGTCCTGGATATGTGTTTCCCCAGTCTCACTCGCTGCTGCCGGTCCGTCAGGAACCTGGTGATCCACTGACAGATCGAGGATGGTATGGTGAGCTGGGTCAGTTTGGCTGTGAGAAGATCAGGCATGATGGTATTGAAGGCCGAACTGAAGTCCACAAATAAGATCCTTGCATAAGTCCCAGGTCTGTCGAGATGTTGCAGGATATAATGCAGTCCCATGTTGACTGCATCATCCACAGACCTGTTTGCTCTGTAAGCAAACTGAAAGGGATCCAGCAGGGGTCCAGTGATGTCCTTCAGGTGGGCCAACCCCAGTCTTTCAAATGACTTCATGAGCACAGACGTGAGAGCGACAGGTCTGTAGTCATTAAGTCCAGTTATTTTGGGTTTTTTGGGGACAGGAATGATAGTGGAGTGCTTGAAGCAGCAGGGAACTTCACACTGCTCCAATGATCTGTTGAAGAGCTGCGTGAAGACCGGGGCCAGTTGGTCAGCGCAGGCTTTTAAACAAGCAGATGAGATGCCGTCTGGGCCTGAGGCTTTCCTAGTCTTCTGTTTTTTGAAAACTCTGCTCACGTCCTCCACACAGACCTTGAGCTCAGGTTAGATGGCAGGAGGGGGGACTAATGGGAGTGCAGGAGGTGATGGTGAATGTTTTAAGTGCAGGTCTGAGCCGGTGTGTGGTGTGAATGAGGGCTTTGCAAACCTGCAATAAAATGAGTTTAAATCATCAGGTGTTATTGTCCACAGTTGGGGGGATGCTGACTTGTAGTTAGTGATGTTCCTCAGGCCAAGCCAGATTGATGATGGGTCGTTGGCTGAAAACTGTTTTTTCAGTTTTTCAGAGTAGCTTCTTTTAGCAACTTTGATCTCCTTTGTCAGTCTGTTTCTGGCCTGGTTATACAAGATTTTATCCCCACTTCTGTAAGCATCCTCTTTGGCATGACGAAGATGTTTGAGTTTCCCAGTAAATCATTGTTTATCATTAGTAAATGATAAGAATGTCCTGGTATGAATGCATGTATCCTCACAGAAACTTATATATGATGTTACAGTATCTGTGAGCTCATCCAGATCATTGGTAGCAGCTTCAAAAACAGTCCAATCAGTGCAATCAAAGCAGGCCTGTAGATTCTGCTCTGCTTCATTAGTCCATCTTTTTACAGTCCTTATAACAGGTTAAGCTGATTTCAGTTTCTGCCTGAAGGTCGGTATGAGATGAACCAAACAGTGATCAGATAGCCCCAAAGCTGCCCGTGGGACGGAGTGATACACATTTTTTATTGTGGTGTAACAGTGGTCCAGTATATTACTGTCTCTGGTGGGACATGTAACGTGCTGTCTGTATTTTGGTAGTTCACGGGAAAGATTTGCTTTGTTAAAATCCCCAAGAATGATTAAAAGAGAGTCAGGATACCTTTGTTCTGTTTAAGCTATTTTTTCAGCCAGCTGTTGTAGCGCCGCGCTCACGCACGCGTCTGGAGGGATGTATACATTCACGAGAATGAAAGAGGAAAACTCCCGAGGCGAGTAGAAGGGTTTACAGGTTATGAAATGTGCCTCTAAATTAGGAGAGCAAATCTTCTTCAGTGTTGTTACATCTGAACACCAACTTTCGTTAATGTAGAAACACAATCCACCACCTCCCCGTTAGCTACGCGATGCGATCCGCTCGGAACAGCTGGCAGCCCGGCAGATGTATTGCGAGGTTCAGCCAGGTTTCAGTGAAGCACAGAGCAGCAGAGTTTAAAAAATCCTTGTTAGTGCGGGTGAGGAGAAGAAGTTCATCCGTTTTGTTAGGAAGGGATCGGAGATTCGCAAGATGAATACTGGGAAGTGCAGTGCGCAGGCCGCGCTCGCGGAGTTTAACCAGCGTGCCGGCGCGCTTCCCGCGTTTGCGTCTGACCGCGCGTTTGAACAACACCGCTGCCCCTCCGAAGAGAATGTCAAGCAAAACGTCCAAATAATCAAAAACTGTAGAAAATGTTTCTGGTGTGTTTCCTAATGTCCAGTAGTTCGTCTTTGGTGAAACTGATAGGAAAAGAATGACTAAACGCAGAACAAACGAACAAAAACAACACAATAGCTGGAGAGCCCCACAACATAGGGGTGTCCTGATGTTTATTTCTCAGAAATAAATATTTTATATATATATATATATATATATATATATATATATATATACTGTATATATAGCATCGGTCTCTCCTCACACAAACATTCAAGGCCTGTTGTTGATGTACTATTTTTCTCACCTGGTTTGGTAATAACCTCTAAACCACATCCATACAAAGCTTCCAAAGGAGGAATATAAAAATTTGTTTTGCCTGTTAATTCTGCCACCTGTCTGGAAGTGCTGTAGTGCTCTACTGCCCCGGAGGCATGAATATTTCCGTGTTTTCTCATCTGCAACGGCACATTATCATGTGTCAGAGAGAATCAGATGATGTGTGCTGTATGTCAGCAGCAGCACCCATGCATTTATTTTCATAAATGAATTGAATAGAGTTCAGTTGAGATGTAAGACAGGGCAAAGCAGCATCAGGCGTCTGAGCATGTTTAAAAAGAGAGTTCACAGCTTGTTTACACTACTTGCTGCACTATGTGTGTTTGTTGTCCATGTTCAGATTGAACACACACACACACACACACACACACACACACACACACACACACACACACACACACACATATGTATATATGAGTCATTTTTGCATAGAGCGTTTTTGTGTTAAATTATTATTATATGACAATGTTTCTATTTATTTTACTTTCTGAACTTTTTTGGACATATCTACATTGTCAGGAAATAAAAAAACACCAGCCTTTCACTGAAAATCGCATTTAATAATGTTGTAATAAATGGCTATAACTTGCTCAGGGATTGTTAAATGTGGACAAAATTTCATCTGGAAATCTAGAATATCCAAGTAAAACTTTCTAAAGAAAAAAAGTTTTGTTTGACTTGTTTTTTGAAATGTGCTACCTAGTTTCTTAAATCGGGTAAATTCATACATTCTAAGACAAAATAAATGTAAAATTGGGAATTTAAATGAGCTAGATTGAAACTTCAAAATTATATATAGCACTTGATGCTGACTGCTATAATGGGTTAGAAAAACAAGGAAAAGCACAGGCGAGTTCTTTTGCTCCAAAAATGTTCTAGGTCTTTAAGGGTTAAAGAGACCATGGAAAACAGGATTGTCCTTGCTCTTTTGAAATAAGGAGTTGCATGTGCTATGTAGATGTACTAAACAGTGCAAACCTCCCTCCCCAGTCAGAGATGGTTCATGAAAACTGCACCACGAGTCAACACAGTTTGGTCTTGACATTAGATCGGGTGACTGAGCATCTTTGCATATCATTGCCTATTCAATGTTTAGAAACATGGCCTGCCAGTGTAAACTACAACAGCGCATGCGGTTAGCCAATCACAACAGATGTAATTTACATATAAAGGCTTACACATAAAGTCTAAATTACAGCACATAAAACAACCTGTCAATTCAAGAAAATGCTTGACTTTTCTTGTGTTGTTGTGTTGTTAAAAACAACATTTTGATGTAACTTTCTTATTGGTAACACTTAATTTTAAGGTGATGTAACTACATGTACTTACCATAGTGATATATGTAAATTACGCATAATTAACATTAGTAACTAACCCCAAACCAAAACCGGTAGCACTTTATTTTACAGTGTCCTTTAGTGATGTGTCGTTCATGAACGATTCGTTCATTTTGAACGAATCTTTAATATGACTCGGGACTACCGAGTTGTCTCAGAGAGTGATTCGTTCATTTTGTGTCGACCGCGCATGCGCATTGCTCAACATATGGGTTCTGAATCTGTACTGGAAACAGAAATGATTAGTTCATCTCTCTCGAGTCTTCGGGTTCGGGACGGGTCCGAGTCTTTAATTCTTCCTGTCAGTCCATAGAGGCTATGCTGTCAATACCGGAAAGAGAATTGATTAGTTCATCTTTCGAGTCTCGAGTTCGGGTTCGGCCGGGTCCGAGTCTTTCGTTCTTCCTGTCAGTCCAATAGAGGCTATGCTGTCAGTACCGGAAAGAGAAATGATTAGTTCATTTTTTCGAGTCTTCGGGTTTGAGTCCTTCGTTCTTTTGTCACGTGACTTGTCACCGTATTGAATAGCCTACTAATTTACAACCTTTTTACAAACAAGCACATAGTTGAGGTATTAAATATAATAGTACTTAATTAATGTATAATATATAATAAAACATACCACAGATGTACAAGAAACATTTAGAAAAGAGAAGGACAGGGACAATATAAGATGGAACTTTTATTTTACAGATAATGTTTTGCACATATTTTGTATTTTAATTCCTAAATATAAAACAATATATATTCAGACGCTGTCAATAATACGAATATAATGTTGTATTTGATGCGAGATACCAGCGGTCACGTGACAAAAGAACGAAGGATTTAAAACCCGAACTCGAGACTCGAAGAAAATGAACTAATCATTTCTCTGTCCGGTACTGACAGCATGGACTGACAGGAAGAACGAAAGACTCGAACCCGAACTCGAGACTCGAGAGATGAACTAATCATTTCTCTTTCCGCTACTGACAGCATAGTCTCTATGGACTGACAGGAAGAACGAAAGACTCGGACCCGGTCGAACCCGAACTCGAGACTCGAAAGATGAACTAATCATTTCTCTTTCCGGCCCTGCTGTATCACACACGGCACGGTCGGCCCAGCAGACAGATCCGAGTCAGACACTGGCGAGTCGACAGCTAATGTCTCGAGACACTAGAGGAGAACTAACCTGATAAATGTGAAGTTGCAAAGGAAAGAAGGTCTCGGATCAGGAGGTGAGGTGAACTAACAGAATCAGACTGCAATAGCCTGAACTTAAGACCCAACAACTAATCAATTAATAAAACATGTCGGTTTCTTATAATTTGGCTTTGGCTGCATTACCCTATAGTTTATTTTTATTCTTTTTACAAATGTAATCAACGTTTTCGTAAGTACTAGATGTGTTGGGATATTTAACATGCCATTTTAATTATATTATGCTGAAATGAACGAAATGAACGAAATGACTCGAAAAAAGATTCGTTCTTTTTGCTGAACGAGACTCAAAGATCCGAGTCAGTAAAATGATCCGAACTTCCCACTACTAGTGTCCTTGTTACATTTGTTTTATGTACTTACCATAGTAATAACAGTAAATTACACATAATTATATGCAACTATCCCTCAACCAAATCCTAATCATACCCTCACCCTATGTATTTGCTTAATATTACTTAGTACTTAAATATATAATTACACTGTAACAATGACACCTTAAAATAAAGTGTAACCCCAAAATCTAACCCTAACCGTAACTCTATAGTAAGTACATGTTATTAATTCATGTTACTCAGTACTAATTTGAGTAAGTACAATGTAACTACATCATCTTAAAATAAGGTGTAACCTTATTATTTTGTAACTAACATGTATTAGTAACAGTAAAGTCAAGTCAAGTCATCTTCATTTATAAAGCACTTTTGAGAGTATCGATTGTTTCAAAGCAGATTTACAGTGATAATAGAAATTACCGTAACGGATTGTTTAGGCTCAGGGATAAAGCTCTAGGATAAAGTTATTGTCCAGCTAAAGTTAGTCTTGATTGATTCACTTCCGTTGCGAAGATCATTAGTTATTAACTTGGTGGCCGCTAATGCTAACACGACACCGTTCTAACAGAAAACCCTTAACGCGCTCCGGACGCCCAGACGATTTTCCGTTTCCTCTGCGCAAACCTCAAAATCTAAAGTAAAGACCATTTTAAAATGTAAAGGCAAAAAGTCACGGTGAATACATTTAAAAAGGTAACAAATTATTTCTATTTTAAATAAATGTTGTTTATTTCTATTCAGCTATTCAAGTATCCTAAAAAAAACATCATGGTTCGCACAAAAATTTTCAAAAATATGCTGTAAATTCAGCTTTGCCATCACAAGAATACATTTGGTTTAATGTATATTAAAGACTTATTTTAAATTGTAAATGGTAATGGATATAGTGAATAAAATTAACCACAGGTATAACATAGATTCTCGAACCATATATATTTTTTGATATCTGAGATATTTATTACATGCTGTAAAGTTACAACATGCTTAGACAATGACTTGCTTAACAGCCTGTTAGTTAACAGCACATATTGATTATTCTGTTAAATTCATTAGGAAGTCAGTTTCATTATGTTTTACTTTACATGCCAGCAACTGTCCCTGAGCCTCCCAGCAGACAGAGAGCTCACGAGAGATCGCGGATAACAAGATGAGCAGCATTAAGATGTGTAAGCTCAGCTTGATCTGTTCTTAAACTAAGACTCTTAGAGGTCAAAGGTTACAAGTTTAGACCATATAGCTAATGCAGATAGACTTATGTTGGACATAGTTTGACTAGTTTGATTTGCCTTTGTTCCGGTTCACTGGGACAGTGAATTTCTTATCGCATGTGGGTTAAAGAGGGATTGCATTGCAGTACTGAATCTAATTTAAATTCTGACTCGGCTAGACTGGAAGTTTGTGTGTTGGCTAGTGCTTCAGATTGAATTATGAGATTATTGCTTATTAGCAGTCATTGTTTTGGTCAGCACAGAATCTCCTTTTCTGCCTTTGTGCTCTGAATGTTATCCAGGGATGGATGTGGTCGTAAATTAGATTTGCAGGCTTTTTTGCAGAGTTGAGGGGTTAAGGAGTTTTAGGACGAGATTTTGAGGTATCGGTTGTTGACGGTGTGATGACTAGCAAAGGAGATGCTTTTCATTGAGTGTGTGAGACGGGTGAATCTAATGGAGCACAACTCCCCCTAGGGCATTTTCACAGAACTCTCTCTCTCTCTCTCTCTCTCTCTCTAAAAATCCATTTCATTTCCATTTTCCTTTGTTATATTTCCTCTTAAGAGGTAGTTTATTCTAAAGGGCAATTGAATGCAGTAAATTGACCATTTAAAACATCTGCAGCAGAAGTGGGCACACAAGCCAAACAAAACCAGAAGCTTACTACGCTAACCATACTTGCATTTAAGACTGTTTAGCTCTTGTCAGGGCTTGACACATAAAAGTGTTGTAGATTTTTGCTAAGCTGTCAGGTAACGAGATAGTGTACACAGAAAATATACAGTAACAGTGAGAATTTAGCTATTTAGCTTAAAGTTGACATGAAAGCCTGATCTCAATCAATTTTACTTCCATAGTATGATGTACCTCAGTGTGAAATTGGATATTTAAGAAGGAAAAGTGTAGGACTTGTTCTTATACAAAGGAATTTGATTCAATTTAAAAGTGGTTTTTAATTAGCAGAACCAGGGTGTTGAGGGGAGGGATTTGTGATTAAAATCTTTCATCAAAATGCAAAAACTTGCTCCAATTCTGAAATGATTTTCAAGACAAACTATATTTTCCTTGTGCCAATAAATTGTTCAAAATATGATGAGAAACATATATTAAGAAGGCTCAAAGGGGCCATTCTGATTTCATGTTGACACTTAAACAGAAAAACGATCAGATTCCTTGTGTCATGATGAATCCATCAATGCATATTTTGCAGAATAGGATCAATCGCCTATCCACCATTTTGAATTTAGTCATAAACTGTATATTTTTTTAACTCTTTGACATATTGGCATAACAATTGGTAGACATCCTCATCAACATGTCCTGAAGGTGCCTGAAAAGTTTTAAGACAGTGCCACCTAGCATTCCAAAGAAATAAGGCTTTTTACCAAAACACTTATAACCTTTGAAAATGTTGTATATTGTTGATGTTGATCCGTTCGTTGGTTTATTTCTATTTCAAAGATATCTCATTTGACATTTGATTGCTTTGTTGTGTCATGGAAAGGATGAAGTTTGCAATTTCAACATCACATAGCTCTTCATTTCAGCCTGAATTGAAGTATAAAGCAGACCAACATGTGAAGCAGTGCTATTAAACCTCCTGGCTTGCAGTACGCTGGATATTTTTGCCGCTGAGCTTTACCTTCCTTGAAGGAGGATGAAATTAAAACAGCTTTCATTCTGTTCTTTGATATCTTGCCAGCTTGTTCCAACACATTATTATTTCCATCCGTAACGGTACCAGGCGAGGAATGACTCAGCAAGCTGAGCTCCAATGTGCCTAAAGAAATATGCTGTCAAAGGTCTGAGCATAGAGATACACCTCTCACCTCTGGGCCTAGATGTGGGGAGAGGACAGGAAAGATAGTTATTTCATAGTTTAATTACATATTTCTGAGTTCAGATGTGTGTGTGTGTGTGTGTGTGTGTGTGCGTGTGCGTGTGTGTGTGCGTGTGCGTGTGCGTGTGCGTGTGCGTGTACGTGTGTGTGTGTGTGTGTGTGTGTGTGTGTGTGTGTGTGTGTGTGTGTGTGTGTGTGTGTGTGTGTGTGTGTGTGTGTGTGTGTGTGTGGTTTGGGAGGAAAAAAAAATCAACCAACAAGTCCCAAGTTTCTTTAAGTCCCATTGAGCATCTAAAGAAAGCTCTGATGGAGCGTTAGATGGATAGAAATGGATGCAAATAGCTAGTTAGTTTAAAATTTCCTAACTTTTCAACCTTACCTTCAAAAACACTTGCATTTCTCTTTTGCCATCTTGAGCCATACCATCCGCACTGAAATCAATTGACTTCATTGTTTCTCACACACACCTAACTGTGGAGATCACACCAGATGATGGAGTATGCAAGCAATGCATTAAAAAATCATGAGCAGGGCTGACTGCAGGGGAGCTTCATGCTGCTTTTTTGCTGACTCATCGTTTTAGTTTGGCAGTTCACACGAAGAGACAAAGAGCCATGGCAGAGCAGTAATTTCTCTAATTCTTTTCACTGCCTACAGCCCATTGAGATCATAGTGCTGAATCAGAAACACAGCTTTAATGAGAATGACTTGAGGATGAACCCTGAAGAGACCCATGCAGATCTCTTCTGGGTTTTCTCATTAAACCTCTCCACCATGGCTGACTCAGTGCAGGTACTACGTACAGTTGTGGTCAGAATTAATGGCACCCCTGGTAAATATGATCAAAAATGGCTGTAAAAAACAAATCTGCATTGTTTATCCTTTTGATCTTTCATTCAAAACATTTGCAACTTTTCATTGAAGTAAAAGAATTGAAAGTGTGTGTGTGTGGGAGGGGGGGAGGGGGGGGTGTTTAATAAAATTTAATAAAAATTGTATTTTATTAAATAAAATTAATTAATTTATAATTAAAATAAATTATGAAATAAATGTTTTTTTCCAAAACACGTTGGCCACAATTATTGGCACCCCTAGATTTTGTTGACAAGTAAAATATCTCTGAAGTATACTTCAGAGATATCTTACTTGTCAACAAAATCTAGGGGTGCCAATAATTCCATTAATATTTTAGTAGCACACCAGGGTGACTAGGTACATGAAATTGTCTAGCTGTGACTTTTTGTTTCACAGGAGTTTAAATATGAGGAAACACAAAGGCCAAATTCCCTTAACCATCTATCACAATGAGTAAAAACAAAAAATATAGCTCTGATGTGCATCAAAATATTGTTGTCACAAAATAGAAAGTGGCTGTAAAAAAACAGCTAAAGAATTGCAAATCCCCCTTTTGACCATCAGGGCAATAATTTAGAAGTTCCAATCAACTAAAGATGTTATGAATCTGCCAGGAAGAGGACGTGTGTCTATATTGTCTTTATGCACGGTGAGGAGGAGAGTTTGAGTGGCCAAAGACTCTACAAGGATCCAGGGCTCTCAAGTTTTATCAAAAGTTTGGAGTGAGATTTAGGGGAGGAGCCACCCAAATATTTGCAGCAGCGGTCCCTCGACCCAAACAAATTCGCTTCAATTTTTTTCTAGCAGTTCAATTTTGCCTATTGTTCATAATTGACCAGCACAAATGGAAATTATAACAATTGTTAAATCTGAAAAAAAGACAAATTCATCCAAATAAAACAAATAGTTATATTTAAAAAATACAAATTTATTGAAAAATAAAAATAAATTTGACCCCAAACAAGCCAACTGAACATCAGTGCTCAATGTACATAACATTGTGTCATAACAACTTGCCCTGAGCATGTATGTCAAGACCCAAACCGGTCACCTTTACAGGGGTCATCGGATGCCCATTTTCCACAAGTTGGTATGATTCTTTTGGGTCTCCATGTAAAGTTTGTAACATACTTTGGTTAAAATTTCTCAATGGTTGTGTAAAACAACACCCTTTTACCTCTTCAAAAACAGCTCTGACCCGTTTCGGTGCATGTCTCTTTAAATGATAATGAGCAGCAACTTTTTAGCTTTTTGAGGATTAAAATAAAGTGAATGGATTTTTCATTGCATGGTGATTGTGTCCACACACTGTAAAGACACATTTATTTGCAAATACCATATAAAAGTGTATTTTGCATCCGATGACCCCTTTAAAAGCAGTTGGAGAGTTTTTGAATGCATCAAAAATAATTTAGCACGAATTTGGCTCCTCAACATCAGCTCTCATTGTCTTTGATCGCAGGCAAGAGATATCGTCCAGGAATCGTAAAATCAAAATGCTAAAAAAAATAATAATAATAAATGAAGATGTCCGCAAACCGCATTCATCAGATCGTGCTCTTTCAACTTCCACTCCGGAAGTAACGAACTAGTAACGAACGTGCTTGCAGCGGGAACACATAATTTACCCGGAAACAACTAATTCTAATTTCTGATTGGCTGGTAGCTAGCATTTAACTCTGTATAACTCGAGACAGATGCTATGAACTCGGCAGAGAACTTCCCTCCGTTTGCCTGCGCCTCGTCCATTAATTGTATAGCGGGACAAGTTCCCTTACTCCTCAGTGTGAGAAATACAAGGTGTGGCGTGTGGCGTGTGAACGGGTTGAAATGCGTGTGTCTCACGCCCAATGCGTGAGACTTGAGAGCCCTGAGGATCACAGATGGAGAATTGCAGAGATTACTTGAGTCTTGGGGTCAGAAAGCCTAAAAATATATATCAAACAACCCCTACATCACTACATGTTGTTTGGGAGGGTTTCAAGAAAAATCCTCCTCGCTCCTCTTAAACTAAACTCCAGCATATTCAGTTGTCAGGCAAGACAAATTTCAAAGGGGACTGGATTCTCTGGTCAGATGAAACCAAAAAAGGGCTTTTTGGCAGCAAACCCACCAGATGTGGGTGGGTTTAAATATACTGTACTGCTGGATCTTATATTTTTTGGGCCTATTTTTTTTGCTGGAGGTCCTGGACATCTTGTTCACATACATGGTATTATGGATTCTAGCAAATACCAACATATAAAACATCAAAACCTGACCGCTCCTGCTAGAAACCTTATAATGGGTCGAAAAAATCCAAAACATCCACTTTCCAAGGTACACATGGATTTTTGTGTGATCCTTGATGCGATTGCGGGCAGCAGCGTTAATTTGATCTAATGTTTTGTGGATTTTTTCAATGTTGTAGATTTAAGTAGCAAATGAGAATCACTAAAATTCTTGAATATTCTGAGACAAAGCTAATTAAACCAACAGTTTTTCAGTAACAGAAGAATATGTAAAAGTATGGCATTTTGGGTAAAATCTAATGTCATGGCTAAAGGCATAATAATTAATTTGATAATCAATATCTGGCTAACTTTTCCATTTGTTGACATGCCATGGTTAGATTCAGATGGTATATATCATATATTAAGATGGGTGTCCACCTTAGAGATAATCACCACATTTATAATAAAACAATAATATTTAAAAATATGATAATAATCATATCATATAATACAATATGTTTTAATGTTACTACTGTAAATCAAATTTTTTATGGGATCTCATTATATGCTTTCAGAATCTTTACTTTTAAAATATAATTTTATATTAACATATTGTAATGACGTTGTGGAGGTCTCCTGGCCAAATGCCCTGGCGATCTCCAAGAAGATAAACCATAAATTGCATTATGCATTACATCCCGTTGATTGGCACAGGTGGTGTCTCATGGGTTGCAGACAGTCACTCATGCATGTCACTCAACTAATCACGAGTGCGACACGTGGCGCATGCATTCTTACCATGACGTGGTGATTGCCAAATGAGCAGATCCAGACAAAACACACTTAAAATCGCATGTCCATCAATTCCAAGTCTGTGTTTTGCAATACAACTCATTCCCTTTCCTATTCCCTTGGGTTGAAGAGCTAAAATGAGGAACTGTCATAATATTTACAGAAGCAGGATGAATCTGTATGCTGGCATCATTTCAGCAACTGTTGCATAGGTGAAGAGTCTGCAGCTATTTGTGATATTCGACAGCAGATTAAGTGTAATGTTATGCTAATGCCAGAACTCCATAAATATCTGTTGGTATAAGAGCGGTGAAGCTGTGAGTTATTCTGCAATGTTTGTATTGCAAGCTCCTCTCACCAGGTGGAAGGAATTGCGCATCTCGTCCTATTCCTGCCTCATGGGACCTAACTAGTCTGCAAATCCCCACGACGCCTGTCTGTAATGCTACTCAAGCCTCCGGCAATGTCCAACAGCCTCAAGTAAATTAGCCAGGATCCCTGTGGCGGAAAGAGCTATAGGTTCATAGAGTCTGAAATAGTATTCTTGATGTGGACTTGCCATTTTGTGGTGCATTTGTAAATGTATAAATCGGAAGAGTGTGAAAATGACCTATCTGGGGTTTTGGGACTTACTAACCTTACAAAGTTGTACAAAAGTATTTTTTGTGTTGCTACAGTGTTGTTAGACTGCATGATAAATGCTGAAGCCCATGCCAGTCTTGTAGTGGAACTTGATTTTATTAAACCTGTTTAGTACTTAAAAAAAAATATGGCATTCACAACACACAAATCTATTTCCGATGTGAAACATTCAGTGAGAAATAGTGAAAGTGTGGAATTTTATCCATCACATGTCCAGCTGAAATGACCACTAGTGGCAGTAAAACGACAACAATTTTTATTCCTTTTTAAAAAAATTATAATTACAGGGAATCATTTAATTTAACTTATTTTCAAGAGGTTACTGGCACAATACTATGTTACGACCTCAAAACACTTTTACCATAGTGCATGATTTGTAAACTAATACATTTTAACATTTTCATCACATTCACAGCTCCATATGTGTGGCTTTTTCTAATATAGTAAACTTGCTCTGTAGCTCACCTGGTACAACATGTCACTTGTGATGTGAAGCGCTCGAGTACGAGTCACAATAAAAGAGCTCAAAGATTGTAGAAACAAACTAAAATTGAATGTTTGCTTCAGCACATGTGTTTTCATCTCACATTGGCCTTTTTTAACACTATCAATTCGGATTAGGGTAAGGTTTAGTGTAGGAGGTACATTATTTTTGAACATTTTAGCACCACTCGACCAGACATTTCACTTCTGAACTGCTGGGATACTTACAACAACCAACGTAATAAACTGTTGCCAGATTCACATTTATCTGTTTCGGATAAAACCAGACTTTTGAGTGCCACTCACAGGACAAACAAAAGAAGTGTCACACAAACATGCAAGGAGGAACTTAACAATGTTATGCAGGCATGTGTTTCATTTAGACTGGGTTGCAATAAAACCTGGAACTTAAAAAAAAAAAAAAATAATGTCCTAAATGTTGAATTGTTCTCCAGTCCATTGCATGATTTCACAGACTGTGAAAATGTGTCTAACAAACAGACTGTTTGTATCTTTCTCTACAGTGCTGTTGAGTTTGCTCTCGACTGGGGCTCAGACCGAGATGAAGAGGGTTGTCGGGGACAACGCCACATTGCCTTGCCATCACCAGTTCTGGCAGTCGAATGGACAAACACTGGACATCGAGTGGCTCCTGCAGAAACCTAACGTCAAACAGCGTGTGGTAAGAGATCTTTTGCTTTTTACCCTCTCTCTCTCTCTCTCTCTCTCTCTCTCTCTCTCTCTCTCTCTCTCTCTCTCTCTCTCTCTACAAGTTTTGTTTTTGCATTATACTTTTTGTCTTTTGTCTGTCCTCCTGGTCTCCAGTCACTTGGTCTAATCATGTTATATTTGGATGATAACTGTTTAAAAAACCTGAGGTGATTTTAGCCTTACAGATACTAGCCAGAAAATTAATTTTGTATTCAGAAAGGTCAGTGCTTATGCACTTAAAAAAATTCCAGTCGAGTTACCTGCTATGTAGTTTGGTCAGGGAGTTGTATTGCTCTATGCATTTTTTGTTGTAGCTTGCCTTTTTTTTTTTGTATGCACAGTATTTTGTATTTTTCACAGTATGCACACAGTATATATATATATATATATATATATATATATATATATATATATATATATATATATATATATATATATAGTGTGTGTGTGTGTATATATATATATATATATATATATATATATACACACACAGTAGTGGCCATAAAGTGTGTGTGTGTGTATATATATATATATACACACACACTATATGGACACTACTGTGTGTGTTTGTATATATAATAGTTAATAATTTGTGTGTCATTTCTGTTACCATCATATTTTTTCTCCTTTTAAAGTAAACCATAAATACCATAAATAATAAAAAAAAAGTTTTCATGATGATGTAATAACTCTATTGCGACAAGTGAAAGTCTCCTCTTAATTGTATATTTTGTGTTTGTCAGTAGGGGACAGACGTATAATCTCAACCTTGTAACCCATACCGTCTATCAATCTCTCAGAACACCATAGCAACCACACAAATAACCCAAGCAACTGCTAGTTTTGACTGTCATCTCTCTCCGTGACACAGCCGTCACAGTTTCAGAGTCTGAGTCTGTCACATGTCTAGATCAGCCTTTTCTACACATCTCTCTTTAAAATGCACACCCGTCTGGTAGTACGCATGTGTCAGTACACCTAACAGACGCTTCACCCATCTCTCTTTCTCCCTCGCTCTCGCATAAACACATTCAGATAAGAGCTTCGTCTTATCTGCCTGAAGTGAGAATCTTTCACTGTGAAACTAACATTGTTTGAACATAGCTTCAAGTTTAGATATCCTTCATGTAGCAGCGCACAATAATTCATCAGGGGGAAGTCGAAAGGCGATATACTTTCAGATGAATTGAATTATCTGATTGTGATAAGGCTTTTTATTCCCCAATTCACATGACAGACAGAGATCTTTCTTTTGTTTGAAAGTCAACACGTATCTGTTCATATAATCAGTTGAGATTTCATTTCTGAAGAAAGAAAGGCCTATAAAGAAACTGGCATCACAGTCTATGAAACCTCTGGGACGGCTGGCTCATCGCATGTAATATTTAATGGATAGATAACAGTTGAGAATTCATTAATTAAAATCAAATGTCTGAAAATGTGATTAGGAATAAAACTAAGCCTCTGGCATAATAAATAAGTCATTATTTTGTTTCACTGTAAGGCTTGTGTTAGAGGCGCTCAGCTTGTCAACATTTAGCCACAAGCTTGTTTAGCAATGACTCTAAGGAGATGTGTTCACGGGAATGCTACTGATAATGCCAGTGGTTTTGCATGTTTAGCATGGCCCAGTTTGCCCCTGCTGGTAAATACTGTAATTGCACCATATTTTTTGCAAGATTTCTATGCTCTGCATTTATTTGATCAAAAATACAGTGGAAAACAAAAATTGTGATATATAATTACAATTTAAAATAACTGTTTTTTTGTATGTGAAAATATTTTAAAACGTAATTTATTCCTGTGATCAAAGGCAAATTTGCAGCATTATTACTCCAATCTTCAGTGTCACATGATCCTATTGTGGAAACCATCTGACACTTTTTTTCAGGATTCTTTGATGATTAGAGAGTTCAAAATTACAGCATTTATTTGATCTATTGCAGCAATATAAAAGCCTTTACACTCACATTTGGTCAAAAAAAAAAAAATCGTACTAACCCCAAACTTTTGAATGGTTGTGTGTGAACCGCAGATATTTTGTTATATTTATGCTAGAGGTAGTTTTTGCTGATTTTTTTTTTTTTTTTGAGGGCTCTTGAAATCCTGAAACAGACTGATTTTTCCTTTCTGCTGAAAAAAAAAATCGGTTTATACCAGCCTAAACTCATTTGCTAGTCTTAGGTGGTTTAAGCTGGTCTCCCAGCTTGACCAGCTGAAAAGTATGCAAAAACCCTTTAAAATCTGCAAACAGACCAGTGAACATTTTGACCAGCAAACCTGCAATGTATACTTGTCTTTGACTTTTGCATGTTCATGTGTAGTATGTCGCATGTACATGCATACAACATCAATGCAGCTGTTACTGAGATGAACGGAAATGCTAACAAAGCTCTCTCCAGCTATCTTACACATATTCTTGGCTAATGCAAACAACCTCTTTCTTTGAAGTGAAGCCATAACATGTGACTCAGAAGTTAGAGAAGATTATTCTGGCATCAATTGTAATCTAAATAAATACATTTGACAAAGAGTATCATGTCATGACTGTCAGTGATACTGGATGCACACAATAAGAATCACAGATGTTTTGGCCAGAAATGCAAATGGGTTTTGCGTGTGTGTGCGCGTGTGTGTGAAACGAGAAGTCATCGCAGACAGCTTTGGCAGGTGAACCCAACTGCAGGTCTGCTGATGTGTTGTGGCATCAGTGTTTAATTCTTAACCCCAGGCTTTCAGGAGGCTGTCACAGTCAGACTGTGTGTGAATGTGTTTGTGTGTGACAGCCATTTAGCATCTTTTCCAAAGTCAGCACAGGTAGAGCTTCTTTATATTAGAAAAACCCTTTTGGCTTTTGCACAGAGTAGTATAGTTGTCGCGAAGTAACTATCAGAAGAAAACTAAAGAAGAAAATGAAAGTGCTTTCTAATGCAAAGTGCCACGCTACAATGCTAAAGTGTTGCAGGGAGTTGTCAGGATGTTGCTATCAGTTTCTGGTGGGTCTTGAGTATCTTCAGCATTTCACTCTTTTACTATTAATGAATTCTGATTGGGTTGGTTGTTTTGGGTATAGTTGCTAGCATTAATGTGTTTTTCAGAGGTGTTTTAGCATGTTGCTACATGTTTACTAGAGTTGTAAGGACACTGCTAGTTGGACTTTTTATCTTTTTCTGAGATGTTATGAGTGTTTTTTAGCATTTTACTATATGATTACAGGGTTGCCTACAGTGGTTGCTAAGACCATAGATATATATGTACACAGACGCCTGATTAGAGGCCGTTTCAATGGGCCGCAATGCGTAAGCCATCCACCATATTGGAGCGGTCAAAGCTGGTCCGTTAACATTCGAGAGCAAGTTGACTGATTGTCTGCAACTATGCATGTATATCTATATTTGAAATAGACTTCAGCAGGTAATTTTGCTAAACTAACACAATACAGCAAGACAGTCAAGCTGCACAAGGTGTCAGCTAACAGGACATTAAAAAGTTACCATAGTAAAAGTAAAAATGGTAAAAGTAACATAGTAAAACATGTAATATTGACTTGATACATATAAAAACACAAACCAACACATTCTCACCTGTGAAAGGTTATCCCATTGCTTCTGGAATTTAAATCTCTGTGGTTTCACAACCAGAAGATGTGCAATGTTGTAGCATCATTGGTTCTTACTGTGAGTAAAAACACACTGCCCGTTCCAAGATGGCGGTCTCGTCTGAGTGTTTTGAGCGGTTGAGTATGGCATCTATGTATACATATCTATTGTTTTAGATGGCTGCCAAGGCATTGTGATGCCTTTCTGAGGTGTTCTGAATGTTTTTAATTCTTTTCTATGTGGCTAATAGTGTATTCTGGATGGTTGCTAGATCATTTGCTTGTTTTGGTTAGTTGCGAGGGCATTTCTGTGTCTTTTTAGAATGTAGCTACTACATTCTACATCGCTAGGTTGATTTCGTTGCCAGTGCCAATGTATCGGGGTGGTTTCTGGTTGCTTACTGGACCAAATCAAAAGCGCTGAACTCAAAAAGTTTCTAGATTTTTTTTTAGCCTGTTTTATCATCCCTTTGTCTTCAACTAAAATAGATGTCTGATTCCACTGAATTCTTTTATTTATATGAAAGCTCTTTCTGTCTCTCTCGCTGTTACATTTCAGATCATCACATTCTTCAACAATGAGGTCTACACCAATGACAACCATGCCAGTCGTCTGTCCTTCGCGGGCGACTACCTGAACGGAGACGCATCTCTCCTCATCAGTGATCTGCAACTGACGGACTCTGGAGAATACCACTGTAAGGTCAAGACTGGCGGCAAATACCACTGGAGCCAAGTCAACCTCATTGTGCTGGGTAAGGCTCGTCTTCCTGGAATCAGCTCCCAACCATTTCCTCCATCAGCCAGCCTCACGCTGATTCAATTTGATCATCATTCAGATTACAAAATTTGGCCATCATTGACGTAATCTAGAAAAATGATTGGTTGCATTTGCTGGCCAGTCAACTCTGGTGGCTGGTTATGTTTGCTTCACTTTGGATGGTAAATTGAGAGGATGTTAATTTGAAATGGTGGGATGATAGACCATTGATTGAGCTCTATCTCTTAAAAACAGAAGAGGCAGAATTTAGGAGCTTATGTGATTTCTCTTCTTCTAGCAAAACAGTTTACTGTCAACCCAAATGAGGTTCAGATGAGCTTCTCATGATTTGATATTTTGCTATGTCTGGTTTCCATTATTAGACCGCAGGTTTTCCAAGCTGTCATTCAAACGCAGCATCTCTGACACCACAGCGCTCCGCCAAGAGAAGAACTGGAAAGAAAGACATTTATTTTTATTTAGACTCATCTCTATCATTTGCTTTTGTTGCGTAGTTCCTATTTTCAAGGACTCACAGCTCATGCCGAGCAGTTTGAAGTTGTATATCACATCCTAATTTTATTTCCTAATTCATTTTATTACCAGATTAGTACGCTAGCCACAGAGGGACAGGATATTGGTGTAAAGTTGAAAGAAAGAGAAAAAGAGAGATAAATGGGAGGATGAATTGATGTAAATCCGGCCTCCACCCTAGAGTTTCTCTCATGTATTAGCATATCTCAGAAGATTAGCTCAATTCTGCCTTCCCATAATCCTCATTCTCCACCCCCTGTTTCTCTCGCTACTCTTCTTTTTTCTTTCCTCTCCGTCACTCTATAAACACATTACAGCGAGTTAGTGTTCACATAAGGATGTTATTTTCAGCCTTTATTTTGCCTTTATCGAAATTTGCAGTTGAGAGTGTACAGGAAATGACGCACACACATTAATCATAATTTGTATTAATTGCTTGCGGCTACTGTGAATGACGGTCCCTCTAAGCTCTGCTCCTTTCCTGAGATTTCTTGAATCAGAGCTAAACGAATGGGCATTGTTTCAATTGGAGTTCATCCGCATGTTCATAGATTTTCAGTATGGAGCATAAGCTGTGAAAAATCTTGTTCGCTGATTATTTTATGAGATGAGGACCGCATCCTGGAACAGTACAGTTATTTCAGGCACCAATTGGAATTGCAAAAATAATAACCATATTGTTTCGAATCATACAGTCCACACATACATGGAATTATTATTTTTTTCTTGTCTTGTCTTCTTGTGAACTTGTGATCTCAACAGGACAAGACTAGATATATCATATTTTAAATTAGTTTTTATTTTTATATTTTCTGTTTTCATTTCAATTTTAGTTAAAGTTTTAGCAAATTTGTTGTTTTTGTCATTTTTAATGGTTTTTTTTTTTTGTAGTTGTAGTTCTACACAAACATTAGAGGTGCTGGATTGGCAACTAGCTGAAATAAAATATATTTCATTTTTTGTTTTATACTATTTCAGTTAAGGTTTATTTTATTCCCAACAATAAACTTTTTTATGGTTGTAATTTTAGTTAACTATAATAATCCTGATTCTATACAAATAGTTACATATACTATACAGTGAGACACAAAACAAGACCACTTTGTTTGCATTTCTATAATTTAATACAAAACTATTAATGACAAATTATATTAACAGCATAACAACTTGAGTTATGAATGAAGGTGAATTTCATATATTATTTATTTGTTGTTTTTGTCATAACTTTTCTTTAACTTTTTTTTCTCTTTTTCTCTCTTTAAGTTGTGGTGTAATGTAAAATGTGATGAAATAGCCCAATAAAAAAAAATCTAAAATAGATAATCTTTACATTTTTAAAAGAATGCCATTGTAAAAAATGGCAGTAACTCTGCGCAAATGTATAGAGTGTTTGATAACTGG
Source organism: Siphateles boraxobius (assembly GCF_051911475.1). Taxonomy (NCBI): domain Eukaryota; kingdom Metazoa; phylum Chordata; class Actinopteri; order Cypriniformes; family Leuciscidae; genus Siphateles; species Siphateles boraxobius. The sequence continues at coordinate 1,140,322 of NW_027509228.1, forward strand.
ATTGGTTCCTGCACCCCCATGATGTGTTTGTGTGTTTATAGACAGGGTCAGAATAGGGCCAAAAAGGGCCATAGAGGTCTACAGGCTGTCTCCTAACAGTCATTCAGCCTCCAGACAGATCCCTCTGGACAGGCTCATCTAACTGACCCCAGAACAGTTTAGAGCAGTGCTGCGGTAAGCAGGATGCCAGTGGGACTGGTCTGAGGTTACTTGGTAACTGTTGTGAGGCAGTGTGGTGTTTGATTTGGCTTCAGGGTCCACTCAGATCTGCTGTGTTAGGGCATAGGGGAGTTCAAACCAGTCAGTGCACAGGACAACAAATCCTGACCTTTGCCCAAATCCTGACCCTTGCCTCCCCAAATGTCACAGTTGAGATGGATTGTCTCTTTGATATTGACTTTCCTGCAAAAAAGAAATGTGCTGAGTTTGCAAGTTTTAGTTTCATATGTAAATTCAAAATACTGCTTTAAAGTGTCAAACAATATCGATATAGATAGATAGAACACACACACACACACACACACACACACACACACACACACACACACACACACACACACATATATACATATATATATATATATATATATATATATATATATATATATATATATATATATACAGACAGACAGACAGACTGATTTGATCACTTATTACAAGAAAAGTTTGTGCTAAGAATGCACCATCCCTGACCCTGATACAAAAGCACAACCATTTTCTGGGCTTGTAACTGAAAGGCTTGTTTCTATAGTAAGCTGCTTTGGATAACAATATTAAAAGACTAATTAGTTAACATTAACACACATTTGTGTTTCCTCGTTTACAGTGAAGCCCTCTAAACCACGCTGCTGGATGGAGGGCCGGCTTCTGGAGGGCAGCGATGTGAAACTGAGCTGTAAGTCTTCAGACGGATCTGACCCCATTCAGTACAAATGGGAGAGAGTACTGGATAAAGGCAAGAGTGTGGGAAAACTGCCTCCCCTCGCCCTCATCGGTGAGTCAAACACCCAAACATCTCGCAAACCAGCATATCGTACCTTACTCTGGACAGAAAGGGGTTTGTACAGTTACTTGCTGCTAACTGTCTCAAATAATATACTTTTGCATTCTTTCAAAGATCTGATGCCATGAACCTTTGACAAATGCATCGCCTAGTTCTTCCACAGAAGTGCTGATTGTAGCAGATTAAACCTGTGAATATTGACTCCCAGATTCTGTGTGACAAATAAGCAATGGAATTAGAACAGATGTCAACAGCTCCAGTGATATTAGCCCACAATATGCATTATATGGTTGTGCGGTATGATGATATACCATGTGAAATGTGTAAAACGGAAGAGAGTTAGCTATAGCATACCTATATATGTATTGGTCACCGTGATTATGCCAAGTAAGACATGTTCCTGGATCAACATATTTTGTTAATCCTGGAACAACATTCCTGTCCCAAAATGTAGTCCTTACCCTATCCCTACCCCTAAACCTAACCCTACCCATAACTTTTCCCTAAAATCAGAGGGAAATGATAGGTGAATAACACTGATGTTGAAACACCTCACCCTGGTTCTGAGCCTAAACTTGACATAAACTGTAAACTTGTCCCTCAAATCTGATTGCTTGATCTGAAAGTTGTTCCAGGATCAACAAAGATTTTGATCCAGGGACATGTGGTACTTGGTGAAATCACGTTCACCATATTTATAACAGGAACAGAAGACTATAGCCTACACTGCAAACTGAATTCAACTGATTTGCAGTCATACACGCCTTCAAAATAGATTTACTTGTGTTAAAAAAAAAAAAAAATGTACTTATTGCTATGATTTTTGATAGAAGTCTCTTATTCTAAATATACCTCTTATGCTAAACGTAGTCAGACTACATTACAAAATACAGCAAACGATGTTTGACAGCCTTTGGCTGTTGTTAGAATTCGATCTCATTGGGTTCTGCTAGGGAAAACAAAACAACTTAGCGAAGTGCAAGAACTACACAAATTTGAGTATAATATGGCTTTGCAGACGGGACAGAATAATGCACTTTTTCAGAACGGTTTCTCCTGCTGACACCAGATCATCAGAGCCCCATATTGTTTTACAATCTATTTAGCCGTATGCAGTCAGTGCTGCAGGAAAGATGAACCGTGCCGTCGCCCGAGCTCAACAATGAACCACCCTCATCAATGACCACCTGCTCACTCTAAAAAAGATTTCCTTGGCCGATAAACATTACCCCACCCCTGAATTCACTGCAGATAGTGGATCAGGAGAGGGACGATGGGACAGGAATGGGGGGATGACAGAGGATCCATTGCATCCTGGATGTGTAAATGATCCAGGCGACTCAAATCACTCTGGCTGACAAACGCTCCTCGGTTGAAGATGCAAACGCGGTTCTCGGGTCTCAAGACACGAGCGCTTCCTCACAGACTACAGGGAAATGTTTACCGTTCATCTCATCTACTGGAGCTCCAGCAGAACCATGAATCACCCTGACACACACAAACACTAATCCATTCACATAAACGCACACACTTTACTGGTTTTGCTCTCACTTCCTTCTCTGATTAAAACACTCTGTTTGATTGAAGCCTGTAAAGTAGTGTAGTAAAGGAAGTCGTAAAAGACGAATAACACTGCTAGCACTGTTGTGTAGGTTCAGGAACTGGAGAGTTGCTCATACCATAATCCTGCTTCATCAGCATTGTGTCCTTGAGCAATGCACATAACACAATACACAAGAAAACTTGCAAAATATGACGAAAACACCAATATCTAATTCTGTTTGGGAAGTTAGGGAGATTGGTGGCAATTGTATCCCTTTAAAGTCACGATGTAACAGAAGTAGCGGCAGATTATTTATTTTGTATAGTGTATTTAAAAAGAAAATAATGTAGGGTGTAGACTTGAGCTTCAGTTGTAGATTGGATGGAGGCAGAGCTGAATGTGCCGTGAATTGTAGGGAAGGGGTGAGGTTTACGAGTACTAAATGATTGGAAAAGTCCAGCATAAGAATTTTTCACTGGAAGATTTAGATGAAAAATTACAAGGTCAAAAAAAAAAAATTCAAACATATGCATGGATGAATCATTCACTATATTGTTCCTTGAATAACATTTTCTTTCATTGATCTAAACTTTTGATGTATCTGTTATACTGTATGTGGCAAAAATAAATGTCACAATTAATAGACTTACGAAATATAATAATACTGAATTTAATACAAGAAGTCTGTAACAATTGTCTGTTTTTGTCTTACTGGACATAAAACATAATTATGTAAAGTCAAATCAAGTAAAAGTCTTACAGTTTTTTGTGTTGTTTTACTGGTGTTAAAGATAAAATACAAAATAGTGTCTAAATAGACATTTTTTAACATTATATTATATTATATTCAAAATATTCACATTCCTTTTTCTAAACAGAGAGAGGAGATTATTTGCTGTTCATTTACTGAATAATTGTCATATACTCTGTCTGTGTAACTGAAGAAATTTACAATTTACAATTGCCAACACGTCTACCTTATTATCTGATGGAGTGTAGCTGTACATCAGCTTATATGTGCACAAGTATACAAGTATGTTTTCCTGTTTTCAGATCTGAAGAACCCAGAGATCGTGACCTTGAGGAACTTGACGCAGGACAGCTCCGGGGTCTACAAGTGCACCGCCAGCAACGATGTAGGAGAGGAGAACTGTATCATCGAGGTCACAATGCAATGTGAGTTCTGCTCTGTGATCAGCCTGTGCCCTGGGTGTAATCAGTGTGGATGTTATGATAATCTGATCTCGGAACAGTCGGTGGTGGTGCTTTTAGCTGGAGCTACAGCCTCAGTGTGATGGATGGAGGCTGTTTACACACTGCAGTGCAGAGAGCTTGTATTTGTTTATTATGGGCATCATGGTTATGACACCAATGTTTTGATTCATGTAGTTTAAATCAGTGTTACCCAACTTTTTTTTTGCCAGTCACAATTTTTTGATAAGTAAAAAATTCCACGCCAAACCACTATATAAAAATATAACGAAATTTCACAAACATGCATTGCTTCAAATGTCATATAAATCTAAATATTAGCCTATATTAAAATTAGTACTCACTTTTAATGGGAAAGCTTAATTAAGCTTAACATTAAGCCACAAACTTGTTTCTGATGCTGGGATCCTTCTGAAGTCTGTACAAAGACACAAACAAGCTGTTTAAACTGGATGTGTCAAAGCAAACATTCTTTCACTCGTTCATTTGTCCTGTTGTCGACAGACTCAAGTGTGTTGATGTGTTAGAAACTGAACGTGCATCTGTATACTGTATCCAGTGCAGACACAGTGATTATAATGGGTTACATTAGCTTTTGACGCAACACACATCCAGTGTAGACAGCGAATGAATGCCAGTGGGCGGGGCCTATGGTGCGATGATGTGTAACTATTCGTCGGCGTCTTGCTCTGGAGGCAGTCTTATGTAAATGTGTTTGCCTGTGTGATGTCACAGGTCACCCAATATCAAAACAAGCCTTTTTTTAAACTTGATTAAATAAATGCTTTGTTTACTATGAAGAGGACATTTTATTCTATGAAACATGGTGGATGTTTTAATGGTAAAAAGACCTCTTATATGTAAAAAGATTAAGGCAAAGTTGATTTCTCATGTCAGGAACACTTTCATATTTATAATATCATTTTTTTTTTTTATAATATACTGTCAAATAAAATACTATAATCATTGGCATGACACCATTGTTTCCATTGTTTTGACAGATTAAGTATTGGGTAGTTTTATTTATTTAGTTAGTTACAGTATATTACTATCTTAAAAGGACAAAATTTTCCTGCTTTGTTGTCATGGGGAAAAAAAACTAATTTCCATATTCTCTTTGCACGCATTCTCTCACACACACACACACACCATCACACACACACACACACGCACACACACACACACACACACACACACACACACACACACACACACACGCACGCACGCACTCTCACACACACACACACACACACACACACTCATATGTTTGTTTCAATGTATTAGTAAAAGGCATTGGATATGCTTCCATTAATTTTATCAGATTAATTATATTTTCTTTCACCTAACCCATCCCCTACTCCTAAACCTACCCATATCAAACATGTGCAAAACTCTAGATTTTAATTAAAGAGACATGTTTTTGCGCATTTTTATAAGCCTCTTTTATTAATGAGGATCAGTGAAAAGTCTTCACTAGTCTGTTGTCATAATATTTCACTATATAAGTAAGGGTATTTGGCCCTCACAAGTATAGCCAAACCTGCTCTCTCTCTCTCTCTCTCTCTCTCTCTCTCTCTCTCTCTCTCTCTCTCTCTCTCTCTCTCTCTCTCTCTCTCTCTCTCTCTCTCTCTCTCTCTCTCTCTCTCTCTCTCTCTCTCTTTTACTGAGCACTGGGAACTACAGAAAGCCAGAATGTGGCCATTTGTCATTGGTCTTGCTCAAATAGCCATCCTTCAGTGTTTGTGTGTAATGGTTTTGGAAGAAGCAGAAGAATTTAATATTCACCAGAGGAGAAGATTGAGAGAGTTATATAAACTCTTGACAACTGTCCTGCACTTAAGTCTTGTGCAAGTCTTTCAAAACACAGGAAATATGTGAAAGAGTCGTTTTAAAGTTGTGGCTGGCAAAGTTTAATTTGGGTCTGACTTGTTCAGTTTTACTCGCAAGATATTTCATGAGAACACTAATGTGTAATATGGGCTCCCCTGCTAATATAATGTTTAAACAATGAACAAATCAAAAGATCTTGGTCAAACAAAAATGCGTGGTGCACTTAGTATTTATTTATGTTGTGCTGGCCAATATGGCAGTCACCTTAGACTGTAATACTTACACCCAGTGGCATGAATGTAGAATCATGCAAAAGTATTGTAGAAATGTGCTATTAGTAGTCAGACATGATTAATTTATTAACTGAGCAAAATAACCAATTATAGGAGGGTTGCTGAGATAAAGGTACTAATATTTGTATGGTCAATGTCACAACGGTTGTTGCAGCAGGGTCTATCTGCAGCAATCTTTTATTAATCCCAAATTAAAAAATAACACAAAAACTCAGGATTTCCATAAATGTCAGATACCAAAAAGCAGGAGCGGAACAACCAACAAATGTAGATAATAACAGACTTCTGGAGAAACAAACTGAGGGCTGTAAATATATCAAAAAAACACTATAGACTAAATAGTTAACAAGACACAGGTGAGACACATGAGGACAAATCAAAAATTATGTCAACAGAAGGGCATGAACAAAAAAACTAACTCAAAGGCTGGGTCCGAAATCACCCCCTATATTCCCAGCATTACTCCACTAATATAGTTCACTTGAGGGAGTGAAAGAAAACGAGTGAGTGAATTCGGACACTGAATGCGCCTGAAAGGCTGCCGCTTTTGCATAGTTTGTATTTGCTGTTGAATAATTATTTGAAACTTGCCAAACTTGCAGCTTCAATACTGATGAAAATATTTATCTTGAACTCTGTTGTGGAAATCAGAATGTATAAACTTTTTAATTAAATAACTTGATAATCAATTAAAATGGAATTTATACCTGTACGATATTGCACTGTAGCCATATCGGACCAGCGGTTTGGAAAATGGATGGATGGATGATTCAGCTCTAGATGCCCTCTTCTGGTCTGACATGGGAATTAATTTGGTGCGTGACTCTCGCAGTGCATTATGGGTATTCTCTAGACTTTGAGCGTGCATCTGTTGTACAATTGTTATTGTGGTGCATTGTAGGATTCAATGAGTGCACTCGATAACGTCTACTATGGTTTCGGACACCACTACAAGCTGCCCCCTCAAATAGTGCCCTATTTATATATATATGATTGCTATTGAATATAATGATTGCTAATTTTATGTTTCAGCAAATCATTATTGATGTACATGTTGAGGGCTGTATGGAATTTAAAAAAAAAAATTTTTTTAATAAATTTAAACTGAGACACAAGTAATTTTACCACAGTTTAAAAGTCGAATGATTCTCTGCTTTGCATCATGCCTATACACACCCGATTATCCAGGGTAAAATTTGATTTATGTAAATGTAAAATAATTTTCCACTCAAATTGTTTTCCTGATAGTATAATTTTTTTCTACTAATTTGAATCATTTTCACTGGTGTCCTCAGGCTTTTGCACCCTACTCTAGATTATTTTTGAATTTTTGTCATCATATGAATGAGGCAAATGCAATATGATGTAATGACGTGGGACAATATGACAAAAATGTCCTTGTGTGTGTTTAGATGTGCGAGGCATTGGTGTGGTGGCTGGCGCTGTGGTTGGCGTTTCATTCGGCGTTCTGCTCCTCATTCTCATCATCTGGCTGGTCTTCCGCAAGAAGGAGAAGAAGAAATATGAGGAGGAGGAGACGCCTAATGAGATCAGGTGAGATATCAGGATTGACTGTGTTTTAATAGTTCCACTTTAACTCTTAGTATTACCTATTTGAGTATGTTTAGGATGGAACATACACTTCATATTGTCTTCAGGTCAATCTTTATAATACATCAGACAGTTGTTACTGTATTTAGGCCTATAGTGACAGAACTTTACTCTTTCTGCTCACATGAATAATGCATCCACAAAACATAGCTGTATCTCTGAATTATGCACACACAAACAAACATAAGCTCTACATGGGGAGCGTTCTTGTGCACATTCACTGTCATGATCTCTCGCTATGTTCAGTTTTGGAGTAGTATGCCAGTTTAGCTTTACCCCTGATTTCACAGACAAGGCTTAAAGGTGCATCGTATAATATTTAGGAGGATCTGTAGACAGAAATGCAATATAATATACATAACTATGTTTTCAGTGGTGTATAAAGACCTTACATAATGAACCGTTATGTTTTTATTACTTTAGAATGAGCCATTTCTATCTACATACACTGCGGGTCCCCTTACATTGAAATAGCCATTTTGCACCACCATGTTTCTACAGTGGCCCTAAACGGACAAACTACAACTTCGTCACTACTTTGTTCTTTGTGCAAAGAAGCTAGCTAAAGTCAACGAATAAAACACTGGCACAATGATGAACAAGTAACAATAATATTCGCAATAACATATCGTTTTACTGAATAATTAAGTAAACATAATTTCTTAATTTTATCTTTATTTAGCTTAACTGGCTACTATCTGCTGTCTCAGACGACAACATTTTTTCCTGTCGGCAACCAACAGGTACCTTCAATTCGCTAAAAATCACACACTGCACCTTTAAACTAGTCCCAGAAACCAGGCCTAGGTTTTTTAATACTGGAGTAAGTGTTACCTTGTAGTAAGGAAGTTCCCTGCTAATGTTAATTGCTGATGTCTGTGACCTGCCAGGATTGTCATGATACCAAATGTATCTAGTTGTTTCAATACAAATGAAATGTCTTTTATCAATTCCATTATTAAAAAAAAAACGAATAACTAATATGTCATTGATATCTCTACTTTATTCAAAAAATATGATATAATAAATAGAGTAAATAGTGCTTGAAGCTTTTCTGTCTATCAGGATAGTAAATATTCAAAAATGTTAAATACAATGTAAATGTAAAACACTAATAATGATCCTAGATTAAGACCAGCTTTTATTTGTTTGTTGTTTTGTTTGTTTATTTGTTTATTAATATATTATTTTTATCATAAATTTATTCTATTACAAATTTATATCATATCATATTATTCATAATTATTTTAAATGTATTTAAAATGGCAGCACATTTAGGCACAGATGCTGCTCCAGGTTCAGACTACAAGCTTTATTTTTTTGTTTTCTATTTTAATATTGACTTCTCTAACAATGTCTATTTTTTTCATTACTTTTGTAGAGAGGATGCAGAAGCTCCTAAAGCCAAGCTGGTGAAGCCCAACTCCCTGTCCTCGTCCCGCTCTGGCAGCTCCCGCTCCGGTGCTTCCTCTACACAGTCCATGGTGCACAACAGCGCTCTCCGAAGCCAGCGTCCTCGGCCACCCGCTGTCGCCGCTCTCAAGGAGAACGGACAGCCCCACGGCTTCCCCCAGTCTCCCCCGGCCTACACGCAGGTCGTGCCCAAAACCCCAGAACCCCCTGCCACCCCAAAGTTCAGACCCCCAAATCCTCCGTTGGGCATGGCCATCCCGGCGGGAGTCATGGTCCCTGCTCAAAGCAAGGCCTTTCAGACAGTGTAGAGAGTAGAGGAAACGCAGCCTGGTGCCGGCCTCTGTACAAGACACCCAAAATGACTCTTCCAAAAGTTGCAACTACGATTGGAAAAAAACCTATAAAATAAAAACATAATTAAAGGATGTACGTAAAAATAAACTCAATCATATATCACAAATCTAAAAAAGTTGAATGCATATTTTCAAGGGAAAATACAAAGTGCTTGCCCCCTACTGAAGTATTAAAAGAAAACAAGACAGGAACTGAAGAACAAGAATTTTGTATTCTCATTCTTTGGTTCTCTCCGCTTCTTTTGATCTCGTGGTGCAGTCTGACCCTTTTTTCACTTTATTTGTTTCCCTTTTTGAACTCTTAAAGGCAGTGGGGTGGAAATATTTCCCCAAGTGCAGTTTATTTATTTAGTGAATCAGAGAGGTCAAAGGACCAAGGGCAGGCTAGGATGATGACACACGATGGGGAGGGGAAGGTCCAGCGAAGATACGGAGATATAGAAATGGAGGATATTACCCGAGAACCTGTTGTTCCTGTTGACAGTGATGGGGGCGACTCTGGGAATACGAACTGTCCATCTCATTTGCAAAGTTCTCATTCTTTTTCTTTCCAGAATGCAATGCACACATTGACTGTGGCCCAGACTTCAAAATCAAAGGCAATTGTATTAATACCTTAACAATCTACTAACAAGAAGAAAACTTGAAGTGATTGGAAATACACGACCCCTCGATGTAAATTCCAGTGGATGACAGCATGTCATTGATGTAGTGGCATAGAGAGACTTCAGTGGTTCAGTTAATGCAGAACACACTCTGGAGTCAATTCCCTAAATGTGTGCGCTATACCTTAATGTGCTATATTTCACGAAAACCACACGCCGTCCAGTTTAACTGTATTTAAATGGGCGTTCTCATTCTTTCTTTTTTTTGCCGCAAACCCAAAAACAAAAGGAAATTAGGCTGATTATTGTACCTTTTCACCTAAAATCTATGCTACTGTGTTTGTCTGCCACAAAGTTTTGCTATTACTGCCTACAGCAAGTAGATTTGTCTAAGCAAATTTTCTTGCAAATGACATCAAATGATGATTAAATGACGGAAAAGAGCATTTTATCCCAAAGTGTCATGCAGTCGAGCGTACTTTAATCACCATTTCAGGTGCCTAGAGTTGCTGGATGTACATTCCCAGTTAGGCACGCCAGATTGCAGTAGTCTGCTGTATCCTTCACAACCTACCATTCAGAACTGATCTGCGTAATTACAGCATGCAAATTGTTGCAACTATAAAGTGATTTGAATAACTTGATTAGTGAATTGGTTGTTAAAATAACGTGGGTGCAATTGATTCTGTGTGTCAACTAGGTGTACGTGATTTCACCAAGTAGAACATGTTCCTGGATCAACATCCTTGTTGATGCTGGAACAACATTCCAATCAGCCTGTCAGATTTGGGGGAAGTTTACAGTTTAGTCAAGTTTAGGCTTACAACAAGGGTTAGGGGCGTCTACACCATTCGTATCCCTAAAATCAGAGGGAAATGATAGGTAAACAAGTTATGGGTAGGGGTAGGGTTAGGTTAAGGGGTAGAGTTAGGATTATGTTTTTGGATTATCAACAAAAATGTTAATCCAGCAACACATCTTACTTGGCAAAATCATGATGTTGATCCTGGACCAACATTCCAATCAATCAATCAATCAGATTTGAGGGACAATTTTAAAGTTTGTCAACCATGGCTTACAACCATTGTTAGGTGCTTTTACATCAGTGTTATTCACCTATCATTTCCCTTTGATTTTATAAATAAGTTATGGGTAGGGTTAGGTTGAGGGGTAGAGATATGGTTAGGACAAAAATTGGACAGGAATATTGTTCCAGGATTATTGTTAGGGTTAGGTTAGGTTCCTGTTGATCCAGGAACATGTCTTACTTGGCAAAATCATGGTGACTATGTCAACTACACTGCACTGTTACACACTGATATGAATTTTTGCATCTGTGTATATACATGGAGTATACGTACTTGACAGAAAGTCTGCAGTCTGGTTTCAGATGTCATCCTCACCGCTTCAAGGACATTTTCAGTTTGTATTACATACCGACCGCTGTATATTCGATACAGCCGTATTTCCAATGATACTGAAACCAAAACCTCTCACGAATACTATGAATGTGTATAAATCAAAGATATTCAGATTTTTTTCCTTCTTTTCTAGAATACCCAGTGGTACTATATAATAGCATATGAGGCACAAGTAACTTTTTACTATAATCTCACAGTACTGTGGACTTCAAGTAAATGAAAGGGAATGTCATAACAGGGAGTTATGTACAGAGTGTGTGTGAAATTCGTGCGTGTGATGGTGTGTGCGCATTTGCGGTACTCTCCTTCTAGTTAGTGTATGCACCACGGTACCGTCCGAGGAATCTCCCCGGACCCTCTAACAACAGGCTGTCTCGAGATGGCTGCCTTTTTGTGCCTGCCGTCCTTGCTTTTTGTGCCAGGCTTCCTCCGCCGAGCGCTGTCAAACCCCTCTCCATTAGCGGTGTTGTCTAAGCCCCTGGGAAGACCTTGCTTGGTGCATTTGTGAAATTTTAAATGGACAAGTTGCCTGTTTTGTGTGCCTTCACAGAGAATTCTTCCCCTGAGATTGCTTTTGTCCTTCGCAATGTACCAGACAAAAAAAAGGAAGCCATCTGTAAAACGGCTCCGGTCAGTGGAGGAAGAGCATTCTGACACAAAGAGGCAGTCCAAACGCAGTCACACGAATAATGTACACCCTGTTGTCATGATGCTGTTTTATATTGTACATACAGATAAATATACGCACACAATATTCTTTAAGTTATCGGTTGAAGATTGGGGTTATAGGTCATTATAAAGATGTAGATGAGGTATTATGCATTTTCAGAGAGTAATAATTGGTCATTGTAGCCCCTGACCCGCTAAGCTCCCTTTAATAAGTAAAATCATTTCCTTCTTAATGGCTACTTGTATATCTGCCATTGATGGACTTTCAAGAATATATCTAAGACAGGTAAAGCCATAATGACGTGAGCGAGCGTACAACACAATTACCCAACACTCCGTCCTCATACACCATTGTCAATGTTCTTTGGCCACTTTCATTTTCACAAGTGTGTGTGCCAAGCAGAATAGCCTTCGTCATGCTTATTGGGCCTCATAAATAGAGACGCACTCGAGACGTCCTCTCCAGAGCCACATTCTCCACAAGATGGTGTAAGCAGTGTTTTTGGATGAACTGTTGTCAGTAAGTGCGATGGATGGGCTGTCATGCAGTGTAAGGAGTGAATGATGGGAATTGGAAGGAAAACACATGCAGAGTTCTGTGGGTCCAAACTAGGGGTGGGAGATACTGCAAAATTTGGTATTGATCCGATACCAAGTAAATACAGGGCCAGTATCGCCGATATCTATACCAATACTTTTTAATTTTAAAAGCATGCACTTGAACTTACATGTACTTTCCTGTGCTAGAGCAGTGTGTCATGATTTATGATCATTAATATGCTAAATCTGAATACATTTTCATGACCACTAAAATAGTTTATGATTTGTGCTCTCAACTCGCCTGTAATTAGTCAGTGACTTTTACCAAACTACCCTAACTATAGTAAATGCACTATTGTACACTAGCCTACAGTTCAAAATGTTGTGGTCTGTAAGATTTTTAATTCTCTTCTGCATTTATTTGGTCAAAAATACAGTAAAACTTTATCACAGGCTATCTGTTTTCTTTGTCATAGTAAACTGTAATTCATTCCTGTGTTCAAAGCTGAATTTTCAGCATGATTACTCCAGTCTTCATGATCCTTCAGAAATTATTTTAATATGCTGATTTGCTGCTCAAGAAACATTTATTATTATTATCAATGTTGAAAACAGTTTCATATTTTTTTTCATATTTCACTTTTGATCAATTTAAGGCATCGATCTTTGTTGAATGAAAATATTAATTTCAGTAAAAAAATCTTACTGACGTCAACATTTTGAACCGTTATGTTCACTTTTAGTTTGTTTATTGCGAAATAACTCGCGATTGTTTCTCTGTCATCTAAGCAAGGCTTCGTTTCCCAAAGGCACTGGGCCTGTGACCGAACTCAGCGAAGCACCAGCATCAAACACTCTCTGTGATTGATTGGTTTAGTCTTGTATTCAGATGACTAGGAGAAATAGTTCTATCCAACACAATTATTCGTCAACATTCGAAAACACACATTTGGATCGATATTTTTTTGTGAGGATCGATCAGTTTCGATACCACGTCAGTATCGAAAGTATCGATATTTCGGGATCGATCCGCCCACCCCGAGCCCATACCCTACAGAGGCTCTCCACTACCCTTAACTTCAAACAGAGGCCAACACGAAACCCATCCCATTTGGGCCTTCACAATATGGAGGTTTTTGTAGGCAGTAACTCTCCTTGTCTAAAATATTTGCTCTGTTCCTAAACCTAGTTAGCTGCCTTGCTGTCTACTGCCTATATAGGTAGCTGGCTCAAACGTTATCATTATAGAGTGCAACAGTGCCCGCACACTTTCAGCAGCCTTGGCTCTGGAAGTATTTTTCCCATGGTAAACAACGCTTCCCTGCCCTTCACTGAATTTTATGGCTATCCGTGTTTTCACTGTTATACGGTAGGGGGCGCTATTGCGCATCTACTGAAAAACTACAGGACCTTCAGATCAAAAAACAGGCAAAAAAGAGCTGAAACAAGCAATAAAAACTTTGTAGTCTTAAAAAAACACGCTTTTCTTAGCTTTTTGTTCAAAATGTTGCTTTTTTAACATTCAAGTGTTGATATAAAAATGCCTGAAGATAAAATAAAATGATCCGTATGCTTTCGAATCGCTCTCGCTGTACATTGATGTTATTCACCAATCGGTCTGTATAATCGGCCGCTTCAAGTCGAACACACCTTTTGTTTGGTGCAATTTGCCTGTAGCAATTCTCTGACCGAAGAAAGAAAAATCTGTCATCATTTACTTATCGTCACATTGTTCCAAACTGTATGACTTTCTTTCTTGCGTGGGAAATAAAGGAACATATTTTGATTCATGTCGGAAACCAAATGTCTTGTTTCCCGTTGACTTTAATTGTATTGATAAAATAAAAATAAAAACAGCCATTTCTCACAGAAAAAAGACACACAGGTTTGGAACAACGTGAATGTGAGTGAATGATGACAGAATTTGAATTTTTGGGTGAACTATCCCTTGATTATTTATTTAAAAAAAAGAAAAAAAAAGTTATCATTAAATTTAAATTTCCCTTTGGAGAAAATGAATGGGATTTCTACTTCCAGAACCCAACTGTTGCACTTTATTAAAATGCAACTTCACATGACTCATGTGGAACAGTCTAGAGAGGAAACAAGTCATTTACAATGTTTTGATTTCAATAGAGTTTGGTGTTAGCATTTTGCTAATCTAAAACACAATACTATTAGTGTAAAAATATACAGCACACACAAATAGTGTTTAATTAGAACTTTTTTTTGATACATTTTGGTATTAAATGAATTACTTATGGTAAATTTTCACTCTGGTTCTTGCAATGCATCAAAGTGATTGCAATATAAGTATACATGAAATGCTGCCTTGCTGTCTACTGCCTACATAGGTAACGGGCCTAAAGAGCAGCATCCTAACTGAAACTGAAGCTGAGTTAGAAGTTAGGTTTCAGTTATTAATCAATATATTTCTTATTAAAATGCATTATAAGGATTCAGGTGATGTTGCCTTAGAATTGTTCCAAAAAAGGGTATCTCAGAACCTTTGGATCAGCCTTAAATGCTTTAAAATGCTGCCTACATGGGAAGCTCTCTAGGTTTTGGAACAGAGCAATTGTTTCATGTTCTTTTTGGTCCTTTTTTTTACAGCACCAAAACTAGCCAAGATCAGACCACTGGGAAACCTGATGGAAAGCTGCCTTCCAGCAGTTCCGTTCCTATGTTTTGGCACTTAAGGTTATTTTTATTCCTTTATGGGCCCTCCCGAGGGCCTCCTCTCCTCCCAACAAGAAGAACCGGTCTATTTCCTCAGACAATTAATCTTTAGTGGCTTTTATTTCAACACTGCTAAATGTGGTATTTAGAAACCATATCAGAGCCGCCAATGCATTCTAAAGTGTTGCTCACATTGCATGAGGGCATTCAGTTTTGAATGGGAGCTCAGGCCAGGAAAACTGTCGAGGTCCATCTGTGAGGTGTTTTTTTGACATAACACTCTTATTTAAAAGACGTGCTTGACTATCTATGTAGCCTGATCATTGTTACCCAACATGGTTGTTATTAAAATAATGTTGGATGTCTAAAAAAGGCTCCTTCGACTCCTCTTAGAAACTGTAGCAGTATGTGTTACTATGAGGGGTGTAAAAAGGGAATTCTTTTCCATTTGAAAAGTAAAGCGATTGCATGTTATGGCCTACAGGTCAGATATTGGGAATGCTTTGCTTCTGTGTTCATACCTGTATTCGGCTGAATATGTAAGTGTAAATATGACCAACA
The DNA here is from genome assembly GCF_051911475.1 of Siphateles boraxobius. Taxonomy (NCBI): domain Eukaryota; kingdom Metazoa; phylum Chordata; class Actinopteri; order Cypriniformes; family Leuciscidae; genus Siphateles; species Siphateles boraxobius. Next base: position 1,156,055 of record NW_027509228.1, read on the forward strand.
TCTTCTCTGTGAGTTTTCTCCTTCTTTCATTCATTCTTTCTTTCTTTCTTTCTTTCTTTCTTTTTTCTTCACATTGCTTTTGTTTAACATCTACTGTCCTTTCTTTTTATCATTGTAAATGTGTGAACTTGGGCCTGTATTTGCCCGAGAGTCCCTGTCTGCTGAGAATGAAGGGAAAATGCTCATGATCTTTCTTTCTCTTTGTGGTTGCACACCTTTTGAGTTCTGTAAACCAGTTTGTTCATTTTGAAGAAGATCCATTCTTGTAAATATGTCCCTCTACAAGTAAAAAAATGTATATTTTTACGGACTCTGAGTTATTAATACTTCATTTGCAAATAAAATATTCAATGACAAGCTATTTGGCAGCCCGTTATTTGATTAGACCAAACAACATGCATTTGTGTAAACAAGTATGAAGAGAGAGAATATGTGTGATGGAATTTACCTTTATTATGAGCAATCATCTGGAAATGATGCTGGAAACAAAAAGGCATAATTCAAATATTATTCAAAAATATTATAATTTGATTTGAGCTATTATGTAGACAAAGTGAAATGAGTGAAACAGTTGATGTTATTAGACACTGATAATGTTCCCACACTCCATTTTCATGCATCCTTGATTCAGCAAATTATCATTTAAATGAAGATGACATTTGCATTGTTGTTGTGACTTTTCATGCACACCATTTTTTAATGTGGAATTTTTTAAACCATCAGCCAAAGGCCTTGATTTGCTTGTTAATGTATACAGTAGTGGCCAAAAGTGATGTCCAACCTATGAAAATATTCACCCTTTAAATATTATTAAGGATTTGTTAAATATTTTTGTAAGCATATTTCATTTTCCATAATGAAATAAAACATGCCAAATTGTGCAGATATCATTTTTGCCCATGCAATAACACATAAATTATGAACACATGCAAAAAGAACCCAACAAAATTCCTTTTTTTGCCAAATAATTTTGTCAGGTAAAATACCTTATCCACGTTTAGTTTTGTTCTTTCCTCATATTTAAAATATTTAAAAACTATCAAATATTTGTTCAATCAAACCTGAGGGTCAAATATCCTCGCCTGACATCACTTTTGGCCACTACGTGATAAATAAAAAGTCATTCTATATCGTTTGAATGTGTGTAATGAAATCTGGTCATGTTGTCATTGTCATGTGATTTACGGCATCAGTAGAGTTGCTTGACTGGGATTCACAATTCTCCTGTGGCCTCATGGGGTAGTAAAGTGTACATCAGATGAACACTTCAAAATCTCTACGGAAGTAGTAGTTCATCTAGGTACTTTTTATGGATATAGATATACTACTCTTCTCATGTATACATACTCAAGGTATTAAAATGACCTTTGGTCACTATATAGCCTACAGAGCTCAGTTGGTACATTTGTTGTAAAACTCTGCTCCCTAGTGTTTGAAATCTCAAAGTGTGTCCAAATTTACAGATAATGCCCATTTTGACAAAAAAAAAAAAAAAAGAAATTCAACCAAAATGCCAAACAATAAACCAACCAACAGATATTTAAGATAATTTTTATATGTATATATATATATATATATATATATATGTATATATATATATATATATATATATATGTATATATATATATATATATATATATATATATATATATAAGAAGTGTGCAAAAATACACATGGGCTATTTGAATATGATTGACAAACAGAACATATAAGTAAAGAAACAGATCCTTTCTATGGAAACCCGTTTCCGCCATAGTTGAGTAAAAAAAAAAAGATTATCTTAGTCAACAAAAACATCAAACTGACTAAGAAATTCTCATGTAAACCATGTAAGAATTATGAAATATTATATTGAACCAACTACTGTATTTTTCTCCTTTCTGTTTGTCATTCATATTCACATAGCCTGTATGTATTTTTGCACACTTCCTTCTTCCAATCTCATTTCTCTTGTCTCTTGTGACACTTCGGATGATGAAGATCACATTTTGTGACCCAAATTAAAACACATTTCACCGTCTGTAGAGCCGCCTAATTATGCAGCAGCTATAAAGTCAAATGGAGAAGTTAATGGGATGTTATATTTAACAGCCTTTCTGCATGATCCTCCTTTTAAAAACCTACACACCAACAAAGCTCTGAGACGACGTTCTGCCCGCTCACTTCTCAGATGCGTGCATTTGTGGCTTTGAGTGTAAATGAATGCAACTCTGTCAGGAGAGAGAAATACAGTTGCTCGTTGGGTCGGCTTCTTTTAAGTATTACGTTTCTAGAGATTAATGGCTCAGTTAGAGCGAGCTGTCACTAGAGACCTGTGGCCCATTTGTGGAAAGTACATTGAAATTGTCACCCTAATTATACTTTTTGAGGTTAGTGACTGATGGGAGAAGAAAGGATGTGGAAGGAAATCTGCATTACAGAACACTTTGCCAAAAAAATAAATCATATAAAAAGTTTTTTTTTATATATATATAAGTAACCTTATATACATGATCTGAGTGTACACACCTTATGTTTATTTTACAAAAGTAATATTTCAAGTATTTGTTTTTTAGAAAAAAAGTATCAAATATCATCAAGTTATTTTATGATTTGACAATCTGCAATAATCAAGGTTTAAAGACTTACAATCTTGCTTTTTGGTATGGGTTCCCTGTCTAACATAGAAAATGTGCAAATTGTGTCATAAAAAAATATATTTACAGGCTATGACTTTTTGCATGGTTTTCATGTCAAATGTCAACTCATGCTCCTTATGTGTAATGCCTAATGTTTAAAAAACAATTTACATTTGCACAAATTAGGCTATTCTTAATTGTTGGTGCATGGGAATAAATGCAATGGCTAATGTAGAAATTACTTAAACACTTTAATTAGGATTCTAGGAAATATTTGACAAATATCTGCATATACGGAGGAAGACTACTGAATCTATTTCGGGAAAAAGAAAGCATGTAAACTTTAAAAGGACCATTTTGTAATTTCTTTAGTTGTAGGCTACACTAGGATATGCATACCTTGCATTAATATGCATTCATTTAGCAAGATTTGATTTCATGGCCTTTGACTTCATTTATTTTTCTTCTTCTTTTTTTGTATAAAAATATACATTTAGCCTATAATACAAAAGTGTAAATAAATAAAGAATACATTTAAAAGTCGAAATAAATTTTAAAAAAGCAAGCCACAAAATTAGGAAATAAAATATAATGAAAAAAGAAGCGTCTTTGTTTCAGTAATTTTCCAATAAATTAAAGTCTCTTACCATACCAGCAAATTTCCAGGCCTTTTTCACCTCATATTTTGATTACATAAACTAGGCTATATTTACATTTTACATGTAGAAGACCAGATTTTTTTTCTTCATAGCCTACACTTACTTTTACGGCAACGGATTTACCCAGAAACAGCATTAGTGTTTTTGTGTCATACAACAACATTCCAACTAATACAATACGGTTTCTAGACAAATGGCCTTTGATTTCACAGCCTTGAAGTTCGCTGCACCTGATGCAGACGCGCATGCGCGTCAGTGAGCGCAGCGCATGACTCTCTCCTTAATTTCCCCGGTAATCCCGAGAGCGGTGGATGGATAGATTGCTCTTCTCTTAACCTAGAGGAAAACCTGATGAAGGAGTCAGCATCACACCTCCGTTTCATCACTCACTGTCCCGCCATGCACGGAGAATGTGTTGTGTTCTCTGTGCAGCGCGAGCTCTAATCTACAGGTCTGAATGACAGCTGCACTACCCGAAACTAACCCTGTTTTCTGCTCACTTCATCCCTGAACTAAGGACTTTAAGGAGAGACTGGCACGGAACGACTGGAGTTTGGGATAGATGGCGTTTGGGCACCTTATACCGCAGCTGAGGCTGGAGGAGGAGGACAGTTTGCTGAAGAACACTCTGAGACCCTTCACACATGTGCAGAAACACGGCAGCTCACCTGGGAAGAGCAGAAAACAGCACAGGTAAGACACAAGTTACACTCGCCCTGCTGCAGGGTTGCTCTTTCATGTCACAACGTACGGATACCCAGAAAAAAACATGTTTTACATCACTTCAGCGAATAGGAACTTATTATTAAATCAAAATACTAAGTAATAACATCAAATAACAGTGATGATATCAATCATATTAGCTTTTATTACTCCCCTGATCAGGCCTGCAAATGATGGTAGTCAATAAACCACTATGCTGGTGAAAAGTCCATATTATTGTTTGGTGTGCAGCCTGAGAATGTGCTCAGATTAGGGAAAGCTGTCTGAAAATTTCATCACATTTCTTGCAACTCTTCCCCGCAGAGACATGTCCAACAAGAAAATCAATTTGCCCTGATAATCTCATCTTGTCCGTGTTGGGGATCACAAATTACACTTTGAGCCTTGCCATTGATCCCGAAGAGCAGCACTCACGTGAGACATGCTTAAAAAAGCCTTTTAGATACTTACACTCTGTGGTATCGATGCTTCGAGAGACTGTAACATTAGATGTGATCATCCATTCCAATTGAGTGCAGCTTTTAGGCCTCTTTAGGACATTTTATATGTTTGCCCACAGAAAAGCAATAACTAGGACTCAATCTGCTCTTTTAGGGACTAATGGCAATTTCATACCTGGCTTTTCTGTTTATCTAAAGTTTTTCCATGGGTCTTGTGCTTCGAAATACAGTATAATGATTGTAAAAAGCAAAGGTCACCTCATAGATTTTTATACCGGTGAACAAAATCATTGTGACAGCAAAATCCAGAGACTCATAAAACTGGACTTTAAGGGATAGTTCACGCAGACATAAATTCTGTCATCATTTACTCATCCTCGTGTCAATTCAAACCTGTATGACTTTATTTCTCTGTGGAACACAAAAAAATATATATTTTGAAGTAAGTTTGAAGTGTTTTATTTCGTCCATAGTGACATCCTCGATAATGTAGTCTTCCACATCTTTTAAAACAACAGATGTTACATATCGCACACCCCTAGAAGAGAGTCTACATTAATACATCCTTGCACATTAATAAGCTACACGGTGATTTTATTTGTAATTGTTATATGCATTACTTATAGTTATTGACTGATCTTTAGTGCCGGCCTGCCATGTTTCATGCCAACGTTTACAGGCACAGCACTTTGTGGATTAATGCAGTTTTGAAAATGGGGTTAACAAACACAGATCTACTTTGCTGTGTTTGATTTAACTATCTAATTACTTAAGGCCAAAGTGCTTCCATTGTAAGTTTAGTTCGCTGCCCATGCAATTTCTCTTTCACTCACTCACTCACTTTTTATCACTGAAATTTTAAAGTCAGCATGAAATGGAAGTTGCGATAATCTTCTTTTTCTGTCGTACTGTATATATCCGAGTGAAACGGCAAATGTTGTGCGGGGCTTGATTTTGGGGAATTGATTGGAAGGTGGTGGTTTGCTATTGGTTCGTCCTGACGCTGGTAAACGCATCATCAGAGAAGAGATGTCACTGCAAGAGGGAGTAAAAGTTATTTTGATTCAATATTTGATTCAAGAGGCACATGAATTTAAAAAAATAATGATAAATAATTTATTATATATACTAATTGTTAATTGTCAGTTTTTGTGTATTTCACTTGCTCTTCCTTCTTCTAGTGGTTTGGCCTTAATCTGACACCTATTTGTGTAAATGCATGAGGTTTAGCCTAGTTGTTTTTTGGGTACTACATCTGACTCATATTATAAATATCCATAAAATGTGCATTTTTGGATTCAGTCACTATAAATGTTCATAGTGCATTGCACCGTGACCGGTCTCCCCTGCCGTAGCTTGATCTTGAACGGAAGCCTTTTGCGGCAGTGTGGCTGTTATGTATTTCTTCTCGGCCCTTGATGTCCTGCCATTTGTCTTTGCTCTGTGGCATGAAAGCTGTGGCTCATTGTATGTTCCACTTTTCACGCCTGCTGTTCCAATCCATCAGTCTGTTTATCTTGGACTTTGTTTTTTCCACCTGCACAAGACTCCCAATGGGATTTCTTGCTTTTGAGGTTCCAAAAATGAAAGCAAATCAAAGCCTGAGCTGAAGGGCAGACACTTGCAGGTCTTTGATGGGTTATAATGAAGTAGCATTGTAGAGTCATATCCAGAATCGTTTTCTTTAATTTAAATTGTTATTGTATTATTGCAACTCTTGTATTTTTTTTTGTTTTTGCCATGAAGATTGCCTCAGATGCTGACATAGCATTAAAAAGCTATATTACTACTTCTACTACATATATCCATAATCATGCATTTCATACATTAGAGGGATTGTGTAGCCAAAAATGAAAATTTTGTTATCATGTATTTATCCTCATGACATGTCAAACTCTGTTTGACCTTCTTTTATAAGGTGTTCATGTTTACAGTGAATTTGCGGGTGAAATCCAGCCATTTCAATAGGAATCCAATTACGTGTGAGAGTGGAATATTTCCCAGCTCAGATTTCGCAACTGGTTCAAGTTGGACATGTGTATTTATTTACCGTGTTGACCAACAGAAAGCTGCTTGTTTGAAAGTCACATCTGTGTTAGCTCATACATTGCTACGCTGTTTTGACAATAGATCTTCTTTGCCTGTGAAATCTCACACTTTTAGATGTCTAGCAGAATGTTGATACAGCTCTTTTCCATACAACAGAGAGGCTGTCAAGCTCAAAATGGAAAAATAATGCCATAAGTAGTTTATTTGTCTTCTGAAGCCAAACCGTAGCTTTGTGTGAGGAACAGTCTTTTGAAAAGGTGAAATACTTTGATCAAAATATAAATTTGCAGGTTATTTATTTTTCTCTAAAGGCCCATTTAAGTCATTATTTAATAGATGTATAATAATGGTGTAGCTTTCTGTCATGTGACACGATAACCAGTGGGATTCGTCATTTTCACATAGCATATTTCAATATATGAATGATTTTTAGGTAAATTATGACCATTTTAATTTTTTTGGGCAGCACTCTGTGTTTTCATATGTCCATCTTGACTATTCCCTCCTTAATGGAAATTGTTGTTAGTGTTGTAAGATATCAGATTCAGTTATTCCAAAATCAGTGCTGCCATAATTATGTTGTTTTGGTTGTACGATTTAATGGGTGCATATATTTTCTGAATCCCTAATAATGATACATAATTCCTGTCATCTGCTACAGGGCTCTATAATTATCCACTCTAAGTCTCAGTTCGAGATTACAGTGCCGAATGAATGTGTTTGTGGGAATTTTGGGAGTTGAAGGAGAGTGTTTAGGTGGTCCTGTATAGCATCAGGGCTTTGAATAAAATGCCGGCGGCCGGTTGAGAGAAATCTTTCCGCTAAAGATAGTACAGAGATTGCACAGGCACTTCTTAATTTGTCTCAGGATGTAAATTCCAGGTGAATAAATATAGCTAGACTTGTACAGAAATAGATTTCTTAGCTGAGGCCTGAGGATTTTGAAAGGCACCTTTCTTCAAGCACAGAGAAGAAAGATAAGAGACTAATAACTCCCTCCTCATGCTTAATAAAAGAAGCCTGTCCCTAGATCATTTCAAATCCCCTAACCAATATTGTTAAGCCTCTTTGCCATCGCGATTCCCGTAATAGAGAAGAGAATTCTTCAGAGACACTTTAGCTCATCAGTAACCCTTAGTTTATTCTCATTTCTATTCCAGATCCTTGAGCCTGAAACACCTCCTCTACTCTTCACTCATACTAAGTTGTTTTGCTTTATTGGGACATTTTGCATTTGATTTGTTCTGCCTCACAGTAATTGGTTTTAATTCTAAAGAAAAAGCTTTTGGAGAACCTTATGAAGAAGAGCGTTCATTACTGGGTTACTGATATGCTAGTCTCAGATGGCTTGCCCACAGTCTATTCTTGTTTAACTGATGCATTTTGCACCTACAAATGTCTAGCGCTAGCAGAAATGACCAATTCCAATCTGATTGGCTGGCCTGTAAATAAATGGCATGTTTTTGAGGTATTGATTTGGCGTAATGAACACTTGAGTATAAAGTAGTAACTGGATTCGCCAACTTTTCCAGGCCAGTGAACAAAGAGATGATGAGTTTGAGTCAAAAACATACAGTGCGACCAGTGTAACCAGTTCCTGAAAAAATGACTCTTATGAGACTTTTACTTCATCAAAATCATACAGCTCAACCAGTGTGGTTCGATCCCCAAACAAATGACTTTTATGAGCTGTTTTTTTTTTTGTGAACCAAAAACATATTGTACCTTTAGTCTGATACTTGAATTAATGACTCTTCTACCCATAAGAGTTGTTAGTTCGGTAATCAGACTACAGCAATTTGTTCAATTAATCTTATTGATTTTTTAAAATGTATTCAACAAAAGTACTAAAAGAATTGTTATTGGAACCAGAACTGATAATGAGAACTCCCTATATGTATGTAAATAAGATATGCTCATATTAGGCTACTTTTGCAAACTAAATTTGCCTTGAAAGTTCAGCTTGAATTCATAATAAGAACACCACAGTTTTCCAAACACGCATCTGGCTCTCATGATGCCATAACTACACATTTCTTTACAGGCAGATGTATGGTTGTTTTCAGCTGAACTCATCAGTCACTCTGGAAAGCCTGTAACAGTGCAAGCTCTCTTCCCTCCAGAATAAATGAGCTTATGAGAGAGAGCCACTCTCCTCCAGCCAGCACCAGGGTAAAATAACGTTAGCTCTGCTCTCATTGATATATGCTTTGATGGATTTGATTTGATATTTGAGGGAGAGATAATATTCAGTTGGTGGATTTTGGTTATCTTTTAATCTTTTTTCCCTCTTGTAACATTTTACAAGCCTGCTCAAGCCAGCCAAACTCTAATAATGTATACAGTATTAATAATAGTCCAGAGGAGACTTATAAACAATTATTATTTTTACCCCTAATATTTTTATTGGGTAATGTCCATGTTGTCATTCTGTTTGTGACAAGCTTCAAAGTTGGAAAATGCATTTAATAATAAAGATTTTGGGCTATTAAAAGGCAATTTTTACTGGAGTCAGTAGGTGTTGTTCTACCATTTTAATTCAACGTGGCACCAATGAGCTAACTTCTGTTGCATATAAATCCACTTTTTGTATGCCCTTTCCTTGCTAGTCTCGCTTATCCACACCTTCAGACTGATCGCAGAAGGTCTGGACTCCATAAGTAGCTATCATTAGCCAAGGACCACACAAGAAGACATTTCTGACCAACATGCAAAGCTAGTAGTCACCATTTGTTTTGTTCAGCGTTAGGGGCGTAAATATGTAAAGTCGATTTCCCCACAGACCGGCGTGCAATTTATTCAAGAATGTCGTGCAAGTTTACTGAAACAATAGCCACGTTTCCATCCACTTTTTGCGCTGTTTTGTTATCGACAAAGTGAATATGCGTTAAAAAAAGATCGCGAAATTGGTTGTCTCCAGCCCTTTTCCATCCAATTGGCCTTTTACCGATAAAATGGTGTGCGTAATGACATCATCCCTAAAAAAAAACCTGCATTGTCGCATAAGTTTTGTTGTATCAGTAAAAAAATCAGCCTTGATTTGTTCCCATACATAATTTCACTTATATTGCAAATTATGTTGTATCTGTCACATCGCAACTATTTTTATACTGCAGAGAATAATGAGGCAATTGGAATTCGCCAGTTTACTGCTTACTATTTTCACGAATAATAAGCCTATTACTAAATTATTAAATATTAGTAAATTAAAAATCAGCTTTTTGGATTCAACCCACTTTATTTTCCTATCTAGTTTGATTTAAAATTATATTGCATTTTAATTTAATATTAATACTAAATAATTGTATGTATATAATAGTTCTATTAACAAGTGTCATGTTTGTGATTTTCATTTGTTAAGCCAACTTCAGACCATAAAATCATGATTTTATTAAATGAATTTTATTTATTCAGAAACAGAAGTAATATGTTGTGTATTTTACCTTTATTTTTGTCTGCTTTGGAAACTCCAACAGCCTTCCTTCTTTTGACAGATGCCACATTTTTAATTTTGATGAGCTGCAGAGATTTTCAAGGCATTATATATGTCCTCTTTGTTTCCATTGATGAATGTAAATATGTGCATAAAAGCCTAAATTCAATCTGTTCACATGTAGTGTGGGACGGAGATGGTTTCTGAAATGCCAGTATGGACGAGGGACGTTTTCATTTTAAAATGCTGTGTTAAAATGATAACGCACTAGTGTAAACAGGGCCTCGGAATTTTTATTGTAACCTACTAAACCAGTCTATTTTAAAAATAAGTTACTTCATTTTAGAAAAATTACAGAACTGTACAAACAGACTTGTGTAATGCTCATCGGGAGTTATATACAAAGTCTTTGAGCAGTCAAACAAGAAGGTGTGGATGTGGTAACAAGAGAAGAGTCACGATGCGCTAATATGCTGTTTACCTCAGGAGGCATATTCTACCAAAACAGATCTCTACTGTAGGCCTCATTTTTCTGTTTCATTTCTTCTGCTGTTGGCAGCCTGCTGTGAGAACTCAATTAAAGCCCTAGAGGTACGAGACCCAGCGCTGGGTTTCAGTAAACATAATCACAAACCTTTATCCTGCCAAATCTAGCATGCCAGCTTTCTCTGATTAGCTATTGGCTGTGCCGACTTCAAAGCAACACTACTGTGAATTTTACATTTTCAACTCTCTTTCTCTGAGGTCCTCTCGTTGCACCGATCGCTGTGAACTACAAGATTACCTTTTTCATGGCGACTTGAGAGAGAGAGAGAGAGAGCAAAAGATGAGAGGAGGCCTGTGTCTTAGATCTTCTGTTTGGGCTGGTGATGTTCTCGTGGGCCGGAGCAAATGGGTATATGGGGTTCACAGCATTCAATGATTTATTGGACAGTAAGAGATTTAATGAGAAAAAAAAAAAGTCTGTCTGGTGTCAAAAATGGTGTCTCATTCTTTTAGTTTGCCTCTCTGTTTATATATTTATCTATCATCTCTTTCTCTCTACTGTCACTTTAATGGCTTTTATGAGTAATAAGTGAAGCAGAAACAGCAGGAGAAGCCTTTTTAATATAACACAATCTTTGTTACTGTGGTAGGCGGTAAAGAAAGTGCACTTGGCCGTTCTGCAACAAATCCTTTTAGCCACTTGGTGTCATACTTGCACAAAGAAGAAATGCAGAAAAATGGGACAGGGCTAGTAAATATATCAAACCAACTTAACAAAGCAGCATCTGCAAACAAAACAGCTTTTCTCAGAACTAACGTAATTTTTCTGAGCCTTTTTTATACAGTAACTTTTAGTGAGGGAATGATTTTTAAAACATCTTGCCATTCTTAAAAATAATGGGTGTGTCAGTCCTAATTTTAGGACTCCTAAATTTTTGCTATAAGATTATTTTACAAAGCATTTTAGCGCTAAAGCCAGCTCCTAAATCCTAAAGCTCCAAGTGGGGTGGTGATGGTGCAGTGGATAAGACACATGCCTTTGGTGTGAGAGACCCGGGTTTGAATCCACTGTGAGACACCAATGTGTCCCTGAGCAATACACTTAACCCCTAGTTGCTCCAGAGGCGTGTGACCTCTGACATACAGGTCCTTCTCAAAAAATTAGCATATTGTGATAAAGTTAATTATTTTCCATAATGTAATGATAAAAATTAAACTTTCATATATTTTAGATTCATTGCACACCAACTGAAATATTTCAGGTCTTTTATTGTTTTAATACTGATAATTTTGGCAAACAGCTCATGAAAACCCAAAATTCCTGTCTCAAAAAATTAGCATATTTCATCCGACCAATAAAATAAGTGTTTTTAATGCAAAAAAAGTCAACCTTCAAATAATTATGTTCAGTTATGCACTCAATACTTGGTCGGGAATCCTTTTGCAGAAATGACTGCTTCAATGTGGCGTGGCATGGAGGCAATCAGTCTGTGGCACTGCTGAGGTGTTATGGAGGCCCAGGATGCTTCGATGGCGGCCTTAAGCTCATCCAGAGTGTTGGGTCTCGCGTCTCTCAACTTTCTCTTCACAATATCCCACAGATTCTCTATGGGGTTCAGGTCAGGAGAGTTGGCAGGCCAATTGAGCACAGTAATACCATGGTCAGTAAACCATTTACCAGTGGTTTTGGCACTGTGAGCAGGTGCCAGGTCGTGCTGAAAAATGAAATCTTCATCTCCATAAAGCTTTTCAGCAGATGGAAGCATGAAGTGCTCCAAAATCCCCTGATAGCTAGCTGCATTGACCTTGCCCTTGATAAAACACAGTGCACTAACACCAGCAGCTGACATGGCACCCCAGACCATCACTGACTGTGGGTACTTGACACTGGACTTCAGGCATTTTGGCATTTCCTTCTCCCCAGTCTTCCTCCAGACTCTGGCACCTTGATTTCAGAATGACATGCAAAACTGAGCAACAGTCCAGTGCTGCTTCTCTGTAGCCCAGGTCAGGCGCTTCTGCCGCTGTTTCTGGTTCAAAAGTGGCTTGACCTGGGGAATGCGGCACCTGTAGCCCATTTCCTGCACACGCTTGTGCACGGTGGCTCTGGATGTTTCTACTCCAGACTCAATCCACTGCTTCCGCAGGTCCCCCAAGGTCTGGAATCGGTCCTTCTCCACAATCTTCCTCAGGGTCCGGTCACCTCTTCTCGTTGTGCAGCGTTTTTTGCCACACTTTTTCCTTCCCACAGACTTCCCACTGAGGTGCCTTGATACAGCACTCTGGGAACAGCCTATTTGTTCAGAAATTTCTTTCTGTGTCTTTCTGTGTCTTACCCTCTTGCTTGAGGGTGTCAATGATGGCCTTCTGGACAGCAGTCAGGTCGGCAGTCTTACCCATGATTGCGGTTTTGAGTAATGAAACAGGCTGGGAGTTTTTAAAAGCCTCAGGAATCTTTTGCAGGTGTTTAGAGTTAATTTGTTGATTCAGATGATTAGGTTAATAGCTCGTTTAGAGACCCTTTTCATGATATGCTAATTTTTTGAGACAGGAATTTTGGGTTTTCATGAGCTGTATGCCAAAATCATCAGTATTAAAACAATAAAAGACCTGAAATATTTCAGTTGGTGTGCAATGAATCTAAAATATATGAAAGTTTAATTTTTATCATTACATTATGGAAGATAATGAACTTTATCACAATATGCTAATTTTTTGAGAAGGACCTGTATATAACAATTGTAAGTCGCTTTGGATAAAAGCGTCAGATAAATGTAAATGTAAATCTGTGAAAAGTTTGGGGTAGTCAAGAGGACTTCTAAATCACTAAGACCAAACAATCCTAAAATAGTTGTTGCTGGCAATCCGCGCAAAGACACTGTAGTAGACCATTGAGGCAACAGGCGATAAAGCCTTTTCTTCATAAATGCAACAAATACTTAGATTTATAGATTTTAGTCTGTGATGACAAAACATAAAGGTGCATTTATGTACAGGCAAAATGCATTAACTGATGGAGAATAAAACATTGCAGTCAAGTTAAAATAAAATCCTATATGCCGTCGCCGTTAGCCTTGTGGGCTTCTCATGGACCTGTCCCGATCCCATCCCCCCTTTCTCTCTTTCATTTCGCTTTCTCGCTGTCCTATCATAATAAAAAGTCGAAAAATATATATCTTTGAAAATAAATAAATGATTTAAATAATGTCCGATTACCTGTGGCAGTTGTTTTCAAGAGTTCAACTTCACACTTATAAATGTTTGAATAGAGTAATAGTGTAAAATAAGCGTATTTGGCGTGCTGTCCGAGGGGAGGATTCAAGTTCACAATTAAGCCCAAACCCAGAGCACTCCCCCAGATCCCTGCCTGGGATAGGAACCAGCCAACAGTGAGGAGTCGGGGTGGCGGAGGGATGAAGAAAACTGTCAGTTGAAAAGGTGAGTCGGCTGTGTGTGTGTGTGTGTGTTTGTGTATATATATTAGGGCTGGGAAAGTTAAAGCGTTAATCTCTGCGATTAATTTGACGTTTAACGCATTAAAACAAATTAACGCAATTGACGCAAGCCAATCGCGTCCATTTTAATAACTTCCTGTTGCGACAGATAAGTGTGCTAACTGAGCCAAATCACACTGCATGATGGAGAGCGATAACGGTGGAGTTTTAGATGGAAAGTTTACATTTAAAAAATGTCCTGATGGCGCTTTAGACAGTAAAGTGGTGGTATGTACAATTTGCAAAGCTGAATTTAAAGACCACGAAGCAATTCGTCTTTCCTATACCATTTAAACGCAAAACACCCAGGTGTTATTGCTGCAACTAGCGAGGCTACAGGAGGCCATCGGGCACGCATAGCACGCAAGTACCTGTCCACACCTGCAACCACAGTGCCTTGTGAGAGGTTGTTCTCACTCTCAGGCCACATCGTCCAAAAGAAGAGAGCTTCCTTGTCTCCAGATAATGTAAACAAACTGGTCTGTCTTAGTTGCTGGCTCAATGCAAAAGAGTAGGCAAAATGTTGTGGTAACATATGTAACATTCTCCATACTGCAACGGCTGTTGACATATTTGGTGCATAAAAAAAATGTGTTTGCTTGGATTAAGTTCTAACCATTTTGATGATCTTGTTAGTCTAAACTCACACTTTAACATTTTGTTTAATTATCTTGTCGGTCGATATGAAGAAATTGCTTTTAGCTTATTGCCTTACTTTGTAAGATGATTGAGGATTTCTGATCAAATTCAACTTACACTTATACACTTTGTTTTATAATGTTGCACTTTATGGGAATTACCCACACTAGTTCCCAGGAGGGACTGTCTACTGTTCATAAGATCATTGTAATAAAAGGTTCTGTTTAAAATATACTTCACTGTGTAAATGTATAATTTTTTAACCTATAAGTATAACAAGCTTTGGGGAAAAATGCGATTAATTGCGATTAATCACAGCAAGTTGTGCGATTAATTAGTTATTTTTTTCTAATAAATTTCCAGCCCTAATATATATATATATATACATATACATATATATATATATACATACAGTATAAGCCTCCTCCCAAACTGATTAGATGGTTCTACCAGAAAGACTCGGGAGAACAGAATGGTCTAACAAAGCATTAATTTATTGACGGCCCAGCAAGCAATTATTTATAAAATCAATTATTTATAAAACCCCGTCTGTAGTGCATAATCCGAGGGTAGCGGATCTGCATTTCCTGCCTGAAGACGAAAGCAGGGCCGCTGCCGACCCCCCCGGGAGGAATGGACAGGACCATCCTGGTGGTGGCGGGGAGGGGGGAGCTAATTGTTTTGCGAACTCAAACACGTGTTAGTACCGATCTTTTATACAGCAAGTAGGACATGATTGGATATATGTGAAGTAATAAGTGACGTAGTAATTGAGTCTTCCTGGCAGAACTTATGCTAAAGCTTTCATTGATCTTCCCTAACTTTTGTTTATAAAACCTAATTTGTCACTTGGCCTACATTTTAAAATCTTTATTTGAATATGGCAACATTTTTATTTTTAAACCTTTATTTAAATATGTCAATATGATACCTTGTTCTACAATATTAGATATAGTAAGCTTGATGACATTATCCATAGCAACAAGGTCAACCCCACTATTTCTCTTAGCTCAAGACTTCTCTATACTGCATAAAATAAGATAAAAAGTCAGTTCTGCTTAAGTTCACACTGATGTCCTATTAAAGTAACCGATGTGCAGGTGTATTTAATTATATTAGCTGTCAACATGATCCAGATTTTATACTAATTTTAAATAGCACACTACCGTTTAAAAGATTAAACATTTAAAAAGAAGCATAAATACAGTAAAAGCTGGATTGTGAAATATTTTTACAATTTAAATAACTTTTTTCTATTTGAATATATTTTAAAATGTAATTTATTCCTGTGATGCAAATCTGAATTTTCAGCATCATTTCTCTAGTCTTCAGTGACACATGATACTTCAGAAATCATTATAATATGCTGATTTGCTGCTCAGGAAACATTTCTGATTATTATCAATGTTGACGTTTTTTTTTTTTTTTCAGGATTCTTTAATGAATTAAAGGTTCAAAAGAACTACATTTATTTGACAAAATATTTTGTATCAATGTAAATGTCTTTACTGTCAATTTTGCTGAAAAAGAATATTATTATTATTTTTTTTAAATCCCCAAAACCCCAAATTTTTGAACTGCAAACTTCTTGTGTGAAATGTTTTGCTTGAAAAGTGTGCTTGTATTACTTGTAATTCAACATTTGAAATTTGACTCATATTTTGTTTTTAAATGTAGTGTTCAAATACATTTTCTATCCATTGTATCATATATTAAACTTTGTAGCAGTAATACACGCAAGCACACATTGTTATTTTTCTGATTGAATGCAGATAGTATGGGGTGTAGTGTATTGTGTCTGGTTTACTGGGCATTGAGCCACTGCTTCCTGCTGGGTTTAAATAAGGAAGGGTCAGTGTCTCTTAGATCCAGTGACTTTGCTTGTTTCTGAGGATTTGTCTGGGAAAGGTTCATTTGGCATTGCGACAGAAGATTGTGAATTGATTGTGAACTCTGCATACTGTAAAAGTGCAATTATAAAGTTGTTTTTGTTCTTGTTCCTGTTATGGAAATGCATATAATGTGGAAGGTTTAAAATGATTATTTTTTAGCACAGGTTTTTGGATGTTCGGATTGTTTTTTTCTGTGGCTGAACTGAATATGCAGAAGATGTTCTTGCTCAGGGTTGTAACAGTGAAGTAATGTTATTCTGGGATGTAGCAGCTTTGAATTGTGCACTTTGCACGTGAGCAGTGTAGCTGATGGCTGCTTTGAAACATTGATGACAAATGCCCTTCATCTCTAAATGTTTTCCTGATCAACACAGACGGAACGGATTGTCACGCTGAGAATGATTCATAACATTCTCTTTATAGCCAAAAATGTCATTCTTTCATAAGAGGCCATTCTTTATTGCCAGAATCACCCGCCCATTATATTGAAAGGCCACAAGAGGTTGATTCACAGTCACAGTGGTTTATAAGCTCTTTTGTGACTTTTTGATGATGTCAGCAGCTGACAATGCAATATGATTTCATTCTCCACAAAAAAAGAATCAGCTCTTATGTTCACTTTATTCTCGTCATTTTTCAGTTGACTTTAACAGCAACCAAGATCCAACCTTATATCCTATTGATTTCATGCATACTGTAGTACATGGAGGGGGAAGCACTGTGCACCACCATACATTTAAAAAAACAGATTAAAATAGATTTGCTGCCATCTTGAGCCATTTGAAGTTCTGTCAGTTCCTACTTCCAACTCTATGACTTTCACACTTGTGGATTCGAGATGAATTATTTGTTATGGTTATTTACACAGATTATGTGAACTCAGATCCTATTCATAATTAAGTCATTTTGCATGATTTCTTTTTTTAATTGCCATGACAGCCAGCTTAAATAATGAATAAGATTCTTTAAGTCTTCCCTAATGCCAGATAATTCCCTTAAAGCTACAATATGTAAGAATTTTGCATTACAATATCCAATAATCTCAAGGCCAGTGTTATATATTTTAACTTGATTACTTACAATATCCCAAATGTTTCCAACTATTTTTAAATCATGAGAAAATTGTGATTTTAACCAAGGAGACTGGGCGTTACAGCAAGGGGGAGCTGGGAGTCGCCAGTCAATTGCGTCATATCCGAGTTATCCTCGGTTTCTGCTCGTATTGCGTGGAGTCCTTGACAAATGCGGAAGTTTTAGTTATAGCGTCTATCAAGCTACAGACGTTAGCTTGTTTCGTGCAGTCGTTACGGAACACAGTTATTCTTTACCGATTGCAGCTGGTTCTGTCAACAAAGCATGCTTAATTTTATATTTTCCAAATGTAGCATTCGTTAATAGTTATGTTTATGTAATGGGAAGTATTATTGCTTTAGATTTGTGTTTAGTTTATTGACATTGTTTATCACGTCTGATGTTTATGGCCATGTAAATAAATATAGCATGTGTTATACATAAAGATTAATCAGTATTTTGGCAAATGATGTGGGTATGTTCGAATGTACTTTTACAACAATTGTTTAGAACACGTAAAACTGCACAGCGTTATCACAATAATGAATTCGACATACAGTAACATCTATGATAACCAATTTAGTATTAAACCTTACTTTTCATGCGGTTAATTCATTTTAATGAAATAAAAGTTCAAGAGTCATGAAGGAAGAAGACAGGGGTCTGCGTCACTGGGGCTCGTACTTTATTAAAATAAAACAAATCAAACAAAAGTCGCACACAACGCGCATTCACCGTGGCAACCGCGACGGCACAAAACAGTTAAAAAATGAGAGCTCGGATCCACCGGTTTTCTTTCACTGCGTCAAATTTTCTCTCCAGTCTCTCTCTCTCTTGTTCCAGTGCGCGGCTTATAAGCGGTCTCTCCACGCCGATCACTGCAATAAGACACAGGTGTTCGTCATTTGCACTTGACCTACTTCCCGCTCGTCTCTTCTCTCTCCCATTACAGACAACGCTGAACCACACCACCCTCGCCACAAAAAGCATTTCATTATAAAAAAAATATAACCTCATCCATGAATATGATTTTTCGATTCCCATCTGACTGATTTACATCCATGGTGGAGTTTAAAACCACAGTTCCCATCATTCCACGCTCCTTCACATCGTCATCAAGCTACGCCGTTGTTGTTGTTTGGAATGTAGCGCCCTCTAGCGGCAAACAACTCTTGCATATTGTACCTTTAAATCAGCATCACACTCCATAATTATGTGATCTCCACTAACAATGTGTCAGCATTTGAAAGAGGGATACGTCTGTTGGATTTATTTGACAGAGGTCACCTCAGTACAGGCTAGTTTGAAGTTTAAGTTTTTTAAGTTTATAGTCAAGTAATCCTAGATGTTTATAAAACCTTCCCTGCTGGATTTTATAAAGCTAATGGGAACGAGAATACCAACGCTGCCACACTATAAAGTGTCTGGACCCCTCAAGATTGTGTACCGTGTGTGCACAAATGTTGGAGAAGTCTCAGACATGACCTTGGGATGTTGACTCAAGGGGTGCTTAGGGGTGGTGATGGCGCAGTGGATAAGACACATGCCTTTGGTGTGAGAGACCCGGTTTCGAATCCCCTGTGAGACACCAATGTGTCCCTGAGCAAGACACTTAACCCCTAGTTGCTCCAGAGGCGTGCGACCTCTGACATACATAGCAATTGTAAGTCGCTTTGGATAAAAGCGTCAGCTAAATGAATAAATGTAAATGTAAATGTAAGGACATGGGAGTGATGAAGAAGCTTGACCGTGCGCCTCATAGGCTAGAGCAATGGCATGCCTCACCCAATGTGACATCGTTTGTCTGGTGGTGGCCACCCCCGGTTGCGGCCCTCCATAGCAATTTATGCCACTGGCTGGTGTGGTGGAAGTAAGTCCGCACAAGTAAGAGCACAAATTGGACACGGTAAGTGTAGTGAATGGCAGTGGACAGAAGGCTTCAAGAATGACCAGATGCATGGTCTAAAATGGAACTTCAGGAAGATAGTCAGGGTGAGGGTCCAAAATAGCCTTGACCAATCCAGGGTTAAAGTCTAAGCTGGACGGCGAGACCGACAGAGCCTGCAAATCCTCAATTCTCTTTAGCGAAGTGATGGCTCTGAGAAATACCATCTTTAGAGTCAGAAGCTTGACAGGCGCTGAATCTAGTGGCTCAATGGGGATCCCGACCAGCCCCTTAAGAACTAAGGCTAAGTTCCACGAAAGGACTTTTACTCTGACAGGTGGCCTCAGCCACCTAGCTCCACGAATGAAGCAAGCAATCAGGGAGAGCAGTTTGCATCCACCCAGAGTAGCATCTGCTTCACCAGCCTGAACAGGGGGCGCAATGCAATAGCCCCTGAGATCTGGGAAGAAGTGTTTTGCAAAAAACACAGCCCTCCTCTTTAGGGGGTTGATGTGCCAAGAGAGATGAGGGCCTTGCCAAAGACCCTGAGCTGGGCGACCATCCATGACAGTGACCCAGCTCGTGAGTGAGGTGTCAGTCATACTGATGATGGCAAACGCCCCTACAGAGGGACCCAAGGTTACAAACCGTGGCTCCTCCATATAGAAAGTGCACAAAGCACTCGGCGTGTGCCCTTACCATAAACATGGATTTTAGTAGGGGATGCACCCCTTGTTTTGAGCCACCATAGCATGTATGTCAGTGTCTCATTAGCGTTATGAATCTGAGCATTGAGCATAGCTTTTAAATAGGGAAACACTATTTAAGATTTGGTTTAAAAATTATTTTGGCTATGGATACTGATTAATCAAATTGCCTTTTTTACTTCAATGAATCCAGTTAATCTAGATGTTACCACGCTTTTTGTTACCTGACAGAACTGGCAGTGTTCTCCCAGAAAATAATTCCATATTGATATCTACACTGAACAAAATTATAAATCCAATACTTTTGTTTTTGCCCCCATTTTTCATGAGCTGAACTCAAAGATCTAAGACTTTTTCTATGTACACAAATGACAGATTTCTCTCAAATATTGTTCACAAATCTGTCTAAATTTGTTTTAGTGAGCACTTTTCCTTTGACAAGATAATCCATCCACCTCACAGGTGTGGCATATCAAGATGCTGATTAGACAGCATGATTATTCCACTCCTCTACTATGGCTGTGCAAAGTTGCTGGATATTGGCAGGACCTGGACCACGCGGTCGTACGCTGATCCAGAGCATCCAAAACATGCTCAATGGGTGACATGTCCGGTGAGTATACTGGGCATGCAAGAACTGGGATGTTTTCAGCTTCCAGGATTTGTGTACAGATCCTTGCTACATGGGGCCGTGCATTATCATGCTCCAACATGAGGTGATGGTCGTGGATGAATGGCACAACAATGGGCCTCAGGATCTCGTCACGGTATCTCTGTGCATTCAAAATGCCATCAATAAAATGCACCTGTGTTCGTTGTCCATAACATACTCCTGCCCATACCATAACCCCACAGCCACCATGGGCCGCTCAATCCACAACGTTGAAGTCAGCAAAACGCTCACCCACACGACACCAAACACGCTGTCTGCCATCTGCCTTGTACAGTGAAAATCGGGATTCATCCGTGAAGAGAACACCTCTCGAAAGTGCCAGACGGCATCGAATGTGAGCATTTGTCCACTCAAGTCGGTTATGATGACGAACTGCAGTCTGTTAGAGACCCCGATGAGGACGACGAGCATGCAGATGAGCTTCCCTGAGATGGTTTCTGACAGTTTGTGCAGAAATTCTTTGGTTATGCAAACCAATTGTTGCAGCAGCTGTCCGGGTGGCTGGTCTCAGACGATCTTGGAGGTGAAGATGCTGGATGTGGAGGTCCTGGGCTGGTGTGGTTACACGTGGTTTGCGGTTGTGAGGCCGGGTGGATGTCCTGCCAAATTCTCTGAAACGCCTTTGGAGAAAGCTTATGGTAGAGAAATGAACATTCAATTCACGGGCAACAGTTCTGGTGGAGATTCCTACAGTCAGCATTCCAATTGCACGCTCCCTCAAAACTTCCGACATCTTGACAGTGGCCTTTTATTGTGGTCAGCCTAAGGCACACCTGTGCAATAATCATGCTGTCTAATCAGCATCTTGATATGCCACACCTGTGAGGTGGATGCATTATCTCGGCAAAGGAGAAGTTTTCACTGACACAGTTTAGACAGATTTGTGAACAATATTTGAGAGAAATAGGCCTTTTGTGTACATAGTACCTATTTTAAAAATATTTTTCTATGTATTTAATGCTCAAATCTTTGGTTAAAATGGATTTAAAACAACTTTATGGCTAATGTGATGAGAAAACACACCCACCTACTGAAACTGCATTGGACGTGTTGAATAAAGTGATTTACAACACAATTGCTCAAAGACAGAGATGGAAAACAGGACTAAAGTAGATTCATTATTGTCTCTCAGTATTAGCCACCCACAAATCACATTCATGCCAAATTGTGGATATTTCATTTGATATGCAAATCTATCACTATTCTCCTGTTTGACAACAATATGAGTGCAAAACAAGAGACCAATGCTAAAAATAACAATCCTGTAAGAGCCAACAGTAAATGAAAGGCATTATGTTCATCACCACATCTGAAAAACATGTTAAGCATGCCCTCCTAAATGTGCTGTATGAGGTTCATTTTGGCCTGTTTTGTCTTAATATTAGCACACAACTCTTCCTACAGCATTTTTGCTACAGAATTGTATGATGGCTCAAATCCTGCGACTCATTGAGAAGAGGAACGCGCTTGGATTTCGAAACAAACATACTTACAAGTTCAGCAAAAGATCGCCATAAACTTAAATTGAAGTTTCCAGAATGTTGCATACGTCCCTTCCCTACTATATTAAACATTATCTGAAAAAAAGAAGCATGCTCGAATTCACAGTACTCATACTTTTTCTCAACTTCTGGTTTTTAACATCCTTGTTAGCAGACTTCCACGCCGGAGACCCCCGTTTTGAAACCCCCTCAGAGCGGGTCGAGTAAGAGCGGTTACATATAGCAACCTTAATGAACACCCTAGCAACCGCATAATGACCTTGCATGATTTTATTCTTAGTAACTACATTGCGCTTTGACATTTCACATATTTTCTCCTGCATTCTTTGCATTCTTAATGAATAGCATTAATCCTGATATGCTCTTGCTGGCTTATGCAACTCACTCCATGAGCAAAGCATGTAAACAGTTTCAAACTTATATAATCTTACAAAGTGTGGTATGCTGTGTTGTTTGGCATTTATTTTAAAACTATTATTAAAACTCATCATGAAATTCGCCATGGATAACAACGTGTTTGAATTGCATCTGCTGTAAATTTGTTTCAGTGGAAGTGAATGCATGGAATTAATAAGATGTTAAGTATTTCAATAAAACATCAATTCCGTGTGCTGTGTATGTGTGAAAACATTTCTATCACCCTGCCAGATTTCTTCAGATATTCCTGTACTGCATGATGTCAGTTGCTGACAGATCACAGGAGTTAGTGTATAATTTCAAAAGGGGAAGAAATAAATGTTAAAGGCTTCTGAAATAACTTAATTAACTTTCTTATCCAGGCTAATTTCTTTCTTTTTTTTTAACATGCTTTTCTGACAGGAAGTAGAGAATATGCTCTTTAGTCTTCGTTTCATATGTATTAACAGTAGGAAATGGTCTAACTGAGATATAGCTCCGAGAAGCCTGGAATTGCACTTTCTCTATATTAAAAGGGTTTTTGCATAGGACTCTTCATGAATTCAAAGCCCTCCTACTTAAAGACTGCAAAGATGTAATCTATAGTTAAACAGTACTGGTGTTTCAAACCAAACAGAAATCTGGATTATTGATGGTGGCTTTTCAATGGTCACTGTGGATTCCTTCACAGACTGCTTTGTCATCAAACAGCCCACAGGAATGTACATCATCAGCAAGAGACCATCTACCAATCAGAATCAGGGGTGATTGCCATGAGAGCTCTCACCTTTAGGAGAACTATTGCACTTCTTGTGTGTAAATATATATGGATATATGTGTGGGGGTTGAAAAAAAGTCATAGACCAGTTGTGAAAATGCTTCCACTCTGCCTTTTTCTAATTTAAAACATTAAAAATGTTATTGTCAGCATAATTTCACAGAAAATATATCAAGTGAGCACAGGCAAATGAATATGAATTTCAGAATGTCTTAGTATGTGGGCTTCCCCCTATTTGTTGTTTAATGACAGCAGCACTCAAGCTGCATGAACTCCTTAAGTTTGTGGAAAACCTGATGTTCATGTTCACCAGCATGATTTGAATAATCCAAAGAGCATCTTGAACTTTAATGGAAGCAAGGACGTCACTCAGAATAAAACAGATATACATGTTTGAGATAGATAGATAGATAGATAGATAATCTTTTTTTTGACTCCCTAGTCTTTAATTCATCATATTTTAACACTGGGTGATCATTTTGAGCTTTCTGTGTAATAAAGGTTACTGAAAGATCCAATTTCACCATCATGGATAACTAAGCAACTGACAGAGAGAAAAGTCAATCTTTTTATATCCCATGCATTACTTTTTCACAGAGAAGAATGTGTACGTGTGCCCTTTTGGATAAATGGATATATCATGGGGTGAAAATGACTTTGACCCCTGAATCTTACTTGCAGAAGTCAGACTGTACTGAATCCAACCACAATTACAGTGTGAACGTCACTGCAGAATGTAATGTTTTTATGTTCTTGCTTTCTTGTTCCTGATAAGACCTGTCTGTGTGCATGCAACATGTTAGCATGTTTACATTGTATGTTCTTAACCCAATTATGATTAATAAGCCTACACTTTGTGTGGTCATGTAAACACGTTAACCCATTTTCCTTAAGCATAAACCCACTGACACAGACAGATTTTTGCCCATTACCCTGATTTTGCCCAGCATGTAAACAGCTCAACTGTTGTTTGTCGGCTTATTAAAATACGCATGTATGATATGTGACAGGAAAGCTTCCTCACTGCAGATTTAAGCACATCAAGCCTGAGTGAGTATTTTGCAGTAGGGGAGTAAAATTTCAAGAAAGACTCTTTCTTGATCCAAGAATGAAAAATGTGTTTTCAAAAAGGGGTAAAGTCAAAATGCTGTATCCGTATGTTTTTTTTTTTTTTTTTTTTTTGCATATCTAGGTCATTAGTTTGCATGTAAATCGGTAAAACGGAATACATTAATAATCAGATTTTTAATATATTTCAAGTGCATGTAAACATGCTTAGTGATGACCTTTGACCTGCTTGGTGCTTGTCCATGACATGATCATTGTTGTAAGAACTCTCCAGTGAGATGCATGGGCCTTTTTCCAGCAATATCCATAGCCATTGGCGTCAGTTTGGTTTGAAATGTGGGGGGGACAGAGACGCATTCGGAAGTGCATTTTCAGAAGTGGTGGGTACAATGATGCATTCATTTTTTTTTTTTTTTCAAACAGGTTATGTTTTGAAAGACGATGTCCTGTAGCTTATTAATGTAATTATGTAAATACAAAAAAATGTATACAAAAATGTGATGTCCGACTCATTTTATGAAAAGAAAGCCTTAAGTTTTCAGACAAGTAGACTACTCAATTTACAACATGCATTCATCCAATCTACATCAGTCATTTTGACCAACTTGAAAGCATCCAATCTTCATCATCATCATCATCATCACAACTATTCCCGTATTCAGCAATAGATTTAAGGCAAGCATAATGCAAACAAGATAGCTACTACTCCACGATTATCTCCACCAATGCTCACGGGCGTCAGTTTGGTTTGAAATGTGGGGACAGAGACGCATTCAGAAGTGCATTTTCAGAAGTGCTGGGTACAAACTTGTCAGTGACGTGCGGTGATGTCTTAAAGAGGCTAGGCACTGAGTTGAAAGCCAGATTACCTGATTTATTGTTTATGCCAATAATACGTAATAACAGTAAAAGTTACGCACAAGCGCGGCATATCAAGAAATGTACAAGTCAGGATGTATATCGTGTACTCTCCCTCTCTCTCTCTCTCGCACGCACGCACGCACACACAAACACACACACCGGTAGTTATGTCCACTCCAGCATCAGAATGCAACCATTCTTAATCCTTAATTGTTGCACAGTGGCAATTATGTTTGTCAGTCAGCAAAAGTAAAATCACACACTGCTCAATTGAATATGAAGGCAAATGGCTTGCATTGATTCAACCACATTTATCAATTCAATATTAAGACCAAAATAGCTTTTGACTCAACAATCGGTAGATTATTTGTACATAAAATCCATCCGCCGTTCTTGTTAAGACGTCTATCACATATTTACTTTCATTCCAGTCTGTTTGAAACGATCGGGCAATTTTTGGGCCCTTTTGCTGCATTAGTCCATCTAAGGCTGGCGTAGACCTCCCTCTTGCTATTAACTCAGATTTTGTAAAAGAAAAATTTCTTAACTCCGTTATCACGGCCGGTGCTGTCATTTTGAATTTGAATTTGGCGGGGATTAACTATGTAGGCTAGCTGTGGTGTAATGACGTTAGCTGCGCAAATGTCCAGTAATATCTCGATTTTAATTGGTCCATGTCTGATACGTAACGGAGATGATTACTGGCATAACATATTTACGTCCAAAGGCACAGCAGATTTGTGCTTTTTGCCGTACATGTTGAAGAATACAGGATCGAAGTGCGCATGCGCAACATGCAAACAAATGCTAGTAAAAGAAAAATGCTAGTAGACAGTAAAAGCACTTCTTATTCTACCATTTGTTTTTTATTTGATTATGCGTAACTGCCATATTTGTCATCATAACGTCTAAACAATTGGAATAGCACACATATTGCATATATAAAAAACAAGAATAAACAGTAAAAAACAATTTTGGCAGGGTAGTGCCTAGTTTGCCTACCCAGACCACACGTCACTGAAACTTGTCAAACTGTGCAGCCTCTCTGCTCAACCCGTAAATAAATCCATTGATCTGCACAATTTGTTTGAGTTCTTTAATGGTCTAGCGGTAGCTCTTTTCCCAAGCGTGTCAGAGGTTACGGGTTCTAATCTGCACTTGTATAGTTTTTTTTTTTTCTCTCATCAAAACTGAATATGTTCATCAGTGGTTAGAGTCTATATCCAACAGGGACAGGTTTGTGTGGATTTTATTTTGAGATTTCACCGGAATGAATAGAGAGTCTCCACAACAGGGATAGATTGAAGCGCGCATCCGAGTGAAGACTGTATCCGTGACACTGATTGCCGCGGCAGCGAGCGCTCAGCAGCTTGAGTTCAAAAACACCACATTTTAGTGCTAGATCTCTTATTTAATAGCGAATTAAATTAATGCTCTGCTAGTTAACTGGATATGTTTTATTTATATGTATTAGGTACATCCGTGGCGCCTCAATGTTTCAAAAAGTCGTGGGTACAAAATGACTCATGGTGAAATCTGGGGACGATGACATGTTCAAGCAAAGTCCACGCTGTGGTGGCAGTCCTCTCATGAGCCAGTCAAGGAGCTCTGGCTCATCCAACTCACAGCGGAGCTCCCACCCTTGTTCCCTACCCCAGCACTCACTCCAGGGAATCCTGTAGATGACCCAGTCCCTCCTTGTAACCTGCCTACTCCGTAGTCCCCGTCATCACCTCTGGCTCCATCCGTTCCCCAGGACTCACTGGCTCCGCTGGTGTCATGCAGCTCCTTGGCTCTGCCTCTGGCGCAGACTCCCACCAATTATCTGTCTCCCCCTCACGTCTCGTCTTCAACAGCCAAGCTCTGATCTCCTGGCTTCACCTCAGGCCTCCAGGCCCATGACTCCACCTTGGCCTGTCAGCCCATTGGCTGCACCTTGGCTCTGCGGTCCCTCAGCTCTGCCATTGTTCTACATCACTCAGGCCCCATCGGGCTACCTCGTCCCTCCAGCTCCGACTTGGTCACTCGTCATCCTGGTTCCACAGCAGACTTACAGGCCTCTGGCTGCACCTCAGCCCACCACTCCTTCGGCTCCACCTGGTTCCTCCTTCCCTCCGGGTCTGCCTTGGTCCTCACTCCTTATGGTTTGTTCCCGCTCTGCCAGGCCCCCGTCTTCACCTCGGTCACCCAAGTCAACAGTGTCTCCTCGAACTTCCTGGCCCTGGGACTTCGCCATGGTCCGTTATCCTCGAGGTTTTGTGGGGGTCTCCCCTGTTGATAGCTCTACCTCTGTCAGTTGGCCCCCAGGCTCCAGTCAAGAAACCCATCAGGGCTCCACCTTGGCTCCTCCCTCCATCAGCTCCGCCTTGGTGTTCCCCTCTTTTTGCTTCTCTCATTTCCTGTCCTTCGCCTGTCCCTTGTCCTCCTCTGAAACCCCCTCCCTCCCTCCAGGACTGTTAGTTTAGGTGTGCGGACGCACCTCGTGGGAGGGGACAGGACTGTCATGGTTATGTCTATTTCAGATGTGTTTTTGTTCATGTTTCAAGTACACTGTAAAAAATAATTGTTAGTTTAACTTAAAAAAGTAAGTAACTTGGCTGTGTTCATTGAAATTAAAAATATGAGTTAATACAAAGAAGGAGATTGGTTTAATCAACTGAAAATCTAAATAGTATTTTGGTATCTGAACCACATTATTTATCTAATGCTGGGTACCATTACAAGATATTTAGTGGGTGATTTTGGACCGATTTCTCCCCTTCCAACAATCCTGGGTAAAGTCCAGATTATCTTGATAGTTCTACAGATTATTTTATCAGATTTTCCTGAGGTGTGTTAAGAGTGAGTGAATCTGCTCGGAAGAATGTAGGAGCCGCCCCGATCTCGAATCGTAAATATTTAACATGTTGAATATTTACAATCAGAAATCCTCTTGCGTGGGAGGAACCCCGAGGACAAACGTGTGCACGCTCTGGAGATCATCACTTGAAACGAAATACCCAATCAGAAAGTAAGCTGACGGAAGACTCACCTCCATCTCGCAAAGTAAAATGTGAAGTCCATGTTCACACTGTCTCCACGACTTCAGATAAACATTTTCCTTTTTCCCCCCCTGCAAATTTTTTGTAAAAAGTAGTCCATACACTATTAGCATAATTTCTTCTTGCCGGTCATCCTCCATGTTTGTTTACTTTAAAGTCACATTTGATGCAAGAGATTATGCAAGATTTTCTGTGTTCACAGGTGGGACTCTGGTTGTATCTGTTAGTGCCTGGTGTGTTTTCCTGTTCACATCAAGGCACTCCACACCCTAGAGAAACAAAACGGTTAAATCTATGATTTCTTATGGTCATGTTTGTGGTCTCTCACATTTTGAAAATCTTTAAGATTTTAAAAATATTTTAGTATGGCCCCAGCTTAAGTTGATTTGACAAAAGTAAAAAAGTCATTTTTTACAGTGTTGATCCTTTCAGTTTATTGTTTCCTAGTTAGTTCCCTTAGTTACTTATTCCTCCTCATTGGTAACCATGGTTACTTATTAGTTACAACTCGTTTAGTTCCCTTGTTTGCTGCTTTTCGTTGTCGGTTCTCATCTTTGTATTCATGGTTGTTATTGTTAGAATTGTCTGTTAGATTTGAATACACACATGTATTCTTCTGTGTATTTGGGGTATTGGATAAGTGGATAAGACACATGCCTTTGGTGTGAGAGACCCGGGTTCGAATCCACTGTGAGACACCAATGTGTCCCTGAGCAAGACACTTAACCCCTAGTTGCTCCAGAGGCGTGCGACCTCTGAAATATAGCAATTGTAAGTCGCTTTGGATAAAAGCGTCAGCTAAATGAATAAATGTAAATGTATTTTCTCAAGATCTTAAATCCTGCAAATTGTGCATTGCATTATTCATGCAATTTTTTTCTATGAGAGATCAACAGACGATTTTGCACCTTAATGGAGTTTAATTCCTTTAAAATGCATAAATGTGCCAGAATTTTTCTTTGATACTGGAAAATGTTTGAATTACAGGAGACTGCTGGGTATTTTATCAGAAATATAAGTATATAAGCTCTCAGTTTATCAGCCTTTATCAATGCTCTGCCTCACACTGACACAACGTTTATCAGGTATTATTGGGCATTTTACAATACTTTTGAATGCGGCTGATCAATTGAGACTTTATGGTCTATATAAAGGGACTTTTTTTCATGTAAATTCAGTTATGATTTTGAGATGCCCTATTCACTCATTGCGTATCAATAGCCTTTCAAAACGATTCTAAAAAGATAAATATAAAACAGACTTTGTTCAACTTCCCTCACTCGAGAGCAATAATTCATCACAAATTTCATAGGTCTCTCATCGTGCAGCATGTATTCATAATGAAACATGAGCAAGTGCTCCACTGCAGTGAGTGCCAGATGATAAGACACGAATGAAGATGTGTGCATAAAATGATCACAGACACTGAAAAAATGTTAATCCCCAGAACCGCATATATCCTGAGGGGTTATAAATAAATAATCTAATTTTATTAATGTTTATTGCTTATGATTACATGTATTCTATGAGATTGTTTTTGTAATATCTTTTACATAAATAACTTTTTTCATTTGACATTCCAATAATTCTTTAATTAATCTGACTTTGATCATGCATACTAATTGGTTTAAAATTTATATTGCTATTTTTTATAATATATAAATTATCTTTTAAAAATTAATATAAAAAGGTAGCAGTTTAGAAGTTAGTTAGCATTACAAACCCCCTTTAAATATTATTTAAAGGGGGTTTGTAATGCTAACTAACTTCTAAACTGCTACCTTTTTATATTAATTTTTAAAAGATAATAAGTTATCTTTATACACTCTCAAGGGGCCTATTACCACAATTTAATCAAATGCATGGTTGCAAGATACAAATGAAGATTTATTGATTTAATCAAGTTGCAAACATTATTTTGATGAGATCTGTTGACATAATAATGTTGGTTTAATTGAAATGTCTGCATACATGTTTTTTAATTAAGTTGTCGTTACGTTACTTAAATTAATCAGTGGATTTCTAGTTCCCAGTATGCTTTGCAAGTGTTGCCTTGTGTGTTTTAGTAGAGGGAAAGGCCTGTTAGTGTTTAATACTGTTATGTTTGACATTTAAAAGAGTTTTTGTTGAAGTTTTGTTATTGTGCTAAGGAGTATAGAGCTCGTGGTGAGGTTGTCGTTGGCTTGGCTTTATGAAGGTATACATTACATTGAATGTTGTTCTATCAGCAATAACTGGGCTAATTCCAGTGTTTAATTGCAAATAGGCAATGTTACATATTTATTATGTTTAGATTATATTTAAAAGAAATTAATTAGCAGCTGTCCGCAGATGCTTTTATCCATAATTGACAGTATAGTTATTACAGTATCAGCGTTTGTTTTGCTATCCTTGTGAGGACATTCCATTGGCGTAATGGATTTTATACTGGACAAACTGTATATTCTATCCCCTTACACTGCCCATATCCCTAAACCTACCCGTCACAGGAGACATTCTGCATTTTTACATTTTCAAAAAACATTACTTAGTATGATTTATAAGCTGTTTTCCTCATGGGGACCATGCTGTCTGGTCCCCACAACGTAGGTGATCAACGTAGGTCCCTGCAATGTAATATAAACAAGAACACACACACACACACACACACACGCGCGCGCACTTTACCTGCTTTAGAAACATTCCTGCTAATAGGGATTTCATTTTCAAAAGGGGAGACAATTACCTTTTAAAGCATCCGTGTAAAAAAACTAACCTGGACATTGAGGATTTGGGTAGAAAAAAAGAGAGGTTCTTCGTGCATTCCAGTGAATTATTAATGGGACATATCATAAATGAAGGAGAGCAGACCACAAATGCGCAGTATCCTTTTTCAGACTCTTACAGCAGAAATACAATGGGGGGGAAAAAAGAAAAGAATCAGGAAGAAAAGAATGTAGCGACTGAAAATAGCTCTTACCATAAATATTCTTGTTATACCACGTTACATTAAAATACCAAGCGTTACGCTATTCTCTTGAAGTCTGAACATGAGAACATGAAGGAAAATTTACAGCTCATTCAGTCAAATTGATTTGATATGATTTGTTTATTTTTGAGTGGAGCTTCCTCACATATTTTAAAACGCACCTTGCTCATTAGGAAAAGGGGGAATACTACGGAGCTGGTGAATGCTTCATTCTGATTGTTCTGACAGTTTTTAGTTTTTTTCCCACTTAATGACCAGCTGATGATTATTTCCTTATTTTGAAAAAACAAATGAAGTTATAGTATTTTTTCCATAGTGATTAACAATTAATGCATCAGAGGGTTAATATGGAAAACAACGTATCCAGTCTTGCCATTTGAAACTACACTTTCCCTTATTTGTTCGCATGTTTATTAGATTAGTTTATTATTATTTAACGTATTAACTTATAGAGAGAGAGAGAGAGAGAGAGAGAGAGACTTTTAAAGGTCTATTTATTTACAAAAAAATTAAAAACATTAACTTTTAACAATGTTTCCAGAAGAGAAGAAAAAAATAAAACACTAAAAATTCAAAATAAATTAATAATCCTTTTCAAAGTAGCTACACTTAAATATATATATTTCCAAGCAGCCATTAATATCAACATCACAAATGCATTGATTTATTGCCCATTTATATTTAAACATTCACTTGTCTCTGACCAGTTTATAGAAAGTAAATTAAATTTTAATGTAAACCTTTTAAAATGGACACCACATCAGTTGATCCATCACCACTCAAAAGCTTTTTCCATGACAACCATATGCCTAGTGTTTTAAGGTGCTATATTTTAACACACGAGAGAGAGAGAGAGAGAGAGAGAGAGAGAGAGAGAGAGAGAGAGAGAGAGAGAGAGAGAGAGAGAGAGAGAGAGAGAGAGAGAGAGAGAGAGAGAGAGAGAGAGAGAGAGAGAGAGAGAGAGAGAGAGAGAGAGAGAGAGAGAGAGAGAGAGAGAGAGAGTGCTCCCCTTCTCCCTTCCTCAGAAAGATCCTACAGGAGCAGTCCGTCTGCCGAAAGAGCGAGAGCTCAGGAACGTCAGAGTTGGAAGACAGAGTTGTTCCCGGTCTTTGCACCCTGTGCTCGGAGCAGATGGCATGGCAAAGTGAAGCGCTCTCGTAGTGTGTTGTCTTCAGCTGCTGTAAGGTAACGGAGCATCACTGAGTCAATGTGTGGATAAAGCTTGCTTTTGTGTGTGTTTGCCATTCTTCCTCTCTTATTTTGCACTGTTTTACATCCTGCATGCTGTGTGGATGTGTATTGTTTGTGTGTGTGTGTGTGTGTGTGTGTGTGTGTGTGTGTGTGTGTGTGTGTGTGTGTGTGTGTGTGTGTGTGTGTGTGTGTGTGTGTGTGTGTGTGTGTGTGTGTGTGTGTGCGTGTGTGTGTGTGTGTGTACGTGTGCATGCATACATAACAGTCAGAAACACCCGTCTGACTGTAAAGGCTCCCTTATTAAATAAGCACTAAATCTTATATTACTTCTGCTGGCTGTGTGATGCATAACATGTCCATGAGATATAGATTCTGTTGTATTTGAATGTAGAGAAAGAGGGTTTTTTCAGTATTTTAATCACTTATTTGCCTTCAGTAGTTCATTCCAATGGTCCTGCTGTGTGACAAATGGATCTTTTAAAGTTCATTTATTCCAAATAATTTGAGCTCATAAAAGCTGCATGCATAGTAATAAAACCCCTTTACTACTGTGCAAGCAACTTGTCAACTTCCTATTAGTATTTCAGTTTCAAAAGCAGTTTGATTATATTTGACTCCACTTGATGCGCAATAGTAGAGACTAGAGAAGCAATAAAATGCATTTAACCAGAAGTGCATAGTAACTAGTGCAAATGATCAGTGTGGTGCACAAGACATAGTATGTAATTCCTTAAAATAATTAGACAATAATAAGACAAAAAGTGGTGTTAGAAATGAATCTTTGTTTTATTTCCATGTCTTTGCGCAGCCTACAGTCAACTAACAGCTGAGCCAGATTCTGTATTTAATGGTTTGTTTGGATTGAAAGATTTAATTCATTCACTCTTGAAACTAAAGGTTCTTCAGTGGTTCTGCCTCTATATCAGACATTTTGTAGTATAAATAGAGTGTAGTGTGTTCACTAAATAAAATTGCAGTTTAAATATCCAGATGATGCACTTAATTAGCAGATAAAACGTGGTGTGTCAGTGGCCATTCACACAGAACGCGCTTTCCCATTCCACTGCGCTACTTTCCCATTGTTTTTCAACGTGAACACTCGCTAGACGGACATCTTTAACCACTGCACTCACGTATTTTGCATCTCGCGCATGACGCTTCGTTCTAAATTGGCAGCGCTTAGACCTTGACTTTTTTTCCGTTTCACTGACCTGCAATAGCAAAAATATGTTCTGTGTGAGCGGCCACTTAGACACTTCATGTACTCGACTGTCAGCTTTTCTTCCGTAGTGGAAGGCACTATCAGACTCCAATGTGAATGCCAAAATAACCTTATAACAATTGTACACTAGATGTTAAAGTACGTAGAGCATTTATAAGTGTATAGTGTGTTATTTGGGACACAACTATATATTAGAGCCCGACCGATATGGATTTTCTGGGGCCGATAACAATATTAGGGAGTAAAAAAAAGCCTGATATCAATATATAGGCTGATATTATTTATGTATATATTATAATACAGTAGCAATATTATTTATGTGCATATTATAGTACAGGACCAGTCAAACGTTTGGACACACTTCCCCATTCGTGTGTGCAAACTTTTGACTGGTACTGTATATAGAATACAGTATACATAAACAGAATATATATAAAAACACATTTTTTGCAAACACTTCTGTGACAATGATGTGTAATGGAGGCAGGATGAATGATAGAATGAGAATGACACATTTGAGCTGTAACCAAACTAGTTTGCATTGCATGTTCTATTCTATATTATATTCTAAATACTGTTGCATAATCTTCACTAATGACTTTTTTTTTAATTTAATCACGTTATATATAAAAAAAACCTTGTATCAATAAATAAATCAAAAGTGTCACTGGCAAAACCTTGTTATCTTCTATTATTAGTCTTAATTCCTCTAGTCTCTACCAGTGGAGGAAGTATGGCTACTCAGATCTTTTTACTATGAAAACATGTTTAATTACATATGTACAGTACTTTTACTTAAATGGGCTACTATTTTAAATAGGCCTAAGTAAGTAGTAAGCCAAATTTACTAAACGTGAAACTACTCATTATGCAAAATGGCGCTATATATCTAGTGTTATAATTATATAAATTATTGGAATATTGCTTGATGTTGTAACGTTATATGCAGAATGGGCTCACACTGTGTCTACACCGGACGTGGCCGTTGTTGCCCGCGTCGCTGTTTACCCTGGACGCAGCAAAGCGCCCGTTACAAAGGAGAATGTGGCATCAGTTTACTGTCGGAGATTTGTCGCTCGCGTCGCATCGCATCCAGTGTGAAGAACTGTCACGGATTATAATGGGTTAAATTGTCTTTAGCTGCATCACGCCGCTCGCGTCCGGTGTCTTGTTCGGGCAGCAGCAGTCAAGTGGT
This sequence comes from Siphateles boraxobius, assembly GCF_051911475.1. Taxonomy (NCBI): domain Eukaryota; kingdom Metazoa; phylum Chordata; class Actinopteri; order Cypriniformes; family Leuciscidae; genus Siphateles; species Siphateles boraxobius. The sequence goes on from NW_027509228.1 coordinate 1,191,046, forward strand.
GTCTTAAAGGTGCAGTGTGTGATTTTTAGCGACATCTAGCGGTTCGGCCGCGAGTTGCACTAAGGGCTCAGCCCACCGCTCACCCCTCCCTTTCGAAGAAGCTACGGTGTCTAACATGGGACAAACATGTCGTCTGAGACAGCAGAGAGTAGCCAGAGTAAGCCAAGAGTGTGTAACATTGTCATTGTTTCTGTACCACAGTCCATTATAAACCACATCATGGATAAAGTTTACAAAGCCATAGTCAGATGAGGATCAAGGGTCTTAATATATAATATAATAATAGTAATCAGCTGATCGTCTCACAAACGTAACCAGCTAATTTCCTCCCACATAGCAAACCCATAATACAGCGAGGGAGAAGAAACACATGAAACTATGCAACTATATATTTTTTCTAACAGGGTAGTAAAAGTTTAGCTGGCTGAATATGAGCTGTTACTGTGGCTGAGCTGGTTAAAGCGTAAAGCCTTAAACTGGACGCGTCCGCATCCCCTAGACACCATTTACTACACACAATATGCTTTTTTTCTCTGATTTTGAAAACTCTTCGCGATCGACTTAAAATGCTTCCAAGATCGACTTGTCGACCGCGATCGACGGGTTGGTAATTACTGTAACGTTACTGTTTTACGGTCAATGACAAGAGTACTAATCAGCTGTCTCACGAACGTAACCAGCACATTTATCCCCACATAGCAAAGCCAAAACACAGCGAGGGAGAAGAACTAAGTTACATGAAACAATCCAACTACATATTTTACACCACTGACAAGGGAAAAGTCATTACTCACGGTGTTTATGGCTAGCTTCTAGCTTTCTGCTGCTTCTTTTTCAAGGTAGTGAGGAAACGCGCTCTGTAGCGCTGTTTGTTCGCGTTCGGCTACGGTAGAAACATGACGTCACAATATGTCGACCTTCATAGAAGGGGGCGCCCGCGCCTATGTAGATATAAATGTCTCATTCTAAGGTAATAAAAACATTATGGTTTATTAAGTAAGTTCTTTATACACCACTGAACACATAGTTATGGATGTCATATTGCATTTCTGTTAATAGATACTCAAAGTTTTTTACACATTGCACCTTTAAAGGGAAGTTGCTAACTAGTTACCAAGCTAAGTTGTCACCTAGTTAGTGAGACCTTATGCTATAAAGTAAATAAACAATGTCTCCGTCTTTTACTCTCACAATGTTTTCTATATTAGTTAGCTAGGCATGTTTTATACCTTGTCAGTGGAGTGGAAGCTAATGTGTGCGCATCTTACACCGGGTCTGAAGAGACATCATTACTGAAGGGAAAGAGTTGGCTGGTGTCACTACAGTAACCTGAGTCGCCATTAGCAAACAATGGAGCGCGCTCTGCTGGACAAACTACGTAATTTACAAGCATTTTATCCGCGTTATATGTTCTGTAAAAAAAAAAAGAAAAGAAGTCCAAATCTGCATCATAAACGCCGATACTGATATAACTGCGACAGGCTCATATCGGCTGATAAAATCGGCAGACCGATAAATCTAATATATATATATATATATATATATATATATATATATAATTTAAAAAAAATCAAATTCCATATCAATATTGCAAATCAATTCCATTCTGGATTCTGTTTTTAATGGTTTAATTACATTTTAATAATTTGACAGCCCTACCTTTTGATTATTTAATTTAGTCATTCCTGGGTCTGAGGTGGTTTGCTTGTATTGTTAAGGGTGTGAGTATGTGTGAGACATCTGTAATATTGAGTGCATCTATCTCTTATCCTCCTCATGTGTAATAAGCAGAGCTGTAATGAGCATTGATAGGGATAATAGATGGAGGACGGGAGAGATGTAGAGAGGAAAATCCATTAGGGTTAAGTCTTTTGCAGCTGGGACAGGCTTACAGTCATCGTCCTTTACTTTTCACCCCAGAGAAATCATAACTCAACTGTGTCGAACACCGGTTCTGTAAATAAACTCTTTGGAAAGTGACCTGAGTTCAGGGCACAAAAGAAACGGTCCTATTAAAATGAATAAATGAATGATTTATTGTAGTGTGAAATAAGGTCAGCAGAAATGCCTTCAGAAACAAAAACCTATCCACCAATTCAACAGATGAGGAGAGAAGCATTAAATGCAGGTTATTCCCCATGGGCAGAACAGGCTGTGATTCTGAAACGCATTACGATTTCCGTTCAATTACATCAGAAACACACACTGGCAGTTTGCCTGAGGAGACGAAGATGATATTCGACCCTCAGACTGAACTAAGCACCTCAGATTGTACACCTTAGGGATCTTTTTTTCAGCTTAGGATGTGGAATGTCATGTCAGACATGAGTAATTATTAAGAAATAATCCACCCTCTTTTCCGGGCCAACATTATAATCGTGGAAAGAATGTGGGTGGGCACTTTAGTGACATTTTTCTAAAGCCACTCGATACTGACTACACTGCAAAAAATGTCTTCAAAGTTGTAAATTAAACAAAGATTAGTGGAGTAAGTTCCTCTACTCCAAATTTTTAATGTAATGCGTTGCTTGCTGTTTCTTTGTAATTTAAATTGTGGCATTTCAATTGGTGAAAACTAGCAATTTTGAATTAAAATTGTTTTCTACACCATTTTTTTTCAGTGTAGACAATCTGGAAAAGAGCTAATTCAGTCTGCATGAAAGGACTTTTTCAACCAAATTTACCTAAGTAATATGATGTTTTTCAGACTAAAACAGGATATTCAATGAGAAAAAAGAAAAGAAAAACAAATATATATAAAAATTGATTAAAAAAATACTGGATCGTGAAGTGATCTTTGACGTTATGGCAGGGGTTGTAAAATAAGAGAGCTTGCTGACATCATCCATAAAGGAAAATGGTTTTTGAAGCAAAGCAAGTTGTTGCCAAATGAAGAAAGAAAAATAGGTTACACTTTATTTCAGTAGTCCACTTTATACATTCTACTAACTGTAAGTAACTTTGCAACTAGATGTCAACTAACTCTCATTAATTTGCAACTACCTGTCAACTAACTCTCAGACTGGTAAGGTTAGGGTTAGTAGAATAAGTTGATATACTTGAAAAGTTACTTACAGTCAGTTGAATGTCTGTTGGAGGAGCATCACAATAAAGTGTCAGCAGATATTAAGCAGACAGTCTACTAATACTCTAATGACAGTTAGTTGACATGTAGTTGCAAAATTACTTATGGTTAGTAGAATGTCTAAAGTGGACTATAGAAATAAAGTGTGACCAAAAATGTATTTATTTATTTGTGTGTGTGTGTTTTTTTTTTTGTATGTGTGTGTTTATTTATGATATATATAGAGTTGTTCACGATGAGATCAGAAACCTGTATTATGGAAGTAAATGGTTCATTTTGATTAGCATGCTAGCTCATGCTGTGCTAATTCATTTAAAATGGTTGTTGTCCCTTAATCAGAAAATTCACATGGGAAAAGTGCACTTATTTTGCAATAAGTTTGCACTTATAAAGACCTGGAGCTGTTGGAAGAAATCCTCCCCCTGAGACCAACCAGTCATTAGCAAGTCTTAAGTATCCGTGAAAGTGCACCCTCTTCCCCAGCGACTCGTCTTTCTGTGTGCTGTTAAATACAAGAACACAGTGGTCTGTCATTTGTTTGCGCTGGTTATTCCATGAGATCAATGAATAGTCTTATTTTTTTCACGCATTCATCCACAGAGATATGCGCTGCTTGGGATGGTTGCTTTCCACAACAGGGACAGCCGTCTAAGGCCTCATTCATAATTTACAATGATGGGAAATAGTGTCTGTCTGTATAACTTCTAAGCTGCATCCAGCAGGAATAAGGGAGATAGTGTTAGGATTAGGATCGCTTTAGTACGTTTCTGACATATTGCTTTTGCTTACAAAACAGTGGTAGTATTATGATAAAAATTCAAAAGGAAACTCATTAGCGTTTGGTCTTTCAAAGCACTCATAATGATGCTGATTAGTGTTGTACAATTTTGCATCAGAATATTTAAAATATAAAATATTAATCTTGTTTTGAGACGCTGTGGTTTACATGCACAATTTTACTCGTTACACTTAATAAGGTCATAAACACTCGCATCAATAATTCGCACCTGACTGTAAGTCGGACCGGATCAAAATTGCATTATTATTATTACATTCAGAAATAATGTAAAATACTGGTAAATAAAACAAAACATTTACAAACATTATACACACTATAAACATGTATTTCCCCTCAATCCATAACAAATCCTTTAAATTTAGCTGTATACACAGAGCAGGATTGAAACATATAAGTATATAACAAACATAAATTATAGTGGCATTCATTATAAACAGCATGTGTGTTAAACGCCAAGCCTAAATTAATTTATTTAAAGCGAAACTGAAACTAAATGTTCTATAAATTTAAACTTCTATATGTAAATACACACCTCTCTCATTTCGCGCGGGTCCACAAATGTTTTGCGCGTTTGACGTTAAAGGTGCAGTAAGCGATTTCTGAGAAACACTGTTGATTTTTTTATATCAACCCAAATACACTAATACGCAATGCAAAAGTAGATGTCTCTTTATCATAGCTGAAGCGAAGGAAAATAATGCTTTGTGAAAAACGAAGATGACGAACGAACGACAAGGAAGAGCAAAAAAAAATGAACAAACAGTAAGAGTATACAAGGGTTGGTTGTTGGTCGCGAGCAACTCCAATCAGACAATGGCACTCAAAACTTTCCTGATACTATAGCTAACATTACAACAACAGCATTTCTTGGTTCTGTCACACATAGCAAAACCAAATGTTACTAATGTATGGAGCAGAAATAAAGCAAACCTCTGCATCCGTGTTCAGGCCTCCCGCTTGTCCAAGTCTCTCCACGCGCGTAACCCTTTTTTTCCAGTGATATTATTCTTCCCTTTTGTAATGTCTCTCAGCCATCTCTCTTTCTACAGTCTTTCTTCACTCTCTCCCCTCCCCCCTCATGAGTGGACACGCCCCCTCCTGCTGATTGGCTACGAGTCTGTTGTGCCGCTTGGGCTGATCAACTTTCAACAGTTTTTCTCTGAAATCGCTTACTGCAACTTTAATTGCAGTATATAGGTCGCTTTGGAATATAAGTCACATAATGTTTCGGATGATCAAAAAAATGCTTATTAAATATATTAAAAAATATGATATATCAATTGTACTTATTAAATCTGCATGTTTTGTTTACATTTTCATTTTAATTCTGAATAAAAATGAGTGCTTTTTATTACCTTATTTTTTTGTGTTGTACATGGAAATACACTAATTTCTTCTGTTGTATAAAGCAACTGGACACTGGGACAACCCTGCCTGTAACGCACAGGTCTTGTGCCAGAGAGAGTTGTTGAATAGCTCAGGATGAGAAAGGATTCTCCTTTGGAGTCCGTGTGAAACGGCATTCGCAACCTCTTTAGTTTTGTATTTGGTTGTATTTCTGGGTGAAACAGGGAATTTAATGAGACAGAATAGGGTGAAACTGGGAGTTGACTGGTCATAAAAAATGTAAGTGTTTGAAGGTTCAAAAGGGAAATGTCACACTATAGGCGGAGGAAGTTGTTACATTTTTGATAACAGTTTACGAGAAGCAGTTTTTTTTCTGTTCATCAGTGAATTGTGCACAATAATACCAGGATTGTGCATTGAGGAAGGAAGATGTTTTATTGTTATGTTGACTTTAAGTAGAAATTCTGTCTGAAGTAAATCTGCTCTTGTTGTGTATCTCTCTTTGTAATGTCACTCTATAATGTTCCTAGGGAGATTCTGCAACCATGTGTTCAATGGACATGAATCTGATGTGTGATGGTTCTCTGTTCCCTCGTGTTTTCTCGCTTCCTCTGCCACTTTCCTTCCCGCAGCAACATCTCTTCATCTCTTTCATGATCTTTTTCAGCCATCTCCTTACCCATCGTTTTGCTTTCTCTCTCTGTCTGTCTCTCTCTCTCTCTCTCTCAAACTAGAGCATCTCAGATGTATAATGGGGTCTGCTTCATGTCCCTGTAACTATATAGTAGATAAAAAAAGGAAACATAAACATAAACTGTGCCATTCAATCCTTGTCTTTGGTGTAGATTGTTCACTCAACAGTTCACTCAAAAAAAGAGAGTGTGATTTTGGCTTATTGATTTAGTTGCTGCATCTATAGGATGTGAATCTGAATGACATAAACAAGACAGACAGAGGTTACAGAGGTTAAACCCACCAGGCTTTGGCCATGCAAGTGGCCACATTGGCACAATGCATTTGTCCTCTGCCAGTCCTTGAACATATGCTTAATGGTGTCCTGTTACTCGTCTCCTTCCTCGTCTCTCTCCTTATTTATCCTCCTCACCTTTTTAATTCATTGACAATATATATATATATATATAAATAGGGAAACTGAATCAAAAATTTCAAGATTGCCCCTTTCGTTACTTGGCTGGATAATGTGACCCCTGAGTACTGACCGTGCATCATTCGCAAACGCAAGAAATATACAGTCAGAGGAACAAAAAAATTGATATATTTGGTAAGAGCCACAAGACTGTCTCATAAAAACTGTATTTCAATAATTCAGAATAGACCTGTGTACATTTCTGTAATCACTGAAAATAATCAAATGTAATAGCTAACATCAAGTTGTCATGCTTTTATCCTACATGACTGTAAGTCATGTAAAATGGCCTTTATTTGGCCTTTGAACCGAAACTCCTCAAATACAATGCTTGACCAGCAGGCCATTATTGGCATTATTATCTGATTCAAACATACGTATATCCACTGACCCACAGAATCCCAGGATTCACAATGTCTGTCCTGACTATGGATTTCCAGCACCCACTACTCACTGTGCTAGGAAAAATAATGTATTCAGAACAAGATGTCCTCTTACAATTGTTAATTACATAATTTTGTTTTTAACTTTGTCAAGAAGAATATTTGCTATTACATTTTTTTTTTTACTGAGTGCTGGAGTGACCATTCCCTGTTAGCATTCAGAGTACGGTTAGTGCCAGACATATTAATAGGAAGAGAATGCCAACATCGCCATCAGCCAAGGGAGCTGTAAGTGATTCTGTATTCAGTTTATGACTTCTTATTAAATAATGGCTCGTGGCCTTCTGTGGCACAATGGACTGCTTAATAAACAGCTGGCGTCCAGATAATAAGGAAAGCGTACAGAGATTAGAGATTATTAAGGTTCACTCGCTGTCTTGTTGATGTAGCAGTCATCTTGGACTTGCTAATGCAACATTTTTCAGTTACAGCTGCCATTGTAATGTTCTGTTTTCTGTCAGACATGATTAATAATGTCTGAAAGATAAAGGAAGTAGTATTCAGCTGGTCATGTGATCTCAACATGGCGGCCTCCATGAGGGCCCTCTCGATGTCGACTTTTATTAGACTACTTATATTAGTTGAGTCTTCATCTCATGTAGACATGACTGCACATTACTTATTTTACACATAGTTTTGAAAACTACTGTATACATCTACTTGGGATTCATGCTTAGGATTCAGGCTATAATGGTATCATATTGGTTATACTGTAGTCTAATATTAGGATTTTCTTATTTTATTGTATTGTATTGGCAAATAATGTATATTGCATGCTGATTTCTTTGCTTTATATAATTATTTTCTTTTTCTTATACTATAATAGTTTACAGCATTAGTTGGGAAAGATATTTTCCTCCAAAAAAATCGAACTATCGGTGTCGTCAGATATCATTCTGAATAATCAGCGGAGAAATGAAGTATCGGTGCATCTCTAAGTATATGTTGTGATGACTAAATTCACTTGTAGTATTTGAAATTATCTTTAAAATGATTTTTTTTTTAAGATTTATTTTTCATTTATTTAGACGAATTTGAATCTTTTTTTAGCAACCATAACACGAAAATAATCGGTTTATCGGTACAAGTCAGACTTTTTATATCAGTACATCTCAGATTTTATTTCATGGTCCACATGATCTACTGGTTTGTGGAATATGGGGAACATATTTGTCAGGCTTTGCTGTGATCAGAGGAGAGATTAGTATTAAGGGAGGCATGCTGAGCAATCCTGTTCAGTCATTAAATGTCAACATGTTTTCATCTAATAGATTATAGACCGAAATGTGAATTTCTGCTTTAAAGTTGTTGTTTTTTCCATCAACCCTCCCTCCCAACTCACTCACCAGTCCACTCACAGCTCAATCTACCGCTGTGCATTTATCAGATCATTGGATTCTATTGAGATCTGCACTTTTTAAAATAGCTTACTTGGAAATGAGCCAACATCAAATACCGCTGTCCCTCATGTCCTGTTGAAATAGAAGTTAATAGCTCAGCAGTAATATTTGTCTTATCAATCAAAGAGCCACTTAGATGTGATGCTACACCTGACTGAATGACTTAAATGCCCGTAATGGGATAATTAAGAGTCCTTTAAAGCTGCAGTAGGGAGTTTTGAGAAAATGTTGACTTAGCCTGAAAATTTGAACAAGCACAACTTACAGGTCCAACCCCCTTGCTCTCTGCTACGCTAAAGCCCTCCCTCCACAGCTCCTCCCCCACAGCTCCTCCCCCACAGCTCCTCCCTCCACAGCTCCTCCCCCAAAGCTCCTCCCTCCACAGCTCCTCCCCCACAGCGGAGCCTGCCGTGAACGCGCAGACTAGTAAGCAGGACCACCGATGACGGCGGATTATAATCAGTTATGGAACATTCCCTAATAGGGACGAAACATCAACAATATGCTTTACATTGACTATGGCCTGCCCATACTTTGACTACAAACTTGGTCCTCAAATCATTATGTATTTTGCAATACATGTAACTTTATAAGGTTGCACTCTTTCTATAAGTTATAAATAGATACTAAGATAACGTTAAAGGATTAGTTCACTTTAAAAAAAAACTTTTGCTGATAATTTACTCACCCCCATGTCATCCAAGATGTCCATGTCTTTCTTTCTTCAGTCGAAAAGAAATTAAGTTTTTTGATGAAAACATTCCAGGCTTTTTCTCCATATAATGGACTTCAATAGGACACAAACGTTTCGAGGACCAAATGACAGTTTCAGCGCAGCTTCAAAGGGTTTTAAACGATACCAGACGATGAATAAGGGTCTTATCTAGTGAAACGATCGGTCATTTCAAAAATAAATAAAAAACTTTAAGTTTTATAAGCACAAATGCTCGCCTTGCTCTGTTCTGTGATGCACGTTCGTGATCCTGTTCGAACTCGTTCATCCAAATGAACAAATCTTTTTTTGAGTCATTTCGTTCGTTGAATGAACGAAATGACTCGAAAAAAGATTCGTTCATTTGGATGAACGAGTTCGAACAGGAGAGTCACGAACGACGGTACGCGCTCGCGCTGTGCAAGAGAGGGGTGATCAGCGCGTACACGAGCGTGATTGACACTGCTAAGACATTCCTCCTGGCTCTGATTGGTTGTTTCTGACCGGGAGCGGTGTATTTCTGCAAATGGCAGTAGGAGCACAGGGAGAAGCCAGAGGAGCTTGATTTTTTTTCACAGATTAACTGTCTCATATTCTACTTTCAGGACATAATGAGAGTTTTAACAAATATTTGTTTACAAAAGCTACCTACTGGAGCTTTAAATGTAGAGGTCTGGTCAAGAGAAGATATCCATGCTCTCTCAAGGGAAATGTATTCACACATTACATGTTTAGCAGAACAATGCAGCATTTTCATTTTGTGATTCTTTGTCTGTAATTGGACTCGTGTGTGCATTCGAGAGTGAACATTGGTTGCTTTAGCAACAGCTAAGTGGGATCTGTTGTACAACAATTAGCCAGATATGAAATAATGAAATACTTCCAAAACACAATTTGGGACTTACAGTCCATGACCAAACGTAAATGGACACCTCTTTATAATTAACAGACTTAGGACCCTATGCTCTCCGAGATGAAGAAAACGTGGACTGAATCACAGAATCCACATAATTTGGCTAAATTTGGATGAATAAATCAAAAGCAGAGCTGTACACTTAAATTGTAATATGGACTGGTGTCTGTGAATATTAAAGAGCAAAGAGACTGTTATGAATTCTTCATGTCTCTGTGTGTTCATTAGCAATTTCACCATTTCATTTGATAAAACTATTGTCAGATACTCAGAGAAATTCAAATCTCTTCACTACATCCCACCTAAATAAAAGTTTGGTTTAACTTGAAGAAATTATGACAGACATATATTTTAGACATTATTAACATGGAATATGTAAAAACATAAAGCGACGGATTTGACTATTCCAGTTTGTAAATGCTCAACAATGCCATGTGGATGCAGTGGCCATATATTTGGCCATAAAGCACAATGTCCAAACGATGTGCACTTCTATTTCACTGAACTGCACCAGGGCCTACAGAAGGAATGTCATTTTTTTAATTGTGTACTATATGATTGATATGAACATTTAAAGCCTGACTCAACATGAGCATCTTCAGGAGAGATCTGAGAGCTTAAGATAGTGTAGTGTCTCATTTGAGTTTCCAAGACAGGGTCATGTACCATTCTTATTTCGGCTGTATGGAAACCTGAGGTTGTTATGGCAACGAGTCCCCAAAGACAGGCACACCTGGTATTTCCTACCTTTTATTCCAGGAAGCCTCTCTCTCCCTCTCTCTCTCTCTCTCCCTCTCTCTCTCCCTCTCTCTCTCTCTCTCTCTCTCTCCCTCTCTCTCTCTCTCTCTCTCTCTCTCTCTCTCTCCTGCCCCCACAAGACCTCAGGAGGCAGTTGAACAGCACTGTGCTTCCTAAACCCCGTCTAAACCATTAAAACTACCTGGTATCCAGCAAAGATTGCTTTAATATGTTCTTTAATGTGTCTTTGACATTATTTTTACAATGGTCCTAAAAACAGAGACTCCCTTGGCATCTTTCTCAGTTTAATGTGGTTATTTTAAGAAATTATGACTATGTTATAAATATTTTAAGAATCCTAGTTTTCATATCTTGAATGTTTATAGGATGGGAAGCCAAAAAAAGGGACCATAAAGTGGTTCATCTGACTATTATGTGCTATATTTCAAGTCTTCAGAAACTATGCAATTGTGAGGAAAAAGCCTAAATTTCATTCAGTTTTCACTGATAATCTTCCCTTCGGTCAGCTGTCAATTCTTGGTCTCTGGTCCGTATGGTAAAAAAGGGAAGGTCTTTTTTGTAATTTTTTTTTTTTATATATAAATGTTCTACTAATTTTTGTGTCTTTCTGATTCTTGCAACACATAAACAATTGCATAGAGTGCCAACTTCAGCCATTGGGGGTGCAAAACCTCAATGATTCTTTTGAAGAAAGTGAATTTAATTCCAGAGAAACGTCATGAATTAAGAATCTTTGGTTTGTTTCTCTCACAAAGCTTAAAATATAGATAACTAGTAGTATAAGCTGCTTTTTTTTGGCAATTCATGGTCATTTTTTGAGTTCAACAGCCATGGTCATTATGAACTGTTCTATAGAAAAGAGCTGTACTTAATAAGTTCTTCTTTTGTGTTCAATGAATAAAAAAACATTACAGCTTTGGAACGACACAAGGGTGATTAAACAATGGCAAAATGTTCATCTTTGTGATGCCATCTATACAGCTCACTAGAGAAGTTGAAGCTGAATGACATGAAATGGAAGAATAACCGTCCTGAAGGCATGAATGTACTGACTATGGCTTGACAGTGGTGTTTGTCATAGAGCACAGATAGGAAATCTTCATGCTTTGCTCAACACAGGTAACATCTGGGAAACTTCTGTAAAATTCCCCTCACCCAGCAGTGAGTTTCAGCTGGTAATGAAGATGAACTCAGCTGAAGGGTTTAATGAGCACTACTGTACCATCCTCCTCAGCTATAGGGGAAATAAATAGTCTCATCTAAAAATAGCTTACATTTTCCCTAGCTAGCGTTTTACAAGTGAAGAACATGCAGTACACGTGACTATTCCTTCATTTAATGATGTCGCTCCTCAGTTTCCTTCACTTATAGGCTGACAGTCAGGTTCTTCTCAGGAAGGAGCAGTAAATCAGGACTGTATGGCTCACAGAAATCTTCCCAGATTCATTACGGGTGTCAATATGCTTTTCTTTTTGTCTGAGAATTCCCTCAGAAAGCACATGGCAAATCTTATTAGAAAGAACATTGAAAAACATATTCCTGTAAACCGTACTCCAATCATCTTTGAATTATCTACAGCTGCAAAGAATCACTTTTTACAATGTACCATGTGAGGGACATTTTATTGATTTATTGTCGGACAATGACTTGGCAAATAAATTACTATATCATTATTGCTGCTGCAGATCAGTTACTGACCCTGTAAAAACTGTAACTGTAATCCTAACTTAGCAACAGGGGTGGAGCATTGAACGCTATAGGGTTTCTGACAATGTAATGGTAATGTTGAACATTTAGTGTTCGATATTCGTCAAAAAATTAATAGTGGAGAAGTGCAAGATTCAGTAAGTCAAACAGTTATTGTATTAATCAAATATTTGCATTCTTTTACAGCCCAATCACAATCCCCAATATTTAAACCTCTTCTCTCATCATGTATTTTACAGACCAACAACCATAAAAATAGCATACAGAATTGTTATTTCTTGATGAAATTGAATTCTACATTTTATTCCGATCTGTCTGCGGTCGCTTACGCCTAAATGGTCTTAAATCATTTGAAACCACCATTCTAATGACTAACAGAAATGCAGCAGGGCATCTGAAGAAAGAAACATTTAGAAGTAACTGTACCAGATCTGGCAAACCTCATATAATGGTGTTAGCCTTTTATATCAATAAATAGGATACAATCAATTTTCCAATTTCCTTTTATGGTTGTACAATGTCCAATGAGAGATTTGATGGAGGATGTTTCAAATATGGTAATGACCTGTTTATCAAGCTTATTCACTGAACTGGCTCACACTGAGGTGATGCACGTGTGTGTGTGTGTGTGTGTGTGTGTGTGTGTGTGTGTGTGTGTGTGTGTGTGTGTGTGTGTGTGTGTGTGTGTGTTATTTCTTCTCCCATTTTTATGATAATTGGCAGAGATTTTAGTATCTGATATTGGAACCTGTCTCAATGCAGGCGAGGAGTATCTCTTTTTTTTCATCAATTTATGTCTTCTGAATGGATTGATTCTGCCATTTAAGATGGCATTTAGCACCATATAAGCTCAATTCCCTGGAAACACATAATATTCTGGAAGCGCTTCTTTTTAAAACATATTTGAATAGACTTTTGCATTCATTTCAACCCATCACATCAGCTCATCGTAGTATTTATAAAGAGGCTATTTCAAATAATGAAGTCTGTTGTTAAAGTCCCCCTGTAGTCTATAATTGTATCCCTTAAAACTCGTCTTTCATCACCAAAATGAAATGAAAAAATTGTGTTTAGCTTTAAAATAGCTTGAATGTAACTCTACACCCTTGCCTCATTTAGTATACACTGTTCTATGAATATGCAAATTATCCCCGCCTCCACTCACTCACAATCACACCGTGTTATATAGACATATAAACAACATTAAAAGCTTGATTTTCACCACAGGGGGACTTTAATATATTCTGCTAAATAGTAATTATTTACATTTTTGTGTGATATTTATTTTAAATTATGAAAAACTCAGCGAGGCAGGTGGCATCCGCTCAAAAATATTCTTTCTAAATCAAACTTGCTCTCTCCAGTCATTAAAATGTTTTAGTCCCCAGTACTCTGTTACTCAGATGACCAAACTCTCACTGCATCTGGTTCTAGATGGATAGATTGATGGATAGTAGGGTTTTGTGGGGCTGATGATGTAGTAATGATGATGTAGTCTCCTGTCTGTCTCATATATCTGGAGGCCTGTCACACAGATATCAGGCTTGTTGAGTGCTTATCAGGCGTACATCATTCCTGTGCTGCTGATTCACTGCATCTGATCTCACCAATTCAACCAGAAAACTACATGACAAACTGTAAATCAGTATCTATCCCATTTTAGTGTAATTATTTTCAGCTTAATTTGGAACCAGTGTTTATCAGTCTATTGATCATTGCAACGCACTATCAATGTAGAAAGAATTAATTCAATCCTATCATAGTATGCTGGGGATTGATTGTATGTGTTGCGAGTTACAAGCTGCTTTACATCACCCAGTGATATATTAAAATCTGGACATCCTACTTTGACTCATAATAAGCATCGCCTGTGTGCCGCATCGGTCTCGAGTTTCTCACGGAGGAGCTTCGGAAGCATAAAAGGAGGAGCGACGACAGTGTAGGATGAGAGAGTACCAGTTCTGGACTATTTATGTTCTGTTTTGTTTTTTTTGAGTTTATTTTGGATTCAAATGTTTCAACGTTGTTAGAATGGAAATGAAATGGTCCAAACGAAAAGTGCCCCAAATCTTGGTCTTTATTATGAACAGAGAATACAATATACCCAGCGCCGGCTGGAGTAAAAAGCTCAGCTCAATATCCTTTGTCTAGAGTTTATATAGTGAAAGTCTTAAAGAAAAGAATACAGGTCTAACCAATAAAATCAACCATTACATCATAGATATCATATAGACGTTATATAACAGCTTCTTAATATGGGCAATATCCTGTTAGATTTCCAACTTTGCCTTGAGCGCCCAGAAGCCTTTACAATACACATGTATAGAAAGAACGAACATTCAGGGGAGGAGGCGATTCCATCCTCCTTTAATGAATACCAGATGTTTAGCTTAAACACAAAAGGAAAAATGTACAGACGTGGCAGTTATGCTGCCTAGAATAAAGATTGTATGTTCTGTTCTATCCGTATGCTGAAAAGGAGAAATATATTTCTAACAAACGTTCACCTTCTTCCCTTATCAATGTAGCAAAGTTAGTAATCCAGAGATGAAGGAGGCGGGAACCGGCGAACGTTGAAATACTTTTAATTCCATAAAAATAAAACATCAAAACGAAAGTAAAAGCGGCAGCCCCTCATGGAAGACTGCAGCACACACATAAACAAAACACAACATAAATCCAGGCCTGGTCCTCTCTCGTCCTTCACTGGACAAGGTAGCCCGGTGGAGCCGTAGGGACGACGGTCCCAGGTGGAGCTGAGGGGGCGAGGGGCCACGGTGGAGCCGACTGGTAGACTGGCCGAGGTGGAGTGATGGAGGAGGAGGTTCTGGACAAAGAAAATGGTCGATGTTCCAGGACTAAGCTGGCGAACAACCAGTCCAAAGTGGATTTATTAAGCAAAAAGCAGGAGAAGAGGGTCTGGTGAGAGGCAGTGCAGACAGGACTGAAGGATTTGGCAGTGCAGGTAGGGGTTTCACAAACAGCTTTCCTCGATGATACAGGAGGACTGATGGGAATCTCAGGAATGGCCTCTTAATCCAACACGGAACATGCAGACATTTTAGGAACGACCCTCTTGGCCGACTCGACGCAGGCAGAAGAAGTGGCAGCGGCAAGAATACAGACATCAACAACTCGGGGCAGGGTGACGAAACAGGCTTGGTGTTATGATCCTCCATCTCTCAAAAACACAATCAGGAGCTCAGAGTTCAGCTCATCCAGACTCACCTTAGTCGATGGAACGGGCTTCACTAGTGCTGGGCGATACGACCAAAAATTTATATCTCAGTATTTTTCTAAATTATACCGGTTTCACAGTATATGACGGTATTTTTTTTTCATGCATGACTGGGTGTTAACCACATTTTCTACTGATTGAGAGAGGAAGTACTGCAGTAGATTGATTTAGAATGCCCTATTTTACTGACATGAATGAATATTGTAGAAAAATCCACACTAGTGTTAATACAGGCTGAACTCAAAAGAGCGCTCATAAACGCTGCTTTATCAGGAAAGATAAAGAAAGATTCAATGAAAATAACATCAAAACTTTTCTAAAGACAGTCAGTTCCCTTCAAAGATACATTCATATAAATACACCCGCACCGCGTTTTGACTTTGAAACGTGCAGTGCTCATGTTTATTCAACGATGTCAAAGCCTTTTGAATAATCTATTTGTGGCGGGCAGTGTTGATATTGTGAACCAGTGTATGGGAAACACTGTAATATAATTTGAGAGCTATCAATTATAATTTAATCTATCCATCTTCACCGTCACGCATAGTAACACATACAGATGTGCATCACCACAGTGCAACCGTGAAAACAGACCCTCTCAAACAGTGTCGCGCCGCGTTCCCAACGTTGTTTAAAGCGACATACACCGGTATTGCGGTATATTAAAAATACATATCATAACAAAAATAAACACCGGTATTCGGTATCAACCATGATACCATGTTTAACGGTACAAGACATTAGGAAAACATGAGATACGGATGTGCCGTAACATTACATTTCTAAAAACAATTTTGTAGCCTATCCATTTAGTAGCTTGTTTTTGAATAAATAAATCAAATTGTATAAAATACATTTTAGAGAAAGTTTTTCTCAATCTTTTCCACTTGTCAAATGACTGCTTTATATATTTTATGTAAACAGCTAGGCATTATTGATCGCTATTTGCATGAAAATATTTTCTGCTATTACAGGGCTCGAATTTCGGTGCGGGATTGCGGGTATTGCGCATCATTTTAATCATTCCCGCAGGTCTTGCGTTTATAATGCGGGAAATCCCACAAACATTCATTCAATCTAGCCTGTAGGCCTATGAGTAAATTTAACCTAACAGATTATAAGATCAAATCAGTCATTTTAAAACATTCTGCGAGACGCAATTTCACAAACAGCGTGAGTGATTCTGCCAATGCCGCGTCTTCTCTGTCTCTTAAAATAGGTTACACAAGGCGAGCCAATCGCGCTGCACTGCAGGCGGCGACTCTAGACTCTCGCGTTTCAGGAGTCGGGACATATGATGGAAATGTCACTTGCACAATCGGGCCATTGCATCGTCACTATTGTTTATAATTTCTGCGTCTTTTTAAGTCTTACATATTTAAACATTCAAGCGATTTTAACCCGCATAACAAACAGCTCGTGAGTAACAAAACTGAGTTATTTTTCCTGAATTATAGCGCTTTAACGGTCAAAAGCACACAACATTGTCTAAATTCCAGTCTTGGGGAGTATCCTCTCAAACACAATCGGTTATTAAAAAATCTTTTTAAAAAAAGTCTTAAAAAAATAATACAAAAAGAAAATTCATGTGACACTATAATGAAAACAGTATGGGCCGTTCACGTTACGTCTTTTGTGCGTTCATCCTTTGCCGAAACGTCTTCGTCTTCATGGAGAACGTGGCTCATGATTGCTTGGCAACAGGGAGCCCTTTTTAAAAGAGGAGAAAGTGGCACGGACTGCGCTTTACACGCAACATTTGAACGTGGATCCGTGCACTAGCTCTTAAAGTGAGAGTAGCCTAAAATGTGTCTGTCATTATTGTATATAAAACAACAAAAGATAGCATTAATTGTAAGGAATCAGGATTAATAGCCTATGTATTAAAATTATACAGGACTAAAAGACTATTCCGTGTTATTTTACATTTGATTGCTTTTTTCCGTTTCTAGCATTTCTGAATACTAGTGTTAGACCTAAACTTTTCTCTTTATTTCATGTATTTATTTGTGCTACTTTTTTCAATTTAATTCAAAGATTGAAATCAAGCTTCCTTTTGTTGTGTAAACTAAAAAAAATGACCCCATTGTAAAAACACAAATACAATGAGTGAGCAAACATTTAGCTAAACGTATTTTTTAAAAATTGTCCGAAAAAACCTCCCCCCTCAAATTAAAGAATCCCCCCCATAAGAATGACCTAAAGGGGAATTTCCCCCCTATTTTCCAAAACGAAATTCAGGGCCTGTATTATCATGTGCTAAGCAATCCTTGCTGTAGTTAAACCCTTAAAACACAGCATGCCACAGGAAAAGTGTTCAAAAGCATCACATCCACTTCAAAAATGTATATTTATTAAATTATTAAAAAAAAGTGTAACTTCTCAGTAATGATTTCATGTAATTGAAGCGTTTAACTCAGTTAATGAGAGTGGCATATTTAATCTAAATGTGTATATCAGATTTAAAACATAGTTTAAATCATTATTTTATTTATTTAAACTGTTATTGTGACCATGCACTGTTTTATGATTAGGACTCATAATGAGGATTTAAAGTGGTTTTCCTTCATCTGCCATCAACCCTTCAGCTCACCATCGGTGTCGCCAAACTGCTCCGTCTCCAGAATGTGCGTATACGCATGGGTCAGAGTGCAGGTGCGCACATCTTCCTGTCTAGTTTGTTTTTATAAATCACAACTTAAGTTGTGTTCGCCTCTTTCAGGGCCTGTTTTGTGCGTACGCAACGGTTATAAATGATGCCCCAGCCGTAGGGTGACCACCCGTCCCGCTTTGCGTTGTAGCGCACGTCGCATATTGAGAAAATGTCCCGCATTTTCATCAGCCTGTTGGTTTTTAATTTTCATATTAAGAAAATGTGCATGCATTCTTTTGCCTTTTTAAGAAAGCATTTTATTTATTCATTTTGACCCGTAGTTTTTCACCTATATTTAACGGCGCTTCGTCAGAAGTACAAATAGGCTACAACAGCCGTTTTTAAAATCCTATCTAATGGTTGAAAGCAAAGGAGTAAACACGGTCACTAGTGGGTTGTGACGGCTGTCAATCAAAATGTGGAGCGGTGATTCGTTCCATGTGTTTCTGTCAGAAAGAAAATTGATAATTCCGTAAATTAAATTTAACAGAATTTATCAACTTGTTGCCTGCTGTGGTTGTTTTAATTCACATCCTTTCTAAAAAAAAAATATGAACCTTTTTGATTTAATATTTTCTAAATATATAAGACTGTCAATGATCTAAATTCATGTTGGTTTATATTTTATTTGTTCATTATTTATTTTGTTGGATTTTAGTTGGATTTGGTCAGACATGTTTCAAGAATAGTGATCTGCATGATGCCTGCTGCCTTTGGGCTCAGTGATGTTGAATTTAAATGTCATGTAAAATAAAGACATGTTATGTTACATTGTGATGTAATGCTGTTTTCTGGAAGGGACTGTAGAACAAAGAATTTTTATCAGCTGAAAGAATACAAATGTTTTTATTATGTTCTCAGGTTATGTTTTAGTGAGCCCGATCTCATGAAAGTGCGCATCTATACAACGAATGTTATTTCTCGTGGCATTTATACGCCAAAAAGAGTTTTTGCATGCATATGCTACGCAGTTTCCCTTTCAAGGGAACTTCGAGCTGCGTCAAACGCTGCGGGAACGCCCCTGCGTTGTGCGTCATGAAGCACGTATGGAATCAGCCCAATGGAGAGATGAAACGTCATAGGCGGGTGACGTCATCGACCAGGAAACTATAAAGCACCCCAAAAACACAAGCGCATTAGCTTCTGTGCTTTCAGTCGCGCTACATGTGAATCTGTCCCTGTGTGATATTGTCTGTCTTACATACCCTGCACCACACAAACAATTTATCCCTATATATATATATATTGAGAGATTATGGCGGACGAACAGCAGTTTAGAAAGTGTGTTCCTCCCTGCTCGCGTTATTTAACGAGCGGGGATACACATGATCTTTGTGTTGTTTGTTTGGGAGTTCAGCATGCCCAGTTTGCTCTCGAGGGAGCAGACTGTGAGCATTGCGAGCGTTTGCCGTTAAGGACGCTCCGCTCCCGCCGGTCGCTCTTTGAGGAGAGCGGTTCGGTGCGCGCTCCCCGCGGTTCGGGTCCCGCTTCTGCCGAGGCAGAGCGGCGGCGCTTATCGTGGGGATCGCAGATGGATCTCACAGCGGGGTTTGAGACGGGCTCTGCCTTATCTCTCCCTTCACCTGTGAGATCCAGTGCCTCAGTCCCGGGTTCGGAAGCACGCGCTGCGGTTTCTTCCGCTCGGGCTGAGGCACCAATGCTATCCAGTTCTGAGGAACTTGATGTTGTTAGTGTTGAGGGAGATGTGGAGGATTCGCCACCCCACACTCCTGAGAGTGATGAGCTTATGGAGGTGTTAACAAGAGCTGTTGAAAAACTTAATATTGAATGGCCAGTGACTAGACAGGAGTCTGTTTCTAAATCAAAGTTGGATGAGAGATTTTTGCCGTCACGTGTGCAGCCTCCACGCCGGTGCCTGCCGTTTTTCCATGATCTCCACACCGAGGTGTCGAAATCATGGAGAAAACCGGTGTCATATAGAGTGTTTAGTCCCCAGACTTCAACATACGCTAATATTATGGGAGCCAAGGCTCATGGTTATGGTGCGTTGCCTCGTGTGGAAGAGACGCTTGCGAGCCATCTCTCCCCCGAAGCAGCATCATCTTTTAAGGCACCGGCATTACCCACCAAGCCTTTAAGAAACACTTCGGCTTTGGTGGGTAAAGCATATTCGGCAGCAGGTCAGGCTGCGTCATGTCTGCATACTATGTCAATCTTGCAGGCATACCAGGCTGATCTGCTAAGGGACATGAGTGAGAGTGAGGAGGTCAGTACTGACGTAGTTCGCGAACTGCGTCAGGCTGCTGATTTATCCCTGCGTGCCACCAGAGAATCGGCCAAATTAATGGGTCGTTCTATGGCAGCTCTGGTGGCCGCAGAAAGACATTTGTGGTTAAATCAGACTAATATTAAAGAGAGAGAAAAAGCTTTTCTTTTAGATGCTCCTCTTTCTCCCATGGGGTTGTTTGGTGATGCTGTGAATTCAGTTATCGATAAATTCCAAGAAGAAAAGAAACAAACTGCAGCTTTTAAAAAGTTTCTTCCCCTTAAAGTTCATGTCCCTGGGGCTGCTGGGCGGGAGCAGCCCCGGCCGTCTTCGAGCTCATCACATAGAGCGCAGCAGAGGCAGAGTGTCGCGTCTCGTGCTCCCCCTGCTGGACAGTGGGCTCAGCCGCGACACTCTCAGCCGAAGCCTTCTCCCAGTAGAACTGATCTGAGGACAGTTATATTGGCTAAGAAGGCTTCGGCTAAGAAGAAGTCCTGACGCCAAGCCGTTCAGGATGCTGAGGGTGGTCCCCACCGAGGCGGAAAGGTGTTCACCTCTTTTTACGGTGCCCATTCCTCCTCGGTGCCCTCAGGGGCTCGTTCTGCCAACCCCGCCTTTATGCCGGGGCACAGACGATCCCAGCGAGCGCTTTCCCGAGGGACGCTCGCTCCCTCTGAGGAGGGTCTCAGAGCGGTCAGACCAGTTGTTCCCTGCCGGTGCGCCGTTACAGGGCGCTGCGTCTGCTGCTCAAGTTACACCAGAGGCCAGTCTCGAGAGGCTGGTACCCTTAGTAGAATTTCTGGCAGAGTGGAAAAGCCTTCCAAAAATATCTCATTGGGTCCTGCAGACAGTAGAAAAGGGTTATGCTATCCAGTTCAGGTGTCGTCCACCAAAATTCAGAGGGGTTCTGCACACAGTGGTGGGCCCCGAGCAGGCTCTGGTATTGGAACAAGAGGTGAAAACGCTCCTTCAAAAAGAGGCTATAGAACGGGTTCCTCCTCCCAGTTTGGAGTCAGGTTATTACAGCCGATATTTCATCGTTCCAAAGAAGGATGGGGGGTTGCGTCCAATTTTAGACCTGCGCATATTGAATCGCTCGGTAGGGAAGCTAAAATTCAAGATGCTCACTATCAAGCAGATCGTGTCTCAAATCAGGTCCGAGGACTGGTTTGTCACGATAGATCTGAAGGACGCATACTTCCATGTGTCCATCCTTCCACAACACAGGAAGTTCCTGAGGTTCGCCTTCGGGGGCGAGGCGTACCAGTACAGGGTTCTTCCGTTTGGCCTAGCTTTATCTCCCCGCACTTTCACGAAATGCATGGATGCAGCACTAGTGCCTCTGAGGCTTCAGGGCATTCGTATTCTCAATTACATCGACGATTGGTTGATTTTAGCTCAGACCGAGCAGATGGCGGTTCGGCATCGAGATGTCGTCCTCGCTCATATCAGAAAGTTGGGGTTGAGGCTGAACGCAAAGAAAAGTGTATTATCTCCTTCCCAGAAGACCACTTTTCTGGGTGTCGTTTGGGATTCGGTATCGATGCGGGCGCGACTCTCTCCGACCCGCATCGCTTCGATTCTCTCAGCTGTGAAACAAGTGAAGCTAGGCCAGCTACTCACTGTCAAGCAGTTTCAGAGACTGTTGGGTCTGATGGCAGCAGCGTCCAACGTTATACCTTGCGGCCTGTTGTACATGAGACCGCTACAGTGGTGGCTCAGGACCAAGGGATTCTCCCCGAGGGGAAATCCGCTCCGCACGTTCAAAGTCACGCGGCGCTGCCTTCGTGCTCTGGTCATGTGGAGAGAAACTTGGTTCCTATCCAAAGGTCCTGTGCTGGGGGCTCTTTGTCGTCGCATAACGCTAACGACGGATGCTTCCCTCACAGGGTGGGGGGCGGTCATGAGTGGTCGCCCAGCCCAAGGTCTGTGGCAGGATCATCATCTTTCGTGGCACATAAATTGTCTAGAGATGTTGGCTGTGTTTCAGGCTCTGAAACACTTCCTAACAGACCTGAGAGGCCATCATGTGTTAGTTCAATCAGACAACACGTCGGTGGTCTCTTATATAAATCATCAGGGGGGCCTGCGGTCTCGCCGGCTTTACAAGTTGGCCCGTCAGATCCTCCTGTGGTCCCAAGGGAAGCTACTATCTCTGAGAGCAATGTATCTCCCTGGGTATTTGAATGTGGTAGCAGACTCCCTGTCGAGGCAGGGGCCGAGGCCAGGGGAATGGAGACTCCACCCCGAGGTGGTGGAGCTCCTTTGGTTGAGTTTCGGTCGCGCCGAGGTGGACCTATTCGCTTCCAAGGAGACCACTCATTGTCATCGGTGGTTCTCCATCACTCTTCCAGCCCCCCTGGGGTTGGATGCTATGGTGCAGCCGTGGCCGAGGTCACGTCTGTACGCCTTTCCCCCGATTGCTCTGTTACCAGGAGTTCTGGAGAGGGTCCGCCGGGACGGGGTCAGTCTACTACTAGTAGCCCCGTTCTGGCCGGCCCGAGTATGGTTTGCGGACCTGATTTCTCTCCTGGACGGTTCTCCTTTGGAGCTCCCGGTCAGGAGGGATCTACTCTCCCAGGCGGGGGGCACGATACTTCACCCCCGCCCAGAATTGTGGAAACTGTGGGCTTGGCCTCTGAGGGGGCCCAGCTCATAGACTCCGGTCTCTCAACCGAGGTTGTTGAGACCATTCTTAACTCCAGAGCTCCATCCACGAGGAAGCTTTATGCCTTGAAGTGGAAACTTTTCACTTCTTGGTGTGGAGAACACCTGCAGGACCCAGTTAACTGCCCAGTGGGTGCAGTGCTGGAATTCCTGCAGGAGCGCTTCTCCACAGGGTTATCCCCCTCCACACTAAAGGTGTATGTGGCGGCACTAGCTGCTTACCACGTCCCTTTCAGTGGAGTTTCTCTTGGGAGACACCCGCTTATAACTCGTTTCCTCCGTGGCACTTTGAGGCTGAGGCCAGCAGTTCGTACGAGGGTGCCGACTTGGGATCTGGCCATTGTATTAGAAGGTCTTTCCCTAGCTCCTTTTGAACCTATCGAAGAAGTTCCCGAGAAGTTTCTCACTTTTAAGACTATCTTTTTGCTTGCTATCTCTTCACTAAAAAGAATCGGAGATTTGCAGGCTCTGTCGGTTTCACCCTCGTGCCTGGAATTTGCACCTGGCATGGTTAAAGCTTTTCTGCATCCTAGACCAGGTTACGTTCCTAAGGTTCCTACTAATATTGTTAGACCTACGGTTCTGCAGGCTTTCTGTCCTCCTCCATTTATGTCATCGGACCAGGAGAAACTTAATTCACTCTGCCCTGTTAGGGCATTAGACGCTTATGTCCACAGAGCTGCCCTGTGGAGGAAATCAGAACAACTTTTTGTATGTTTCGGGCCACCCAGGAAAGGGTGTCCGGCGTCTAAACAGAGAATGAGCAAGTGGGTGGTTGAGGCTATCTCACTTGCTTATGAGTCGGCTGGCCAGCCTTCACCTTTGGTTGTCCGAGCTCACTCTACCAGGAGTATGGCTGCTTCTAAAGCTCTTTTGTCGGGGGTTTCCCTGAGTGATGTTTGTGATGCGGCTGGATGGTCTTCACCGCATACTTTTATTAAGTTCTATGACCTAGACTTAAGCTCTACCCCTGGGGCACAGGTGCTCTCGTCCTCTGTGCGCTAGTCTCACATGACGGTCATTTGGTCCTATGGCGACGTGGGTATTCGCGTTCCCGCAGCGTTTGACGCAGCTCGAAGTTCCCTTGAAAGGGAACGTCTCGGTTACGTATGTAACCCTAGTTCCCTGATAGGGAACGAGACGCTGCGTCGCTCCGCCATACTCCCGGCACTCCCGTTAGCGCTTCCTTCAAGCCTATCAGAAGCTAATGCGCTTGTGTTTTTGGGGTGCTTTATAGTTTCCTGGTCGATGACGTCACCCGCCTATGACGTTTCATCTCTCCATTGGGCTGATTCCATACGTGCTTCATGACGCACAACGCAGGGGCGTTCCCGCAGCGTTTGACGCAGCGTCTCGTTCCCTATCAGGGAACTAGGGTTACATACGTAACCGAGACGTTTCGCGTGCATATGATACGCACTTTATGGCGTGTAATACGGACGCACTCCCCACCCTAATCCTACCCAAGTGGTTTTTAGTGCGTAGCATACACACGCTAAAACCATTTTTGGCATATAATTGGCACCAGAAATAACATTCGTGGTATAGATACGCACTTTCATGAGATTGTGTTGGTTTTAGTGTTGGTAACATGACGCACATTGTCCCACACAAACTTATAATCGTCCCACATTTGGTTTGTTTGATGGTGGTCACCCTAGCTCCAGGTGTGTCATCTGTTGGGACGGTGATGGTGTGTGTGGTGTGTGCTTTGGTGGGTTGATCCTCCTCCATCTTGTTGATGGTAAAGGGATAATCGCAGTGGAATAAGTCCACAAACTCTTGAAAGCTTCCTCGAGGTCCGTCTCCAGGCAGGCGCGCTCTCGTCTCCGTGTTTAAGCCACAAGAGGAAAAAGGCTATCGTTGGTTGCAAATAGGGAGGATAGAACTGATCTAAATGCAAAGGTTTACGATTATTATACAAAGAAACTCAAGACTAGAAACATGAAAAAAAAAAAAAAGTATGACGCGATAAGAACTGACAATGAATTCAAAGAAACACAGGGCTTAAATACACAGGCGAACGATTCAATGAAATTAACAACAGGTGTGAAACATGACCAAATCAATGAGAAACCATGGCAGTGAACGGGAAACTAGGACACAGAAACAAACTCTTATTTAAACGGTTAAAGTCTCGATTTTTGCGAGTCTCCTGTAAAAGTAAACCACAATGAAACAACAAGTTTCCCATGATCAACCCATATCTCTCATTTTATGAGGTTACATATTATAGGTCAAATCTATTCCAACATAATTATAACATCTGCCAGCTAAAACGCATAGTTTAAAGCATGATGGTTTTATCAGCATCTTTGAAGTGCCTGAAGGCAGTAGGTGTTAATTGCTCGTTAAGCTACTTGTTCCCTCATGAAATATAGATGCAATTTTGTGTCAGGCTTTTATCTGTGAGTTAATAGAATTTAAATTCCCTGTCATTAAAGCCCTAAATTTCTCACTGCTAAGATGGATGATTTCAATCTCACATACAATTTAATGGAACCTAAAAAGGCTCACGCAGAAAGGCTTATATGATCGGTTCTGAGCTGCGGAGTGCAGGGGGAAAAGAGTTGATGCAAATGATAAATGTATTAATCATGTCATATATGATCTTATAGTCTTGCATTAGAACACCAATACAAATATATAAACTTTTAAAAGACCAGGAAAATGCTTCCCATATGTTTTATTGTAGAGATATCCAAAAACAAAAGACTCAACAACTCTGCGTATTGTTGGCCATGTTCATTTTAATATTGAAATATTTCCAGGTTTCATTTTAACCAAATATTTCTTAATAATTGTGTTATCATGCTGGGTCACCACTTGGTGCACGATAAAATAAGGGTCTAGTTGAGAACCACTGATATATCTGTAACATGTACATGTACTTATTCTATTACTGCTAAATATGACATCACTGAGATCACATTACAAGTTTAAGCCACGCATCCGTGCTGCTCTAGTTTGGCTGGTTGAAAATGATGATGCTGACTGTTTTTCCTGTTTTTTGCACAGCACCTCATTCTGCCATTTCATGAGGAATTATTGCACACAGAGTCCTTCTATTCTTAGCCAGAAGGATGTTGTGCTGATTTTTTTTATTCACATACACGTACTCCTTATTTATTACATGTCTAGGAGTACAAACAATAATTTGGAGTATTATTCACTAATCTGTTCAAAGCTTCACACAGCAGTGTAAAAAAAATCACCAACCATATGGAGATAATCTTAAAATAGGCAATGACTGTAAAATACTTCCCCAAAGGAGCATGGGAACAGGTGAAAGAAAGACCTGGCAGGCGTTAGGAACAAGTGTTGAAATTCAGCAGTATGTCTGAAAATACTCTGAAAACAGTATGTCTGTTTTTACATTGTGTTTTAACCAATTTTGACTTTGTGTAAAGTGACAGTAAAAGTTTTTCCATATAAATCAATAGGCCTGTCACGATAACACATTTTGCTGGACGATAAATTATCCAAGAAATTATTGTGATAAACGATAATATTGATAAACGATAATATTGTCGTTCTGAGACCATTTTCATATAAAATAATGATAATGGCATAATAATGCAGGTACACCTTTTCAAAGATCAACAAACTTTTATTTCTAAAGACTATTTAAATGAACAAAACAACCAAAAACAATAAAAGCAATGGACTCTGTCTCTGTTAACAAAAAATGCACTTACCAATGTGTGACTTCCGTTCACATCATATCATGTAGGCCTACTGTGTGAACATGCGTCTCATATGAGTATGTGCGCTAGTGTGTGTGTGTGCGCTCGCGTCTCATATGAGTATGTGCACGCATCTCGTGTTTGTAGAGTTTGCATGTATGTGTGTGAGCGACTTCGTTGTGCATTTCATATGTATTTGTTTGAGCATTCAGCAGTATACATGTATGTTTGACTGCTTAATATATGTGTATGCAAGTGTTTCATATATGTGTGCGCTGTGCGTGAATGAAGTTTGATTTAAGCCCTAGACGGCGCCTCATATGAGGGTGAGAGAGCGCGCGCGCGCGAGAGAGGGACGTACGGTGGCCGAGAGAGCTCAACGTGCTGCAACTGAAGAAAACCATGCAAATAGTAAAAAACGCATGCAAATAGAAAAAAACACCTGCAAATTAAAACAACATCTTCATCCGTTTCACAACACGGGTGTGCTCCAAATACTCACAACACAACCAAATAGCTGCAAAAGTTCACAACACAACCAAATACAGAAACGCTGCAAATAACACAGACCACAACGGAAATGTTTCCGGGGGAACCAAATAAGTGACGAACCCGGCTCGGACGTGCTTATTGCTCTTGGGCATCCCTATGTCCTACTCCCTTCGAAGGGCAGACGGCAGAGCTCTTCAAGTGGGACTTGGGAGTGAGCATGGCACTAGTGTGCCATTATGTAGCCGTTTGGAACGCACTTGATGAAGGGAGCAACAAAAGACAAGTCATTTACTCATTATTTTCACCTAGGATGTTCCCATGACAATGCAGCACGTTGTCCATCAGCTGAATAGCTGTTCTGACGACAGAAATATAATGCTGTTAACATAACAGTTGGAAATAAATGTTTTTTTTTTACTTCACAATTAAAAAAAAAATGCGTTATGTGTCATTGTCTCAACTTTACCCTACATTACCTAACATTTCTTATGAAACATTTCTTTATGAAAATTTAAACATAACATGAAACAATTTGTACAGTGTAACTGATGTATAGATTAAAATCTTTCCTTCATGTTCTTCTTCTCTATCTTTTTTTATTTATTTATTTTAGTTTTCAGCTCATTGCTTTTTTCTCATTTGTATTCTGATGACATTGAACATATTGTTAATACATTGTGTATATTTTATACAAGTTGTACGTCATAAAAATGTAATCTCTGTATGTTTTGCGAAAAAATACAAAGTGAAAATAAATAAAATAAAATAAAGTAGAATTTTGAGTTGTACGCACGTCCGAGTCGGGTTCGTCACTTATTTGGTTCCCCCGGAAACATTTCCATTGTGGTCTGTATTATTTGCAGCGCGTTACTGTATTTGGTTGTGTTGTGAACTTTTGCAGCGCGTTTCTGTATTTGGTTGTGCTGTGAGTATTTGGAGCACACGTGTGTTATGAAACTGATGAAGATGTTTTCTTAATTTGCAGGTGTTTTTTTCTATTTGCATGTGTTTTTTTTAGTTGCATGCGTTTTTTACTATTTGTATGTGTTTTCTTAAGTTGCAGCACGTTGAGCTCTCTCGGCCACCGTAGGGACGCGCTACGGCGCTCTGCAATCAAATACAATCGTGAATAGGCTAAGTAAAAAAAAAAAAAAATTCGAAAATCAATGTGTGGCGGTCAGCGTTGATATTGTCATCCAGTCGCTTTGAGAGAGAGAGAGAGAGAGAGAGAGAGAGAGAGAGAGAGACAAAACAAGCATGCAAATGGAAATTATCGCGGCCGGAAAAATTATCGAGCTCATTTTTTTTTAATCGTGCGATTAATTGATTTATTGATTATCGCGCCAGACCTATAAATCACTGATTTTGAGACAGAACAGGTAAATAAATTATGTTTCATGTTTTTTTTTTTCATGAACAACGCATGCAAGTAGGCTATAGTGAAACTATAGGAATATATATATATATATATATATATATAGCCTATATACTCCTATATACTTGCATAGTAATACATGTAAATGTTTGATCAAAATACAGTAAAACAGTGAAAAATTATTACAATTTTAAATCTATTTGAATATATAGATAAATGTAATTTATTCATATGATCAGCATCATTACTCCAGTCTTCAGTGTCACATGATCCTTCAGAAATCATTCTACTAATACTGTATGCTGATTTACTGCTCAAGAAACAATTATTATTATTATCAATGTTGAAAACGGTTATGCTCCTTCATATTTTGTGGAAACCGTGATACATTTTATCTTATCTTATTTGTCTAATCTTTGTTTTTGTTTTTATTCTGAGATGCTGATTGGTGTGTGTGGTCAATTTTAGATTAGTGTTTCCACTTACAGTATAGAGAAGTGTGTTATATTAGTTTATGGAATGATGAGCTGAGTGAATCATATTGAGTAGTGCCTTGATTGAGTGTATTGTGCAAAGTATGCTTCATGGGGTAATTAGTCATGGTTGTGAAGGAAATGTTTAGAAAATGTGAATGTAGAGAGATAAATAATGTGATTTTCTTTTGAGTGATACCTTATTTTGGATTTGAAGCTTGTCAAATTTAATTCAATGTGTGGGTAATCGAGAAAAACTTATATTGTGATATATTTCTGTAACTGTGCTGTGTATGATGAGGTTTCTGGAAAATTATCACTTCTAACAGCATTCTCAAAGTTACAAAGGTGAAAGGACGCTGTTATTATCAGTAGATGCTCTAAAACCCAGGTGATGTCAGTTGCTCCTCCTCTTTAACCCCTTCCCACTGATTAGACCTCAAATAACCCTGACTTTCTCTCTCCCTTATTCTGCTTCTTTCCCTCCTCTCGTTCTCTCACCCTCTCCTGAATCTTCCCTGCTCCTCCCATTGACTTCTCCTCTGTCACACTCTGTTGACCTTGAGCTGTTGAGGAATAAAACTAATGTACGATCAGGTTGTGATGGCAGAGGCAGTGGAAGGTTAAAGTTGCCGTTATTTCAGCATTACAGACTGAGTCTGAATGGTTTTGGGTTCATTCATCATGTTTGTAACCACACATTATCACGCTCTCCTGGACTGTTCGCTCATCGTTGTTCATCTATCACTTTTTGAATTGGTCTGTTTAAGGGGAATTAAGTGCCGACTCCCAGCAGAGCATTTAGCTCCTGCTACCATGTGTAAATCGTGTAAATTGGGTGGTTTTTTTTTTTAGGAATACACCATCTCTGATTAGTATGAAGCACTAAGCCACAAGTTTCTTAATTTAAAGTGCCCCTATTATGCTATTATAAATGTTCCTAATTTTTTTTAGAGGTCTCCTACAATAGGTTTACATGCATCCAAGGTCAAAAACAATGTAATGTTCTCATAATATACATTGCAGCATCAGTTCGATCAAGAATTCAGTCTCTCTAAATCCCTCCTTTCCGAGAGCCTTCTCTGCTCTGAAGAAAAACAAGAACAGTAACAATGGCGTCGGTTTTACCGTATCAACTCCTCATCCTTTGGAAGTACATGCAAACATTTGCTTTCACAGCACAGAAAAGAGTGTCTTCTCAACATGTCGACAACTCAAACCAAACTCTGACTCTCAAACACTAGTAGCTGAGACTGGAAAAGCAGACTCTGTTCACAAGCAGCCGATGAAGACCATATATAGGCTGGCATTATACAAATGTGTTACAAATCTACGTAGGTTCATGCAGGAAGACTGAAATAACACACATGTTTTAGGCATGTTCAGAATCGGTTCTTTCTTTTAGGAGACAATAACTTCAAAAATTTTTGAAACTTTGCAAACCATTCACATTCACAAAAAGCATTATCTGATACTACATTAAAGGTAATATCTGAAAAAATATATATGGGGCACTTTAACATAACAGAAGAGGATTAGCAGTAGTGTTACTGGAATACTGGAATCAACACTGGAATTTCTAACTTTGTTATGATACAGATATTTAATACCATCTTTTATCCCATGGAGAAAAAGTCTGGCCATGGATGTTTGAAAAATTCATTCATTTTAACAAAACGTGGTCATGTTAACACTATCTTGCAGTATTCCAGATGAAATTGGAGATAATCCAATTTAATCCCCCCTCCTCCCGACCTCACACTTCATGGTCAAATGTAAAAATTATAGTTTCATGCAGTTTCACTTACTCATATCAAATTTGTTTTAAACAGGAAAAAATGTGAGATTATGTGCTGAGTCCTGAACATAGCAATGAAAAAAAGCTATCCTGCCCACAAATTAAGAATTTGTTCTCATGACTTTATTTATTTAAAGTTTTTTTAGTTTATTTTTGACCATGTTTGACTAATTCATTACTTTTTTTTTTACTGTGCTGTGTTTTGAGACAGTGCAGCCAGTACTGCAGGATTTTTCTTTGACAATTTGTAACCATTTTTATACAGTTGCTGTTCAGTTATTTTTTTAAGTAAATGTGACCATGCTGTACGAATTTGTTCACTTGATTTAATTTAGTCAATTTAGCAAAAAAAAAAAAAAAAAAAAAAAAAATTTATTTGCACGGAACATCTTGGAAATGACATGAAATGACACTTTTTACTGAAGGCATGGTTGATTTGTAGATGTAAATGAGCAGTATGAATATTGAAAATTAATATGGGAGCATTTAGTTTTTCTTTTTAGATTTTTAAACTAATCTCTATTTCTTTGTGTTGTATACAGCGTACAGTACAGTAGTTGTGTTTTCCTTCTGTTGGTCTCCCGGGGTTTGTGTTGTGTTGTATAGAGTGCATGTAGCTGTCAGGAGCGATTAGCTCCACAGATACTGTGAACCAGTGGGGTTACTGTGGCCAATGCACTGTGTATGTGTGTATGGTCGCTTTTTGTGATTGCATTAGATAGTCAAATAGCAAACCAGGGTGTAATAGCCTAAGAAATGTATTTACTCTAAAATTCACAGTGATCTCCAAATGAACTGTCAACACTTGTCTTTATTTTTATTTCTCCTCATGTATTTTAGAAATATAACTCCACTGAGCCTCCTGAATTATTAGAAAGCAATATAATTGTCCAGCATTAACCAGCATAAATTAATCTAGGCCCGTATGGAATATGATGCTAATCTGCTGTTTCCAACCTGATTAGTAATCTGCAATCCTGGCAGATTGTGAAGAGCATTTTACCTCCAATTGGATGAAATATTCCTCATCCCAGCCCAGTTCATTACTCTCATAGTGATTAGATATTATCTTCATGATAACACATCGTTGTTGTCAGATTTCATTTTTTTTTTCAGAATGTTATCATTTTGAGTTTGCGAGTGTGTGTGGATTGTTTAGGAAAGTGTTGAGGCAGTAAATGGACCTTTGCTGTTACAGCGGTAGTCTGTTTGGTGCACAGCACTGGAGACACTGCTAGAATTACAAATCTGTCCACATCCATGACAGGCTTTACTGGCTCCGTCTACAGCATGACACTGCGTTTCAGAGCGCACACTTCATTCAACAGCAACAGTCTGATCCCTCTGACTCCTCTAACTCTTGTATAGAGGCAATCCTTGACTAGAAATGCATTGGATCACTGTCCATCAATCGGAACCGGACGGGTTTTGCTTCAAACACATGATCAGCAACCGTTTTTTTCTTGTTTTATTTGGCCCATATCTCTTCTGGATTTCCACACAAACTGCATTGCAGTCTCTTCTCAAAATGTAATTTGTGTGGAAATATTACAAAGTTTGTAAACATGACCTGGTCCCACCAGACTCTTGTACATTTCATTTGTACATAGAGTCTGGCACCACTCCATTGACAAGCGTTAAAGCAACACCAAGTGACTTTTCCTCTGCGGTCGCCCTACAGGTTGGAAGCGGTATTGTCCATTACCGCTGTTGTAAATAATTTAGCCTACCGCAGCCTACTGTCGCACGCGCACGCACATGCTCTCTGTTTATCCAGCACCAGCTTTGGGATCAACAATGGCCACAGACAAGGTACAGTATGATGCCTGATTTTATGAAAGTATGATGTATTGCGACATCACAAACGAGCAATTGTAGCAATTGTAACGTTTGCCATAAAGCAAGTCAAATTAGTAGTTTTCTTATGTCTCATTAGAACTACAGAAACGCGACCCGATCTTGCAATCTTACATAGCGTGGATATATCAGATAAAGGACCGCAAAGCTGTGGCATAACTGCATTTCACCATGTCATGACTTGATGAACAACTGAAACGATTTTGGAAACATTATTTTAAGGTAAAAAAATCTTTAACTTCCTTATAGGTGGGTACTCTATTGAAGTCTAAAACTATTGGATCTGCCCAGAGTCACTCTGGATCTGCCATAACCAATCGCTAACGTTTGGTCGTGACGTATGTCATGTCGAACCCCGTGGGGGCCACAACATCACGGCCACCAACAAAACTAAGCAAAGATTGTTCTTGCTCCGGCTTTAACTTCTTGATATTCGGCAGCGTTGCCACAACGGACCGAATGGCTTCGCTCGCATCTTTTTCCGCTGCCATTACTGAACTACAACTCAAAATAACGCACGACATCAACGTCATCGTTCTCAGCCACTCCCTCTGTTCGCTGATTGGCCTGGTAAAAAACTGACCGGAGAAAAACAAAGACTACAGCACAATCCCAGACCTAGTACTGAAGGAAAATAAAAATTGAGCAGAAGTACGTAGAAGGGCAAAGCCAGGCTACTTTAACACATGCTAGAGGTGGGACATGCTGAATATAGACACGAAGAGGAGAGTAGAGACGCGTCAGCAGAGCAAATACTGTGCAGGTGTTGCATTTTTGACTCTCGGACACATTATTACCCCCCACGTTGAGGCCGATTATACCTGATTGCCTAAACCGAACCCCACTCCTAATCCTAAACTTACCTATACAGTGCCCTTTTTTAGCGCCGCTGGTTCCGGAAGTATTTTTTTCATTCATTTTTCCCATAGAGATTTTTAAAAAAAAGTCTTTGTTAAAGAGTTATAAGCCTCAGCTACAAGATGAATCACAAATTACAAACTTTGATTTGAAGCAAAGAACTTTTTTAGAAATCAGGCGAAAATACAAAGGTACAAGACTGTGTACTTGCCTGTGCAACCTCAACTACAATCTCATGAATCATTGGGAACAGCATAATCGAATTAAAAACGATCACATGTCATTAGCGCGTTCAGTGAGGCTATGCAGAATTGTAGACAGACAGACACTGAGTGCTGCAAACAAACAGAAACTTATGCAGCGTTCATGCCATGTCATCGTAATTACAAGATGACAACCCGTGACGTTCTACCCAGAGCTGTTCACGTCATCAGACTCAGATTTATGCATTTCTCTGGCAGCACTATCAACGCTGAACTGAATCTGCAGCAGTCAGGTGGTGTAAGTCAGAGATCTGGAAGTTCTTTATGTTCATTATTATAGTAATGTTATGTGCTTTGAGAAATGAGGTAATTTAAAGGAGAACTCCGGTCAATTTTAACATTGAGCTCATTTTTTTGTAAATTTGGAGTGCTGTCAGTACAGAGAACAAAGACAAAAATCGGTGTTGCCTTCATCGTGTTGTGCGCGCCTGATTATTGGTAAATTACCATTGCTTAGTTACCAGTGATCGTGTGCGAGCACTCGACAATCGACTACTGTGGACTTCGACCGAAAACAGGAAGTAAATACAGGTATGTGAGCTTGCTGAATTAACATCACTTTTATTCATATCTTTCACATCTACTGCAGTCAGATTCACCGTGTTCAGTCTGAATAAAATCATTTACATGGCTGTGCACTTGTAATGACACATCAAGGATGTTAAGAGGCTAAAAGCAGGTTTAAAACTTGCCCCATTTAAGTGAACAGGGTGCAAATTTTAAAAAGAGGATAACACGGTGTAGGCAACACCGATTTTTGTCGTTGTTCTCTGTACTGACAGCACTCCCAATTTACAAAAAAATGAGCTCAATGTTAAAATTCACCGGAGTTCTCCTTTAACGCCGTCTCTCGTGATGCTTTGCAGACTCTGCTGTGAGAGATCATGTGTTATGGAGGAGGAGTGGCTTTGGAGACGCTCTGAAGGGATCAAAATGCTTTCTAAGCTAGCCTGCTATTGCTAGCCTCTCTGAAATTGCCTAAAATAGACTCTTTAAACTCTGGGGTCTGATACTCGGAGCTTTGTGAACTTTTGTCGTTTCCTTGGAAACTGAGTTGGCTTGTCAGTTTCCCCCACCCCTCATGTGTTTTGTGTATTTATTCAGCACACAGTCAGCCTCCAAACATGCAGTGTGAAAGAGTCTATTCAGAGACCCCCCCCCCACCCCCCCCGCTGCCGTCTCTCGATATGACTGTGTGTAAGACACATGCTATAATTACCCAGCTTTACTGTTACAGCAGAACCCACGCTCTGTGTTCGTCCTGTGAAAACACACCATCCAGCTTCAGCAACAACAAGGTCATTCAGTCACTGGAGCCTGTGTGAGAAAACATCGCATTATACACATTAGCAGGTTAAAAAAAAATAGAAGTGTCAAATTAACTTAATTTAGTTAATTCAAATTTATTTAAATATAATATATCCATATTATATTTCAATGAACTAAATTAAGTTAATCATAACTAAATTAAATCAAGTTATGGGTTGGTAAGATTTTTTTGTGTGTTTTTGACAGAAGTCTCTTATGCTCAATAAGGCTGCATTCATTTAATCAAAATTAGTATTATTACAATTTAAAATGTTTTCTATTTTAATATATTTTAAAATGTATTTTATTCCTGTGATAAAAGCTGAATGTTGCATCATTACTCTTCAATGTCACACGATCCTTCAGAAATCACCATAATATGCTGATTTGCTGCTCAAATAATCAATGTTGAAAACGGTTTTGCTGCTTATTTTTTGTAATACTTTTTTTTTTTGGTGTACTTTAATCAATAGACCGTTCAAAAGAACAGCATTTATTTGAAATTTAAATATTTCATAACATTATAAATGTATTTACTGTCACTTTTGATCAATTTAATGCATCCCTGTTGAAAAAAAGTAGGCTATTGTATGTATGTGTATATATAGATCAGTTTTGAGGTATATATCTTAAAAAACAAACAATATATTGACTTTTGAAGACACATCTTAAATGTCTATTCTATCATTTGTCTGCCTCGGATCACAATATTTCATGATTTTCTGTCATCTGTTGAGCACAAAACAGCATACAAATATTTTATGTCATATACAAATTTGGTTTCAATTTTAAAAAGTGGCAAAGTTAAAGTAGTACATTTGCGATAAGTTTTCTGAAGCTGCACAATAGCTTGGCAAAATTGAATTCACTGGTAATTTTCCCACCATTTGAATAGCACTTTCACAGTCTTAATTTGGGTGAATGATGCCTCTCACCTCAGTCTAATATCCTTGTGTGAAAACACTCGGCATGACAGCTGAGACACTCGATCAATATCCATTTGTCTCTGCACTGTAAAAAAAAAAAATATATATATCTGATTGAAATTTAGATGAATAGATACTTGACAATGCCAGGCTGTTTATCATGCTGAGTTTAATGTTCAGACTTATGGAAGAATAATCACTCCTCATTATTGCCACTAGCAGCACTATTATAATTAGTCATGACTGGTTACTTAGAATAATATTTTCTTATTTAACATGGAATGTGTTGTTTTTAGTGCTTTTGTAAAGTTTTGTTGTAAATAATGTGCAAAGTCAATCTTAAAGTCTGCATGAAATGGTAGTTGTGATAGTCTTTTCTTCCCTATTGTGATGTATATGTGAGTTAAACTTCCCAAACCAGAACAAATGGAGGGCGGGACTTGATTTAGTCCATGGGGAATTGATTGAATGGTTGTGGTTTGCTATTGGTGGATCTCATGTGAGTGACATGTTGTCCCGCCCACATCATCAGAGAAGAGAAGAGAAGTCGCTTTATAGGTAGGGTAAGTAAATATTACGAGGCATATGAATTTAAAATAAAATAATGTGCACGGATACATTATTAATAATAAAAACTGCAATTTTTCCATAAAATAAGAATTGTCCATTTTGATTTCATAGTAACTTTAAGGTAATTTCTTACCTGGTTAATGCAGTGCAACACAAGTTGACTGTTTTGTTGTGGATTATTGGAGAGAAATGTATTTATCTTTTAAAAATCTGTTTGAATGAACAACATCAAATTTGGGATTAATTATGAAATTTGTTATACTTTGTAATTAATACTGATGCTGCTACTACAATCATGACAGTTAATTAATAAGAGCAACCAATCCACTGAATCATTTTGATTTACGATAATTAGTCTTTGACTGTTTTGATGGCTCATTGATCTGTTTATAATTACTATTTAATTTAATCATGTTCGCTTGTATTCATTCCAGTTAATCAGCTCATCTGTATATGTACAGGGAATGTGTGATTAGGCTGTTATGGTTTTATCTATTTCTCTCACCAAAATAGCTTTTCGGCAAGAGAAACCGATGCTTGCTTAATATTCACATATATGGTATATCAATAAATTTAGAAGGAACCAAGGAAATTATTCAAATAAATGTTAAAATGAGAAATGAGCTCTAAACAGATTTCTTTAGCATCTTGATATTTCGATTCAAGTCAAATAAGAAAAAATATGAACGGAAGCTGCATTCCACGATTATTATGCAATCTTAGAAGAAAAGGTTTTATATTGAACCTTAAAAGGTTCTGCCGGCATTTCAAGAGCTGTCAACAGGACTGTGACCTTCAAGTTTAATTTGTGTGTAGTTGTCCCAGATGTGGCTTTTCTTCAGAAAGTAATGCCTAATCTTTAAAACTTTGTGCTCATATAAATGTATCTTTTCTCTTTGCATCAGCCAACTTTAATTGGCTGTTTGTTCGGTTTGGTAAAGGGAGGAGGAGGGGGGGGTGTTTGTTCGTGTTTTTTGACGGGGGGTCTTACATGCGCTTCATGAGGCACACACGCACATACGCACACACACGCAAGGTCTCTCGCTCTCCCCCTATCTGCCGTGCGCGCGCTACATGGTTTGGAGCTCGTTCGTGATCCCCAACAGAACCGGAAGAGAATACAATGCTGAATAAAGTCGTAGTTTTTGTTATTTTTGGACCAAAATGTATTTCCGATGCTTCAAAACATTCTAACTAACCCCCTGATGTCACATGGACTACTTTGATGATGTCTTTATTGCCTTTCTGGACAAGGACAGTATACCGTTCATACATTTTCAATGGAGGGACAGAAAGCTCTCGGACTGAATCTAAAATATCTTAAACCGTGTTCTGAAGATGAACGGAGGTCTTACGGGCTTGGAGTGACATGAGGGTGAGTCATTAATGACATCATTTTCATTTTTGGGTGAACTAACCCTTTAAAATATTCTACAAGTGTGTAACTCTCATTGGATGAATTCAAAATTAACTAAAATGAGCAGTTCCAGCGCATGCCCGGAAAACTCATGAATATTCATGTAGGCTCCGCCCACTGCCTCTACAGATGCACAAGTCACTTTTGCTCCACATTTCACATAGATCAGTGGAGCAAAAGGGAGAGCGTGTGAAACTTGTCACTCAAAAGCGAAAAACAGTGTTTGAGATTCGTCACAGCAGATTCAAGCAGTTGTAGATATGTACTTGTGTTTGTGCTAGAAAAATATACAAGACATTTGTGAGAGAATATTCTACAAGTGTGCAACTCTCATTGGATGAATTCTGCACTGCAGCAACTGTAGCAAAAATGTGAGCGTACAAGTTTATTAAGTTGTGATTTGTAGAATAGGATTTGTGCGCCTGCAATGAAGAATTTGAGAAGATGTAACTGTTGTGTTGTGTTTGTGGAAGAGAAAAAAAGTCTACAAGTTTGCAACTCTTAAAACATTTTTTTCTTCAAATTTACTGATACACATGTGTGGCTTTTCACTAAAACTACAAATTTCACTATCGGGCGTTCAGTTGATTTGCACCACAAATACCTTCATAGATGAACCCATGAAAAATGGGATTCAACTGAAGTTCAAACTTGTAATTGTTTAAAAAGGAACAGAAATCTTTTTTAATCAGATATATTTAAAATCTTTTTTTAATCGGATTGATTTAACCAGTAACAGCCAATTAGGCATTACTTTCTGAAGAAAAGCCACATCTGGGACAATATCACACAAATTAAACTTGAAGGTCACAGTCCTGTTGACAGCTCTTGAAATGCCGGCAGAACCTTTTAAGGTCCAATTAAAACCTTTTCTTCTAAGATTGCATAATAATCTTGGAATGCAACTACCATTCATATTTTTTCTTATTTGACTTGAATCAAAATATCAAGATGCTGATAAAAATCACCAAAAATACCTTCATATTCGGCGGCTCTCATTGGCTGTGGTAACTGTGAAAGCTTTAAATAGAAAGCCTTTGCAACACCAGTCAATGTGATCAATACAGCGGTAGAGGAAACGAGGAGGCGGCTGAAGATCAATGATGAACAATGTGTTAAGGACACTCATGTGGCGACTGCTGGTCTCTCAAAGAGGGGAAGCTCATTTTCGGCCTACTTCATCAAAATTGTGCATTTATTTATAGCCTAGCTAGCCTAGCCTACTGTATGAATGAATGAATGAATGAATGAATGAATGAACAAACGATCGAAAAAAAAAGATATTAAACTCGAAGGAGGAAATGTGGGGATTAGGTTAAGCTGAAACAAGGAATGTGGTGTATAATTGTGTGAAATGTATGATGAAAATTGTCTAGCAATCTCGCCAAGCAAATACCAAGAAATAGGTTACAGCAGTTAGTGTTTCGACTACACTTGCAAAATCCGCGATGGGACTGAGCTCGAACAACTTCAGCGTCAGCGTTTTTTTTTATAGTACAAAATCGCTGTCAATCCAAAGGAGATGCAGTCTTTCGACAGACCCTCCAATCATCACGCAGAAGCCCGGCGTCCAGCCCCGGGACATAATCGCAGCATTTATCCAATGACCGTCTAGTTTCGAAGCACTGAAAAAAAATGTTCAAAGCCCCATTGAAGTCAATGGAAGCTCGGCTTCAACAGGGAAATACACTGTGACGCTCCGGGAATGAACGAGAAGGAAATCGAGTCAGTCGACCTGCTATATGAAGCAGATTCTGAACGAACTCGTCTTCAAGATGAACGCGTTCTAACGCATTTTTAGTCAATAAATTGTTAACACAATAGTACACATTTGACCACTCATTTTTTGACATTTTAGGGGAAGCCGATCTTCCCTTGCAGTCTTAAAAAAATCCCCACACAAGGTTAAAATTAATGTTGCATTTGCTAATGTTTATTTCATACGGATGAAATATTTTTTTTTTACCTGCAGCAAGGAATATAACAGTATAAAATTAATCTTAATGAATAGCACATAGAAATAATGAATTGTAAATATACACTGTGATGAGCAAAAACATTATGGCCAGTCACAGGTGAAGCAAATATCATCTCATAACAAGGCCGCATATAAATGTCTGGGTTGATTGAGCAAACAATCAGTTCTTGTAATCATTGTGTTGAATGCAGGAATAAAGATCTGAGCGACTTTGACAAGGCCCAGATTTTTTTGGTAAGGCGACTGCGTCAGAGTATCTCTGAAACGGCACGGCTTGTGTGTTGCTCCCGGTCAGCAGTGGTGAGAATTTACCAACAGTGTCCGAGGAGGGACAAACCACAAACCAGAGACAGGGTGTTGGGCTCCCAAAGCTCATCGATGCACGACGGAAATGAAGGCCGTTTGAACTGAGCCAACAGAAGCTCTACTGTGGCACAAGTCATACAAAAATGTAATGATGGTTAAGGGAGGACGGTGTCACAACACCCACAGCACATAGGACTCTGCTGCAAATCTGCAGACCAATCAGATTATGATGACCCGTCCACTGTTGAAAGCATCTAGAATGAGCATGTGATCGTCAGAACTGGACCTTGAAGCAGTGGAAGAAGGTCACCTGGTCCGATCAGTCTCATTTTCTTTTGCATAAAGTGGACGGCCGTGTGCGTCATTTACCCGGAGAAGTGATGCACCAGGATCACTGTGGGACGACAATCGGGTAAAGGTGTTTGATGCTCTGGGCAATATTCTGCTGGGAAACCCTGAATCCGGCCATTCATGTGGACGTAAATTTGACACGTGCCACTTACCTAAACATTGATACAGACCAGGTCCACCCCTTCATGACAATGGTGTTCCCTGACTGCCTGACCTCTTTCAGCAGGACATACACCCTGCCGCACTGCACAGATTGTTCAGGAATGGTTTGAGGAATATAATGAAGAGTTTAATCCCTGGCCTCCAAATTCCCCAGATCTCAATCCATTCCTGTGGGATGTGCTGGACCAACAAGTTCGATCCACGGCGGCTTCACCTCGAATCCTACAGGACTTGAAGGATCTGGAGCTAATGTCTTGACACCAGATACACAGGACACCTTCAGAGGTCTTGTAGAG
Source organism: Siphateles boraxobius (assembly GCF_051911475.1). Taxonomy (NCBI): domain Eukaryota; kingdom Metazoa; phylum Chordata; class Actinopteri; order Cypriniformes; family Leuciscidae; genus Siphateles; species Siphateles boraxobius. Next base: position 1,232,259 of record NW_027509228.1, read on the forward strand.
CCCATGCCTCGGCGGGTCATAATGTTTTAGCAGCACATGAGGACCAACAGCATATTAGGCATGCAGGTGGTCATAATGTTTTGGCTCATCAGTGTATAATCTGCACTGTGAATGCATTAATGTATGTCCGTAACACGTTATTTATGAAGTTAAAATTAATGATTGGGTAACCAAAAAAGTCAATTTTTAAACTTTTTATAAGGACATGTTCATAATTTCCACAAAATCTTAAAAAAAAGTTCACTCCCTTGTATAATTACCATATTTTAATTCTAATTAGGACATAAATCAATATGGCATTATCATTAATGTACAATAGCAACTAAGAAATTAAATCTTGGGCTTTTTGCCTTTTTCTTAAAAACAACCTATAAAAGCAAGTGTACTGGCAAAACGCTTATTATATGCCTGTTGCTAAGCAGCGAAATGTTTTCCTTGTGTGTGTGTGAAAAATGTGTAGCTAATTACAGTGATCAAGTACAGTGATTGCTAAGCTATGTTACAAAAGACCCAACACATAGCTGATTATTTGCATAAATTCATGCATAGAATTCACCACAGATTTATTTTTTCAAATTGTGTCAGGCTTATGAAGTTACAACAATTAAATCAAGCTTTAATTAAAGAAAGAAACAATTCCAAACAGACTACTTTTCAAGAGCCAACTGGAATGTGGCAAATGCACAAAAACGATCAAATGTGCATTTGGGGTATTTTATTCATAAATAAGTAAATATGGTTTCTGCATGGGGCAATCATTTGATTCAAGCAATATTTTTTTTTTTTTTTTTTGGAAAAATAGGAACAAAACTAAATTCACAACCTCAAAGAACATAACATCTTTACCTTGACTTTTGAAACATGCTGTAAAGTTTTCGTCTGGTTTATTTCCAGGTCTCATAAAGTTGGTTAAACTCATAAAGCATCAAGCTGCCACTTTAATGTTGTGGTGCGTTCAAGTCGTCATTAGAAGTTCATAGCCTACCGTTACGATTTGGGAAGTAATGTTTACGATGTCAGGTGCGTTCAAGTTGCGCTGCATCTGAAATTGCATACTTCCCTATAGGCTACTATATAGTGAGCGAAAAACAGTATGTGACAAAAGAAATATGTCCGAATTTACAATACTCATAAAAGAGTAAGAAAAAAGTACCCAGATTACCTTTTTTTCTGTGAGATTCTGAAGTGTGCATATAAGGAACACTTTACTATCCCATGAAGCCACGGAAGAACATTTGTGAAGCTGGTAGGTCACATGATAAAGTCAACATGGCAAATGTAATAGCCTACACTCGAATTAGGCCTACATAGAGCATATAATTCTATTTATTTTATGCTTATTTAAAATAAGTACGCAGCCACTTTCTTTGGAGTAAGATGGCGGTGATTAACTATACACAAAAATACAGTAAGGTTTTTAAATTCTTGGCTACTTCCAGAAAATGAACAACATGTGCATCAGCTGTGTGTGTTGCTTTCTAATGTTTTTAATTAATTGAAGTCACTCAACTTTATTGTAGGCTATATTGTAATACAACAATGCCATTTGCCTATTTTGTACAGGGAATTAACTTATTTTGTTGAAAATAAAAAAACCTGACAATTTTACTACAAATATTGCTAGCCTATTCGGACACGTTTCTCACAGACACGAGCCCCCAACTCACAAACATGGGGCTTAAAGAAAATTCCGAGCTTCCCACTGGTATAACGACTTTGTGGTGTCGTTCACCTGCCTTCAGCTCGTAAATATGATCTTTTCGACATGACTCGAACACACCATGAGGTTGGTCTCTCTCGGTAAGGGTTAACGGAGAGCAGCGTCAGCGGTGTTGTGCTCGGCACGCACTCGGTACTGATAGGTCAGTGTGTGGTGGTCTGCTCCACTTCCAGAGGACCGGCTCGACTGAACTCCTCCTCCGAGAAGCAGTGATTGCTCGCACGCTCGACTCCCCTCCTCCGCCACCGTGACGGTCTAACGGGAGTCAATGATGAAACGAATGCGCGCCTGTTGTGTATAAAGTTGCGGACTTCACTAAAAGCTTTAAAACTGGCACAGATAGAAGCCGGAGAGTTTAATTTTGCCAGCTGCCTAGCTCGGTTTGACACGAAGAAACGAACTTTTAGTGAGTTTTAATATGTTGCGACTTCTTTTACCACGCGAGATGTCAATCATAACATGTGGAAAGTGCGCGCGCTGGACATCGCGGCGGGTGAGTTAGATGCAGTTTATTTTCTTCACGATGTTGCGAGTTTGCAGTCAGTTTTTTTGTTGTTGTTCTCATTTTTCATGATGCTTATAGGAGGAATACACTAGCTTATTCCACAATTAGTCCACTTGTTATTATACTTGGTCCACAATTGACTTGGGTAACGTTTGGCTACGCGAGACTTAAAACGCACAACTAAGATTTTAGACGGGTTAGTGTGATGATGATATGTGGAAATTCATATAAGATATTGTGGTCAGTGAAAGTTTCAGTCACCATGGTTTACACGAGAGTGAATTAAACATATGGTAACAGTGATCACAAAAGTTATCAAAAAGGGCCAGAGTCTGGCTGCAGACTGTATGACAGGGGCTATATATATATATATATATATATATAGTAACTATTCTCAAATTGTTGTAGGTTGTGTGCGTGTGTGTGTTGAATTTATCTATTTTAAGTATGTATATTATGTAATCCTTTGTTATGTTCTTTCCCCAATTATTATTCAAACATAACTAAAAAAAAAGGAAAAGTTTTTATTAATAATGTTGTAGAAGTAATAATTTTTTGCATTCAGTTGTGCATTAGGCAGTTCTCTGGAATACTTGATTGCGATTGGTCCGTCATTCGTCATCTAAATATTTCTGAATAATGACTGTTGCTCACTTTACAGTCTATGGTTGCTCATGATAGCAAAGGCAACTGTTTCTCCAGCTAACAAGGAATGTTCTCAGAACTCTGGGTAATTTTCTGCCATGGTTATCGCAAAGTTATGAGGAAACATTCTTCCAGTAATGTTAATAGAACACTCTATTCAGATTTCAGGTCAGAGTTCAGGTCTAATGTTCTCAAAATGTTAGCACAAAACATTTTGTTTTTTTCTGAAACGTTTTAGTTGGATGTTTGGCTAACATTTTTCAAATGTTAAAAAATAACGATCGCATAATGTCTTATCTGAAAATGAATATCTCTCTCTCTCTCTCTCTCTCTCTCTCTCTCTCTCTCTCTCTCTCTCTCTCTCTCTCTCTCTCTCTCTCTGTGTGGGTCCTTATTTGAGCACTCTGCTGAGAAGCCTGAAATATGTTTCATTGTCCATGTTGTGGATGAAGTAATTGTATTTTGATTTTGAAATACAGCAGAGATTGTGTATCAGAACGTCTCAATCTCATATCGGCCTTCTTCTCTCACTCACACACTCAGACTATTGTTGCATTTGTAACACTAGCTCTTCCCAGCTGTCAACTGGCTCATGGTAATCTCTCTGTGTGTTTCACTCAAAGTTAAAGAGCAAAGCTGTGTCTGAATGCCAGTAAGCATGTGGTTGTGTGTGAACGGGTGTCCAGATTCTAATATAAAGATTTCACTTGTTGGATTTGTCTATGTTATGCAGCTAGACACTAAATGATCCTCATTCAGTGTTGTTGGATTCAGATGTAATGGTCTAAAAGGAAGACATTTTCAAAGTCCTGAATTCAATCTGTTGTCTAATACACTCTTTCTACAGTTGGAACCACAGGTCATTTCTGTGGAGTTATTTGTGTGTCAATCAAAACCCAGGAGATGCTGTATTTAAAGATTAGTGAACTGAAAGGATTTAGAATCAAACACATGATACTTTAATATCAGCTTCTTAACTTGTAAAAAGGAGCTCCCCGGGTGGACTTGAAGGCACCCGTATATAAATACCAGGGATGGGTATTGACACAAATTTCACAATTCGATTCGATTTCGATTCAATATTGATTATTTTGGATATCTGGTACGATACATGGCAAATTTTCTTAAAGGGACAATGCGTAGTTTTTTAGGTATTTTATTATCTAAAATCAATATTTTTATTCATAAATATGTCCTCAATGGTGTACAAATACCTCTGCCAATTATCTGACTTATCCTCGTGAACAAAGAATGTATTATCTTTATATACATGTGACGGGTAGGTCCACGGAGGCTTCCATGTCGTTCCGCCATCTTGAAAAACTATAATAGCAGAGAGGGTCAAAAAGTACTAGGCCAACGCATTTCCACAACACGTTTTCATTAAAACTCGATGAAGTGCTATTAGAAGACATCCTGTCATAGCTTTTTGGTACATAACAGCCACCGTAGATGCAACACGCATTTGAAAAAGCGAGGCGCTGGAGAGCACAATTCGTTTGAATGCAAAATACAATTTCACCGCTAGATGGGAGAAATTCCTACACAATGTCCCTTTAAGGAAAACAAATCTCTCTTACTAATGCTTAGTGTAAACTATGGGAGTCAGTTGTAGCCTATAGGCTTCATTAGCCTACTATAATATTGAAGGTAAAAAAAAAATTGATTTGTATTCAAACACTTAAATTACACTTTTATTTATTTTGATAATAATAACATTTAAATGGTGGCTGTCATAAAAGACTTGCCAGATTTATTCAAACATGCATTAAATATTGAAGAACATTACAAATTATAATGAATATGTAATATGGTGCATGAGTATATTTAGCAAACTTAACTGCTTCTCTCTAGAGTTAATTTTTCTTGCTGACTAACGAGTTTATGGTCACTGGATATGGTTTTTCTGAGGTAAATGTGACGTTACCTGACATTGTTTACAAGCTGTTTTATGGTGCGTTGCGTTCACGTGCTATGGTAATTATGGTAAATACCAAAAGCCGACGTGGAAAATGCACATGAACACCCCCTCATGTGGTATTTTCCACTGGGCAGCTCGTAGAATATTTTGATGCACGAGTTGCCGAGATGAGATAACCTTTGACCTTTTCAAAATGCCGGAGAGCAACACGAGAGTCGTGAACGGTAAAAATATGTACTATTCATGATCTAGAAAATATACAGCATATTATTTACCGTTTGAGTTTTGATAAATCATCTGCTTGCTGTAGCAGATGACTTAAGCAATCTAAAATAGTTTTAGCTAAATAACAGGTCTGGATCTCCATCTTTTTACCACATTACGACAAAAGCACTTGAACGCTACACACTGTTAACTACCAGTTCACAAGTGGAAAATATCATATTTTCCATAGCACATGAACACACCATCTCTGATGTCTTTCCACGGTTGAAACAGTGATTGAGCGATTCCATGTGACGGATTTCGATAAGTTGTACTCTATCTTTTAACACACTTTTGGATGCTCATTCATGTTTATTTGGCGCTGTAACTGGTATTATTAAGGCGGAAGAGAAGATCATGCGCTTCTCTTGAGCTGCGCCAGAGCGATCTCACGCCACAGCGCCAAAACGGTCGTAATTTGGACGTAATTTAAAATCTTAGACTTTGTTTCATATCAATGGTAACAAAGCACAAAGATTATTGCGTTTTTTTTTTTTTTTGGTGGGATGCGCGCTACAATGTTCCATTCATTCATCAACTGAAACAGGATGACTAGCCTAATCGATTCTTGGGATTTAAGAATGTGAGTGTGGCCTGGCTTAGTTTATAAGTGACAGTGAACATGTGACATTAGAAACTGCACAGACCACATGGGTGTTTATGCACTGGATTACTGTACAGACATAAAGGGAAAATATGATTATGATAGTTTCCACTCATGATAAACTGTACAGAATTCTGGATTTAAATACTTTAAATGGAACATGTTGCCAAATTAATCTTTTATTTTGAATCTTGATTGGTGATGATTTAGTTTTTGAGGTTGGTGTTTTATACAGTAGTGTGTGTGTTCTGCCCGTCCGCTGGCAGTGGGAAGCTCACACCTCACACATAATGCCGACCTGAATAAAGGAGTGAAACGCTGGCTTGTGTTGTCTTGCAGTTCGTCCCAGTGACTGTCCTGCTGGGATGTTTTCCAGGCCAACTTGTTGAAATTTCTACACATGGCAAGTTACATAACACTACATAAAAACAGGAATAAAACTAGCTTGGAGGGTGTGGAGGAATTTATTTTTGTATCTGGCAAACTATTTCCTGTATATATTATGGAAAATATATGACTTGTGAGAAACAAGCGATATAAATCTGACAAGGGAACATGAACAAAAGCTTGAGTTTAAATACCTTTTTTGTTATGTGCTTTAACCATATGTTCTAATTAGTGCTGTCAAACGATTAAAATATTTAATCGTGATTAATCGCATTGATGTCATAGTTAACTCGCAATTAATCACACATTTTTATCTATTATAAATGTCCCTTGATTTCTTTTTGTCCCATTATTTTTTCTCATTTTAATACTCTTATCAACATGGAAAAGTGGATTGGCAGTAAGTTGTTCTTGTTGTGGTATCTATTCCGTTCAGCCTGAAGTCATCGATTCAAATTATACATTTATAAATAAGTCAATAAACAATTATGTGTGTAATAAATAATAATGTTCAGTAATTATTTGAATGAAACCTAAAAATGCATTTAAAATGAAAATAGATGTATACATACCGGTATATTTTAATTGAAATAAAAATAAATAAATAAATCCTCGTCAAAGCCGTCGTCTGGCTTTGACAAGGGGGGTCGGAGAATTCGCATGTGTGCTTGGGACATCAAGTGGTTTTTCAGACTGGACATGCGGCCATTATAGCTCACTTCACAACTACAAAACACACAGATCACTTTGGTCTTGTCAATGGAACCATGTGGTAACTTTTTAAAAGTAAACTTTCCATTCAGAATCTTATTGGCATCCATTTCGGCATCTCGCGCTCAACATTCACTCAAAACGTAACTTTAGCCTACTACTCTTTGGTCGGCTCGCAAGCCCAAACAAGTGTGTGCGGCGTGCCTGTTGTTTTGTTTCCCGTCTAGCTAGATCCGGTGTGGTGTTGTAGTTTTTCCTAACGTTACTAGTTGTTGCAACCGCATGTGAAAAAAACTGCAAAGTTTGCTAGGCCAAAAAGAACGTTAATCTCGTTTAAATGGGTTTGTGTTAACGCCGTTAATAACGCGTTTAACTGACAGCACTAGTTCTAATGTTTTATATATTATATATAGGCTATGTATATATCGTCGCTGCCCGATGAAACTCACGTATGTCCAAAACGGTTACTTTTCAGTAAGTGAAAAAAAACACAGTAATTTCAAAAGCAGTTGAACGTAGCGTTGCATACTTGGTACGGCATCTTTAAATGTAACCATATTCTTGCCAGTGTAATGATATAATCCACATTTGACCAAAATCGAGTTTAAATGGACATACGTGCATATTTTACAGTAACGGTGGTCGATACGCGTTCTTCCGATCATTAATTAGAATGACCAAGTCGCGTTTCATATTAACAGATGAATAGGCTACGCTCAGTTTATTAAATAGCCTACTTCTCAGTTTATTAAATAGCCTACGTCTCAGTTTATTAATTATGCTCAGTTTTTTAAATAGCCTACGTCTCAGTTTATTAAATACGCTCAGTTTATTAAATGTATCTTGCAAACTATGAAGGGACAATGAATCAATACACTGACATGGCAATGCTAGACTGATACATTGTTTGCACAGTCCTACCGTAATTCTGTGAATATATAATAAACTTGTGAACATTTGTCAAAAACAAACATTTGCTGATACTTTACCTCACAGTGTTATTCGGCTATCCAATGCTGAACTTCACGAGACCGGCGAGATGCCTCCACAGGGTGGGAGATACGCGTCATGATTGACAGCTTTGACACCAAATGAATAGACGTGAAAATCAGATGACATGATTTCACAACTTTTCATTGGTCATTTAGATTATGTGAAGCATACTGTATACGGAAATGAACCTGGACGTTCTATCCGTCGAAAAATCTCAAAATCGGCAAAATGGACATACGCGGTTTTCATCTGACAGCGACGATATATTTATATATACTGGCCAATGCATACAAACTTTTGGGCATTGATTTATATATATATATATATATATATATATATAGGCCCACATACACACAACAGTGTGCTCTGGTCCACGAATCTGATTGGCTGAGAGGCCTTCCATGAGTGTGATATTCCACCAGTTACAGCACTGGGACTGTTCACCGTTTGTATCAAGATGCGTTCATGCCATGTTGTAATTACCGTAACGATTCTGAACTATAAAAAGCCTTCACGTGCTTGTAGAACTTAATTACAACTTGTAATTTTCTGAGAGCTACAGCTTGAGCACTGCAGATTTAGGATGTGTTCGCCTTGAAGCAGCGCTGGGCAGACCGACTGGTTTATTACATCAAAGTACTGCAAAAGCTTTATTTACGGTAATACGACATACCGTGAACAGGATCGCTCCGTTTGTCTCAGCAAGCGGCAATGGAGGAGGAAAAACCCACTATAATTTTCAAAAACACTACTGTTGTTGTTTCACGGAATATAGTTTTTGGAGTTTTTCAGACGAGAACGTAGTTTGTTTAAACCTCAAATCTGTGGCTTATTCATAAATATATTTGAAAATGTGATGCTACAACGTTTTCTGAGTTGTGAGATCCAGGTGATCATCAGGGAGTCAGCGCTCATGTACTCTCTCGAGAACAGCCTGACCTCAGCATGTCTTTCTGACACTTCCCACTTGCTCTGATTTCTCCATAGTGATTAAACATTATTTATTTTTGGTATATGTAACAGGCAAACTTTGGTGTAATTTTTTTTATCAATATTATATTATATTAATTATTTTTGCATTACAGTTTTTTTTTTTTTGCGGACAGTCCATTTTTTACATTACACTTACAATATTATCATTTAGAAATTATATTATATTACTATATTAAATTTTTTTGCATTATAATTACAGTACAATTGTTTACATTACAGTAATGAGATTTTGATTAAGAGTTATGAAAATAATTATACAATGCTAAATATGTTTTTTTCTATGGACATACTGTATTTAGACACCTGTACATGATCTTGACATATTTTGTGAGATTCCCCCAAAAGTGTCACTCCCGGATATATAACCAGGGAACTACACTAACATTTTCCACTGGTGGCACTTGCGCTACTAACTTTTTCAGTTACTAGCGCAAAACATGATTTGGTCGCACAAATTATTTATATAGTAAGCCGCTCTGGATAATAATGACCAATAGTGAAACTGTATTGCATACAGATGTGCTTTTTATTTTACTCTCCATCTTTTAAAACACATGCCTTCTTGTTTTCTTTAAAAATGGTTGGGATAGATTTACTGCAATAGAAAATACAGTAGCCTACACAATAAAGTGCTAAATTAATTTCTTTTGGATTTCACCATGCTATGGTTGGCACAGATGGGCAGACTTCTGAACTCTTAAGGAAAAGTAAAATAAATATAATATGTCATTGTGAAGCTTCAATGATTCGTGTTTGAATTGTTTTGACGCAGTTACAAATTTGGACAGTCCTGCAATTGAAGGCCCACAGAATTTACAGTAGGGCTGCACGATATTGGTAAAAAAATGACATTGCGATATTTGATTTTTCTGCGATATATATTGCGATATAAAAACAATTTTACCAGATGACTTGAATAGCTCTACTTGGAAAGAATGAATCATTCTAGAATGACTCTTGAGTTCAGTGTTGGACAGATCAGTTGTTATTTTAACCATTCATTAAAGTGAATTGGTTCAAAGGAGTCAGTTCGCGAATCGGACGTGTCATTAACGGACCACGGCACACATTGTGTGATTATCCAGGCAGTTTAGGACATCGCACAAGATTTGTCTCAACACAGAAAACATTTCATCACCAGATAGATTTTTTGTTTTGTTTATTGAAAGAGTGGTTTATGCCATCTGAATGTGTGGAAAGCTTTTCAGAGAAGATGAGGCAACGTTATTTTAGCACAATTCACAACCAGTGGTAGTTCAGAAAAAAAAAAACTTCGGTCTTCCGACCTTTTACCATCGTGTATTCTCAAAGATATTCAGTCAACTCAATTCATTATTATGAGCGAGGGAGGGAGAGAGAGCGCGCGCGCGACTGGGGCTTTCACTCTCTCTGCTCGTTCTCTCAGTTAAACAAGCGCGAATCCGCGAAGCCAACTTGATGTGTTGAATGCTCAGAGCGCGTTATAAAACGTATTCTTAAAATACACATTTCTGTTTTAATAAATGCTCATAGTAAATCATAGCATATTGCCTAAAACATTAGGTAGGTACAAAAATAATCAAACGGTGATACATTTGCGACCCATTAAAAATTAGGGTCGCAATGGCATTTCAAAAGGTCGCATATGCGACCATTTTGGTCGCAGTGTAGTTCCCTGATAACAGATAATCTAAGCCTCAATGAGTGAGGTAGAGATTATGTACTGTAAATATTTCCTCTCTTTTATCAGTTTCATCAGCATATCGTCTGCTTACAGTTTATCCTCGAGTGGTTCGTCTGGATTTGACTTTAATCATTTTCTGTTAGTTTTACACCTTCTGCATGGTTCATATCCACCTCTTCCATGTTCTGGCTTATCTCCCTTGTGTCTTTATACTTTATCTCTTATCTTACATCAAACACTTTCTAATTAAAGCTTGTCAAATTAGTAAGGATGATTAGCCTTGTACACACAGTATTATACAGCAGTTTCCCTCTGCAGTAACTCGGTCTGGTGAGTCGTGTGTATGTGTTGGTTACAGTACATCAAGCAGAATGTGCTTTCTCCCCCAGCTTTCATCACATGACCTTCAGAGGGAAACTCCTGCTGTGAGTCTCCACAGAGACACGCGTGCTGCTTATGAAACACAACTCGTCTGTGCTCTGACCAAGCCTGCATGATGTAGACTGATGGATTAATAGAGCTTAAATACTTCAGGTATTTCATCTGAATACACTCTAATCATTATTAGAATCTATGGAGCTGTATATAGTGACAATGAAGAATGAACTGTCAGCTTTTCCATGTCAAAGGCTTGATGAGATAAATCTGCCAGAGAAAAATATATCACAGAGGTAAAATATATGACAATATAGCAAGTAGTGGCAGAAACTGCGATATGTGTTGGACAGTTACACCACACAAAACCTTAAAGCATTTAACTTAATGTAATGCAACGTTTCTGATTAAAAAAACGAATTGTTTGCTCCTTAATATAATGAAGGACAGAACTTTATCTATCAGGTTAGCTATTTTATTAATGGGGAATTGTAAGGGTTCTTCCATAAAATTTTCAGGGGACATTCATGGAGTCAACAAAGTAACACTTAACTGACACACATTGTGCAAACAAAGAAAGGAAAAAAAAAACACTGACTAATAAATAAATGGGACATCAGCACATTACTGAGTTCTGGGTCTCATATGTTTCTCAGGGATCCCTCACCAGAACTAACTCAGCCACAGAAAATGAAGCCCTTTTAACAAACCAGACCAAACCATTTTATAAATTACAGGGGTCTCACAAAATTCTCATTTCCTTACATCAAACACAAAAAGTCCCCAAAAACTACATTTCCCATAATTCCCCTTCGGATATATAAAGGACACCAGGAAAGGCCGCACCCCTTTCAATTCCAAACCTTTGTGCCATGCTGCAGTCATGGATCCCGGCAGAACCACGGGTAGGATGTAAAAACAAACTTAAATAAAACATTGAACCCATATTTTGGTTGTGGTTTAATTTACTCTAGCGTGCATAAATGACTGTTGACTTTGTTGCTCTTTGAGATTTAAAACGCTAGAGACAACATAGCTTCTCCAGTTCCAAGGTTTGGGTTAAATTATATTTAAAGGAACAAAGTAATTACATAGACATTCATAATAGACCAAAAAACCCATTAATTCCTTAGATCAAACGAAAAATCTAATTTTGCATACAGAAAAAATAAAACAAAAAGTAAATTAGAACAAATTCAAATGAAATGTTCCTTCACGGGTGGCCTTAGCCATCACAGGAATTAATATTATTTTCTTCATTCTTATGACCTTGGTTATATAAAATTGTTCCAAGTTATTACATTTTGATGAAGGATGTCTGTAATGTGAGTTGGTGTCTTCATATTGTAATGAACCGCACTCTTGATGTATCTCAGATCCCAGCAAGAGGATCTTCTCCTCTTTCATAGTAAATGATTTATTTACATTTATAGGTTGTCAGCTTGTAATGCTAAAGGCGGTCATTTTCACTGGGCGTAACTGACAGGATATGATGTTTCAATTAAAAGAATTTCAGTACAAGTCCCTTTACAAGTCCTTCAACTGTTCATACTTGTGAGCTAAACGATTGGTTTAATATGCATTTGGAACACAATTAAATCTGGATAATTACACAGGGTTATACGGTTCTATATGGTATAAATGGACTAAACTGTACAGTTCTCTGGAATACTTGATTCTGATTGGTCGGTCATTAGTCTGCTTGTGTATATAGAATACCGTACTAAAGTTTAAGGCCTGACCAATTTTTATGCTTTAATTTTTAAGTCTCTTATGCTCACCAAAGCTGCATTTATTTGATCAAAAATAAAGAAAAACCCCCCAGTAATTGTGTGCCATTTAGCTTATATTTAACCCAGGCACTTCCTTAATCATGGATTTATGTTTAGGGCTGAAACGATTACTCGAGTTACTCGATTAAAAAAATTCCTCGAGGCAAAAACTCTGCCTCGAAGCCTCGTTAAATTCCTATGACGCGCACTATACGCGCGGTGCAGGGATTTGATTGTTTCCCACGGACCGTTTATTCACACGGACCTGTTCAGGAAGCATATATTTTGAATTTAGTTGGCGCGATTGCTGAGAATAAATATGTAAATAAACGGCAGAAATTGTCTAAAGTGTGGGATCATTACACACTTAATGCACTTAACTCGCTGAAACAAGGTAACGTAGTCTAAGGCCGTGTGTCCACCAAAGCGTTTTTTCACGCAGCTGGCGTAAAATTCCAATTGTTTTAAATGGGAGCGCCGCGTTTTTTAAACGGCATGAGCGTAACGAGGCGCTGAGCGAGTATTTAACGCTCAAGCGCTGAGCGCCCGGCGTTTTTTACTGGTCGCCGAGAGTTGAAAAATTTTCAACTTTGGGTAAAAAGTTTTACCAGCTCATCACTGTCACTTTTTACACAGCCGTCCAATCACAGTGGAGGAGGGGCGGGACAAAAACCACACGACCAACTGTCACAACATTCTTTCTGTACAACGACGTCAACCAGCAGAGCTAACCGAACAAAATGGATGAAAAATATTGTTTTAGTATGAAACAAATTATCTACGAAATCATTTACAAGGAAACTGTGCTGCGGATATTCTGTATCATAGCAACGAATCGTCTCAACTGAAAAAACGCAGCGCTGCTAAAACGCTCTCAAGCGCCACAGCTAGGCGTTTTCAGCAGAGCGTCTAAGTTAGTGTTTTCAGCTGGCTAAAAACGCTTTGGTGGACACACAGCCTAAGCCTATTGATGTTCGCTGATTTTAATCCCATACTGTATTTGTAGCGATGTCGTGATGCGGTTTGACTAGATATGATTTTTAGCTTTGATGACATTTTTAAGTAGTAAACGTAATTATCACGTTCAATTGCAAGAGAGTATAGCCTAAAAAAGAACCCCTACACACACACACCCACACACACACACACACACACACGTGCCAGTCAGACCAATTGCAGCAATGCATCACATATGCTTAAACTTTTATGTAGCCACGCAACAATAATTTCAGCATGCATTCACTGTACACACCGGGACGTGATGGAGGAACAAATATTGTATTGCAGTATTTGCTTTGCACATGGTTTGTATTTCACGTCTGCCAGATAGTTACAGACAACAATAAAAAATTGAAGTCCCCAGCCTGTTTTTTTTTTTAATAAAGATTCGGAGTAGGTACTAATTTTTCAGTTAAAACGCACGGAACAAAAAGTGCGTCAGCTTTTACTGCGTGTTCAACAAGAAGTCACGTTACAGCTCTTCTTCAGCGTTAAACTACCAGAATACAAAAATATGCTTAGAGTGGTTATATTATAATATCTTAAAGGAAAATTCACATATGAGATAGCTTTATAACTTTCATACTATATAACTTATAGTATATAACTTATAACAGCTGAAATAGACAAGTTTAATATAACTATTCTGTTAATAAAACACACACGAAAAAATATAAAAAATATCCGATTACTCGATTAATCGATCGATTAAGTGCTAGATTAATCATTGACAAAAAGAATCGATAGCTGCAGCCCTATTTATGTTTTGTAGGTTTTGTTACAAAAAAGTGTTCCACACCTGTTCTTCAAGTCTGTGATGTAATTATTTTGAGACAACTGTCACACAGATATTTTCTGATTGCATTTGCATGTCTATTTTGTTTACTTACCAGCACCCGTATTCATTTTGCTTGTAGCAAACATATTTGCATATTTTTTAGGAAAAAGGAAGGGGTAACTTTATTTGCCCAGTTGTATGTTCTATAATAAGACTGTGAATCAGTGCTATTTTAGTATAGTTGAGATACTGTTATAGTTGCTATTCATATGTGATTTATTATTATTTTTTATATTTTCCAGTATACTTTTTCCCGGTAGCAGCACCGCACCTCTAGTTCACACATATTGTAAGAATAATAATTTCACGTGTGATTCTGTTAATGAGAGAGAGGAAGAGAAGTGAGGTTATGTAGCAGCGATAGCCTTGAGTGTCTGTCTTGACACACTGACACAGCCTCTCATCTCAAAGAAACCCAATCCTTTCACAGTCTGTCAACAGTTTGCTCGCAACCTGACAGCGGAGAGATGTGGAACGGTATTGCTAAACATTATACATTTTCTACTCTGATTTGCAATTTGCATATTGGTCTAGTTGCTTCATTTGAAAATAATCAGATGCTGATGTTGGTTGTGATTTGGAGTATGGCCTTCTGATGTGTGTGCTCAGTGGAAGTGATTGTTTAAATATTGGATGTCAACTGGATTGTATTTGTGTTTCTCAGTAGTGGGTCAGCGGTCAGGGTGTTTGGCCTGCTGGCTCTTTAAATGTCTCTCATTGGGTTGTTTACTCTAGTCATGCTTTTGTTTGCACTATCTGGTCCTTTATCACTTCCGTCTCTATTCTCGTTCAACTGAACACTACACCCCCCCACCCACCCCTTCCAGTAGTATAGTAGTGTGATTTATAGTAAAACCACAGTGCCATGCTTCAAATCTGGTTACTTTAACTTTATTTTTCAGTTTGAGGTTATTGAGGTAATGAAATTTCTGTTATCATTTACTCACCCTCAAGTCATTCCAAACCTGAATGAACAGTTATTTCAACCAACCTAGCATGCTTTGCAAGACAATATTGAAACTAGAACACAGAACAAATCAAACTGTATTGCTTTCAGAGTATGTATGCATGTGCGCACTCACAATTATTGTGCTTCATTTTTGATTCGCTGCTTTATCTCTGTGTTTGGTGATGCATCTTGTCCATGTGACTGTTTGTGGCTTTGTATGTATTTTTAACAATATCTTTGTGTTAAACACTTAGTCACCGGTGTCCTAGTTACCTGGCATCCTATCACCTTACTCTAATCTTTAGGCTGTGGCCGCTGTACGTGTCGGAGGATTGAGATGCAGTGCGTTGTGGGAACAGCAACCCCAGGAACGTGACCAGCCCACAATTCCTGCTCAAGACTTTCCCAACCGTCTTCAGGCTTGTTGTTGGACAACCGGCGTGTACAACTCAGGAGAGAGTCTTTTTACACAACTGTTAAAGGCAATTGAGATCATTTCAGTAGTCTGAGTTTTTATGCTTGTGTTAGTGTGTGTTAGACCGTCTCGGACCTGCGGTGAGTCCTGGAGTACTGTTACACCGATAGCCACCCCTTATGCATGTTTCATCTGCTGGGAGGAGAACAGAGCCGTCCTTTGTCATCTAATACGTCCAATCCACCAGCTGTAGGCCTCAAACACTCCCAGCAGTTTTACCCACCTCCACCAGTTCGTCCAGCTAAACACCATCAGTTGCCCAATTCAAAGTGTAGCTAAAACAAGAAGGAAAGCGCCCCGGATTCGCAAGCAATCATCAAGAAAGTATTCTGTAAGGAAATTCAACACAGGACTGGATGTTTGACTTTTGACCAAAGTACATTTTGTGCTCCGGCTCTTTACAGACGCTCAGGATCAACACCTCCGTTTCCTCTTGAATCTTTAACTTGGTCGGTTTGGCAGATAGCCTCTCACCTTCCATCTTAACGGTGATCACAGCGGCAGGGGTGGTGAGTGTGGAGCATGACGGACACCCTTCGACCACCATCCCTCCAGGTGCACGTCCCCCGGGACGATCCCGGCCAGGGAGAGGAGGAGGGCGGAGGAGGTCATGACAGCCTCGCCTGGTCCAGCTCGTCCACCCCCACCCTGCGGCGCCGGCGGTTTAAGATGAGACGGATGAAAAAGCTGCCCAGTGAGCGGGAACGGCTTGAGAACGGGCTACAGTGGCAGCCAGGATCACGCTCGGCTTCCAAAGAGTACCTTCAGCTGCCCTCCATCGAAATCACACCG
Organism: Siphateles boraxobius; assembly: GCF_051911475.1. Taxonomy (NCBI): domain Eukaryota; kingdom Metazoa; phylum Chordata; class Actinopteri; order Cypriniformes; family Leuciscidae; genus Siphateles; species Siphateles boraxobius. The sequence continues at coordinate 1,248,865 of NW_027509228.1, forward strand.
TCCAGCGACGAGGACGCGGCCTGGTCCAACAGCTCCACCCCGAGCGCCTCGCCCCGGCGCAAACGCTTCCTGCTTCGCAAGTGGCTCAAGGTGCGAGAGAAGAAGGAGCAAGGCAGTGAGAGCAGGTTGGTGTCTCAGACGTGATTCTGGAGATAGAAACATACACCTCTCAATTGGGGATTTATAGCAGCAGTTACTCTTATTTTGGGATTGTTCGCACATATACTATTAGTGTTTCGTAAATTATATTTATGGTTTGGTTCTTTTCGCAAAAACAAAAACTATCATACAAAGTAAAACGATTATTTATTATAAATACCACCTTGAATAATAACTATATTTGTAAAAACACGAGAAAAAAATTGACTTACTGTAGATCAAACTAATATTTTTTAACTTAATGGGTTAGTTTATTCAAAAATTAAAATTATTTTATTAATTGCTCACCCTCATGTCGTTCCAAACCTGTAAGACCTTCGCTGATCATGCCAATAATAGTGATGTTATTATTAATATTTAACAAAAATAATGTTAAAACGAGATGAAAGTGTTCAAAAAGAACTTATGCTCACACTGAAAACATTTCAACAAGTTTTATATTTGAAAATCAACAAACAACAAATAAAACAAGCAGCTCTATGCACTTTTTAAAGCAAGATTCTGTGGCATTTCCCTCCTTATAATGACCGTCGTCAATAGCAAAACATTATAACCCAGCGCACATCCATGTATTACAATGGATGCGCTCTCTCATTTCATTCAAATACAACTTGCAATCTTGCGTCACCATTTTTGATTGTTTTGAAAATGAAATCAGAGTTGATTTATTGTTTACAGAGTTTGATAACATTGTTGCGATCATCTTGTCTTGGTGAGTTTTGTCCGCTGTAAAAAAAGGATTTAACGGGTAAGATTTAAAACATTAATCTCAATTCAATATTAAAAAAAATAATAATAATAAATTGGTGTAATAAGTGTACAATGAATATACATTATCATCTCTTAAATGTCACTCTTAATAGTCTTGTTTGAACTTGTTCGTTCGTCTTTGGCTCAAAGCCACTTGCTGCGAACTTTTCTTCGCGGAAGCTTCACGTTTATTTCAAGTGAGTGAGATAAAATATTTCAACTCAAAACAACATTTTGTGCCCAATTATTTCCCAGACGTAGTTTTGGTATTGAGGTCAAAGTTAACTTAATGCCTTGTGTTCGCTATACAACAGTGTGTGATGGTCACACAAGACGACTCGGCAGATTTGAAGTGTTTCCCACTATTGCAGCGAATTTTTTGTGCATGTTCTGCAGACAGGGTGACCATCCTCGATTAAGTTTCCCTCAGGACTTTTGTAAAAGCCAAAATATGACCACACCTCAGATTTGGTCCTCTGAAAAGGCTGAAAAGTCTCCTGAGCACGGTCACCGCCTTCCGCCATTCCTTCTCGAATAAAAAAAACCCAACATTGTGCGCCTGCGTCAAACTGTTGCTGGCTGGACATGATTTATGTTATTAAAATCGCGATAATCAAACACCGTTTTAATGATAATTAAATTTTAAACGATAATACTAACCGTCAATACATTTTATCGTGGTTTATAGTGAAACCGGTAATCGTCCCATCCCTATTCATAACATTAAGGCTGAATCACTGTAGTCAAATGGACTATTATAACAATATCTTTACAAACTTTCTGGGCCTCGGAAGTGGTAATAATGTTGCATTCTACATCGATGGACAGAAAGCTCTCAGACTTCATCAAAAATACCTTAATTTGTGTTCCGAAGATGAACAAAAGTCTTGCGGGTTTGGAACGACATGAGGGTGAGTAAATAATGACAACATTTTCATTTTTGGTTGAACTAATCCCTTTAATGTCACCATAAACAAAATTTATTTCTGACAAATAATTTTGTTACAATTTTCTCTTATGATAAAACTAAAAACATTTTGATTAGTATTCTCTTTGAAATACCTTCGTGTTTTATGTCTTATTAAAATATGCGTCATCTTTTTTTTTGCTCATCAACATCTGATATCAAGAGAAAATACTATATAAACAAAATTATTGTATTTTTTTCTATCAGGGGTATTATTTACTTTATAACAAACTGAACAAAACTGGTTGAAACCATGATCATGTGTAGTTCATTCTGTAGGAATTGGCTTAGCTCTATATGGTGGATATTAATTGCACATGCAGTAGTAATGATGACTGGATTTTAAAAATGAATACAAATGATTTTACTTTATATTCATTTATTTCAGATTTTGTATACGTTCTTCTTTTAGTGTTTATTATAAATCTGTTTGTAGCATGCAGCTTTGTGGTTTTATGGTTTAGGCTTGAATCTTGTTAAGTTGCAGCACAGATAATTGAAAGTTTAACTTGCTGAATGCAATAAAGTTTTGGCCAGTGGCGGTTCAAGATCACCTTATTGTGGTTTATTGATGATAATGACCAACTCACAATAGATTATCCCTCTTATTGCATGACTGCTTACTAAAAAAATGAGTTAATAAAACATGATGCCTGCCCAAATAAGAAAGTCTAATATGGAGGCGAAGGAGGCAGGATTGAGTACTAGGTACAGGGAAGCAATCTTTAACAGTCTTGGATAGGGTTCACTGACAGAGATATGTAACTCATGCATCAGCTGGGAAAAGAGACACAGAGGACTTGGCAGAGTCACTGCCTTGCTTGCTGCTTTGACAGTAATTTGCAGTAGGAGGTTGAAAAGCCAAAAAAAATCATTCGGCTGTGATATAAAGAAAAAAAAATTGTTTGCCACTGTTGATTTGCATCATTTTGCATCAGGTTCCGGCCTGAGCTAAATATTGTAGGTTCAGTCCTCGGCAGAAAGTATGTCCTTGAGCGACGCACGTCTATCCCGGGATCTCCGGCACTCAGTGCTGGTTTATTTGAAGAAATTAGGGCTGCTAAACGGAAACTAATAAATGTTTCTTTAGAAGAGCCCATAATGTCATTTAGTGTTTCGAATTGAATTTTGTGGCTCATTTAAAACATTGAGAGGAAAATAAATTGGATTACAAAGTCTGTGTTGCCTGTTTGAAGGAGATGTCCCTTTGAAGCTAATATGATTTCAAACCAGGTTTTCTTGAGTGTAGGAGAACATGTGACAGAAGAGAGCCAGAGAAAGTGTGGTGTTGAGGAGACTAGGTGTGTTGCAGATGGGTGATTTCAGTGCAGACAGCTTCCTGGATTATAATAGGAGCAATTTTGTTTTGGTGTGTCATGCGTGCAGTGTAGGTACCTACGGTGTAACTTGGTGCATTTAATATAGAATTCAACTTAAGTGTGGTCAGGCAAAGTCACAGATGTACAGCTCTACATATATTGATTAATTTGCAATGCCTTTAGTTATTATTAGGGGTGTGACGAGATTTTTTGTCGATTGAAAAGCTGTCTCGTGATATGGGCATGATGGAGAGTGAGGGTGAAATTAGCATAATATGCCACCGCTTCACATTACACTACGATGCCCACCGCCTCCACCGTAATTATGCTGTTTTTATAAAAAAGAAAAACTCAGGGCTCTCAAGTGTCACGCATTCACTCATTTCAGTATTTTGTCACGCACTCCCGCCACACATTGTATTTCTCACGCGGAAAAACTATTTATAATATATTTAATATGCCGCGGTGCCAAAAATGTATCTGGCCGCGTCGCTCTCACTATGGACCCGGCAGGAATCAAGCGCGTCTCCCCTGGTGTTCTTAGTCGAGCCCGCCACTTATCAGCCAATCAAAACAAGAGAGGGGCTACACAATAGCCAATCAGAAAATAGCACTATTGTATCTGGGTAAGATTTAAAGGGGTGGTAAAACACAATTTCACTTTTCTAACTTTAGTTAATGTGCAATGTTGCTGTTTGAGCATAAACAACATCTGCAAAGTTACAATGCTCAAAGTTCAAAGCAAAGGGAGATATTTGCTTTTGAAGAAAAGGACTACAACAAACGGCTGGTTGTTAGTGACATCAGCGACCCTAAAATGTACATAAACCCCGCCCCCGGGACACGCAGTCCATGTTGAGAAGAGAAAGTTGTTGTATAAGAGTATATTTGTGAGTCAGCTCAAACTTTAGCATTCTTCTTTTCACATGCAATAAAATGTCAATCTGTGTGCATCTCACAACAGATCCTATACGATCGATTTATAGATTATCATGACAGAATATGCTAATTGAAGATAGTCATCAATTATACATCAGCACTCCACATCAGCAACAAAAATTCATCAACTAACCATTCAGAGACGTCCTGTTGCATTCTACGTGTTGTCACTTATTCTTGAGTCTCTCCATCTTTGTCTGACTCTGTTTTAACATTAAAGCCAGAACAGTTTCTGTCACTTTAGTGTGTCTGCGTGAGGTAATCGCTCTGCTAACACACAAGCTCTTGAAACCCCGCCCTCTGAGGCAGCTCATTTGCATTTAAAGGGCCAGGCACAAAACGGTGCATTTTTGCAAACCCTCAAAAAGTGACAACTTTAACATGCTATTTAAAAAATATCTGTGGGGTATTTTGTGCTAAAACTTCACACACACACTCTGGGGACATCAGGGATTCATTTTACATCTTGTGAAAAGGGCATTTTACCACCCCTTTAATGCAACAACCAATGAAAAAAAGCATATCCTGGAATTGTTCACGTGATTCTGCTACAACATCTTCCGAAAGTTTGGTTCACCCACAGAGGAAACCACTGGAGCTCCGAGCATCACTTTGAGTACAGAGTAACCCATGATCTCCTGTTTTAATGTTACAACAAATTCACAACTTGTTTGACACAAACAATGACAACTTGACTGCTGTTAGAGAATGTTTCCCAGATAATTAGCATCATTTATGAGTGTCTGTTTATGAGTGTCTGTTTTACAGCCTGTTCACTGACAACACCTGCTCAGAACAAGTAGTCTAGGCCTAGTCATACTTTCGTTACCACACGATGACTGACATGTTGTCATGAAACAAACCCATTCCCGCGATCCGCAAATTAGGCTGCATAGTACATTAGTCTGTCTCCCAAAATCAAACCTAACTCTGGACAGTGTAGTTGTGGTTTTGGTTTGTGTTTGCACTTCGAATATTGAGAAAGTACTGTAACGTCTGAAGAGCGACAGACTAAGGAATTCAATTCAATTCAATTCAAATCAAATCACATTATCCATCCCCAAGGGGCAATTAAATGACACAAAGAGGAGCATATATTCAACTACACATCATCAATAAATAAATAGAAAAATATATAAAAAATAGGAATTAAAAGTGGATAGGATGAGTGCATCAGTCTATGGCATGTTTTAGTGCAGTTCAAAGATTTGGGGCGACTCCATTCCTGAACTTTTTAATCAGAACGCAAGAACAACTGTACACAAACGCACCAGCCGAACACACTCGCTCGTTTCTCTCTACCCGGATTTTTCCGAACTCACCGCATTAACCATATAACTGCCGGTGCAAAATAAAACTGCAATTTCACAACAATTATAAAGAGTCTGTGTGCTACAGTACTTTGACTATGTTTGCACTCAATAAGATTAAGAGAAATACTGTTATTTATATTTGTTATTTATACTGTTTTTATTTATACGTTTCATTTGTGGAAAGGAGCTCAATTATGTACACACACATCCTCAATCAGAAGTTCTGGAAGCTCATAATTCATGTACAGTAAAATCTGAAGAGACTCGTGTGAAATCATACAGGAGAAAAACCAGTCAGTTGAGTTTGTGGCAAAACCTTTTACAGTGCTTGTATACTGTTGTCTTTCATGCATTTGATAATTCATACTCATAAAGTATAACTGAAATGACATTCATTAGAAGATTATTAGTTTAAACATTTCAAAATGCATGAGCTTTGTCATTGAGGATTTCTATAAAATATTGTGCAAAGAGCTCATTTAGTTCTCGTGAACCCAATCTAATGTCTCATCTCATGAGAAATGTGTCGTCACACTAATTATTATGCAACATTTTTGTTAGTCTTTATTGTTTCGAATCAGTATCAGTCTCAGAAACGTTACACTGAGAGAATACTTGTCAATACTTTTCAATATTTGGACACAATTTTATGCATATTTGTCCGTGCAAGTAAACACAAAAGAGGAATCAATTCGGTGTTGGAGCGCTGTCTGAAACGCGTCTCTCTCTCTCTCTCTCTCTCTCTCTCTCTCTCTCTCTCTCTCTCTCTCTCTCTCTCTCTCTCTCTCACTCACTCACTCACTCACTCACTCACTCACTCACTCACTCACTCACTCACTCACTCACTCACTCACTCACTCACTCACTCACTCACTCACTCACTCACTCTCTCACTCTCTCTCTCTCAGTCACTCACTCACTCACTCACTCTCTCACTCTCTCACTCTCTCTCTCTCTCTCTCACTCACTCACTCACTCTCTCACTCACTCACTCACTCACTCACTCACTCACTCTCTCTCTCTCTCTCACTCTCTCACTCTCTCTCTCACTCACTCACTCACTCTCTCACTCTCTCACTCTCTCACTCACTCTCTCTCTCACTCACTCACTCACTCACTCACACTCTCTCTCTCTCTCTCTCTCTCTCTCTCTCAGTCCCGATTTTCACATCTTCCACGTTTAAAATCGTTTGAATGTGTAAATTGACAAGACAAAACACGTCCAAATGATAAACATTCACTCGATGATGGTTAAACAGCCACTCGGCTGCCAATAATGATTTGTTATTTTATTTAGTTTATTGGTTGTGTACATTGTTGTGTCGTCTTTGTTCATTATAGCAGATTTGTACAAAGTTCAAGTCAAGACCTCTAGACAAATCCTCACGGTTTCATATTAACCAGATGATGTAAGATCAGATCATGTTAATATTGTGGAAACAATCTGGAAACACAAGACTCAGCATTGTGCTTACTGACCTTTAGACAGTTAAGCCAGAAGCAAACTACATCAATTAAACCATTATTCTTACCAATTTAATGTTTTTTGTTCGGTAAAACTTTTTCATTTAAATTAATTTGATTAAAAGTTAATTTAAAAAACTTTTTTTTTGCAGCATCCTGGCAGCTAGTTTTGCATATATGGCAAAACTGTATTTACTGTATAAAGGATACAGTATAGATAGATGACTGAAACATGATTCAGTCTTTACTTTTGAAGTAGTTATTTAACAGAATCATGTGTTATTCCATTTTAAGAGATGGTGTAGACATGTGATTTGAAAGGGACTGAATGGCAAATGCACAGCTGTACAGTTATATCATACATGCTCATTTTTAATATCTTCTCTAAATTATCAATCAAGACTGATTTGATGGGTTGAGTATATTTGTTGAATTGAGGTGTTCCTGTAGCACAATGCTGGTCCCAGGAAACGCATGAAATGCTCAGATGTGTCCCTTTAAACGCTCTGAGGCCTCTTCAGAATAAAGTGCCTGTCAAAGGCACAAAGGTTATGAAAATGCACAGAATCCCACGTAATCATTGATCATTGCCTTTGAAATGATCTGAGAAAATCACACTCTTCCAACTTAGTGTTATTTAAATAACAGTTCAAATAGGGGTGTGCGATATCACGTTTTGACGATTAAAATGCCTCCACGATCAGCTTTTGAAGAAATATCATAGTATTGTGCAACATGTATAATTTAAACAGTGATGTAGGGTTTTATTTTTATATTTGTTCATTTAATTTCTTTCTTTAATGCTACTGTTAAATACACCTACTGTAGCTGAAAAAATAAAGCACTGTTTATTTCATTTGTATATTATATTATATTATATTATGTTATGTATAGCCTATGTTGTGAACTTCTTCCTTCTTCAGTGTAGAAGATTTAGAAGCGAAAGACCAGGAGATTTGGGGGTATCTTTTAAGCAGAGTTCTTTATTGCTGTGGCATCGCTGTAGTCACCAAGCCTGACATCTTATCCAAGTCTAATTAAGGGAAACGTTCCTTTGCAATTTATAAATATTTTAGGGGCAGGGCCTAACATTGTGATGAACAAAGCATGTAAATGATGTATAGGCCTACCGGTTTAGGAACCGGCCGGCCCTATACATGGAGTGTTACCAATTCCAATCCAATCAGCATAACTATTCAAACAGTGAGACTACCAAAGTTTCAGTAATCTGCTTACAATAGAGAGAAACAGGAATAGCCGGTTAGATAGACAGAGCGGTATTCTGCCAGATACAGAAAACAGGATTTGCCGGACTCTCTTGCTGGAAAACTGTTTCACAGCAAATATCATCATCATCATCATAACCTTAAATGCTGAATTCAGTATACGAAACTGTCTCAGTTTATATACTATTGTATTGGAACCTAAATGAAATCATTTTGATAAATTTGTAACACTACACCTATTTTTATTTGCGCCACTTGGGCCATTATTTTTGTATTTCATATTTTAAATATAGAATGGTGATTTTCCTGCAAAAAATTGTGATATGATATGTTTGCAATATATCGCCCACCCCTAAGTCCAAATAACAGGTCTGTTCTGTTTATGTCAGTTGGATCAGTGGATAAGACACATGCCTTTGGTGTGAGAGACCCGGGTTCGAATCCACTGTGAGACACCAATGTGTCCCTGAGCAAGACACTTATTATTACAAAAAAAGGGGACCTATTATGCCCTTTATGTGAGTTCTCAGCAAGACTGGCATTTTGATTTCATTTTGTGTGTTTTTGACCATTAATTAGCCGCAAAAAAAGAAATCACATCTTGCAGGCTGTTTTAGAGCCGGCTTTATTTGCTCACTATGTCCCTGCGGGAATGGGTAAAATTATGCTGAAATTCAGGCCCTATAACACCAACACTATTCGACTGCAGCAGGTATCGCTGGGTCCATACTGCGGGAAATGAGTATTGGAAGTTTGGAACCGTTTCAGATATTTCATTATCAATACACAGAGGTGTCAAGTCCAGGTTCAGAAAGTAAAATTCCTTCTCAGTATTTTGTTCCAATCACCTGGATTTGATAATTAGCACAGTTTTTCAGTCAGGAGATATAACTAATTAGTGAAATCAGCTGGATGAGTTCATGGCTGGAATAAACATATGGCAGGACTTTTACTTTGTGACCCCTGGAATTGACACCTCTGTCAATACATATTGAAAAATGTACATTTTTGACAACCCCGGTGCTTACTTGTGTAGAGATTAAATCAGCAGTAGAAAAAAGCAATCCCCAAACAGTCCCAAAATATCTAAATCAGAAGTCTCATGTGTTCAAGATTCTTTTGCTTTTCAAAACAGAACGTGGTGAATTTGTTATGTAGCTTAATGTTGAACACAGAAGGCAGATTAATAGTTAAACAGTTTGCCGTGTATTCTGACACTTTCCTCAGTGAAGTGTCAGCAGTAAAGAAACTCAGAAACTGCCCTTATCCCAAACAAGACCGCAATTATTCAATCCATCCAGCAGAAAGCTGGGAGCCGAAGCTGAATTTTGGGTTTTTGAAGTGTCATGAGATTTTGCATGTTAGTGACTGAGGCTTGATGTTTAGTATTTGGTAGTTAAGAACATTTCGCAAAATATAGCCTTTTAAATTGAGATTCTGCAATGCATTTAGTATTTGCGGTCTCTGATTTAGTTCACAGCTAATATCGGTGCTGTTGTAAAAGTATTCCTTCTCGTATCTCACTTGCTTTCCTCATTCACCCTATCTGAGAGTCTGTGTTCAGGAAGGTCTCTTATCTGGGCTTGTGCATGCGATGTCTCGTCTCGTAGGGTTTTCTCCTTCTGCTGAGATGTACCCAGACCGTTCCCAGGCTGCCTTGCTCTGATAAGAGCTTCAGGTGCTATTTTAAGACATGGAGAACTTGTAAGTGTGCACCTTCCAGCTGAGAGACTCTGTCCATGTTGTTAATATTTCAGATTTAAGAGTTATTTTTTCTCAGCTGTAGAGGAGCACAGTAGGTGTAAAATTGTTCTCATGATGCAAGCTTGAAGTCTACATGGGGAAAGCACTAAACTGCTTGGTCTACTTGTTTACCGGTCATTTGATTGGATGATCTGGATGATGGAGTTTGAACTTATTTATTTCGAAAGTTTGGAATCGATACGTTTTTTAAATATTTTTTAAAGAAATCATGTTCTCGCCAAGACTGCATTTATTTGTTCAAAATATAGTAAAAAAAAAAAGGTTTTCTTTTGTGATATATTTTAAAATGTAATTTATTCCCTTAATGTCAAAGCTGAATTTTCAGCATCATTACTCCAGTCTTCAGTGTCACATGATCCTTCAGAAATAATTCTAATATGATGATTTACTGCTCAAGAAATATTTCTCATCAATGTTGAAAACTATTGTGCGGCTTTCAGATTTTTTTTCAGGATTCTTTGATGAATAGAAAGTGAAAAAGAACAGCATTAATTTGACACCGAAATCTTCTATAACATTATAAATATCTTTACTGTCACTTTTGATCAATGTAATGCATCCTTGCTGAACAAAAGCATTATTGACTTCATAATATTTAGTAATTATACATATTTATATAACTCCTTTATATCTATAAATGAATTCATTTTTTTTTTATGAATCTAAAACCTTACGGTTGTTCATGTGATTGTGCGAGTGTGTTTGTACATATTTTTAGGTGATTGCAGACTCACTTTGGCAAGTGTCTAAACGAGGACTTTGTGATTAAGAAAAACGCTTCAGTCTGTGTTTACTGTAACTGATTCAGCAGCGCTGACAGGAAGCTGTGATGGAGAGATTGCTTCCATTTAACAGGAAATCACATCGTTCTTATCACAGAAACATTCACTGTCTTGGCTATTTCACTTTCAGTCGCAGTAACATGCATTCCTCATCATTACTGGCTAAGGGTTAGTGAGTTTGGGTTATGTGCTTTTTATATGCTCTTCTCCAAAATGTATATATTTTCTATTAAAGCTCCGGCAAAGCTTTAAACTCTTGTTTTTGAACTGTGGATGATTGACAGGCGAGTAGGTGAAGCTTTAATCTTTCCCAGGACACAAATGGACCGTTTGGTGTTACACTACGAATGCCAGATATAGTATGTTCACTTGTGTTTCTGACTGGCAAATCCAATCCAAGCGCAAACATTTTGGACCCTGGATTTTTACACTTGGATTTTAGCGCTGACCACTTGATTCAAGAGCTTTTTATTTTATTTAAGAGCTTCTTCAAGTCTGCATGATTTATAATTTTTTCTGCAAGTGTATATGTGTAAAAATGACATATTCATCATCAGACTACTTCAAATTTCAAACGGTCTGAATTTGGCTCGTGGGCCAGGAGTTGAACGAGCCGTGTGTTCATAGTCTGACGTCAGTCTGGGCTGTTGGCCTAAAAGCCCTGGGGTTTTGTTTCAGCAGCAGTTAAAACACACACAAAGAGTCAGACAGGCAACTGTCATGAATGATTCAGGAGTGTTCTAGGCTATGTCGAGCTTCAATCCAATCTGGTTAGCAGGGAAGTTATACGTAAGGGCCAACTCTGAGGAAAGTCTGGACACAAACTCACACTCTGGCTCAATCTGCAGTGTTTTAAGCAAACGAGAGGAGCTGACACGGGTCAAATGCGGTCAGAACAACTGACCATAAATGAGAGATTTGCCTGCATAGTTTGAATTGCAGATATGAGCTTTCCTGTCGGTGCGCTTAGCCCGTAGTCATCACAGGCAAATACCTGCACGCACCTGAGCATATCGCACAACAATAAATCCCTGGAGCTGGTGGAATGAGGAGATCCAGCATGCCGAATGGGTATTTTTGTGTGTGTGTGTGTGTGTGTGTGCTTTTATACTGGAGCAACTGCTGCAAATCCCTTCACAATATCCACATATTATACATGCAAGTTGTTTTTTAGTAGTAAATGTATCTAAGTTCAAATTAGTAAAATTCTAAAATGGGATGTTCCGTTAACATTCGCATAACCAAATAAGTTTTTTGTTTTTTTCCCCAGCTATTACCTTTCATTTAGTGAGTAATATGTTTGTGAATGTAAAAGGTATGCAAAGTTTCAAAAATGGAAGTGCAGATAAATGGAGTTCGTGTCTCCTAAAGGAAAGACCTGAAACCAGTCGACAGCTATTCCAGTCTTACTTCCAGCATGAACCTGTATAGGTTTGTAACAAATTTGCATAATGCCAGCCTATGGCCTTCATCGGCTGTCCGTGAACAATGTCTGATTTGACCCTCGAACACTGTAGTTGTAGCTCAGACTGGAAGTATTCGGTTCGTGTTGTCGACATATTAAGAGGACGCTGATTTGCAAATCCACTTTGCATGCACTTCCAAAGGACTCACGCTGGAATTGATATGGAGAAAACATTTGAAATGATACTGGTTTAATTACATTTAATGCAAATGGGCAATGTAAAGTGGTCTGTTTTATTTCAAATCAAAGGGAGAGGGAACAATATTACTATATAGATATATACATGTATAATGACTGAAGAACAGGTGAGCTGTTGCGTTCTCTAGAGCACAGATAATGAGGATGAATATTTATTACAAATATTGACTGGACATATTTAATCTAAATAGCTTGAAATGGAAATGAAATGCCCCTTACTCTAATGTTTAAGTAGTTTCAGAAGCCTTAACCAAGCATCATAAAGGCTGAAGCAATGTTAGTGTTTTCAATGAGTTAGCACGTGTTAAACTCCACATGAAACATTTATTTCTGAGATGTTGTGCTGTAAAGAGTCTGTGTGACTGACTGCACCCTCTTGTGGTGAAATCATACGGACACATTATTCAAAGAGAAAATGCCACATGCATGATGCAACTGACCATTACATTTTAAATCCATTTCATTGCACGTATTCCAAATTAATATGAATTTTATTTGAAAGTTTAGCTATGAACTTTTTTTTTTTTTTTTTTTTGGGGTCAGTAAGATGTTATATTATTATTCAGCAAGGACACATTGACTTGATCAAAAGTGAGAGTCAAGACATTTATAATGTTATATGCTAAATGCCGTTCTTTTAAACTTTCTATTCATCAAAGAATAAAAAAAAAAACATTGTGGTTTCCACAAAAATATTAAGCCGCAACACTGATAATAAGAAAAGTTTCTTGAGCAGCAAATCTGCATATTAGTATTTTTTTACTGAAGGATCATGTGACACTGAAGACTGGAGTAATGATGCTGAAAATTCAGTTTTATCAACAGGAATAAATTACATTTTAAAATATATTAAACAGTATTTTAAATTGTAGTAATAGTTCTCAATTTGTATTGTGTTTTTTTTTTGTCAAATAAATGCAGCCTCGGTAAACATAAGAGACTTCTTTCAAATGCAAAATTTAGAACGGTATAGTTACACGTTTCATGCCGTCGGCAGGTTGATTGACACTTCTCAATATGACTCTTTCCCAGCAGTCAGCAGAGTAGCCAACAGAGCAGCCAGCAGAGTAGCCATGACGACGACTCCTGCCGATTCCTGACTCCCTCCATCCGTGAGGACAGGTACGTGCACGGCGTGTCCTGTGTCTCTGCATGTCAGAAACATCAATAATTAAGGTCAGTTTTAATAAATGAATTGATTTGTGCAGAGGTACTCAGCCAATCAGAACTCCCAAGAGCTCAGGGACAAAGAGGAATCGTTACATAATGCTTTCCACTGATGCTCAACGCAGCGGCTTTAACAAGTGTGACAGGCATAAACATGGATTTAACAGCCAAGCTGGATCTGATGATAATGAAAGCATAGTTTTCATTCATTTTTAGTTCATGATTCATAATGCATTATCTAATGGTAACAAATCAAACCTTATTGTAAATAATAATAATTTCCTTGAAAAAACAACAACACTTTTTTTGATAATTTGTTACTTAAAGGGATAGTTCACCCAAAAATGAAAATTCTGTCAGTATTTACTCTCCCTCATGCTGTTCAACCCCGTAAGACCTTCGTTCATCTTCAGAACACGAATTAAGATATTTTTGAATAAATCTGAGAGTTGATCACTCCTCCACAGGCTTCTTAAGGGATTGAGACTTGTTCCCCGAAAAGTTATTAAAAACTTCGTTAAAATAGTCCAAGTGACTACTCAATCTTAAGTTCATCAAGTGACGAGAATATTTTTTGTGCGCAAAAACAAACAAAAATAATGACTTTATTTCAACTATTAATTTCCTTCTCTGTGGGCCTCGAGTCAGTTCACTAGTGTAACAGCGCAGCGCTTCTGTTGTTGTACGTCACATGCATCACACACACATGACCAGCGTCGGCCAATAGTGAGCCTACGTGTGACGTAGCTCTACGCTATCACACTACGTTAACTGACTCGAGGCCCAACGAGAAGGAAATGAATAATTGAAATAAAGTCGTTATTTTTGTTTGTTTTTGCGCACAAAAAGTATTCTCGTCACTTGATAAACTTAAGATTGAGCCACTGTAGTCACTTGGACTATTTTAAGGATGTCTTTAATAACTTTTCGGGGAACAAGTGTAAATTCTTTTAAGAAGCCTATGGACTAGTATGGAGGAGTGATCCAGCTCTCAGATTTAATAAAAAATATCTTAATTCGTGTTCCAAGATGAACGAAGGTCTTACGGGGTTGAACAACATGAGGCTGAATTTTCATTTTTGGGTGAACTATCCCTTTAATGCAAATATGCTTTTGCCTTTTTAAATGTGGCTGAAGTGTACAAATACTTTTTGGGGACACTTTTAAAACCTGAACCGTCATCGTACACTTGCTTACTTTGTAAATGGTTACAGAGAAATACTGGACATCATACACTGTGACCGAATGATTGAGGATCACACACTAACAGACTTTCAAGAAGTTCCAAACACAACAAACTCGCACATAAACGCGCCTCATTGCTAGGAGTTGTATGACAAATAAAATAAAAAAAACGTGTTCTAAAATTAGCTCAAAATATATCAAACATACTTGATCGCCTCTGTAGGGCTGTGAGTCTTTTTAACAGCATGCGGTTTTCTGGGAAATCTGTCAACTCCGACTGCCCAAAGTATGCAGACTGACTCTGACTTTCAGTGACTAGTGGACTGCAATTCGTGTCATGTTTGTGTATTCCAGCCTTTACAAGCATCTTAATCTGACTAACACTGTTGATTTTCTCACAGGGCCGACGGTGGAGCAGACAAGTGTAGGTAAGAATCAAGACCACATCAGTACCAGACATCCTTCTGTTCTCCAACATGTGTGTGTGTGTGTGTCTGTGTGTGTGGTAGATATAGTAATCTTGATCTACATATCTCTGCAAACCTCAGTTCGAGAGCTGTTTTGTTTGAGGTGAGATATCTCAGAGCCCGCTGTACTTTTGTGAAGTTGAGCCCTGAATACAGTTGCAAGCTACGGAATGTCATTGTTTGCCTTTTTTATTGGACAAACAGTTCGGATCACAATGCCAGGGAACAAACAGACTGGCGTGCTCAAACCGGGCTGTCCGGGGCTTCAGCCGTTTCGCTTTCTCTTGATTTCAGTATTTGACCTGCGAATAAGAAATATATCGAAGGCCAGACATCTGACCTGTAGTTGTGGGATAAGAGATAACAATCCATAATTGACCAGGAACAGAAGGTAAGTGAAGGCTGAACACAGATTAGGTCTTGTAATGAGTATGTCAGAGAGGTGTTTTTAAATCAGTACAGTTGCATCTGTTGCGCTGATGTTGTGTTTTTGGGCATCTATGCTTAAAAAGTTCAAATCCTCTCTGTAAATCATTTCTAAAATAGTTTCCCTGCTGAATTTTTCTACATGAACTCCTGTAGAGAAGTGCTGCGTCGTGACACTGTATGCTTTCATGTACCTCTCTGCGGCTGAATATAAAGATGCATTAAGAAGTACTTCAAAAAACTTTAAATTTTTTTTTTTTTTTTTGAAGAACATGCCTGAGGCATAAAGTAGGACTTAAACTGAAGTCATTGAAACTTATATCAGCTCTAAAGGCCCTTTCACAGTGATAACCCAGCTAACAGGGGACATTATTTGAATGTTTTGAAAAGGTTTGCTCAAAGTTGTGAACAAACGTTCTTCCAGTAACATTAATAGAATGTTCGGTCAGAGTGATCAGGTCTTTAAAAATGTTCTCAAAGCGTTAGCACTAAAATGCTATTTATTCATTGTTCATGGAGTGTTTTTGTTGCTGCAAAATTTTAGTTGGAATGTTTCAGAATGTTCAAAGAACATTCAAAAAGAACAATCCTGTAATGTTTGCAAAATTCTAAAATGGAATGTTCCGTTAACATTCGCAAAACCAAAAAAACAACAACTTTGTAAAACATATAAAAAAGCTTTTTTTGGACTTTTTGAACGTTCAGAAATAACATTTTCATAACCTAATGTGAACGTTCGCAAAAGGTTCTTAAAATGTATATTTGTTAGTTGGGAAGACTGTGATGCATCAAATTGTACGGCACAACGTCAAAGCCATCAAGAAGTTGTGGTTATGGTATACACATTAGATTCTCTTTGTAGAGTTTTATTTTTGGTTGACACGCTCTTGAAAAGGCACCACTCGTGACTAATCTGTGCTTGGAGGTCAAATCTTCTGTCCTGATGTGTTGCTGTGTTCTGAGTGGTCAAGACTGTTGTCTGACCACCACCACATGCCAGTTTAACCAGTGGCAAGAGGCACAGCCCATCTCTTTTGTTTCATGTCATTGGCCACCCGTGGATTTAGAAAAGCCTATACAACCTACCACAATGGGAGCTGTGTAAAAGTATGGCTTTAAAGCATAGTCTCATGTCAATACAAGATTTAACTGAGCCTTTGGCTCTCTGCAAAGGATGGCATTGTTTTTTAAATAGTGCTGACCTCCTCATTTTGGCTTCTTTTTGTGCATATAGTGTAGATCCATAGAAAAAGAGACATTAGAGAGCATGTCTTTTTAATATCACAATTATTTTACCTAGACAGTAATGAAATTCATTAGACTTTTCTTCCTTATAGTGACATAAATTCGAGTGAAACGGCTTTGTTTTTGGGTGGGACTTGATTTTGTCCATGGGGAATTGATTGGATGGTTGTGGTTTGCTTTGATTAAAAATCACGAGGCACATGAATTAAAATAAAATAAAAAATAACGATGTGCATGGATAAATCATTTATAATACTGCAATATTCCATTAAAAAAGAACCGTCAATTTTGATTTCGTGGTGACTTTAACATTGAAATGTGGTTGAAATAATGGCGTCTCATCAACCATCGAAGTTCAATACTCGAGAACGCAAGTACAGCCGACGCATGAAAGTTCCCGGATGTGTTCTTGATATCGAGGATGAATAAGATTACAGACTTACGGCGGACGAAGTACGGAAGCCTGTAACCATTGGGCTGTGTGCCTGTTTTTATCTTCTAAGGACTTTTTGGAGAAACATCTGAGGTTGTTGGTACTTAAAGTAGAATTGAGACACTGAAAAAGAACTTGAATGTGTTTGTGTGGAAATGAATTGTGTTGAAATTGTCTGCAGAAGTCCGCTTCAGCAAAGCAGCTTCTGACCTCTGCAAGGTCCGAGATGTCATTCTTAACCTTTTGAATGCACAGATTTTTTACCCTCCCTCATGTCATTCCAAACCCATTAGACATCTTCAAAACACAACCAAAAGTTTCATGCTTCAAAAATGCACAGTAAAATGATCCATATGAATCTAGCCGTTTGATCCAAGTCTTCTGAAGAGAGAGAATAGCAGGAGGGTGAGTTAGAGATGACAGAATTAAATGCACTATAGAAATAAACTTGGTCAGTCCAGGTGAAGTGTGTGACTCTTTTATTTTTGCCTTGCAATGCAGCCTGATAAAGTGCTGATTTGGATAGAGAAAGACATGTCTGTTTTACAGCACCGTGGCCTCACCTCACTCTCAGAGCTGAGCGTTCAGAGAGCAGATAATGATCTTCAGAGCTTGACTTCAAATAGCTGCGGACATCTTGGAATTTACTGTGGAAGAGACGAGAGTTTGCAGTGCTATTTTCTTCATGGAGAATCCCAAAATTAAAATGGAAAAAAAAAGAAAGAAGAGAAATTCTATTTTGCATAAATAACATTGTAAAATAATTTAATATTTCCGGTTAGAATGAATGATTCAATGACTCACTCATAAAAACTTCACTTGTTTCATTACTGGATGAATCGGTGTTTTTGAATTCCTCTCTTGAATGAATGATTCAATGATAAATACATTTTTGTGACCAATAAAAGGACCTACTGGTGTAACGATGTAATTGATACAATCTTTATTTAAAGCGTCAAGTTACTTTAAAAAGGTGATGTACTCTTATTTCGATCACTACCGTAGACACTGGTGTTTATATCTAAGCCGAGCACCCACAGAAAAATAAGAGATGTTCATTTTAACCAATCGATCGCATCGGATCCCGGCGGGTCGTAATGCACACCTGATAAAAAAAAAACATGCTTACTGTTTTTGCATGATGATAAATTGCATTTTAAGTAATTAACTCAAAAATGATCAGGTAAATCAGCGAGAGAGCAACTCGCTATAACACTCATGTATATTTGTTTGGTTGCTTATGTATTTGCAGTCCGTGAGATTCTCTTCGTGAAACACAAATAACTTTTGTGTAATGAATTCATCAGGCGCATCATCGCACGGAGAAAAAGACTTGTAAAAAAACTTCTTAAAATACACGTTTTAAAATACCGGAAAATAAAAACTTGTAACACTATAAAATGCACTATAGAAATAAACTTGGTCAGTCCAGGTGAAGTGTGTGACTCCGGATGAGGACATCAGCCACAGGCTCTCTCATTCCCTCTGTAGCTGAAGGGAGGAGTGCAGATCCCTCCATCATGGTGTCTCCTAGCCGTGTCCAGAATTAGCCTCAGATTACTCACAGCCACAGCGGTTCTGCCGTTTGCATAACTGTGTCCCCTCACTCTCTCTCTCCATGCCTCCTCCTTCACTGAAGCCAGCACGCTACAGCATGGCTGCTGATCTAGAGAAACTCAGTTTCCTCACAAAAGAATGGAAATCTTAACCTGAGAGAGAGAGATCAGGTGAGAGAGATACTTTTCTATTCTTCAATGGTCCTCTGCAGGTTTAGTAAATAAGTCTCCTTATCTAGAAACTTGAAGATTCAGTGTTAAAATGACCTGTTGTTTCATTTGAATGCTTTACTTTACAAGTAGGTGGGTAAATAGTTGGTAGAATCAGGCTCTTCTTTCATTAGTAAATGTTTGCATTGAATTTTGTCTGTACTGTAGATTCTATTGCATGATCGTCCTGTGCTGACAAGTGTTGGGTTGGTGTTTGGAAAGATTATTATGTGTTGTTAATTAGCGAGACTATTTTAAGATATCAGAGAGATCCTCTCGTTATGGGAGCATAACTTTGAAGTGAAATGTGTCTACAGTGGATAGCATAAGTGAACACACCCATGCTAAAGTTGACTAAAAAGAGAAATAGAAAGTAATCTTTTGGAAATTGATCTTAATGCCTTAATTTAAAAAAAGAGGAAAAATCCAAGCTTTAAGGACACCAATTCTCTTTGTCAATGACTAATGTATCGTAAATAAATAAATAAATGTTCTTCCTTAAAATACAGGTTGCATAAGTCAGTACACCACTATGTTAAATTCCCATAGAGACAGGCAGATTTTTATTTTTAAAGGCCAGTTATTTAATTTCATAATGATTCATCATTTCATGATTTTTTTATTCCTCTTTTTAGTCAACTTTAGCATGGGTGTGTTCACTTATGCTAGGCACTGTTTATATGATGGTATCTACATGTGAGGAGAGCGACCTCAAAGAACTCAGATGGATTGTAGGTTCTTCAGATCAGCGTAACTAGTGTGTTCACACTTGGCAGGTTTGGTTTGATTAAAACGACCTCTGGTGCGATTGCTCTGTTAGTGAATAAGTGTGAACGCTGACATCTGAACCCTGGTGTGCACCAAACAAGTGAACGTGGGTCTCAGTCCGCTCTGGTGGGCTCGACTGAAATATGAACGCAACACAGAACAAAGACGTCTAAACGAACCAAAAACAGGATGTGATGTCACAAGATGTGACCCTAAGAATGACAGTGTGAAAACGAAGCGAACCAAGACTAAATGCATCATTTTCTTTTCTGGACCAAAAGAAACAAGAAAACCAAACTACAAGTGTGAACACACCTGGGAGCTCGACTCTTTGAAGCATCAGTTTGTTTCCTTTGTTTACTTTTTAAAATAAAATTGTTCAATCTAGATACAGTATGCAAGCATTC
This sequence comes from Siphateles boraxobius, assembly GCF_051911475.1. Lineage (NCBI taxonomy): Eukaryota > Metazoa > Chordata > Actinopteri > Cypriniformes > Leuciscidae > Siphateles > Siphateles boraxobius. Next base: position 1,269,075 of record NW_027509228.1, read on the forward strand.
TCGTTTGTAGAGAACACTATATTTAGGAATCTGCTCAAAATGCTTGAGCCAATTGAAACAGAAATTGTACCGCTAATGTCTTAATGCTAACTATCAGGATAATGCCTTATTTTGAATTATGTACCCATTATACAATGTGCTAATACATTTTTCTGTAGTTTTGTATTGTCACTTGTTTATTCTTATAAAATAAATCATTTATTAGATTATTTGTTCTCCCTGGTATATTGAAATGGCACCGAACCATGGATTTGATTGCAGCCCTGGTAGTTGGTAGCAGGTTGTAGTATACTGTAAGTAGCTGTATAATTCTCACTCTGAAGGACATTTTAGTGTACCAAAAAAAAAATGTCTTCGGTCCGTTTTCCAGATCAGAAGGACTGTACATGTTAAAGGTGCAATGTGTAAAAAAATTGAGTATCTATTAACAGAAATGCGATATGACATCCATAACTATGTGTTCAGTGGTGTATAAAGAACTTACTTAATAAACCGTAATTAAGTAATTACGTAATTAATTACGTAATTAACCGTAATTAAGTAATTAACTTACATACTTAAGTATGTAATTAAGTACATCCATAACTATGTTTTCAGTGGTGTATAAAGAACTTACTTAATAAACCGTAACGTTTTTATTGCCTTAGAATGAGACATTTATATCTACATAGGCGCGGGAATCCCCTTCTATGAAGGTCGACATATTGTGACATCATGTTTCTACCGTAGCCGACAGCGAACACACAGCGCTACAGAGCGCGTTTCCTCACTACCTTGAAAGAGAAGCCGCAGAAAGCTAGAAGCTAGCCATAACACCGTGAGTAGTAACTTTTCCCTTGTCAGTGGTGTAAAATATGTAGTTGGATTGTTTCATGTAGCTTAATTCTTCTCCCTCGCTGTGTTATGGCTTTGCTATGTGGGGATAAATGTGCTGGTTACGTTCGTGAGACAGCTGATTAGTACTCTTGTCATTGACCGTAAAACAGTTACAGGAATCACCAACCCGTCGATCTTGGAAGCATTTTAAGTCGATCGAGTTTCCAAAATCAGAGAAAAAAGCCTATTTTGTGTATTAAATGGTGTCTAGGGGATGCGGAGGCGCGCGCGCTGTTACAATCACGTCATTTTTGCCGCAGGGTCCAGTATAAACAAGGCTTTACGCTTTAACCAGCTCAGCCACAGTAACAGCTCATATTAGCCAGCTAAACTTTTACTACCCTGTTAGAAAAAATATATAGTTGCATAGTTTCATGTGGTTCTTCTCCCTCGCTGTATTATGGGTTTGCTATGTGGGGAGAAATGTGCTGGTTACGTTCGTGAGACAATCAACTAATTACTATTATTATATTACGTATTAAGACCCTTGATCCTCACCTGACTATGGCTTTGTAAACTTTATCCATGATGTGGTTTATAATGGACTGTGGTACAGAAACTTGGTTTACTCTGGCTATTCTCTGCCGTCTCAGACGACGATGTTTGTCCCGTTTCAGCCACCGTAGCTTCTTCGAAAGGGAGAGCTGAGCCCTTAGTGTAAACTCGCAACCGAACCGCTAGATGTCGCTAAAAGTCACACACTGCACCTTTAAATGCATTTACAGTTTATGTAGTCATGATTTAGGTTTACACTTGCATACATTACCTGAATCTAACAGACATGGATTAAAGGTTTTTGTAGTAATACAACGTGTGTGTGTGTGTGTGTGTGTGTGTGTGTGTGTGTGTGTGTGTGTGTGTGTGTGTGTGTGTGTGTGTGTGTGTGTGTGTGTGTGTGTGTGTGTGTGATTTGAGGTAAACAGTTTATAAATCATACAATGTGGTGTTTTTAAAAATGCAGAATGTTTTCTGTGATAGTAAGTTTAGGGGTCGGGTTAGTGTAAAGGGAGAGAATATACAGTTTGTACAAAATTAAAACCATTAAATCTATGGAATGTCCCTATAAAATATTAAAACCCTGTGTGTGTGTGTGTGTGTGTGTGTGTGTGTGTGTGTGTGTGTGTGTGTGTGTGTGTGTGTGTGTGTGTGTGTGTGTGTGTGTGTGTGTGTGTGTGTGTGTGTGTGTGTGTGTGTGTATGCATGCATGTGTGAGTTTTGTGCTTCTCTCTGGGTAGATTTATGTTTGCTGTCATGGAGGCATTTCCAAGACTTTGTGTTTTTCATTGGGTTATTTGTTGGAGTCGGCCTCGCTCTCTCTGGTGAAGGTTGCTCACCCCGGCCTATTACTCACAGCCCCTGTGATGTCCTACAGTAGCTCAGAGCTGAGGACTGTGGGAGATTTATAAACCTCATCTTTTTAACCCTATAATGCCCATGTCATATTTGATGCATGCGTTCCTAAGGCCTTTAAATCATCAACATTATCAAAACTTTGCTGAAGAACCTGTTGTACACAATCTTTTGTTGATTGATAGTTTCAAATTGTTCTAGGACGTAAAAGGCCTTTACGGGTGTGTTAACATTGCGGGTTTGCTTTGAAAAAATGAACTATTGTGCGATTCATTTGAATAAGTGTGAATGCCGCCATCCGAACCTTGGTTTTAAAATAATGAAAATGTATAGGATGCTGTTATTTGCCAGCCGTGTTCTGATGAGTCGCACATCGAATCCTCTCAGTACTGTAGTTTATCATGTTGATCATTTTTAATGATCAGTTTTGCTGTGGTCTGCACTTTTGCCCATTATCACAGCTCAAATTCTGTCACGTCAGTCTGAGACGCAGTGTGTTGGTAATAAAATCTAATTTCAGTAGGGAACAGAACTCAGTTGAAGTAAGTGGATTTGACACCGGGGTCCCACATAGGATCATAATGTCTAATAGAGTTAATATTAATACAGTAGAGGGTTGTGTAACTGGTATAAAATCACCACTGGTTTCACTATCTTTGGGGGTTCATCCCTCATACACTTCATAACATGTAATATGTGATCAGATTTGGTACTGCATGCATATAAATATATTGAACAAATATTTACTAATTTATATACACACACAAATATTGAAATATATAATGTAATAATATATTTCTTATATTTTAAAGTGTATAAATATTTACTTTAAATGTTAAATTTCATATATAGCCTGTTAACAATAGCACAAGCACACCTGTTACTGAAGTATTTAGCAGAGAGACTATCACTGTGCTGAAGAACGCACCGCCATTACTTAAAAACACAGTTCTCTCTCTTTCCCTTGGCAATACGGCATGTTGTTTATCCGTCAATTCTGTGCAGAGTTTGCCTGAGGCAGGAACACCTCGACCCTTCCTCAAGCTGAGAGCACACACACTCGCTCTCACACACACTGAAAGCAGCTTGACTCAATCCCTCTCAGATCAGGAAGCATTAGAGGGAGCGAGAGGACTGTTGTGAATGGAAAAGATGGAAGCCTCTTGAGAGCGAGTGTGTGTGTGTGTGTGTGTGTGTGTGTGTGTGTGTGTGTGTGTGTGTGTGTGTGTGTGTGTGTGTGTGTGTGTGTGTGTGTGTGTGTGTGTGTGTGTACGGCGAGAGAGGACACTGAATGTGAGCATGTTCAGCTTGCCTGTGACTCGAGGGGCATGTGGGTGCTACCGTAGCTGTGTTCCTGTGATTCATTCTCAGTGAGGTCAGTGAGTGTGTGTTACTGCCCTGTATGTTTTATACCTCCATATGCAAAAGCAATAAATATTCTCAGCGGCGGACCGAATCGGTGGGCGATAAGGAAAGACGTCTTTCCTTCAGTATCTTTGAGTATCTCCCCCCGTATGGCAGGAAGGTTTGCGTGTGATTGCTCACTCGCTGTGTGTATTGTGGTGCTGATGTCGTCCTGTAAACATTATATGTGTGTACTGAACATCCAGATGCATTTACACGTGTGTCTTGTATGTGTTTCAAACATCCTTTTCTTGATGTTGCAATCGGCCTCATATACTGCATTTCCACCCCAGATGATCCCTCTTATGACAGTCAGATAACAAACATTTTCTCTTTTGAAAATTCGAGTGAATTTCGATTAAATTCGTAAAAAGTGTCCTTTTAAATATTTCATATTAAATAATGTAGCACTGTATAATTTGTGTCTCATTTTATTTATTTATTCAGGGACAATTTACAATAAATGGAAGGCCAAATGACTCAAAATATATTTTTTAATAAACCATTTTATACATAATAAAATAGTTAATAAAACATAAATTCATTAAATTAACTAATTATTTAATCGCCAAAAAATGAATAAATATGAATTATGAATATGTGTTAAATATAATTATGAATTATAAAATATGAATATGTTAAATTGTTTCCACTTTAATTGTTCTCATAAACTTGTGCTTCTAAAATCAATTCAAATATAATGGTAAAAATGATCACTAAGTTATATATATATAGCATTTTTTATGTCTCATCTTATTTATTTATTTTTTATATTTGTACAGGGAGCATTAATAATAAATTTATTATAAGGGTATTTGCTAAAATCTAAATTTTAACTGTATTTGTTGGTGCTTTTAAAAATAAGTATACAGTAGATTAAATATAAATGAAATAGTCATTAGCCATCCTGTTCTCTGTATCAAGCTTTGAAAACCCATATAACTGTATGTTTTGTTAGTGTATTTGTTTTGGGTTTTTTTTTGCCACCAGAGGGCACATTCTGCACCTGTTAAGGGACCTCTCACATTCAGTGCAGTACACACACACACACACACACACACACACACACACACACACACACACACACACACACACACACACACACACACACACACACACACACACACACACACACACACACACACACACACACACAGACATAGACATAGAATCTCCATAGACATAATGATTTTTATACTGTACAAACTGAATATTCTATCCCCGTCAAAGAAAACTTTCTGCATTTTCAAAAAACATCACATAGTAAAATGTATTAGCTGTTCTCCTCATGGGGAAAAGAAAACTTCCCCACAAGGATGAGGATATTGGATATTGCCATCTTTGTGGCACACACACACTTGTGGTACACAGATTCGGGAACATGGTGTACCTGTGGCTTATGAAATAATCACAGGAAATACAACGTCACACTCACAGACTCTCTCTCTCTCTCTCTCTCTCTCTCTCTCTCTCTCTCTCTCTCTCTATCTCTCTCTATCTCTCTCTTTCTCAATCTCCCTCTCTCTCTCTCGCTCTCTCTCTCTCTCTCTCTCTCTCTCTCTCTCTCTCTCTCTCTTTCTCTATCTCCCTCTCTCTCTCTCTCTCTCTCTCTCTCTCTCTATCTCTCTCTCACTCTCTCTCTCTATCTCCCTCTCTCTCTCTCTCTCTCTCTCTCTCTCTCTCTCTCTCGCTCTTTCTATCTCCCTCTCTCTCTCTCGCTCTCTCTCTCTATCTCCCTCTCTCTCTCTCGCTCTCTCTCTCTCTCCCCCCTCTCTTTCTCTATCTCTCTCTATCTCTCTCTCTCTCTCTCTCTTTCTCTCTCTCTCTCTCTCTCTCTCCCCCACTCTCTCTCTCTCTCCCCCACTCTCTCTCTCTCTCTCTCTCTCTCTCTCTCTATCTCTCCCCCCCCCTCTCTCTCTCTCTCTCTCTCTCTCTCTCTCTCTTTTTCTCTCTCTATCTCTCCCTCTCCCCCCCCCTCTCTCTCTCTCTCTCTCTCTCTCTCTCTCTCTCTCTCTCTCTCTCTCTCTGTCTCTCTCTCTCTCTCTCTCTCTCTCTCTCTCTGTGTGTGTGTGTTCATTATCACTGTTGAGAGAGAGTGACAAAAATCAGCTCAGAATAACCCGTCACCACACACCGGCACTTGTTGTCCCGGTATAATCGGCCCCGGCATGCGGCCCTGACGGGTCTGTCATGGGACTGTGACTCCAGTGTTTCAGGGCCCATTAGTCTCTATGGAAACTGACCATCTTGTCAAGAAACAACATTCATATCTGTCACTTTTTTAAATGCCTTATCCGTTTGGGATATTCTTACTCATAAAATAAGGTGTGTGTGTGTGTGTGTGTGTGTGTGTGTGTGTGTGTGTGTGTGTGTGTGTGTGTGTGTGTGTGTGTGTGAGAAAGAGCATCTGTTTGTGTATTAGACGCAGCACTGCCTCTTTCACAAGTTCATGTTTCTATACACACTTGTGACTGTAAGCATATTCAAAACTTTACATAGACAATGATGAGAGAAGGGAAGCACAATGACACTGAGGAGGCGATGAAGAGGAGGAGGGCTGATTCACACACTGAGCGTGGGGAGATGACACACCGTTGAGATTTAAAATGCAGTATATCTAGAAAAAAATGGCAAATGAAGCTGGGAAGAAACAATGAGAGTCGGTTACTTAGTTCCTTTTATATAGGGATTCTTCAATATTAAAAATCTATATTTTTTGTAGTACAGTATACTACACTGTACTACAGTACAGTGGACGGCTATTCAAAAATCATTTTCTTGAATTTGCACGGGTTTTGATGGCGTATTCGCACATGAACCTCTACCGTGGATCCTGATGCATCATCCTAGACATTGCCACCAAGTTCACAGTTAAATTACCAAAGTTTTGATTTTAGATTGGGAGAAAATTCTGATTATTCATCTGTCCACTATAGTGAACCTCATGCGTCAATGGCTATAGTTCAGCTACATTTCATACTTATTCTGTGAATGTTGTTTTTGAAAATACTTAATCTTTTACTGGAAATATATTGATTTGTATTATTAGAATGTCATTTTCATTGACATCAAAAAAGTAATGTGATTACATAATGTATGTGACTTGTAATGCATTACTTTACTCATTACATCAAAAAAGTAATCTGATTACGTAATGCACGGTACTTGTAATGTAGTACTTTACATAATCAGATTTTTTTAATGTTACGAGTAAAGTAATGCGTTACAAGTAACGTGCATTACGTAATCAGATTATCTTTTAATGTTACGAGTAAAGTACGTTACTTGTAATGCATTACTTTACCTGTTAGATCAAAAAGTAATCTGATTGGTTCTGCATGTTACTTGTAATGCGTTACCGCCAACACTGCTCAGTTCAGATGAGATTGAAAACACCTGATCGCTAGGTTTTCTCAGAGGAAAGCTATGTTAGAAATGTGTCCATCTTGAACATAATCAGAATGATCAACTAATAAGGGTAAATGACATACACTGGAGGGAGCATCTGAGGGGTTTCCACAGTAGTTCCTGGACAGGCTGTTGAGATTACTGATGGAATCATGTCCTCATGTTCTGATATCAAAGATACACGAAGTTCAACTTGTATTCAGTTCAATTGCCTGTGCAATATTTCGTATTTATACTTTTAGTTTTCACATGATTTTATATAATGTTATTGATTGGTTTGTTAAATACACACACTATTGCTTTGTTATTATTGTATTATGTTTAATACAGTATTTCTTCAGTTTAAACCACAAACGCATGCTCTCCACTCAAGTGGACATCTGAAAATCTCTTTAAAAAATGTGTAAAAATAAAATAAAATAAAATCTTGTTTTCAATGCCTAAGAGCAATAAAAACACATAGGAAGAAAAATCCTGACTGAGGTTTTCATAATTCATGCATGAAAGGGTTAAAACAAATACTAAAAACTAAAATCAGTATTTGTTTTAATGATTTGTTTTGAGTTTGGGTCAGTATGATATATATACAGTATATATACACTATTTAAAAGTACTTTTATTTATCAAGGACATATTCAATTGATCAAAAGTCACCCTAAAGAAGTTTTATAATAGATTTCTATTTCAGATGCTGTTTTGGACTTTCCGCTCATCAAAGAGACCTGAAAAACAGCTACTATCATTTGCCGCTTTTCCACTGGATGGTACGGCTCAGTACGGTTCGGCTCGCTTCGCTTTTCCACTGGATGGTACGGCTCAGTACGGTTCGGCTCGGCGCGGTACGGTTCGGCTCAGTACGGTTCGGCTCGCCTCGCTTTTCCACTGGATGGTACGGTTCAGTACGGTTCGGCTCGGCACGGTTCGGCTCGCTTCGCTTTTCCACTGGATGGTTCGGCTCGGCGCGGTTCGGCTCGCTTCGCTTTTCCACTGGATGGTTCGGCTCGGCGCGGTTCGGCTCGCTTCGCTTTTCCACTGGATGGTACGGCTCAGTACGGTTCAAAGTGGGTGGGATTATGACTGATCGTTATAGTTTATCCGCTCATCTGCAACCAACAAGAGGAACGTCTGCGCTTCTCGTCCACTGACCACGATTCAGCCATTTCTGTTTTGGAAGTTTTTTTTTCTTCAAGCAAGTCAAGCAAGTAGTTTTAAAACATTGGAGGCTGTTACTGGCTATTTAAATCTAGCGGGTTTGATGTCTCGCAAATACAATGACGCTGGTAGTGACGATTCTGTCTGTTTGACCAATCAGCGATCTACAGTGCTTCCACGTCACATTTTAGTATCGGTACGGTACGCTTGGAACCTCAACAGAGGTGGTACCATATAAAGCGAGCCATACCGTACCGTACCATGCAGTGGAAAAGTGCCAAAGCGTGCCGTACCGAACCGAACCGTACCGTACCATGCAGTGGAAAAGCGCCAATTCATAATAATATTTCACAATTTTACCTTATTATTGATCATATTAATGCACCAATGGTGAGCATAAGAGACTTCTTTCAAAAACATTTTTAAACCTCAAACTTTTGAACAATAGTATATGTACATATCAATATGATACCAATATATTGTGCTAGCGCTTTATTGCTTACCGCAAGTCATAAGATCTGATATTCTTGTCTTCTGTGGAATTTTTCCAGCCGTTTTATCATCCGCCGGCCAAAAAAGTCTCAGTTTGAGGCATCATTCATGAAGTGTAAGTTCAAACCCTGAATATGTGCAATACTAATGATATGTGCTTCAATGAATTCAGGTGTTGACTGAGATCAGGTTGTAGTGTATCTCTCGCTCTCTGAGACGCCGGAGCTCGTACAGATGTGGAAATGCCACACAGTTACAGAAACTTCACACGCCTCATCTTTCATCCGTCCTGCCAATCGCTTTCTCACAAACCTGTTTTCTGAGCTTCGACATCATGTTGTGCCTTATGTGGTCAGAACATGCTAATGAGGGCTGCCACTGATTGGCCGTTCATCAGAATAATAAATATTCTCGTTCTTAATTCACCTTTACCCCACTCAGCTGTGTGTACACTTCCACATGGGGATTTTCCATAAGGATTAGTGAGCGAGAGAGAAATAGAGCAGTGTGTGTGTTTTACAGGAGGCGGGATTACCGCATACCGCCACATATCCTCACTATGACACTGAACTGGTGTGACAGTCACCCGGTCAGCTGATAGCGAATGCTCACCTCCCATTGGCTGCCATTTATCAACCTATGCAGCTCTAAAAATAATCCACAATGCTCCCTCACGCAGGGTGTGTCCAAAAGAGAGAGAGATGGGACGAGAGACCCAGACAGAGAGAGAGGGAGGGAGTGAAAGTTGCAGAAATCGACATGTTTTAAAAAAAGAAAACACTCTTTAGTTGATGTTCCACATCGCAACGTTTCTGATGATTGATGCACTCCTGGACTGCAGCGTATCTGGTTTTATTGATCACCTGAGTCACATGCATGACACATGTTGTGAACAAATCAATATGTCAATGGCGTTAAGCTGCATGACCTGGAACTGCATTAACACAGTACTGAATCAAATACGAGGATACCGCAGCCAAATACTACAGCAGCGTTGCATGTATCTATCATGGAGAGGACAATCCCAGATTGCATTGCAAACCACCTCAAAAATTCATTCAAGAGGAATCAAGAGAAATGCTTTTCATTCAGTACTGGAAAATATTGATTACAAATTCTAGTCTAATTAAAAATGAAATATTTTACCCAATATTTGTGTGCTGTGTATTTAAAGTTTGAAGTCCGTAAGATTTTATGTTATTGAAAGAAGTCCTTTATGTTGGCCAAAGCACCCAAAACTAATATTGTGAACTATTATTACAGTTTAAAAAACTGTTATATATATACAGTATTAAACTGTAATTTATTCCTGTGATCAAAAGCTGAATTTTCAGCATCATTACTCCAGTCTTCAGTGTCACATGATCCTTCAGAAATCATTCTAATATGATAATTTACTGCTCAAGAAAAATTTCTGATTATTATCAATGTTATACACAGATGTGCTGCTTGATATTTTAGTGGAAGCTTCATACATTACTCATCATTCTTTAATGAATGGAAAGTTCAAAAGAACAGCATGTATTTGAAAATGAAATCTTTTTAACATTATGAATGTCCTTACTGTTATTTTCGATCAATTTAATACATCCTTGCTGAATAAAAGTATTCATTTCTTTTTTAAATAAAATCATACTAACCCTAAACATTTGAACGATAGTGTACGTTTTCCAATTCCAATATAGATATCTGGTGGCCAATAATGTCAGTGAAAGCAACTTTGAACTGATTCAATGAACAGCGAAATATTAGCCAACTAATTGGTCTATCACTATTTTTATGCATCTCTAAGATGTAATACAGTGAGTAGCATGCAGACACTTATAAGGCTCCATTTCAGTGAGGATGCCACCTTGGGAAACAGCTTTTTTTTTCATCTACAAGAAGGAAATATGGTTGTTAGACTATGATACACCAGCAGGTATAATGGGAGTGAGTGTCAGTGTAAGCTGTGATGTGCAGTATTATTGTACTGTGCTGTGAGGAGCTGTCCCATCAGCACCACACCACTGTGAGCTGCACATCACATTATCTCCAGATCTGTGACTGAGTGCAGCGATACGTGTTTCTGTGCTGTCATCTTCCAGTTGGACTGTTTTTTTTTTTTAAACCTGTAGGGTTTAATTATAGTGCCACTAATATACACACCCTTCCACCAGTTGTTCAGAAAAGGATTCCTGCTCCACACTCATATATAAGTGAACACACTACTCGCACTAGAATACTAAACTGTACAGTTATAGAATAGTGCACAAGTACATGAAATGGGACGCACCTTTAGAGTCTCCCAACTTGCCATGTTTCTCTAGCCTGGTTAAAACCAGTCGTAATTGAGTTAGGGTCTGTGGAAGGTTCACCAACGGACGTCGCTCAAACGCGCAATTGGATAGACCTTAAAACCAATCAGATCGATCGTCATCTTGTAAAGCCCGCCTCAACGTTTGTGATTGGTGCCTTGATTTGGAAAGATTGGAAATGAGCTTGAATGAGCTCTTCGCCAGACTAACTTGCAGAGCAAATCTAAATTTGCCGGAAGTTCGTCTGGGTTTTCCCAGGCTAATGTTTCTCCTCAGAATCATCCAGTTTCCCAGTGATCAGTGTTGCAGCCACGCTGCAGTGACGTATGTCAGATGAGATGCCATCTCTATGAGATGCCATTATAAGTGTATTTATTAGTGTCCAAGTGTGTTTATGGGAGCGTGTGGGTTTTGTGCAAGAATTGTGGGTATTTCCAGGAAAGAGTGTGACTTCTTCATTATGTGCTAGCCTAAGTGTCACAGTCACCACCTAATGGTCATCGTCACTATCATGTGTTGGTCCCCGTCCGCACTACAGTTCCCAGCATCCTCCTTGGCCCACACCTGCACCTCCTTCAACATTACCCGCACTCATCATCACCACTCACCGTCTCCAGCTGTTGTCCTCTTTATTTCTCTGTGTATTTAAGTTCATCTCATGTCAGTGTGCAGTGTCGGTTATTGTTTGTGGTTAGTGCACATGTTTGTGCCTTGCTTGTGTTTCGTATAGTTGGCTTTTGTAAGTTCTTGTTATATAAACTTTGATATCTTCAATCAGAACCATCAAGTTGTGCATCTGAACATCAACAGTCTGAAGTCAGAGTCTGAATCTGTCAAACACTCCACAAAGAAAATACCTGAATATCATTGATTTAAACCAGTGTTATTTAAATATTATATGTATACCATTATATATGTAAGTCATATATTTAATATTTAAAATACTTTTTAGTACAATAACACTAAACTAAAAATTGTATTCCATTTAATTAAATTAATAATTTAATACCAATTTTAATTGTAGTTTATTTTATTAGTTAATAAAATAATAATAGTTAATAAAGTTTTATTAGCTCCTTCAAATATTTTATATTGCTTAAATTTATTTCTATTTTTTGTCATTTTAGTACTTCAACTTATTTTATTTCCATAAGTTGTCTGAAATAATATATATATATTTTTTCGTTTGTTTAAGCATTATTTCAATAGTTTTAGTTAACAATAACAATATAAATATTGAAGAGGAAAAACACAGTAGCTCAGACACTTACAAAAAATGTGACCGTGCAACTACCATGTGTTTTTGGACATTGTAATACCATTGTATGGACATGTAGGCAAAATGTTCACAATACATTCACAGTGATTTTGCTGCTGATGTAAGTAGGCTAAATTTATATAAAATGACAATAAATAGTGTGCTTCTTATTTGCTCATGAGATTTCCTAAAAAGTTGGTGTATATAGTTTTTTTTTAAGTTTTAACAGAATTTTCCTTGGTTTATTACATTTCCCCAAGCACCATACACAGCTCTATGCTTTCAGTGTGCTAAAACCTTCTCTGGAGATGTCATGAAAAAAATCTTATAAAATTATATTTGCAACATTACAAAGATTAAGTCTTTAAATGCATATTCTTTATAGCATCGCCACTACAGCCATTAAAGCATCGATTTTGTAACACAATAGATTTCTTCCACAATAAATTCCAAGAAAATTACTGTCAGACTTCAAATTGCTGTTGTAACCAATATTTACAGCTTAGCCTGTTGCTTCGATAGTTTGTGCAGTTAAATGTTATATATTATTTAGCCTATTTTTGAGTTGATTTATTCACTCATTAGCCAATGGAACTGCGTTTAGAGTCCATACATTTCTTAAAAATGTGTCCAATCACTGTCAGGTGAACATGACAGCCTAATTATACAGTGTTTTATTAAGACTAATTGGTCAGCTAGATTTGCAGACAACATCACGACTAGTTGATCTTGAAAACGTGTATTTTTGCATATCCCCAGAACCACCGCAGGACATGAACAGCTGCTGTGTGCGTGATAGGTCAGAGCGTGACGTGTCAGTCGGTGTGGGTCTCTATCGAACTCTGTAATGCGCTTCTCTTTTGTTTTCGCTCTTGCATTTAGATTTCTCTCCTATAAAAGACACGCCTGAGTGGATTTAAAGTGCCCCTATTATGTTTGTTTTTTCAGAATATTCCCTTTCTCTCAGTGTGTAATATAGCTGTTTGTGAATGTAAACGTTCTGCAAAGTTTTAAAGTTGAAAGTGCATGATAAATGAAGGTATTCCCAAAAGAAAGAATCGACTCTGAACCACCTAAACGAGTCGTTTGTATTTCGAATTTGTTACTGTTCTAGACCACTAAATAATACATTTGCATAATGCCCGTAAACAACTTGCCCCGCCCACAAACACGTCATTTTACTGACAGCTGCTTCTGAAATCTCAGACGTGGGATTCGCAAACCGCTTGCTCTCCAAAGTTGGGTTAGTACCCAGTTAACTTGGACCAGCTTGCTCCTCAGAATCACAACCTGTAAGTATGAATAATTATTGATGTATATATGCCCTATTGGGTGTTTTAAATACGTAGTTTTGCGTTTTATATTCTGTAAGTTTCCGGCTAACCAGCTAACTCACCTTATTACTGTCTTACTGAAATAGTTCTGCTAATCAGCTGTGGGCCACTATCACCTAAAACTGTATCTATTAATGCAGATTGTCTGTCGTTCTTAATACTTTGAGTAAAGATAAAGGATGGAGCAAGATTTGTTTTGCAAACTTTAATGTTACATCAGTCATTCAAGTTAGTGCTCGGCTAACATATGCACCGTTATTGATACAGTTAATGATACAGCTCCCTCATGTGCACCGCATTCAATTAGGAATATACATATGGGTTTATTGATGGACATACACTTAATGCTGATAGTGAGGAATTACAGTTACAGTTCAAATAAGTAGCGTATCACTGAGAATCGTCCTGCTCAAGTCATCCTTTGGGTTGAATAACCATTTCTTCCAATGTTTCATTATCGGACTTGCGTTTGGATTGATATGGTAAAATCAACGTCATTGTTACTGTCTTTACAATCGCTGAGCTTTAGGACACCTCCGGATTGAGCTGAAGTTTATGGTAATGGTCTTTTTGTTTCCGACGTGCGCTGTAAGCAGTATACCAATCACAGCAGACTGGGACATCTGACCAATCAGAGCAGAGTAGACCAATCACAGCAGACTGGGCCATCTGACCAATCAGAGCAGAGTAGACCAATCACAGCAGACTGGGCCATCTGACCAATCAGAGCAGAGTAGACCAATCACAGCAGACTGGGCCATCTGACAAATCAGAGTAGAGTAGATCAATCACAGCAGACTGGGCCATCTGACCAATCAGAGCAGAGTAGATCAATCACAGCAGACTGGGCCATCTGACCAATCAGAGCAGAGTAGACCAATTACAGCAGACTGGGCCATCTGACCAATCAGAGCAGAGTAGACCAATCACAGCAGACTGGGCCATTTGACCAATCAGAGCAGAGTAGCTTGCAAAAAGGAGGGATTTAGAGAGACTGAGGGGCCATTCACATATTGCGTATTGTGTGCGATCAAGTTCGTTATTTCAAATGTAGGCGCGCGGCCTACATTTGTCAAAATGTCATTTGAAAACATTGCTTTTTCCAGAAAATCCACAAAAATCTCAACTTTTCAAAATGCTGCAAGCGCACCGCAGGTCATGTGACAAGAACCAACCAATCAGCTTCACCCTTTCCGTAACAACATTGAAATCTCAGTCAACATGAAGGGATGGGGTGCACCCAAACACTACGCTTTTTTTTTCTCTTTTCATAAATAAATCTTGTAACAGAGCTTTCGGTGGTGGAAATCCATGACTGAAACTTCCTCGTCGTTGTGGAGATCGCAGTTCATGGTTGCATAGCAACGACAGACGCTGCGGGAAAGAAGGAGACAGCGGCCAGCTGCGCATTCTAAGCGCTTTTAGACGCGTGAACGGCCCCTGATTCATCCATCGAATTGTTTAAGAATCATTGAAAAATTAGGTGATGTGCAATGTATTTTATGAGAAAATGAAAGTGTTTTTGACCTTCAATGCATGTAAACCTGTTGTAGGAGACCTCCAAAACAAAATTAGAAGCCTTTAAAATAGCATAATAGGGGCATTTTAAGTTACTTATGCAGGGCTCTAGACTGTGACTAAGAGAATGTTCTAGAGGTCTGCAATCCGCGGGACCCGACGTAACCGAGTGCGGCGCGGGACAGGTTTTAAATTGCTGAGTGCAGATGCGAAAAGGAAGAGACTGATATATGCGTGGGAAGTGGGAGAAACAAATGACTCGTTGGCTCCTGCAAAATATATTTATCTAACAATAACAGCCCGCAGAAGTCTGTCACTGGAGTTCTGAAGCATTGTGTGTGTGGAAAACACCTCACAAATAAAATTCACAAAATGCAATTCATCCAAAAGCCAAGGAATACAAATAATTTTTCAGGCAGGATTTAAAAACAGGTGTAGATTTAATGAAGAAGAGTTCACTGAAAGGTTCTTTGGGGAACCAAAAATAATACTTCCGTGGAACCCCCTTTTGGATACGTTATTTTTATGAGTGCACAATGTGAAAAGAGCGTTTTCAAATTCATCCATCAGAAAGCTTTGTTTTCTCAAGACAAAAACAGCATCTCAATGTGGACGGAAGGCTAAAACAGAGAGAAAAAGATGCATATGTAGGCAGTAGACAGCAAAGAAGCCTGCTAGCTTTTGGAACAAAGCCATAGTATGTGTGCATTAGCAGATTAGTTTCCCAGCCACTATTCAAGACTTAATTGTGGCTGACGGGAGGGCAACAAGTCTTCATAATCTCCCAGACCAAGACCAGAAGACACCCCAGTGAACGACCCAAACCCACCTCGCCTGACCTCCGCTCGCTCGCCAGAGGGGACAGTCACAGCTAACCAAACAAGCGCGTACGTCTGAGAGAAGCAGATCAGCGAGGGAGGGAGATCGATGAGCATGCTCAGTAACACTCGGCTCAGCGACTGCAGCTTTTAACTGCAGAGAGAGACGGAGCACACGAGTGAGCTTACACACACACTCACACACACACACACACACACAGACACGCACCGCAACTTCAAGACACCGCGCAAGTTTATTTCCACACAGGTTTGGCGACCGCGAGAGGATCGGTCCTGCAGCTTTATATATGGGACCATCTGGATGGTTGGACATCCCGTTAGCATTAGAGTTAGTTGAGGTTAGTACGTAGACCATCATCTCTCTGAATGGGACGGCACAGCGGGACACGCTCATCATGCAGCCTCCCGACGCCGTACCCAACACGCTACCAGCACCGCACCAATGAGAGGCTTCAAACTCGCCTGGTAAGCACCACTCCTTCCAGACTACTGTGTTTTCTGACTGAGCAACACTGGAGATGCTTTGTGCCTCGCCGCCTCCGGGGCCTGATATTTTGTAAAGTCTCCTTGCATCTCTCTGTGGACACCGTCACGTGTCGTGGACAACTGCAGTGCCGCCCTCCTTTGTATATTCTTCCGCTGCTCCTCCAAACTCCCTTTCCTTTTTCCCCCCATCTTTTGTTCTTTCATGCACCTGTGCCCCTGTTCCTAAACTCCCTCTCTGCGTCTGTCTCTTTTCCCCTCTCCCCTCCCGTCCTGTGCATGTGTTTGTGAATGCGACTCAGTCATGTGCCGGATATTTTTAGCCACAAATCACAGCGTGAAGCGCTGAGGAGAAACGAGCGGCAACGTGCAGCCAGCTTCCTCTCGCATTGCTGGATGTGCTTTTCACAGTGTTCCTCTCTCTCGCTCATTCCCTTTTGTTTTCCCCCACTCTTTGTCCCAGAAGAAAAGATATCACATTCTTTCAAGTCTAGATTAGCTGTTGTAAAACTTCTTATTCGATTACTTTTTGGATTTAATCGGATCAAACTGAGAAAAAATTTACATTGAGTTTTATTGTGAGAAAAACAACCTAGTCTCCTCCATCTCGACTATTTCCCACGCTGTTTTCCAAAATCTGCATTCAGAAGTTGTAAATTGCAATATCATCTCCAACGTTTCCTACGAGATTCATTCAAAATTACATTACTAGTTGTGCATCTTCTGATATTGATATTTGGATTTAATGAGCTACAGTTGAAACCACTGTAAAATTCAGATTGTTGTGACGTTGCATTTAAAACTGCCGGGTGACTTTTTCAGATACGTTAATTATGAATAACAAATACATTTCGTATAAGGTGTTTTTAAAGAAATAATACTAATAATATTATTATTAGTATTATTTCTTTAAAAACACCTTATAAGAAATGTATTTATTAATTCATAATTAACATATTTATTAAATAAATATATTTTGATAATAATAATACATTTAACTATATACTATGTGTGTTATATTTGTTAGAATTATTACAAAAAGCAGATATGTATTATTATTAATAATGTATTCAACTATTTAAGAATAATTATTATAATGTAAATGTATATTAATTCATAAGATATGCATTTTAAATGATTAATGTAACTGTGCACTTTGTCTAATAAATATATCAAATGATATTGTTATATAATTGTGTATGGAATTAAATTGTATAGTAACATGCTTATTTTATTAACAAAATAAATTATGAGTTACTCAGTTTTACAAGCCAAAAACACACTTTATTCATAATAAAAATCACTGAAACCGACGGCCTCTCGTGGATTGTTATCCACATTGATTTTACAGCGCAGTACTCGTTCTCAACTAGTGTCTCATTTATGTTTAGTGCTGTGTCTCCTGTGTGATTTTGAGACAAACTCCCTCAAAACTCGCATTACCTCTCCCGTGCTATGAACGATCACACGCTCGCATCACTAAACTCTGTCATTGCTTCAAGGCTTGATTTGACTTCAGCTCAGTTTGCAGAGGTTTGCAGGGGTTAGAAGTGTGTCAGGTGTGTGTGATAGTCTGCTTCTTATACGAGTCCTCTGAGATGGAAGGCTGATTTCTGAAGTGGAGGTGTCAGATTTAACCGGAGCACCTGCTGCCCGTTCACACAGGAACTGGAAACATATATTATGCTGATTTATTGGAAAAGTTGAAAAGGGCCGTTTGTCAGCTCCAGAGCTCCTTGTGGGAATAAGTAGAGCATATTTTGTGATTTCTCAGGCGTGTCTGGATCCCCTTCTAATGGATGATGGACTGAAACTAATTTGTGAACTTTATCGGATTCTGTTCTATCTGAAGATCTCTTGCTCTTTACGAAACAACACATACTTGTGATTGGAAAACCCAGGTTCTGACTGAAGCAGTGTGATTATTCTTTTTTTCTCTTGTTCTCTCTCTGTCACCTGCACTGGAATACTTTTATATCACTCTTATTTCCCTAGGGATGCTCTTGCTCTCTTCCCTATTCTTTCTGTCTAAATGACAGCTCAGTCATGCTCTTAAATAGGGCAGCACACTGTGGAGTTAGGATCTATTCTGATACAAACACAGCTCTGTGTGCTCTATAATTATTATAGAATGATGGACAGGGTTTCTTAAAGACTAATTGACTTTATGTAAATGCACAAACATGCATCTTAAACCATACTTTAGTTTTCTATGATACCGTATCATTGATGAAGAAGAGAAAGAGATTCTACAACCATTTGTTATTAGTAAAGTAGATGAGTAGATAACTCTTTGTATTCACTTTAACAAACCGACATTTAGTCATAAAAAAGCTAGCCTAGCCTGTATAGTATGTTTTTAGGCTTTTTGGAGCCCTGTTATGTGCAACCTTGTTATACATGCTGGCCTAATTTTATTTTTTTATTCATTTAATATTAACTCTTTCTCTGCCATTGGCAGAATTTTCCTGCTATCCATGTTTTCATTGTTAAGCGTTAGGGGGCGCTATTACACATCTTCTGAAAGAGAACTGTGGTAAGCAGAACTAGGCTACTTTCAGAACACTTAGGCTATGAGTTAGGAACCCATTACCCAGTTACGCATTATTTACACATCTGCATATTTGACCATTACGCATTTTACAAGAATTATAATGAGACGCATTGTAAACCCCCAAAATAAAAGATCATGTGTTTATCTCTTTCAAGCATAGAAATTAGTACAAAACTAATTATGAAAGTTGTTTTTATTTTTAGTGCATTTGTTTTACAATATATGGCTATTACTGTCATGGGATTAATATTATAACTATTATTATGTAGTAGTGTAATGCAGACAGACACTATATCACAGCTAAAAAAGTTTTGAGTTTTTCTTTGTTCTATTTGCACACTGATTATGAGTTGGAGCTCTTAATTTTTAACTCTCAAAGTGCACCAGATTTATGAATTTAACATTAAAAAGTGTGTCGCGTGTCTTTGATGGGTTGGCTCCCCCGAACCCCCCTAAAGGGACAGAGGTCCACCCACCACAGATTTACCAAAAATCCTGTGTCAAACACTGGTATTGCTATGCCAATGCAGCTTATACCTTGTTTTAGGATTCATCATTGTGGAGTAGTTCGACAGTAGTTATTTCATCTATTAACTCTTACTCATTCCTACTCACTCATTACATGGCATTAGTGGTTTTAATAGGAGGTAGTATACATATTCAGGGGCGTGAAAAGATCTGTCGTGTTTATGATTATATGTAGTGGGCCAGTCTGGGCCAAAATGCCCGGGCCGATTTTTAGTCCCAGTCCAGCCCTGTTTCAGCCTATATAATATTTACGTTAAACGTTTATTAGGAGTGTAACGAAACACATATTCATATTGAACCGTTTGGTACGATGCTTTTGGTTCGGTACGCATTACAAACCGAACGATTCGTTGGACCTGCCGGTGCAACCAAATTTTTGTTAGCAGTTGCGCTGGCGAGACCACCACAATGTTACCCAACATCAAATGGCAAACGTAAAGAAAGTGGACGAAACTCTGCTACTCATTATTTTGTGCTTCACGGACCGTTTATCAGTTTGGACCAATGTCAGTGCAGCACAAGTCGATCTTGATCAAGCGACACTGTTACTACACAACGCTAAGAGATCCAGTAAAGAAAGCATTTGAATTCGCCACTGAAGTAGTAGCATCACTGTGAGATCTAGTGACAAGCATTCAAATTTCTCCGCTATTAACGGATCAAACAGCGCTGATGTGGAAACCAGGAGACACATTGTGCCATGAATAAACCAGTTATAGGCTTTAAGTCCTGTAGTTATAGGCTTTAACTGTAACCCTGTAAGTTTGGCAGGAATAGTAAAATGCTTTCAAGTACGTCACACATCTTTTTCCAGCACTTCAAAGCTAATATGTTATCATATCACATGTTATTTTTTAATGTGATGACCAAAGTGATTCCTTCAAAGATTAACCTCAATTATAAAACTAAAAGTTTCAAGATGTAGGAAAACTCACACTTATTTAAAAATATTTTTTCTTTTAATAAATTGTTTATTTATTCTTTAAATCAAGGAAATTTATTTGGCATTTCTTTCTTTTTGCTGTATGCAAAACGTACCGAACCATGACACCACTTTGTCATATCAAACCGAAACGTGAATTTAGTGAACCTTACATCCCTAATGCATTTGATGATAAAAAAATAAATAAATGAAAAAAATGTCATTATATAAAACTTTGCCATACTTTTGTGTTAAAATGATAATGTTGACAGATCTGTTTAATGGGCCTTTACAAGATTAACAAAGTAATGCACTGAGACGATACATATGCTAAATACAAAATGGCCAAGATTCAATTTGTATTTATTTTTGCATTCTGTTCTGAACTTTGAACCATTGCGTGCTTGTGTTGTTTTTTGGTGTATTAATGTGTCAGGAAATGCTTTAATCTTCCACCACGGGACAGGTTAGATCACACAAGCCTTCTAGAGCACTAATGAGGTCACTGTGTTGTTTACAGCACTGCCATGTGGTCGACCAGGAATCAGTCCCTAATATCAATATCTGCAGTGATGCATAAGACCTGCCGTTGCTGCTTACTCTGTCACCTCCTTTCTTTCATATATATATATTTTATTACTCTTTTCCTCCTTTTGTTTTGTCATATGCGTCTCTCTTGAGTGAGCATTGGTAAAAGCATTAGTGTTTATTTATAGGGTTCAGAAGTTTAAACGTGGCATACTTCTTCTTGTCCAAACAGATCATTCTTTTTTATTATTTTTCCATTCCAGGTACCAAACAATAATAAAAAAAGAAAATGTTATGTTGTATTGCAAAATATTATTTATATATATATATATATGTATTTTTTTTTTTTTACCTTTTGTTCATATTTTTATAGGATGAGTCATGGTTTCCATTTCAATCAGGCTGCTATAAATCACTCTTTTTTTAGATTATTTACAAATATTTTAGCTTTTTTATGAAAGAAGCCTGCATTGTATTCATAGTTTTACCTAATATCATCACAAAGCCTTTGTCACATTCAGGACTACTAAACCTGTGAGGAGCATTTTCAGATTCATAATAATGAGAGTGGCCTAGAGCTGTAAAAGGTCCAACTAAGGAGGGAGGACTGGGGCTCAGCCGGAGGACGTAGAACAGGAGAGGGACGTAACCAGTCAGGGACAGGCAGAGCAGTCCATGGAGGAGTGAGTAGAGGGAGGAGCAGCAATGGCCAGGCAGGGAGCCAGATCAGCCAGGACAAAAACCCACGGAGTCGATGGAGGGACGAGCCATGATGGAATTTTGGCTGTAGTCACCCGGGGTTTGATTATCGAGGTGAAGTTGATGGAGATGGAGCCCTGGGCGCAGACGAAGAGCAGATGGGACCGGAAAACACTGATGGTCCTGGAGGCTGAGGCGGAGCCACAGGGACGAGTGTCCGAGGTGAAGCCGGTGGGACTGAGGTGAAGCCAGAGCCAGGCGCAGCCGAAAGGAGTGGAGAGATGGAGCGCAGTGGATGGCTATAAAGTCTGTGGTGCAGGCAGGACGACGTCTGACCCAGGCAGAGCCAGAGGGACGAGGGAGCCTGGTGGAGCCGTAAGGATGGTGGTCTCTGGTGGAGCAGAGGGAGAGAGGAGCCAAGGCAGAGCCAGAGGGACAAGCGAACCTGGTGGAGCAATACGGCCGATGGTATTTGTTGGAGCCGAGTGAAGAAGGAGCTAAGGCAGAGACGACAAGTTGCAGACCGAGGTGGAGTTACTGCATCAACAGCTGGAGGCAGAGCCGGAGGATCCACTTGCCTGGGCGATGCTGGAGAACTGAGGACTTGAGACAAATCAGCCGAATGGTGTCAGAGGAAGAGTTGAGGGTCTGAGGTGAACCAGTGGAGATGGGGCTGACGGACTGGCTCAGTTTGGAAGAGGAGGCAGGAGAGGGAGGTTGGGCTGGAGCTCAAGTGAGACAGGATACTTTGAGCTGGACAGGATCAGTGGGGACACAGTAGATTTTGTGTGGGACGAGACTAACAAGGGGAAAAAGGAGAGTTTGTGCTGGACGGGACCAGCAGTAACGAGAGAAAATAAAATTATCCTCTTCCAAATCAAAATGGTTCCCAGTGGTCAGGCACAACACATCCACCGTGGGGGTGGGCTCCCTCCATGCCCTCAAACTCCACAAGCAGCCCCACAGGGACAGATGATGTAATTATAATTAATAATTTAATAATAATAATAATAATTCTGACCAGGTGCATGTAGCCGGCTCTTGCACCTGGTCAGACGTTTCACGAGGCTCAGGCTCTGGGGCAGTTGGTTGGCTCGGTCCTCCTTTCAGTCTCTGGTCTGTACATCGTGGCCCGGTTGAGCTCTCCGTCTGCGTTGGGCTCTAGCATTCGCTCCTCGCAGTGGTGTGATGGCTGGCTGTGCTCTGGATCCGGAGTGGGGCTGGTGATGTAGAATCCATTGTTAACAGCACCCACTCCAAAAAATGCTGCAAAATCTTCCCTTGGACTGTCCACTGGAAGGCGTGCCTTGGACCGCTCGCTAAGGCTGATTTGGAAAAAGACACAGAGTGAGCGGTCCAGATAGTGAGTCAGGCAAGCCAGATCGATAAAGTCCTGGATATGGTCCTACATGGTCCCCTTGCTCCAATCAGAATAATTGGACGGCGGAGAAAAAGGGGGGAAAACTCTTCAAAAATATCTTTAGATTAGGTTCCATGATCTGTCACAGATGACTGCAATAGTAAGAGCACGGAGACGAGGAACTCAAAGAAAAAAGTCTTCATCATATTAATCCAACACAGAAAATCACTGGAGACCATAGGGAGTTAAATAACAATAAAAAGACGACACGGGACACCGATCAAACAGAACTGAGGGTATAAATACACATAGGGAGAAGGTGAGGACTAATTAAAAATCATTGAAACAAACTAGACTCAGGTAACGACAATGACTAAGAACAGAACTAAACAGAACAAACGTGATAATTATCTTAAGATTTGAAGTACACTAGAAGTGCACATTCAATACAATTAGGCATACTTCTTTTTTTTTTACAAAGTAGAGATGCATTTCAATCAGTGCTATAGATGTACATGTTCTGTACAGCACTCTAGTATAATGAACAGTGGCTGTTTTCCACCAGTTACTGAACTTGTTTCCTGTTGTACCAGTAACTGAACCCAGTTGGCCAGCTCCAATGAGCTAAAATGGCTCCAAGTTGTCACAAAGATAGATTTGGTTTCCTCTGTGCCGTTAATTTGGCCGCAATTTGATTGAATTGAATTGCATTGTGTGACATCATCAGTGCTGAGTTAGATCATTCCTCCATTGCTCCAGCCAATGAGATTGCATGAACATTGCATGATGTTGCCATTGGAGGACACTTTTCTTGGCATTGCTGATGTATCCATTGTATCCCATGGAAGTGACCTTGCACATAAAAGACAGTAGCACAAGGCTTCTGTAACGTCCCGTGCATGTCCCTGTTTGGACATATGGACACACACATTGACTTCTCAGAACCGCACTGATACTCTCTCGTTTATGAGATGTTAGGCAGGTAATTATACTATATTAGGGCATGTAGCCTAATTAAAATGATGTGGGTTGACCTCCACGGTTTGATCTTTCCAGCTACTTGGCTATTGCTCCCACTGAAATGATTCTATTACTTATTCAAATGGTTGGTTTTTTTTCTGATGTTATAATTTTTAGGTTTCCATTTTTTCAGTGTATACACACACACACACACACACACACACACTAACACAAACACTATTGTTCAAAATATGTCTTTAATTTTTTTTAAAATCTTAGAAGTCTCTCTCCACAAGACTGCATATTTGATCAAAATACAGTAAAAACAGTAATATTGTGAAGTTTCCTATTTTACTATATTTTAAATTATAATTTATTCCTGTGATCAAAGCTGAATTTTCAGCATCATTACTCCAGTCTTCAGTGTCACATGATCCTTCAGAAATCATTCTAATATGCAGATTTTTTTTATTATTATATTTTTTTATTTTTGTTATCACATCTTAATTCTGTAACTAAATCCCTTCATGTTTCATATGAGGCTTTTCTCCAGGGAGTGTGATGTTTCAGAAGAGCGCCCCCTGTGGGAGGCTTCATTTATGTCAGTCTGAGACCAGCAGCTCCTATTTGTGAGTGTTTGTGTAGCGCCCTGCATCCCTGTGTGGGCTGCTTACATTTGTGTTAGAGGTTGATGGTGCTTGTGTCACACCTCATCAAGCTTAAGTCCAGCATTCCTCCTGTATGTGACCGGCTGCCGCTGTCACCATGGATACGGCTCTTCCATGATAACAGCCGTCACCGGGAACTTCCGACCCAGCTGGGTCCTGCCAAGTCCGGTTTGCCATGACAACGCTATAAACAGAACAAAGGTAGCTGGCGACAGAACAATGCTTCAGATTCAACACACTTACTGTAAGAGAATCCACAAACACACACACACACACACACACACACACACCTTTTCAGTTTTGCATATTTACACTGTTTTTCTGCTGTGCTTGAGTGTTGCATACTTGCAGTGTAGCAGCTTGGAAAAATGGCCAAATGATGTTTGAATTTAGTAAATGAATGGAAAAATGTCTGTGCAAATTATTTCATATACTGCTACATGAAGCACCCAGTTTCAGGAATAATCAAGCACTGTTGATGTTGTGTAGTATGAGAATCCCTTCACTGGTTCTGGCAGATCGGTTTATTTGGGTTCAGCTCTCATCGTACACTGATCTGGACCATAATATGCCAGGGCATCAACATTAATGGCCCCAGATCGAACCACTGATGTTTAGAAAGGGATTAGCAGATGGTGATTATAATTTATTTTGTATAGTACTTCGCCTGTTCTAATTTGTGAAATTTTCATTATTATTATTGTTACCCATTTTTCATATGCTTTTCTTAAAAAGAATAATTAGTTTTTTCATTTTAAAGTATTGGTATATGACAAAAAACAAAATAAAAAACAGAGTTGTGCAACCAACATGCATGAAGGCCATTTTGATGTCATGTGACATCAACACTGCAAAAAGAAAAAAAAAACATTTTTATGAAATAATGTTAAAGTAACACCAGGTAACTTTTGCTCTCGGGGTCCCCCTACAGTTGGGAAACAGTATTGTCCTCTACAACTGTCGTAAATTCTGTCATCGTGCATTTGTTGATAGCCCTGAACACTGTAGGAGGAGGTCACATGCAGGTGTTCTGCTTGCGTCGCGTGTGAAATGTCTTCATCCCAGGTACAGTGGCATATATTTCAGCATGTCATATGAATATAATTTCATGGGTTTTATTTTTTTTCTAACGACAAATGATCGCGATGATCACGTTTACATGCCAGTGTCATTATAGTAGCCTAGTCTATTGGTTACCGTTTTACTGAATCTATATGATACTTCAATGCAATGCTTGAGTGGTAGATAATAACCATATATCGTCAATATTATAATATCAAGCTACCATAAATAAATCTGCAAATTTTACAAATCGATTTGCATTAAAGCTTGAGGCAAGACAAATAATCATTGCCTGATTCATGAAGATAAACGGAGGATAAGATAGCTTCCGTAACATAGTCAGGCAGACAAAAAACACCCCAGACTACGGGGTGTCATTGGTTGTTGCGTTAAATGTTACCCAGATACAATAGTGCTATTTTCTGATTTTCTAACAACACCAGACGAACAACACCAGAGGAGACGCGCTTGAATTCATGCCTGTTCCACAGTGAGAGCGGCGCGGCCAGAGTTTTGGGCGCTGCGGCATATTAAATATATTACAAATAGTTTTTCAGCATGAGAAATACAATGTGTGGCGGGAGAGCGTGACAAAAGACCGAAATGAGTGACTGCCACGCTCAATGCGTGACACTTGACAGCCCTGCGATTTTAAGGAAGTGGGGGTGGTGGTGGAAGTGACGTACATGCCGTAAAGCAGTCGAGTTTTGTAGTTCTCTTTGTTCGCCGGTTACTACCCGAAACCCGAAGTTTAAACGATTAAAAACGCTACAGACCCCGTCAGGCTATGGCAGACGTGTCATTCAACCTATTGTAAGTCGATGTACCATCACAAGAGACTTGGAAATATATTATGAAGGTTGAAAAGTTACCTGGTGTTACTTTAATTCAGTTCCATGTGTCAAGCGGTAAAACCCTTGACCCCTGACAATATATATGAATGATATCTTTTAAACTTTTTACCTTTTCAAAATTAGTTTGAGAATGTGTACTCAAAATGTATTAAAAGAGTAAAAAATTAATTCAACTTAAATTAGTCAAAATATTTGTTGATAATAGTACAAATGTAGATATTTATTTTCTTTGTCTTTTAGACATTCTAATTTCATATGAAACATAAGTGTAAGAGAGATTCTAAATATTCAGTGTGTGTGTGTGTGTGTGTGTGTGCGTGTGTGTGTGTGCGTGTGTGTGTGTGCGTGTGTGTGTGTGCGTGTGTGTGTGTGCGTGTGTGTGTGTGTGTGTGTGTGTGTGTGTGTGTGTGTGTGTGTGTGTGTATGTGTGGTCTGTAAAGTAAACTGAAAGCGAATGATGTCAGATCTGTTTCTTTCATCAAGACTGAATAATTAACAAGCCAACGGCTTGCAGCGCCAAGCCACCAGAATGCATCTCTCTCTCTCTCTCTCTCTCTCTCTCTCTCTCTCTCTCTCTCTCTCTCTCTCTCTCTCTCTCTCTCTCTCTCTCTCTCTCTCTCTCTCTCTCTCTCTCTCTCTCTCTCTCTCTCCCTCTCTATCTCTCTCTCCCTCTCTTTCTCTCTCTCTCTCTCTCTCTCTCTCTCTCTCTCTCTCTCTCTCTCTCTCTCTCTCTCCCCTCTCTCTCTCTCTCTCCCTCTCTCTCTCTCTCCCTCTCTTTCTCTCTCTCTCTGGCTCTCATGCACACTAGGTTTTGTCTCTATCATTTTCTCACCTACCCTTCCTCTAGCTTTTCTCTCAGTCTCTCTCTCTTTCTTGTCGTTCTCCAACACTGAACGGTGTGCGAGACGTAGCGTCTCCCGAGCGCTGATCTTTTAGAAGTGAGAGAGAGAGCTGCTGCAAGCATGAAGAGAGAGGGAGAGACACTATTGCGGGAAGAGCGGTAGTGCCGTTCGCTCATCTTTCATCCGTTTGGGAATGTCCTCCCCATCTTCTGTGTCTCCATCCCTCCATCTCTCCAAGTGGTGCAGAGCGCAAAGGAGCTGTGATACATGGCAGCCAGGTTAGTCCTGACAGACGTGTGTGAATTTTGCAGCCGTTTGTGTTGTTGTGTTCAGGTTATGAGGTTGTGCATTGGTTGTGTTGTGTTTGAGTATTATAATCATCTAACGGCTTCATACCGCTGCTCTCGTCTAAGCCTCTTAATGCAGATTGGTTTCCTTCCGACACTTGTCCGCCTGTCTGTCTCTCTCTCTCTCTCTCTCTCTCTCTCTCTCTCTCTCTCTCTCTCTCTCTCTCTCTCTCTCTCTCTCTCTCTCTCTCTCTCTCTCTCTCTCTCTCTCTCTGTCTGTCTGTCTGGTGTGTCGTTCTAATGTGAGGAGTGTGTGACTGTGTTTTGATTCGGCAGCAGGAATTGGGTGCGGCACATGGTCTGTCACACCCACACTTTGTGTCTGTCTGTGGAGGGTAAAACACACACACACACACACACACACACACACACACACACACACACACACACACACACACACACACACACACACACACACACACACACAAACACACACACACACACACACAATCTGTTTACCTACAGCTCAATGCATTTCACATTAAATTGAGAGTTTACATTTAGTAAACTATCATCTATCTATCTGGGTTTTTTTTTTTTTTTTTAGTTATGGTGAACCAAACAATAGTTTATTGGTCTATAACTTTAGTTGTATTAGCATCAAGTGTTGTTTACAGTTCTATGTTGAGGAATGAACAGACAGACAGGTGGAGTGACAGACAGACAGACAGATATATAGACAGAGAGGTGGAGTGACAGACAGACAGACAGGTGGAGTGACAGACAGACAGATATATAGACAGAGAGGTGGAGTGACAGACAGACAGATATATAGACAGAGAGGTGGAGTGACAGACAGACAGATATATAGACAGAGAGGTGGAGTGACAGACAGACAGATATATAGACAGAGAGGTGGAGTGACAGACAGACAGACAGATATATAGACAGACAGGTGGAGTGACAGACAGACAGACAGATATATAGACAGAGAGGTGGAGTGACAGACAGACAGACAGGTGGAGTGACAGACAGACAGATATATAGACAGAGAGGTGGAGTGACAGACCGACAGATATATAGACAGAGAGGTGGAGTGACAGACAGACAGATATATAGACAGAGAGGAGGAGTGACAGACAGACAGATATATAGACAGAGAGGTGGAGTGACAGACAGACAGATATATAGACAGAGAGGTGGAGTGACAGACAGACAGACAGATATATAGACAGAGAGGTGGAGTGACAGACAGGCAGACAGACAGGTGGAGTGACAGACAGACAGATATATATACAGAGAGGTGGAGTGACAGACAGACAGACAGACAGGTGGAGTGACAGACAGACAGACAGACAGAAATATAGACAGAGAGGTGGAGTGACAGACAGACAGACAGACAGGTGGAGTGACAGACAGACAGACAGAAATATAGACAGAGAGGTGGAGTGACAGACAGACAGATATATAGACAGAGAGGTGGAGTGACAGACAGACAGACAGAAAGATATATAGACAGAGAGGTGGAGTGACAGACAGACAGGTGGAGTGACAGACAGACAGATATATAGACAGAAAGGTGGAGTGACAGACAGACAGATATAGACAGAGTGGTGGAGTGACAGACAGACAGACAGGTGGAGTGACAGACAGACAGACAGACAGAAAGATATATAGACAGAGAGGTGGAGTGACAGACAGACAGACAGAAAGATATATAGACAGAGAGGTGGAGTGACAGACAGACAGACGTACAGACAGACAGGTGGAGTGACAGACAGACAGGTGGAGTGACAGACAGACAGATATATAGACAGAAAGGTGGAGTGACAGACAGACAGATATAGACAGAGTGGTGGAGTGACAGACAGACAGATATATAGACAGAGAGGTGGAGTGACAGACATACAGACAGAAAGATATATAGACAGAGAGGTGGAGTGACAGACAGACAGACGTACAGACAGACAGGTGGAGTGACAGACAGACAAGTGGAGTGACAGACAGACAGATATATAGACAGAAAGGCGGAGTGACAGACAGACAGATATATAGACAGACAGGTGGAGTGACAGACAGACAGATATATAGACAGAGAGGTGGAGTGACAGACAGATATATAGACAGAGAGGTGGAGTGACAGACAGACAGATATATAGACAGAGAGATGGAGTGACAGACAGACAGACAGGTGGAGTGACAGACAGACAGGTGTAGTGACAGACAGACAGACAGTCAGGTGGAGATACAGACAGACAGGTGGAGTGACAGACAGACAGATAGACAGTTAGGTGGACTGACAGACAGACATACAGGTGGAGTGACAGACAGACAGATAGACAGTTAGGTGGACTGACAGACAGACATACAGGTGGAGTGACAGAAAGACAGGTAAAGTGACAGACAGACAGGTGGAGTGACAGAGGTCTGATCTTTCTCTTGGTTAAACCTGAGCTTGTGTTTTTGAGGGTAAGAGCACACATGCACTCACATTTTGACTTGTTTTCCAGTTAAAATATGTAAACATACATAAAAAACAAAATGCATTTACATGAAAAAAATTTAGAATATGTCTTGAAGTTTTGAATAATTTGTGTACCCTATTGACCTAAAAAAATGTTTTATTTATTGTTTTAAACTTTTGTTAGACTTATGCTTAAAACTAGAAGAAAAAAAACAATTTTCTAATGTGAAGTGTAGCCTGTTTCGTGTGTGTGTGTGTGTGTGTGTGTCCTGGCAGTTGGTCATTATTCACGCTCAGCCAGTACTGCAGAGAAAACAGAGCCTTCCGGAACAGCCCAGAGTCCTTCCCATGGAAAACTGGACAGGGCCATTCTTGTTCAGACCCGTGACAGTTCACTGAAGGGCTGTGGATGTTTTGGGGTCCTTTGGCAATAAAGTGAAAGTGAGATTATACATTTTCAGGAGTGCCTGTTTTGTCCGTAGAAGGTTTCTGTGTTTGCGTGGGATATCATTTTATTTTTATTTATTTTTGTTAACTTTCATATGGTACCTTACAAAAACAGCCATAATTTCCAGCAATATATATATAATATACATATATAATATTTAATCACGATTAATCGCATTAATGCCACAGTTAACTCGCGATTAATCGCACATTTTTATCTATTCTAAATGTCCCTTGATTTCTATTTGTCCCATTATTTTTTCTCATTTTAATGCTCTTATCAACATGGAAAAGTGGATGGGCAGTAAGTTTGTTCTTAGCTGACAACATCTCTGTAATTATCAATGAAGCTGACTGCACAATGAATCTTTCATAATATATACACTTTGTTTGTTATAATTTGAGGATTTGCCAGCATACAGAATTCAGCACTGAACAAAAAGTCAGTTTTGAGCGGTGAGGGGAGTCTATTTTAAATGCATCTGATTGGCCATTGCGTTCAAGAAATCAACACACTGTGATTGGCTACATCCCTCAACGCTGCAAACATGTTATAAAAAGAAACTCTGGCCTGTAAATCGTTTCTATTTTGTTTTAGTTGATCTTGTTGCTTTACTGCAATATATGAATAAAAATGTATTAGTTTTTATGTTTTATTCATAGATATTTCTAGTTTGCAGGAGTCCCGTAAATCGTTTTATTCTCCCGTATCCACACACACAGAGTGAGTGCATTATCGCCCGCGCTCGCACTCGGCCATCAAATCTAGTCCCGCGCCGCACTCTATTGCGTTGAGAGTGCAGTCATTGCACGTCTCTAGATCGGCGTCTCGCGCTCGCGCCATCCACTCAAAACGTAACGTTAGCCTACTACTCTTTGGCCGGCGCGCAAGCCCAAACAAGTGTGTGCGGCGTGCCTGTTGTTTTGTTTCCGGTCTAGATATTCGGTGTGATGTTGTAGTTTTTCTAACGTTACTAGTTGTTGCAACAGCATGTGAAAAAAAACTACAAAGTTTGCTAGGCCAAAAAGAGCGTTAATCTCGCGATTAAAAAAAATGACGCAGTTAAAATGTGTTTGCGTTAACGCCGTTATTAAAGCGTTTAACTGACAGATATAATATATATATATATATATATATATATAAACAAGAATGTGTATTGTACTGTATATATATATATATATATATATATATATATATATATATACACACACACACATACAATATAATCAGAATTAAAATCGGAATCACTAAAATTCAAAACGACACTCAACCATAGTCATAAAAATCTTCTGAGCCGCTGATTGGTTCCCATAAAGCCGGCTGCTTTGGCCAGTTAATCTTTTTGTTCTATTAATATAACCTAATTAATATCCACCCTGAACCAGCTCAACTCAGTGCAGTACACTATGGGAAGTTTCCCTAGCCCTCCACCTTCCCCAGCACCACCTGCCTAAATCTGCTAAGGATGTTCTCCCTACTTTCCTTGCATTCACTGTATTAATGTGCATGTTTCGGCTGTGGCATTTACTCTCAGCAGCAGCAGCGTGGCTGATCTAGTCCACCAAGACAAAGCCGATGTACAATTTTTATTCTTATCAATAAAATGCCATTTAATTCTATTCCAAGAGTTGTCAGGATTGAAATATATATATACTGTACTTACAACATTTTGTTTTGCACTTTATAACTAGACATATGTGTCAGGGTTTGGGGTAGAGGAGATGAGGCGAGGACTCAAGTGCAGAGGAATAAGGGCTTTTATTAATAAAAATAAAACAAAATACAAACAAAACCACCCCATAGGGGAAAACAAATGAAAGGAAATGACTTAACTTGACACAAGGGGTACATTCAACGTACTTACGATGACAAAACAGCACAGGACTGATCAATCAGGTAACAAGATGGGAGGGACTAGATAATTAACAGGAGAGCACATGGCACAAGGAAACATACATGAAAAGCCATGTGCTCACACCTAACATGACTAAAACACAAGCACATGGCCAGTAAAACAAATCACAAGCCATGTGCTCACACAAAACAAGACATGAACACGCAGCCAATGAGAACACTCATAGGCTACGTGTTCACACAAAACATGACAGTATGATAGCACACAGCTAGTAAAAACACAAGCCGTGTGCTACACAACAGAAGACAAACATGAGTGTTAGCAGTGCTCTGTCACAAAACCAAGAAATAGACTAGACAGAAGTGACCTGACAATGTGAATATATATATATATATATATATATATATATATATATATATATATATATTTATAATGTCAAAAAATGAATGGTCAAATGTGTACTATTGTGTTAACATTTTATTAACCTAAAATGCGTTACAACACGTTCATCTCGAAGACGAGCTCATTCAGAATCTGCTTCATATAGCAGGTCGACTGACTCGATTTCCTTCTCGTTCATTCCCGGAGCGTCACAGTGTATTTCCCTGTTGAAGCCGAGCTTCCATTGACTTCAATGGGGCTTTGAACATTTTTTTTTCAGGGGTGAATGGAGGAGTGGGCGGGGCTGGAAGCCGGGCTTCTGCATGATGATTGGAGGGTCTGTCGAAAGACTGCATCTCAATAAAAAGAAGCTATTCAAGCTCAGTCCCATCGCGGATTTTGTGTACTCGAAAGACAAACTGCTCTAACCTATTTCTTGGTATTTGCTTTGCGAAATTGCTAGCCAATTTTCATCATACATTTCACAGTTTAACCTAATTCCCACATTTCCTCCGTGGATGTCAGGTGCCTTTGTTACATGTGCGGGGCGTTGGTATCACGGCACATCTGTCTAGTTTGGTTTCGGTTTTGTGTTGGGTTTCGGACATTCATGCTCCACGTGTTTGTTTTCTGTTGTGAGCGCACAGGATGAGTTTACGCTCGTTCTCGTGCATAATGTTCTGTCTTGTCGTGTGAATGTGCGGTTTCGTGTTCGCTCTGTTCACGTGTGTTTTGTGTAGCACGCAGGTTCGTGTTTACATCGGCCGCGTGCTTTCATGTCATGTTTTGTCTTGTGCTGTGTAGCACACACTTGTGTTTTACACTAGCTGTGTGCTTTCATCTCATGTTCTGTGTGAAGACGTGGCTTATGAGTGTTCTCGTTGTTCTTCATGTCTCATTTTGTGTGAGCAAATACTTGTCATTTGTTTTACTGGCCATGTGATTTTGTTTTTAGTCATGTTTGGTGTGAGCACATGGCTTGTCATGCGTTTCCGTGTGCTCTCCTGTCGATTGTGTCGACTCACATCTTGTGACCTGATTATTGGCTCATTTGCCCCACTTGTCCTTGTTTGCTCCCTATTTATTCTCCTTGCGTTTGCAGTCTTGTACGGCTGGCGGTAATGCACATTAAAAAGTTGTTTGCTAACCACCGTTAAAAAAAATCAGTAGATTAATTTTGTAGAATGTTTGTATTTTGTTTTATTTTATTATTAAAATAAATGCCATCAATTCTGCACCTCGCAAGTCCTCGCTCCTTTCTCCATCCCCACTCTTGACAGTCGAGTTATAAAGTGCAAAAAAAAAATTGTAAGTACAGTCTTATCCAGTAATCAAGAAATGCTGAGAAAAGCATGGCAATTTAATTGGTCTAAAGTAGCTTGATTTAGTTGTACAAAACTGTTCTACTACAGCTACCTTCCGTCAAAACAAAAAGATACTTACCATTTACATTCTAAACATTTGTAAATGAATGAATACATTAATTAATTGAAATGTTTTTGTTGGAGAGTGTGTTAATTCGTATGAGGAAAGACGATAATATGAGCTGTAAAATTCAGCACCGTACTCTGAATATTGCAAAACACCCCAGTTGCCGTAGCAACTTTAACACAGCAGAACTGCCACGTCATATTCGCACAAACACGGAAATCACATATTGCACAGTTGTGCACCTGTGAATCCGATTGTTTCTGGATGTTTCCATTGGACACGGACCTGAAATTTTTGATAACATCACCAAAGCACGTGTCCATGCTGCACGCCTGCGTTTGTTATCTAGCATTCTCCTCATCCCTCTCTCTTCCCTGTCGAGTGCAACCACTTCCAAACTTGGCCAGTCCTGCTGACTGTTTCCATGGAAACATTCACTTGTGGCAGGCTACAGTGAAGGAAAAGAGCTGGTGCTGTGAGTGAGTGTGTGTGTGCGCGCGTCATTCCCATTATTTAGGAGGGTCTCCGCTTGACTGCGTCTCACACAAACACCAGTCCATCCTGCTTCACACATTTAGCTTTTAATGTGGGATAGAACGAACCACTGTGAAATTATCTGATTGGTGAATAGAAGCAAGAAAGAAAAGGAGAAAGTGTGAAGTTTTAACCAGTGTTATTATTATACTTAAATGCAAAAATGCAGAAAGTTTTCTTATAGAGTTACGGTGTTGGTTATAGATGTAACTAGCTGTCAGTGTCATGTTAGTTGAGATACTATTATACTATATATATATATATAAATATATATATGTTCTTACGTGTAAAGCAAGTACGGTTGAGCCTCTGTTTATGTTCACTGATCAATGTTTATATGTGAATAAAAGCCTAAATTAAATCTGTTCATCACAAAGCGATCGAGTCTCTTCAGAAAATGTTTATTAAATCGCTCAATTCATATGGATTCGTTTTACGATCTCTTTATGGACTTTTTGAAGCGTCAAAGTGGAAGTTGCGTAGCTTTT
Source organism: Siphateles boraxobius (assembly GCF_051911475.1). Taxonomy (NCBI): domain Eukaryota; kingdom Metazoa; phylum Chordata; class Actinopteri; order Cypriniformes; family Leuciscidae; genus Siphateles; species Siphateles boraxobius. The sequence continues at coordinate 1,304,351 of NW_027509228.1, forward strand.
AATGAACGGACAAAAAGCTCCCAAATTGTATTAAAAGATCTTCAATTGTGTTATAAAATTGAATAAAAGGTCTTAAGGGTTTGGAACGACATGAGAGTGAGTAAGTAATGACATGCTTTTAATTTGTGGGTGAACTAACCCTTAAGCCTTGAAATGTAATCATTTGACAAGGAAAGTAAAAAAAACAACTTTGTGCTCATATTTTAATTTAAAAAATTTAAAAAGATTAATTATTCCTCTTTAAAAATCTGATTAAAAATCATTGAAAGCAGTGATTAGCTGCGTTACACTAGATTGCTAGACTGATGCTAGGATTAGCATGTGTCTTTAGGAGAACACCTGACAGGCTCTGATGATCACTGTGATCACTCCACACACACACACACACACACACACACACACTCTCTCTCTCTCTCTCTCTCTCTCTCAAGGCCTCGCTGAAACTGTAGAATAGCGTAGTGACCTCGTTTTACAATTGTGATTGGCTAGTAGTGACGTCAGGTGTTGCATAAGTCCCTGTAATGTGACCAGGTTGCTCCCGTTGGAAGCTGGAGAGTCGAGCATCACAGAGACAAGCCGGCAAGTTTTGATCCATTTACATAAGGGTCTGAAATAGTGTGTGCATGTGGAATTGTGTTTGTGTTCATTTGATAAGTGTGCATCTATAGTGACATCAGTCTGTCCGCGGTGGACGTTTTTTTTACGTCTGTGGTGTTTATAAGTGGACTTATGTTGGTCAGTGGCATTTTTGTGGGGATTTTAATTTATTGGTGTTTGAAGTAGGCTCATTTTGGTCTGTCATTTGAGTTGTTTAGGTCAAATACAATGTATAATATTTTATAATATTATATAACATAATGTATTGTATTAAAATAATATGTTAATATATATGATAATACATGTATTAATAGTATAATATTTGATTCATTATTTATTTATTTAATATTATTCATTTATTTTATTTTGATAGAAATAAATCTGTTTTTCTTAAGATATGTAATTATTGTATTTTTCTCTATACATTTTCAGTCCACTGTATTTGAATTATGTTTTTTTACCGTTAACTAAAGCTAAAACCATAAAAAGTCCATTACTTGAAATAAAATAAACATTAACTGAAATAAACTAAAATATATAAAACTTAAACTTTTTGACAAGGCCACATTTAATTTAATTTAAATTAAATCGAAGTACAAAATAGATCAAACAAAAAAAAATGTTAAAAAAATTAACTGAAGACTGTATTAATGATGCTCAAAATTCAGCTTTGTGTCAGGAATAAATGACATTTTTACATTTATTAAAATAGAAAACAATTATTTTAAATTTTAGTAATATTTCAAAATATTTATATTTTTACTGTATTTTTAGTTAAATAAATGCAGCATTGGCGAATGTAAATGTTCACAACTTTTATTCAAAAAGTAAATAGTAACAATTACAAAATTACTAATATTTTAACTAAAATTAAAATATAAAAATAAAATCTAATTCAAAATACCAACAAAACCTAAACCGTTTATCAATGCTACTAAAATAAGCAGTATTTTCTTTGCACAAAGTGTAAACAGTACTAAGATGCTATTTTTACTTTGTGCAATAGTGTTATACTGTTTGCACATCAGTATATTGTAGTAAATTATAAAACAGTATGCAGCAATCACATATTCAGTGTATATGGTTATATTTATTGTTGTTGTTTTTTGGTCCATTTATTTATAAATGGATGCTGCCGTATTAATGCCCTCCCTACATCTACATCTACATCTACATCTACATCTACATCTATCCCTAACCACACTGAACCTGCTGATCAGTTAAGCTGTCAATGTCATGTTGTACTGTAACAGTGCACTAAACATAATATTTATTTGTAGAGAAATGACCTCATAATAATTACAATGACCCCGCGTATTTTTCACAAGCAAGCCAAAGAGTGCATGTTTGGCATGAGACATGCTAGGCTAAGCCTAAAATGTGTATGTGGTTTTCATTGGTAGTTTTGATGGAGTTTTGAAGTTGTCTTTCCAAGAAATCAAGTGACAACATAATCTTTCTAGAGCTTCAAGTTCTTGATATTTGCTCCTTTTCTCATTCCCAGTGTCCTCATAGTTGATTTAATCATAGTTGGCTAAACTTCTATAACGTGAACGGAAACTACAACAGATATAATTGTTGTGCTTCCATTTGCTCGAATAACAAAAGAAAAAATCCATGATAGTGTTTCCATGACTTTCCAAAATAGGAAAAATAAATACAGATAGATTGATTACAGTTGTCAGAGGAGAGAAATATGTCAAATATGCCGTCACTCCCCAGCCGTATAGTAGAACCATGAAGTCAAAATGAACAATTCTTATTTTTTATGGAATATTGCATTTATTATAAATGATTTATCCGTGCACATCATTATATTTTTTATTTTTTTTATCCATGTGCCTCGTAATCTTTAATCAAAATAACTTCTCCTCCCTCTTGCAGCGACATCTTGTCAGGGATGGGTGAAGGGATGAGGCGAGGACTCAAGAATGCAGATATGGGCTTTTTATTAATAAAAAAAAATAAAACAAATCAAACAAAAACTACCGTGTGGGGGAAAGCATGACTGGCTGGACTAGGCAGGACAAGGCAGGAAACAAAAGGGAGCAGGTAAACATGATGCACATACGACAACCCAGGACTGCAAACACAGAGAGAGAAAAAGGGAGAGCAAACAAAGCAGGGAAGGAACAAATGAACATATAATCAGGTAACACAGGACGGGTTAAGACAATAGACAGGAGAGCACAGAGAAACAAACATGACAACATGAAAGCACGTGACCGAAGGAAAACACAAACCGTGTGCTACACAGAACACAACAACCCACGCGGACCGAAGCCGGCCCGAGTGAGCTTGAAAACACACACTCACACAATAATAATAATAATAATAATAATGCATTTTATTTAAAAGCGCCTTTCTGGACACTCAAGGTCGCTGTACAAAGTAAAAACAACAGAATATGTAAAATTCATCAAGAGAATAAAATAAAACATAAAACATAGCACAAATACAAGTAAACAGGACAATGGATGCTTCACAGTAAATAAGATATTTTGAACAGGTAAGTCTTGAGTATGGATTTGAATTCTGTGAGCGAGTTTATGTTCCTAATGTGAGATGGAAGAGAGTTCCACAGTTTGAGTGCAGAGCAGCAGAAGGCTCCCCGTAATACTGAGGCGGACAGAAGGAACAGAGAGATGAGTGGAAGAAGAGGATCGGAGAGTACGGGACAGGGTAACAACATGGAGGAGATCAGAGATGTAAGGAGGAGCAAGATTATGGATGGCCTTGTAAGTAAGCACGAGAATTTTGAACTCAATTCTACGTTGAACCGGTAGCCAATGTAATTGTTGAAGAATAGGAGTAATATGGTGAGAAAAGGGAGGTTTGATTATAACACGTGCTGCCCAATTCTGGACCAACTGGAGCTTATGTAGGGTTTATGAGGGGAGACCAAAAAGATGAGAATTACAGTAGTCAATACGCGAAGTAACCAGGCTGTGAACAAGGATGGAAGCAGAGTCAATGGTAAGGGAGGGGCGGAGACGGTTGATATTACGGAGATGGAAATAAGCTGACCTTGTGATGCTATTAATATGAGATTGAAAAGATAGTGTACTGTCGAGGATGAGACCATTCTTTTAAACACACAGAGCATGAATGCCTGAATCCCGACACAGAACGGAAACCAAACTAGACCAAAGTGCCGGGATCTGAACACCATTCCCCACACACACACACACAAAGAAAACAGAAAACAGGACAGCGAATGGCCCGGGCGAACTCGTAAGCGCACACGCTCATAATGACAAGACAGCCTGAGAGTCAGGGCTCTGTCACCAAACCAGAATAAACCACACCGAAGTGACAGAACCCTGACACATCTCTTCTCTGGCGGTACAACCTGTCAATCCACAACCATCCAATCAATTCCCCAAGGAAATGTAGTCCCGCCCTGCTTTTTTTCTCGTTCGAGAAGCCATTTCACTCTGATGTACTTCACAATAGGGAAGAAAAGTCTATCGCAACTTCCATTTCATGCCGACTTGAAGTACTTTTCCATAATTTCAAGGAAATTTCACACAAACTACAGCATTACAAATGTTTTTTTAATGGACTTGCTCACTAGATTTACATTGTTAATAACTGTGTAAATGTGTCATGAGCAGTGTTGGGCAAGTTACTCAAAAAAAGTAATCCACCACAAATTACTACTTTAAAATCGTAATTTGATTACATTACTGATTACTGCATGTAAAAAGTAATCAGATTACTAATTACTTTCAAGTTACTTTGAAAACCTATTAAAACTACAAGAATACACTACAAAGTGAAACTCAGTTCTTTCCGTAATTGCACACTATAATTGTGCACTAATGATCTGCCAATACGCACATATTGCAGACATCTCAAGTCTCCCGCATATTGATAGCGGCTCCCTGATGCCCGCAAATTAGTTAAAATCTCCCGGAATCTAGAGCGAGCGAGCAAGAGCGCACATGCGAGACAGAAGAGACTTCTCCAAACCGTGTAGCGCGAGCACGGCAGAGAGGGAGAGGGCGAGAGACCTTGAGTGTGTGTGCGTGTGTGTGTGCCTCATGAAGCGCGTTCTCCGGTAAATCATTAAAGCGCATGCTCATTAACTGACACAGCCGGCCAAACGTGATTAAAAATGCATTTTACTAAATATTTTTTCTTAACAATACATTTGGAATGCAAGTAACTTAATTTTATTGACATCAGTAACTGTAATCAAATTACATACATTTTAAATGTAATGAGTTACATTACTGCGTTATCACGAAAAGTAATTAGAATACAGTAACGTTACTTTGTACCGCGTTTTACCCAACTCTGGTCATGACAGTCTGTGAGAAGTGTCCATTGTGGTGTTATGTGTGTCGTTCTCTCCAGCACTGCCAGTAACTCGACCCGGAGTTCTCCTGCTTGCTCTCCGGTTCTGCGGAAGCGCTGTCGCTCTCCCACTCTGCAGAACGAGACGGATAACATGGTGGAGAAAGGCTCTGAGCAGTCCGACACCTCCAGGTCCCCGTCCACCCCTGATCAACTGGTCACACGCACCTTCTCGGGACAGTCCACGCGCAGCGGGAGCAAGAACTCCAAGGTGAGACCTTCACATTCAGCGCTTTCTGCAACATCTCCTCCAATGCAAACCTGTGCTGTAAAGTGAACATGTTGAAGGGCCTTGTCTGAGATCCGGGGCCATGCCTGCTACCTTACCTCTTGTTGTCCGATCATAGACTCTGATTTGGCAGATTTTCTATTTCTAAGCATCCTTTGGCCATTGATAAATTACCCAACCCATACTATTTTCTTCATTTTACAACAAAGTGTGCTGTGCAGGTATACTAAATTTCTGTAAATTGTTTTACATATTTATTTTCACTTTGAAATTGTTATGTTCAAAGGTGACTTAAGTTTAAACGAGTCTATCTCAGACAGGAAAGCAAACAGCTCCTGTGTTATGTGAACATAACAAGCAAAAGCAATCAATGAAAACATGTTCAATCACCACCAAACAGAGTATCACCCACGTACACACATACAGAATCTCAAATCCCAATCGGAAGGCTCATTCTCAGGAAACGGTGCCATTTATTATAGAAAATGGCAGGAAAATGTTGGTATTTATGTTTTGTCATTTCTTTTGAAAAACACTTTTGAAAGAAGTCTCTTCTGCTCACCAAGACTGCATGCATTTGGTCATTAAAAACATTAATATTGTGAAATAGTATTACTTTTTTTAAAATAGCTGTAATATATTTTCAAATGTAATTTATTCCTGTGATCAAAGCTGAATTTTCAGCATCATTACTCCAGTCTTCAGCGTCACATGATCCTTCGGAAATCATTATAATATGCTGATTTGCTGCTCTACAAACATCTCATTTTATGTTGAAATCGGATATGCTGCTTCATATTGTTTTGCAAACCATGATTAAAAAAAAATGATTGACTTATTGACAAGACTTATTGATTATTAAAAGGTTCAAAAGAACAGCATTTATTTGTAACTTTTATTTTTGTTCAGCATTTATTTTGTAACTTTATAAATGTCTTTACTGTCACTTTTGATTAATTTAATGCATCCTTGCAGTATACAAATACTAATCTCTTTAGATTATATATATATATATATATATATATATATATATATATATATATATATATATATATATATAAATAAAAAATATATTTGGCATGTAAATGAAATATTGTAAAGTCTAACAAATAATGTGACTAAGTTAAACAAGCATTCTTTGGATAGGCCCCTGCTGGTAGATATGTGTATATGATATGTATATATGTATATATGTATAACTACACCATATGTTTCCACAAAGCATCCTTCTCTACTGGCAGACATTCAAAAACTGTTCTGTTTTTCTGTCCTGAATGATTATGGATAGATTCATTTTATAAACCTCCTTGATGGAGACACACACACACACTGTCAATTGACATCTTTTTCTGAGAATGACCCGGAGATATTTGTGAATATATTTTTAAGAACCGCTAATAAACTGGGCTAAAACAACAGGTGATTTGATTATGCAGCTTTCTATGTTCCTATGCAAAACATCTCAAAAATCACATTCACATGTGGGAATGAATGAATGGACAGTGTGAATGGAGAGATGGTTATGTGAAATGATTTGTAAAATGCAGAGTAACTCATCAGACATCATCATTCTGTGTGTTTGTCTCATTTCAGCTGTTACGGTCGCTTGTTCTTCCTGTTTTCTTTGATTATGTCTCTCACTCTGCCATTTTTTTTTTAGTTTTTTTCCCCCTAGAGTTCAATAGTTTTGCTGATGTCATATAAAATGTCTTTGATCTAAAGTTGACTATCATGTTCTTCTCGCTGTTTGTGGTTGTTCTGATTTGTGTTCCGTTTTCTGATTTCTGTTTTTCTCCTCGATGCATGCTAGTCTCACAAGCGACTTTCCAAAGTAAGCATTTCTCTCTTCTGTTTTGTATTCACTCAGTCTTACACCCGCTGTGTCTGCATACCTCCTCCAGTGATCTGTTTCTCTGTTATTGATTTGTCTTGTCTGACTCTGCCTGTTTGTGTGAATGCAAGTGTGTGTCCAAGTGTTTGTTTAAACAAAGACCATCCGCTTTCCTGTTGGCAGCTGTATGTGTCACCTGTGATTCTTTTATTCTGCATAATAGATCGATAATGGGTTAAAGAGATGAAGTATTTGACTCAGGTCTGCACAATAATCGTTACAATATTGTTTATTGTTATTGTTTAATTGTTCTCATTTGATAAATTTATTTGGTTTCACTTTATTTTAAGGTGGCGTTGTTACAGTGTAATTTTAATTAAGTACATGCACTTGTATAGGGTTTGGTTTAGGGTTAGTTACTTTAGTTATTGCAATAGTAAGTAAGATGTGTAACTATGTCACCTTAAAATTTGGTGTTGCCATCTCCTTTTACATTTCATCCGAATCAATGCAATTTGACATAAGCACATATCAAGAGAACGTCAAATCATACGCATGGTTTATTTCCCCTCATTTAGTTTATTTATCATGTACTTTAATACATTCTGTACATTTTGAAAACTGGTCTTCTCACAAAAAATACTGAAACAGTAAAAATTCCTAGCATTTAATTCCAATAATTCCAGAGTATGTTAACATTTTTCTAATAGAACAACAAAAAAGACTTTTTTATCATAGCACAGAGGTTGCATAAGTGTATTCATTCCACAACCACAATCTCAAACAAAATAATCGAGATTCATGTATGGATTTATTCAACGTGATCTCATTAGTATTCGTCGGTACATTTACTTACTTTTCTATAGACAATGAAACCCACAATATTGGCATATCGACAGCACTAAAACGTAAATGATATATGTATGAACAACTTTACAGATGTACAAATGTGTATGAATCCCTGTTTATTAATCCATTTATATTTTTGTATTATTATTAAAATTAAAATTGTGACATTAATATGTTGAAACTGTTGTATTCAATTGTCATATCAATGACACAACAAGGATTACAAAATGTTAAACAAGAATACACTTTAAAACCTTTAAATGAATAACATTTCTGTAATCGTTTAACCGTTATTTATTTTGTTTGCTGTGAAACACAGATGGCATTTTCTCATGACTGACAACAGAACCATAAAATATGCCAAAAATGCAACATAAATTCACAAAAGTAGTCCATTTTATTTGTGCGCTGTAATCCGAATCTTTAGAATCCGTGTGATCGTGAAGAACAGACCCAAATTCTAGCTTTTATTCAGTGATCTTCGTCTCTATTCTCAGCAGTGACCGTATGTGTCAAATCCCGCATTCGTAATCAATTCAAAAGGAAGTTTTCCGGCACGTTTTTCTGCAGTGATATCCAACGCTCAGTGCTTCGCCACGGATCGTGACATGACGAGTTTCGCTTCACCGAGTGCAATTAATTCTCAGCAATTAATATCTAAAATTCTGCTCTGTTCCTCATACAAAATTATTATATCCCGCCAACACATCGTCATCTGAAATACTTTTGGTACTGCTTTTGAAATGTTGCGATACATAAATTGTGATTACACTTGTCTGCCTGTTATGTTTTCTTTATAACTCTGCATATTTTTAAAGAAATGGTTATGGGTACAGTAGGTTTACAGATAAGAGTGGGATTAGCATCTTAAAATAATGCTATGGTGTGTCACGGCTGGTGCAGTGATCGCATGACGAAGGAGAATTAAACAGAAAACTTTTATTAAAACTTAAACTAATAGCCTTCAGGAGAGCATAAACGAGCATAAACTTCATAAACGAGACCCAACAAAGAAACTGAGAGCTTAAATACAGAAGGAGACATAATGACCTGAACAGAAACAGAGCTGTGAAACTAATGAACAACCAAGGAAACTAACCAGGAACAGAACACAACGCCCCCTTATTCACTATTCCCTACATTAGTCCACTAATATACTATAGTTCACCTGAGGGAGTGCGTGAATTCGGACACTGAGGAAGGCCTGCCGCTTTTCCATAGTTTGTGCTTGCTGTTTATTAATCACAAACTGGCAGCTCCTGTAGTAAGATGAAAAAATGTATTATTTATTATTATACATTATGGGTATTCTCTAGCCGTTGAGTGTATGTCGGTTCATTGTGGTGCATTGTGGGATTGAATGATTGAGTGCACTCGATAACGCCCACTATGGTTTCAGATAACACTACAAATGGCTGTCCCTTCAAATAGTGCCCTATTATATAGGGGAGTATAGGGGGAGATTTTAGACACAGCCAGTGAATCGAAACCAAATCTGACTATACTTGTTATATATACATATAGTGTTACTAAAATCTTAATGTTCTTACACATTTCTTTATCATGTTTTATGTATTCTTTTTATATCATCTATAAAATCATTTTGTTGTTTGGGGTAGGGTTAAGGGATCTAAAAATGTATCTATAAAATTGTAAAAAGGCAATTATACAAATATCTTTATGATATAAAGATTCATAAATGTTTTAAAAAAATTTTTAGCTGTAAATACGTAATAATGTTTACGTTTGATTGTTGTTAATACGTCCAAATTGTACGTTTCAGCATTAAAAAATGTACGCTTTATATCTGTAAATGTTACATATAGACCCCTTTTCAGTTGGTAAACATGATGACGTTTTTATGTGGGCGGAGCTTAGGTGGAGGGAGAACGATCCCTGGCCGCTTCACTAGCGCTAGTTTGCAAGTTTTGTTAGCTTGTTTTTTAACAATGACGGGAGAAAATCAGATTTCATCTTAATGTGCAAGGTCACTCACTGTCCAGGACCGCGATTGTTATTTGCAAAAGTTAAAGGGATACTCCACTTTTTTTGGAAATAGGCTCATTTTACAACTCCCCCAGAGTTAAAGTGTTGAGTTTTACCGTTTTTTAATCCATTCAGCCGATCTCCGGTTCTGGCGGTACCACTTTTAGCATAGCTTAGCATACATCATTGAAGTGGACAAGACCATTAGCATTTCTCAAAAAAAAAATGACCAAAGAGTTTCGATATTTTTCCTATTTAAAACTTGACTCTTCTGTAGTTACATCGTGCACTAAGACCGACGGAAAATGTAAAGTTGCGATTTTCTAGGCTGATATGGCTGGGAACTATACTCTCATTCCTCACTGATAACTGGTCACTCACTGTCCAGGATCACGATTGTTATTTGCAAAAGTTAATGTTAACGGACGGAACCAGATTGGCCGACCCGTACACGCTCAGTCAATGGATGGACGATCTGTCAGGATTAACGTTACCTCGGTTGAGTGAGTGGCCAAACTACACCGACCTGATAGAGAAACCGAGCGTAAAGACAAACTGAGGGCATTTAAATCTTTAAATGCCTTTAACTATGTGATGAATGGTCTTGACTTGTGGCAACGTTACATTGCGCGGTCCTGCCCAGCGCCAAGGCCAGAAGACCACAATGTAAAGAGTGACATTAACAATGTGAATATTTTCTAGAAATAAAAATATTTTTTATGTATTAAAATTATATTAATTAACTATGCATTTGATTATTCTTTCTTACCAGGTGCTTCAAAAAGTCTATCACAATCAATCACAACAATGTATAAGATGATTCACAAATAATCACAATAATTTAGAAAACATTATGCGATAAAATTTCAAATTGGATCCTGTAGGTGATTCTTGCACCCAGAAACACAACAAGATGACATTTAATAAAAATAATAATCATTTAAGCTCCTTATTATGTAGCCGAATCTGTGCTGGTTTGTATTGGCCGCCTCCAGTTTTCACTTTGTTTTGCCTCCAGCTAGCGCCGTGACGTAAGTGTGACGTCGGTGCAAAAGGGGTCTATTAATGCTTATGTATTAACAATGACACCAGGCTGATGTATTACAGTTCGTCACTGAGATTATTTGATTGTAGATTTATTCGTGAACAGCACAAGCTGTCTCGTGAAGAAACACAGACTGGCTGTATTACACTCAGTGGAGATCGACGTACATGTTTGCCTGTGTTTTCAGATCATCAGTGCATTTTTTGCATCCTAGAGAAAGCATGCGTGCATGGTTGCCATGTTGGGAAGATTCAGGAAAACTCTGTGATCTCATCATGGCCACCAGAGGACCGCCTTTATGTACGCCTGTATTATAGAGATTTTAATAGCTGATTTTACAACACTGATATAAGTGCATTCATTTAAATTGTGGGTAAAAATTTGGCATGCAAAACTTTCAGCAGTTTTAATCTATATGACTCTTGAATGCTGTGATGAAATCATTGGATAATCATCTCTACTGTATTTGTCCCATGAGTCGTCTGTGGTTTCAGACTGGTTATGATTTATGTAGTAGATCGAGGGAATTCCCGACTTATTAATCCCGAATTATTAATCAATCCCATGTAAAACAGACATAAATCTTTCTCTTTCTTTTCTTTTTTCTTTCTTTGTGAAGTACGTGTTATTCCAACAGTTAGTACGATGCTATTATAATGACTCGATAATCTAATTAATACGACAAAAAATTATTCAAATTGCATGTAGGTTGGATTTAGTAAGGGTACTTTTTAGATTTGTTTGGTATTATATTAATAGACATTTCTCTCTACTCCGTCCTCTGTTTTGGATTCTTATTTCATTATTTTATTTTATTTTATATGAGTGTTCTTATGATGCTTCTTTAAAATGCTGTTAGGGTTAGACAGCCGACTGACACGAGCAACGCCAGGGTCAAGGGTTCGATTCCTAGGGAACACACTTTGGATAACAGCATGTGCCGAATGCATAAAATGAGCTTCCAGTTTCTCTGTTTTCTTTTTCATTCTGTTTTCATTGTTTTACAGTATGACAGATTAAACCTGATTAAAGTAAGCATTTCATGTTGTTCTTCGATTGACCGAACTAACACTACCTTAAGTGTTAGTTCATCCGTGTTAGCACTCCTGAACTATTCTTCCAAGCCTCTCTCTCTCTCTCTCTCTCTCTCTCTCTCTCTCTCTCTCTCTCTCTCTCTCTCTCTCTCTCTCTCTCTCTTCTCTCTCTCTCTCTCTCTCTTCTCTCTCTCTCTCTCTCTCTCTCTCTCCTCTCCTCTCTCTCTCTCTTCTCTCTCTCCCTCTCCTCCCTCTCTCTCTCTCTCTCCACTCTCTCTCTCTCTCTCTCTCTCTCTCTCTCCTCTCTCTCTCTCTCTCTCTCTCTCTCTCTCTCTCTCCTCTCCCTCTCTCTCTCCCTCTCTCTCTCTCCCTCTCTCTCTCCCTCTCTCTCTCTCTCTCTCTCTCTCTCCCTCTCCTCTCTCTCTCCCTCTCTCTCTCTCTCCCCTCTCTCTCTCCCTCTCTCTCTCCCTCTCCGTCTCTCCCTCTCTCTCTCCCTCTCCTCTCTCTCTCTCCCTCTCTCTCTCTCTCTCTCTCACTCTCACTCTCCTCCTCTCTCTCTCCCTCTCTCTCTCCTCTCTCTCTCTCTCCCTCTCCCTCTCTCTCTCCTCTCTCTCT